>NW_024609868.1:27462269-28062269 GCF_016920785.2 Ixodes scapularis
ACGTCATGCACTGTGTCCAGATGGTGTGGCCTGCTCGTAAGAACCTCACTGCAGACCTGGTCCCATACTATGAGGTCCGCAGCGAGTTGTCGGTGGTCGACGGTCTGCTTCTGCGCTCAGATCGCTTGGTAATCCCGACCAAGCTAACGGTGACGTTCGTCCAGAACGCGCACGAGTCCCACCCTGGGATTGTTAAGACAAAGAGGCGCCTTCGAGAGAAGTTGTGGTGGCCTGGAGTAGACAAGCAAGGCAAAGGCACCATCCGCAGTTGTACTCTCTGCCAGTCCGCAGACAAGAATGTCAAGACAGCGCCAACATCACTCCAACCAGTGCCACTGCCTGAAAGACCTAGGAGCAAGGTCGCCATCGACATTGTCGGCCCCTTCGAGCAAGCACCAGCGAACGTCCGGTTCACTATCTCAGTTGTTTACTAGTATTAGTCAAAGTGGCCGGAGGTCACCTTCTGCAGCGACATCACATCTCAGACTGTCATGAATTTTCTGTCTAGCGCTTTCGCACGAGAAGGCTACCCGACAGAGATCGTCTCCGACAATGGCCGACAGTTCACATTAAAAGAGTTTGACACGTTCCTAGAAGCAAGAGGAATAAAGCATTTGTTCTCCTCAGTCTACCACCCCCAGGCAAACGGCCTGGTGGAGAGGTTTAACAGGGTGCTAAAGTCGTATATTCAGTTTACGCTACTGGAACATCGTCCTCTCAAGCCTACCGTTGTTGAGTATCTGGGAATCTACAGGGATACACGTACCATACTTTACAACCGGGATGACTACTGCCGTGCTGCTCCATAGACGCCCCATGAGGACGGCACTTGACGTCGTTGGCCTTCCGACTGCAGAGCTCTGCACCAACCCTGCTCGGGAGATGCGTCGCCTTCGCAAGAGGATGAGAGACCAACAAGCCAAGAGTAAGGCTTATGCCGACCAACGTCGAGCTCCCAAGGCCCCGAGCTTCCAGGTGGGTCACTATGTGAGAGTGTGGAGACAAGTTCATGGCCCAAAGGGTACCCCCACTTTCGGACCACCGCTAAAGCTTCTCAAGCGCGTTGAGCGTTGGTCATTTTACCTAGAAGACGGACGTACGTGGAATGGGCCGAAGTTATCGGCAGTGCCCAGGCAGTGATGTCCGAACCAAGACTCTTTACAGAGTTCTCCTTGGTATGACAATACCGAGTTACCTGGCACGTCTGGGTCAACTTTCACCACGTTACCTGTGGGCACACCCCCTCCATCACCGGTAGGCGCATAACCAGAACTGCAGGCGCCATAAGTGGAACGGAGTTCATCGGTGCATAACCCGTACTGCGACGATCTTCTAGAGAGCGACGCCCACCGCAACGTCTTCTAGGCTATGTTTAGTGAGAGTTCGTACTTTGCATAAAGTGACTGCTTGTGTTTTTCAGACAGTGACTGCTCGTGTTTTGCAGAATGTGACTGCTCGTGTTTTGCAGACAGTGTCTGTTTTTTTGTGTACAGGCTGGACTGCTTTGAAGTGAGTTAATGTGGAAGCAGCACATAAAATCATAAGGGGGGGAGTGGATGTAGTGTCGTGGACTTTGGTGACTTGTAGTTCTTGCGCCTTTTGTGAGATGGCACCACCACCCCTACTCTGTACAGTGTTGCACGAGACAAATAAAATCTTGCTACCTCTGGTAGGGACACCGTCTGGTCGTTGTCTGGTGTTCACCACCTTCCGCGGCCGTCCGGCCCGGAACACAACAGGTTCCTTACCTCCGAATCTCCTAGTGGAGGTAGACGCAGCTACTGAGCATGCGCATCGCTAGCTTTCTCTGCAGAGATTTCTGGGATCATTTCCGGTTGCCGTAAGCTAGCGGGATGCCGGATGTGTTTGCAGCTTTCGCTACCTTGTCAGCTTACAAGTGAATGGAGTGAACCTACTTTCTTTCTTTTAAAGAGTATATTTTAATTTTACGAGGGCTACTAGTATTATGCGGGCGTATAAGAAATGGTAAGCAGTGTTCAGAACATTTTTGAAAGCATACAAATGGTTCAATTGTTTTTTTTTTGGAAAGAGTACGAAACAAGTAACGTGAAAGTATTTTGTAACAGAGCGAGCAAAGTAATCCGTTACTTTCCAGCGAAAGTAATTTGTACCGATAATCCATTACATTTTGGGACTCGGTAATTTGTAATTGTAATGCATTCATTTTTCAAGTAATGGGCACAAGTCTGCTTCAACGTTAGCTTGACATGACTTGATTCCCTGATAAGTTAGCTCATGACCCAGGAATCGAAGTTGCAGCACAGAAAAAAATACATTTTCTCTGTTCAGTTTCAGGCCCGTATCTCGTAGATGGGTAAAACTTGTATTTGTCGGGCGTCATGTTCTTTGCCTGTGCGCCCGAAGATGAGCACATCATCAAAGTAGGCGATGGTACCCGGAGCACTTCTAAGAATGCAGTTCATCACCTTTTGGAAGTAGGGGTGGCGGAAGCCAGCCCGTAGCATGCCCTAATGAATCTGAGTAAACCTTCATTCATCACGAATCATGCAAGGTCCCACCTGTCCTCACCCAGGTCCAACTGGCGGTACGCTGACGAGAGATCTAGCTTGCTGAAGACCTTTACACATGAAAGCTGTTGGAAGAGTTCATCCGGACACGAAAAAGGATGAGAATCAAAAACAACTGCAGTATTTGGTTTGCGTAAAGTGGTATGCAAACTAGGGCCGTGGCCGTGGTTAGCCGGAGAAAGTTCACGGAAAAGCTTGGGAGACTTCACTCCTCGCCACTACTCGTCACGACACGCTCCGGCGAGTTACGGCGTTCCGCCCCGTGTAGTGCTCCATGACGAAACCACTTGATGCTACCAGTCACGTTCATGAGCGGAAGTGGAAAGGAAGTCGGCAAGGCTTGCGTGGAGTCGGAGACGCGGCAGGGCGACCGGCGCGACTTCCGGATGCAGCGAACGACCCAAGCACGTGGACAGAGGGTGGTCCAGTCAAATCTCTTCCCCCGCTCCGACTGACCTCTGCTTGCCACGGCTCGTGGACGTGTTCAAACTGAAAAACGGAGGAGTCCAGCTTTTTTGACGGAGCGGTAAAACGTTCACAGACCACGGCGTCAGCTTGAATGTCCCCCTTAAGTTTACGCAGAGTCGGATATCTCCATTCTTCTTCCGAACAACCACAATATGAGAAACCCACTCTGATGTATCGATACGTTAAATACTATAGGAGGAATCTATCTCTGCCAGTTTCTCAAAAACATTTTCGCGCCCTGCGAAAAGGAGTTTTCGCAGTTTTTGCTGCACTGGACTGACGGCAGCTTTCGTATTGACCTTGTAGACAAAAACTTTGGCGTGATCTAGACCTTCTGAAACAGGTGGTGGAGCTCCTTGACAAGCTCTGAAGGATTTCTCGCGGAAATGGTGGCCACCACCTGTCCACCGTTCGGCCGTTCAGAGAACTAAGGTCAAGGTGAATATTCAGAGCTCGTAAGTCATTCGGCCCCATTACCGCCGCGACTGTTCGCACGACGTGAAATGTGCAAGTGCCATTCTGCGAACTGCACAGATGAGTCGAATTTTCCCAGAATGTGAATGTCCTTTCTAGAATGATCAATGAAAGCTGTACTCGATGGTTTCAACTTGTGGGACTATCTTCGGTAGACGTTCTCTGGAAGAATTGTTTTTCTTTATTTGTGTTGCCGATATCCCCCTAAGATGGATGATTCCGTATCGACAAGAAGTATGATTGGAACACGGGACAAAAGTATCTCGCAGGTAATAGACTGTTTGGTGAAGCTTGTAGTAAACATTTAATTGGTTATTCGTTTCGCACGCGCGATTTTGCAATAAAAACTGTCTGTTTGGAAACAAAGGCGAAGTGTCCCGTCTTGTGCTATTTCTTGCACTGTTGATACTTTGCAGGGCATTTAGGGGCATCCTTAACGTGGTGCAATGAACCACATCCGTAGCAACTGCCGGAAGCCTTTCGGCTAGACGTAGGTCCCAGAAGTTTTGGTTTAGTCTGGGCTTTAATTTCTTCCACTTCAGTACAGGAAACCACTTCTTCTGTAAAGATTACGGCTTCCGTCATTGCCTGTTCAACTTGAGATGCGATAGCTAGAGTTGTTTCTAGAGAAAGCTCACCCTCCAGGAGTGGGTGGCTTCGGACTTCGGGATGGCTCGTTTTCTCAACGAGTTGATCGCTGATCTTTTCATCCCTCATGACCCCAAATTGGCAGTTTGTTGCGAAACCTCGAAGGACCGTCACGTTACCTTGCACTGTCTGGCCAAGTATTTGAGCTCGGAAATGGAAAACAAATCTTTCAGCCGTTTTGCCGATGGCTGGTGTAAAGAATATTCGCAATTTCATTAACTCCAAATCGTATGCTGTTGGAACGGGTGCCTGTAAAACGTCCGCCGTTGAAGTAGCTCCCGAGGAACCTTCAGGTATACCAGGGGTGGCCGCTGGTGCGGTTGAATGTCCTGGAAGTTTGAGGTAGGTCCGCTGACCCTCAGCTCCAAGCGAACTTAGTAGAATGGCAGTCCTTCTCACGTCGTCCATCGTCAACCCGCCGGAAGCGATTATGTACGTTTCAAAAATTGCGTACCATTCGTCCCATGGAATTCCAGGCTTGCCTGGCGTCGGAGAAACGGCGGTGCTGGATCGACCTTCATGCCGGAGTTGAGGCTTGGTGGACTGCGCCATTTGTTGTGTTTTAATCTAAAACTTATGAACAGCTGGACGAAAGACCAACTCGCTCCATCCTCGTACTCGGTCTGTCTTCCTCTTTATCTTTCCTTTGCCAAGACCCGCTCGTGGACACACACAATACACAACAGATAACACAAAAGACGGTGTTGAATGCTTTAAGTAGTTTGATTGACACCCAGAATTCTAAATTATTATTAATATTATTTGAATCCCAGATTTTACTTCATTATGCTTGAGCGTAAATTAAAAAGGCGCAATAAACCATACATAGCAAACTCGAAATAAACAATAAAGTGTTTTCAGGAGAGGGGCTGCCAGCTATGCTGTTTGTTACCCGGAAAAGTCGCACAGAGAATACTTTTTGCTTTCAGATTGACAACTCCTGTGCGCTCGAACACGTTCAGGCTTTTTCGCCTTCGGCCATAGACGCTGCCCGGCTCCCAAAACCAACTTCGACGTCGCTGCTTATTCAGGTTTTTATAGCGTTTTAGTTTGCTGTTTACAATCGAAGTCTGAACGGCCTAAAACACAGTGGGATGAAAGTATGGCAAAACTCAAGAAAGTAACAGGTAATTCGGAACAAGATTTACGTTACAAAAAGAAGCCCGGTGATGTATGCCACTCTACGTGCGCGCATTTTTATGGAAGACGAGAATGGTGTTTCCGCGCGAAAGTCACGCGCTGCGAGAGCTTTGGGACGACATACGGAAGCTCCTGTGGAGGGTTCGATAAGGCGGCATAAGTTTTTTTATAATTTACTTTTTTTTTCGGGTCGTCGAATCTTCGTTCAACCGTGCGTGTCTCGGGAGCAGTGTGTTGGGTGTGAGCTTCGTTCAGAAATATCTCTGTAATCGCTGTGAGCATATAAAGGTTTTAGGAACTGACCTGCAGTCGCTAAAATACCCAAACGTTCTTTTTTTCGCCCACGGTTTGGCGATTTAGTTACCGTGCTTTACGGAGTACACTCAGCGAATAACCCGAACGTAAAATCGTTACGACTTATAAAAAACAAGACAAGAATGTCACGTGAAATTTAGCAGAAATTTCAGGTGCAAAGATCGTGTTCAGCGTTACATTGCCGACATTAATTTTAGAACGAAACTGGGTTTCGCCATCATAGTTTTTAGAGACCTCTCGAAGATCGCGCCGAATGACTTTTTGGAGTGCCCTGCGGGAAAGCAGATACAAAGGCCGGTTCTTGGAGAGCACAAGGCCGCCGGATAGCCTAGGGCAGCCTCACCATTTGTGCAGCATAGCACACGTTCGCGAGGCAAACTCGGATGCGCGTTCTTATCAAGGGAAACAAAGAGCCGCCATTTTGAACTACAAAAGGGGGGAGGGTAAAGGCAGCGCTTCCTCTTTCTCTCTAAACGGGTCGAAACTGAAAGAGAGAGGAGTAAATGACCGCGCGTGAGGACGCCAGATCGCCGAAGTCTGGTTGGAATGATTACCGGGTAGACCGTAAGCTATAGCTTCCTTTGTCGATACTCGCTGTTCAAACGCCTTGGAACGCCGAACACCCTGCGTTCGGCGTTCGCTTTCGATCGTTGAATAGAGACAAGTGCAACGAGCTTTCCGCCTACCCACTAATCCTTCCAACCAGAGTTCGGTGCTCAGGCGTTCCTGCGCGCTCTCATCTCCTCCCCTGCCCTCGGTTTCGACTAGGAACGTCGTGAACCTGCCCAGGTTCTAGTTCGACCAAGTTCGACTGTTTCAAACTTTTAATGTAATGTTTGACAAAGGCTCGACTGCAGTTCAACTTTTGCGCGTTTGCGCGAAGATTACAAAAAACAAAAAAAACAATAAACAGTTGACTCCACTCAGCGGAGGAGAAGTGCAATATTTGTTGGGTTATTACTGGTTCACATAACCAACTAACGAAAGCTTTAAAAGCGAATATTTTCGCTTTTAAGTAGTGTAAACATCGGTAAACATTTTCTAAAATATCAAATGAACTATTTTTTAAACTGTTTGTTCCCCAAAATTCGAAATATTTGTGTAGAAGCCGGGCACCACTGTAGAAGCCGGGCAACGCACCACTTTGAACTTGAGAAAGAACTCGAAGGTTTGGCGAACCAGTCAAACCTTGTTCTTTGACGTCAAAATCGAGGTTCGACAAAAGTTCGCGACACTCCTAGTTTTGACCCGCATGTACTCTAGCTTAACGGAAGTTTCAACTCTGCCGTCGTTACGAGCCGACGTGGGTAATCATAGAACCAAAGGTGAAACGTTTCGGTTTTCAAAGTTTTTCTGTGCTCGTGTTATCCCCGACTGAGATTGCACCTTCACGTTCCCCATCTGAATCTCTACGCATTTATTTGAACGTATGACTTGTGGCGTTTACTGAGCTTTGGCGTATAATTAAACGAGGCATAGGAAGAAATAGTGTAAGGCACCACTAAAGAAAATTTAAAAAAAAAGAATATTAAGACAGATAGGAAGGACGCATAATGAGGCTTTTAATTGGACATACTGGTTACTGGAGAGGGAGAATCAGGAGTCTCAAGAAAGTGGATCATTTGCGAAGCCCGCTGGCTGCTCCTAGGGGACAATTAAAATTATAAGATCACATAATTTTCCAAATGTAACAGTTATTTTCATGGTATCATATCTGACCAAAATTTCAAAGTATATCAAGACCCACGATGAGCTTTAATTTCTCCCCTCTTTCTTTTTATGTTTTTTTTTTTTTTTTTTGGGGGGGGGCGCTTTAGTGTTGCGAAACTTGAATAGTTTTACTAGCTTCTGGTAAATATATATATTTCTTTAATCACACAGGCTTTGTAAGGGAGATTAGAACAGCGTAGAAATTGTGAAGGTGAACAATTAATCGAAACTACGACGGCTGCTCCAAGCGGGCTTTCGACGTGTATCGATTTGGTCACCCATAATCCTGAAACAAGAAACATCAAGATAGCCAAACGCTTCGTGTATTCCCGGTCCCAAAAAGGCCTTTCTGGCTTCCGGTTAGGATTCCGTGTTTTCTGAGTTAATGTTTTGTAAAATTAGAAGACCGTTTTTCTGAAATTTTTTTGGCTAAAGTAAGTTTATCGTAGTGTTTTTTTTTATATTCTTAATTCTTCCTTATTTGAAGTTCGTTTTACTTTGTTAGCAATTTTTCTAGATACAAATAAAAAAAATGAATATTTTCTGGACACAAGCGTACCCTAAATTTATAAGAGCATCACCGGAATTGAATGAGATGTCTGCTGCTCCAATTGGCATTAGCGTCCTTAGCGTTGGAAATGCTAACTGTCCGACGACAAAGCTTGCAAAGAAGTCTTGCTTACCGTAAAATACCAGGAAAGCGGCCACCCCACTTTCAGTAAAAAGTGGGTTAATCTAGACATGGGCGCTTGTTCGGTCAAATCATGTGCTTAACTTATAATTTGCAGAATATCCAGTTTTGGAAAGCGTTAATAGTGGGCGCTTGAACGAAGTAGGCGCTTCTGTGGAATCTTACAGCAAATGAACGTCAGTATTTTGAGATAACTAAGCACCTGAATTTACTTGCTAAGCAAAGAAGCTTCAGCTACCCTGCCCCTCCCCCTACGCCCCCCCCTCCCCCTTCTTGCAAATCTACGTGCTTATAGACCATTCCATTTAGCGCTCTGTGGACGGCACCATTTTGTTCGACAGCAGCGCCCTCTCCATACATCCGGGAAATTCAACGGCTTCGGCGGGGTAAAACGAGAGAGGGCACGCGCCCGACTCCGCTAGCAGACGACAAACCGGGAGGTTGCCATTCTCCATCTTTGGGCTGTACCGGCGGGCTGTACGGAACATCGAACTCTCGCTCGTGGCTGCTGTTGTGAAGTGGTTCCAGTTCTTAGAATAGTTATGGCTACTCCACAATCAGCCTAGACCTCTGTGTTGTTCTATTTCGGTAAATGATCAACTAGCATATCTTTTTTTCGGTTACTTAAATAGCAGTTGAGTCAGCCGGCAGCACTACCCTCAACTACTGCGCGTATTGCGGCGGGAGAGCACGTTTTTATTTATTATTTCAGACTTCCACCCATGGTCGCTAAAGGCCTACAGGACAAAAAGGTACAGCAACCGGATTTACTTTTCGCCCGAGAGACCGGCCAATCTAACACTGTTTTCCCTATTTCTTTTTTTATTTGCACGCAGGTCACAACGCGATTGGACCCTGTTAGTCTTTTTATCTAGCATAGTATTACACGACAGCCGGCTTACCAAGATCTGCGCATCTGCGCTTGAAATTTCAAAAATGACGCGATTCTAAACAGTTTGTACGCCAGCCGGATGCTAGGTACAGCCCACCCGGCGGAGCAGACGAGATGCGGGTGAGAGGGGGAGGACATTTTTTTTTTCTTTTTGCCTTCTCGGATATAACCCTAATGGAACGGTCTATAGACTTCACTCATATACAAACAAGACCCACTCACCCCTCAACGATGGAAAAAGAGTAGTATCCAGGCTGAAAACCAGACCGGTGACATTTGTCTTGGCCCAAACCAAAATAAACCCGTTGTTCAAAACAAACCTTGACGATGTAAACGGAAAACTCCCTTTAGTCAAGAGTCCGAGATTCCAAAGGGAGCCGAAATGAGCTCCCCTCAGTACCGCCGAGAGCCTGCTCTCACAAAATTGATTTGGAAACTACCGTCTTTTTTGCTCTTTATTTTGCCATCGTGACCTCGAAATGAGAAGTTTTTCGGATAAATCCGAATTGACAAACATTTCACAGGGAGAATGTTTATTGAAGTTTTTCGGATTAATCTGAAAAGATACGATGCATCTTTGTGCAATGCAACCGGGCGACTAAATCTAGCCGCCGAGCTTGCATCGTCTTAGTGTTATTTTTCTTAGGCCAAGGTTGTTTTGCTTATTTTCATTATCTCTGATTCCTAAGGCAGGGTGGTCAGTTAGACGTTAAAACAATCGTTGAACTCACAATTTTTAAATGATTTTAACATTTCTTATGTAAATAACTGCGTCCCGCCACTTGGAAAAAAAAAAGGGATTACGATTCTTAGGTGTTAAGTTTTTATCGGAACTTTTTGGCTATCTTTACAGTTTAACCTCTGCAGGTTCAAAAGTAAATTGAAAGTTAAATTAATTTTAAGTCAGGTCATGTTTTTTAATGGTAAAAAAAAACAATAATTCCAGTTACCTAGTTTTATGTCCATGTTATGTATTTTCATTATTCATTAAAATGGCTAGGTGGACTAGTCGGTACAGGTTTACGTGGAAAAGCGCCGAAAAAATATGTGGACAAAAGAAGCAAGGAAGTGGACCGGGCGCTACTTCCCTCTTAACGTTGATTGAAAACACACTCACTTTTTATAGACGCAATCGGGTTCCCGACACAAAGAAGCAAAATCTTTCTCGGTTAAGTGCCCCGACTGCACTTACGCAGCTATCCTCGCCCTTCACTCTGATGCATTAGGCCTCAAATAATTTTCTTCCAGTTTTATTTTTAAATTTTCCTACGTGCTTTTTTATCTTCCATCACTGCATAAAATTTAAAACAGGGGTATTTAGGCCCCGTTGAGTAGGACCTCAATTTTTCTAAACACTCACGGATAATTTGTTAACGACTGAATTAACCCCTGCGTTGTTGAGTTTTAGAGTGCAGCTCTTAGGGGAGCCCGTTTCCTGCTTGAGCGACGTCGGCGTTCCCGTTGGCGTTGCCGTCGGCTTAGCCGCGCGTTGCATTATTGGATGTTGCCCGTAATGACGTCACACGTGACGCCACGTGTGACGTCATGAGGGTCACGAGTGACGTCACTCGCGACGTCACCGCGCGTTGCATTATGGGTAAATTTTAGCGGAATGATTTCCCCGCTAAATTTAGCGGAAAAAATTCCCCACTTAAGTCAGCGGAAAAAATTCCCCACTAAATTTAGCGGTAAAATTTCCCCACTAAAATTAGCGGGGAAAAACCCGCTAAATTCAACAGGAAAAATTCCCCGCTAAATTTAGCGACAAAAGTTTCCGCTAAATTTTGCGAAAACAATTCCCCCCAAAATTCAGCGGGGAATTTTTTCCGCTAAATTTGGCAGCAAATTTAGCAAAAACTTCTCGCTAAGTGGGAGGGGAGCAGTAGTGGAGGAGGGGAGGGTACAGATAAGGAGGAGGGGCATACCCTCCTCTCCGCAAATTGCTCCGCCAACTACACCCTTCCAGCAGATCGGAATGAACCTACTTGGCCCTTTTCTGCCTTCAACGTCAGTCAGGAAACCGCTGGATAATCGTCGCCAAAGATTATCTCACGCGGTACGCAGAAACTCAAGCCATTCCTTCACTGACTGCTGTAGAAGTCGCCAGGTTTTTCGTCGAGTCCATCGTCCTCCGGCACGGCGCTCCCGAACTTGTCATTACAGACCGTGAATCATCGTTCATGGCTCAGCTGGCACAAGAAATCTTTCGTCTCAGCAGCACCAGCCACCGTCAAACCACTGCGTACCATCCGCAGACAAATGGACTAACGGAAAGGCTAAACAAATCTATCGGCGACGTGATCTCCATGTATGTCGACGTAGAGCTCAAGACGTGGGACGAGGTGCTGCTACCCTACGTCACGTTTGCTTACAACACGGCGGTGCTTGAGACTACATGAGTAACACCGTTTCAGCTGGTGCATGGCCGAAAAGTAACGACCATGCTCGACGTGATGCTGCTCCACGATTTAGCTGGCGATGGGAAACCAAGATGCCAAGGTTGTGGCTCAACGAGCTGAAGAGGTTCGCCAGCTCCCCCGACTCCGGGTTATAGATCAACAACGTACCGACGCTATCCGGTACAACCTTCGGCGGATCGAAGTTCGCTTCAAGCCTGCAGACCGTGTGTGGGTCTGGACTCAAGTGCGATGACGCGGTCTAACCGAGAAACTCCTGAAGCGCTACTTCGGACCCTACAAAGTGCTTCGTGGACTCGGGAATCTGAACTACAAGGTGATGCCCGACGGAACACGGACTTCATCGCGTCGCCCTCCACGACTGGAAGTCGTCCACGTCGTGCGACTCAAGCCGTATTACGATCGATAGGACTGTGGACTTCGTTTTTTGTACTACGCTCGATAGGACTGTGTTTTACAAGCCTCCCTAGTTTGCCATTTTTTTGTTTGTTTATCTGATTTATTTCCTGAACTTGCGAGAAGGACAAGTAGAAAGAATAAATAAAAGAACATTCCGCTACCTGGAATAAAACCCAGATCTTCCGCGCGACAGTCGAGCGCAGTAACCATTCGGCCACCACCACTCTCACTCGGCGACGCGCGTGGCAACACTGCGCGGAAAAGTGCATTTAGCATTTGCTTTATTTCAACATTTTCGTGCGGGGCTCTCTCGCCCCGTCTTCACCTTTCTGGCCTCATCGAAAAACCCCGCCTCTTCAGCCAAGCGACAGATCCACCTCGCAGAAACACGCGACGCGTTGACACCTAACGGTAAGCTGTTTACTGCCAAACGAGAGCCTCTGTCACCGGTTCGGCCGGAGTTGCGGCAATAGCTATCTTTGCGAAAGCGAGATGCCGCAAAGAAAGACACTGATGACCGGGGCCACAGACTGTGTTACTACTGGTCGACTTTCCCTTTCCTAGGAACCGTGAGCCCGTTATCCACGGCTGAGTCTTTTGTTCTGATTTGCATAGAAGAAATTAAAAAGAAAAGCGGAACGGATTTCGAGACGAATTTGTGTTGTTTTTGTTCATTACTCTCTTTACCTTTTATTATACTAACAATACTTCCCCCTTGAATCAGTTCCAAACGGTTTAACCTTCTGACCTTCTCTCTAATTTTATAATGGACTCGTCTGTTCATCAGTATCCCCCTTTCCTGTCAACTGAGGAAGGGGATTAAGAGATTTCTTAAGAGAAAGAGGAAGGGATAGCGAATGTCGCAAGAAGGAAGGAAAATATTTGGATTGTAATTAACCGTTATCGCCGAAATGAGAGGCTGTCATGAGTAACGAACGACAGGTGTTACCGTGGACCGGCTTTGAACTGCACTTTAACTTTCTCAAATGTAGTGGCGATAACTGCAGTGCTCGGTGCAAACAATGCAAAAGAGTGTACGCACCCTGGAAGTCCTCTCCACCAACCTTCAGAAGCACCTAGGGATGAGGCTCGGCTCTTATTTCTGGACATTACCGCTAAGCATGGAGACGGAAGGATGGAATGCTAAAACCTCGACAGCTCTCTCCAGTCTCAACGATTTTTCCACCATAAGAAAAGATTTTTTAATCCTGAATACTGCGCTGCCACCTAGCTTATTCGTTGTGCGCCTCTGTAGCAATGAAGATGTGCATCAAGAGGGGAAAGTCGAGTGAGGATAACTTTGTAAAGTATTTGCGGCTGCGTTAAATGAACTAAATAATCCTGCATTGAAGCAGCAAACGCTTGGATTTAACAAAGTCGAGCGACGCTAGTAATATATATCTCAAACAGTGAAATGAAAGTTTTCTGATAGTTACAAATAAAAATAAATCGTAATCATCGGTGGTGTTCATCTATGTTTTCATAACTACATATTAAAAAAACAACACAGAACTAGAGTATCTTGAAAGTAACCAAGTCACTATGACAAAGTAACTGTAACTTTAACGCGTTACATTTATTTTTGGGTAACTGCAACTGTAACTTAAATATATTTTAACAAACTCTCTGTTATTGTAACTAATTACTTTTTAAAAGTAACTTACCCAAGACTGTCTAAATTACGACATCCTTCAAAAGCAAAAAAAGCAAAAAAATCCCATGATATATTTATTTTTTTCATTCCTTGTGCAACACATACTTGGTAAATTTCTCCTGATCGCAACATCAGCTTTTCTTTAGAGAATGAAGCAAATTGCCTCTATATTTAATAATATTTATGTGGGGGCTCATCAACACCGCAGCGGACAAGGGATGGGCAAGATGGCATCTTAGTTTACTTCAGTCACAATAAAACAAGGCTTTACAATGTCACTAATTTTTAGAGGTACAACGGGAATCAACGTATCATTGGAAGCTATTGAATAAGTTCAGCAAGAAGAAGCGGGGACTCCGCGTTTATATACTTCCAAATTCTTTAATTTGAAAAACGCAATGGTGGCCTTGAATTGTCAGACTCGTATTCACTGTTTATTTTATTCTGCACACTTTTATTTACAAAATTCGTGCATAGGCTTTGACTCGACTTTTAAGACATATGGTATTATCGAGGAACAAGACGTATTAAACAATATCAAAATATTTGCCAAGTAATTAAAAGACTGCACAGGTGAATAAATGGACTCTTTTTTTTTGTTAAAACTACAATAAGTACGTGTTCTTATTGTTTAATTTAAAACCGTGCGACGTATGTAAATTCTTTTTATCTAAACGATATATTGTACTCCGCCTTAAATGTGTGTCGGTTCATTACGTTCTATTGTCAAAACGCTTGCATCTCGGTTAAAACTGAATAAAACCAAAATTACTCTACTTTTCACACTTGTTTGTTATCACTTCCTCGTGAAGAACTAAAGAAAAGTTCATTCTCAAACGAACGGGGTCGAAAAATCAGAAGATACAGTAAGTAGAGTACCTACTTGCGGCCGATAACTGCGTACCTATGAAACCCGTCGCTAAACGAGGGGGCAATCAACTGGACTAAGTAACGAGCGAGCCCTACGCGATGCCGGCTCTGCCATCGGACCCGGCGGCCCTCTCAAAGGGGAATAGGAGACTCCGGCCATCTCGCGGGCTTTAGGGAACGTTGCCAATTTCCCACCATCCCAGTTTCGCGAACCTCAATCAACCTCGGCGCTGACCGGTCGACTAATTGGCTGTTGGTCGGATACGGGAAGGAGCGGGAAACAAACTTGATCAAAGAACCTCCATCCTCTGTGTTTTCTGTTTTTTTTAAGAGTTTTACAGCTACAGTGTCATTGGTGGCTACATCCGAGGTTCCGGTTTTACCGCTATGTTGTAACAGGAGACGAAGAGGTGGAGAGGAGCGGTGTGGATATACTAAAAGATCGCGTAATTGTGTTCTGCTTGAAAAAGCAAAACAAAATATGTTGTGCAAAAAAAAAAAAAAAGACACCTACCTAACGCAGTAACAAGCAACGAGCAATAGTTGCAATCATGTCATGTAAAAACCACGTAAGCAACTAGCTTTAAAAAAAAAAATTATCCTATCGAACAAAATGTAAGGCCGCAAACGAGCTGGTCTACAGTGCACATGGTTGAAAGAAACCCGAGACTGCGGGTAACCGGCACAACACTAAAAAGTCTCTAAATCGTTTTTCTGTTTTGTCGTTTACCCGCTGTCTCGGGGTTTTTTCATGCATCCTATCGAACTGCCACACAACAGCATGTGGACGCAATTGGGTCGTCGTCGCGTTATAGAAGTTAGGCTATTACATGTTCAATTTGGTACCCGCTGGTAAAGTTGAACACTAATAAGAAAAGTTTAACGCTTGTTAGCTGTTTTTAGTAAGAGTTGTAGAGACTTGCTCACTGATGTTCAGCAGTTTCGAAGTCGGCACGAAATGTTCCCTCGAACACCACCGCGTTGCAACAAAAGTTGTCGTTAGCAGGATATGTCAATGGATTGCTTTTTTACACGACCAGGATTACATAAATTTTTCCTAAGTTTTTACCGAAGGCGGGAGTCACGTTGCAATGTCACATTACTGTGTCACAGACTAAGTTAGACTGCAGCCAAGACTAGAAGTTCTGGCCCCCAGTTGTAGAATGTATCTCGGTTGCAAAAACCGTCGTGCAGTAAAATAACCTATCGAAGCTATTTTCTTGCAATTGTAGCCTTTGCTGAAGTCCATACTCAGGTTAGATATAGTATAGGTGAAGCTGATAGTAACTGTTTTTAGCGAAAAAACCTAGATTGACCCTTTGCACTTCCCTTATTTATTTTGTTTTACATTTTCCTAATTATTGTTTGAGTCTGTCCGTCGGGCATCTGATCAAAACCGTATACAGGGGCGGCCCTGCGTGCAGTGAACCGTCACTGTGCAATTGCCGTGATGTCGAAATGTAGCGTCTCTTTTTTATGCGTTCAACCGATACGCTTCTGTCTGTCTGTTTTCTTCCCGCCCGCGTGAGGAATACGCCGAGTGCTCGTGTCGCAATGAAGACACGCGTCACGTATCGAACTTCTGTTTTTGGCGCCTGTCAATTTCTAAACTGACACTAGGCCCTCTGTGCGTGTGCGTTAGAAAATAATCTATTTATGACATTTCAGGCACGGAGAGAGTCGTTTTTCCCGTAAGCTCCCCGCTCTCGAAAACGATATTATGACGAAAATCAAGTGCCAAATTACGTCGCCGCTCGCTTTGCCAGTCGGGGAGAAGCAGATGTCGACACCTGAAGGCGTCAAGTATTTCTAACTTCGCTAAAAGAAAGAAAACGACAAGAAAAAAAAAAACCTATTACGGAATTGTGATGCCTGTGACAATATTCACTTCTGAAATATCTTTCGCAAAACGTCTGCAAGGTTCACTTGCTGTTTTTATATATCGCTGCTGTTTTCATTGGCCATTGACAAAGGCAAATAGTTTAAGGGGAAACACTGTGAGATACATCTCGACTGATCTGACATAGCATACGTTATTGCCTTGTTTATGAACCGGACGTATCTTTCGTAGGCACTGTCTCAAAAGATGACAACAAAGTGGGAGGCGGTGGGACATGACAACGGGAAAGATTAACTCGACCAATTCGCAGTGTGGGTGGCTGTAACACTTGCATCATTGTTGCGCAAAAAAAAACAAAAAAAAAACTGCCGGTTGATTTCTTTTGGCGGAGTTTCGTAACAGCTGCGATTTAAAGCCCGATTGTTCGCGCTGACACCCGTGAATTTGAGTTAATATTAACCGAGCCAGGATTGCACGCTCGCAGATCAGACAAGCGCCAGTTCGTTTGAGCCGCAATATATTTCAACGTGCTCGCGGTATTGCATTCGCGGCCCTCACCGCGAAAGACATAAATTATATTTTTTCTTGGGAATGAGGTTCTTCTTCGTTGTGAGAGGACTTGCAAACTTTTAGTAATATTTTCAACAACTTTGTAGAAGTATCTATCTCAAGATATTAATTTAAAAGCCTCCCCCCCCCTCCTTCGCCCCCCCCCCCCCAAAAAAAAAAAGAAACACGAATTGAAAGAAAAAAAAAATTCCAGAACTAAGTTAATATCATCTCCCCTCTCTCCATCTAACAAAGTTTGCAAAAATCTAAAAAAGAAAAAAAAAATGTTTACGCTTCAACGTTACTAACTCATTAGACCAAATCTCTTCTGCGGGAACTAATTTCGATACCTAAGATTAATTCCTGGGTAGCCAAAAAGTTATTCTTTTATGTGAAAGCATTAGCTATATCACGGAGTGGAGCCAACAATGGCTGTAACCACAAAAAATAAAAAAAAAACGGAAGAAATGCCCATTTTTTTATTGGCTAAGCATAACGGCCCCTAGATAGCCATTGCGGACGCTTCACGAGAGCGCGCGCTCGGCTCCCGCACTCATGTCAGGCTTTGCCGAAGGGGGGAGGGGGGGGGGGGGAGGGGGGGCTCTAAGAAAGAGCGTGCTCGGCAACCGCTCTCGTCTCAGGCACTGCCGAAGCAGAGGGGCTGGGGGGGGGGGGGGGGGGGGGGGGGGCTGCTGGTGCTTCACGAGAGCGCGCGATCGGCCAGATCGGCTGCCTTCCGCAACCACGGCAGTAGCGAAACGTGGCCGTCCACGCCGGTACACCACAGACAAACTAATGGCGAATTCGCGTGGCTGCGCGCTCTCGAGCGCTCTTTCCAGAGCGCGCGAGATCGGGTGGTTGAAAGAGAGTGCTGTGGCCTAACCGGCAGGTTTATTCCGAAGGCGCCTCTTCCTCTAAGAACGCTACCTAGGTAGCCGTCGGATTGCGGAGCTGTGCAGGCGTCACGTGGTACTTGGACGGAGATCACGCGGTTTTGTTGACGATGGCCGGCAGTGGTCTGTTGTGGTGTGCGGGGTCCGGCATGACGGCGATTGGTATGTGGTTACACAAAGGGCTTGTGAAGTCGACGTGTGAAGTATTCCCAGTGCTTCCACGAGATAGTTCACCTCCAGGCGGTGATTCCGCTAAGCCTAACCGACGAAGAAACAAATCGCAGAACTCGCCGCTGTTTTACTGTGTTTTGAGGTCGCTTCAAGAAATTTTCAGATTCGCTAAAAGTGCTTTCGATGGTTTGTGTTGTAAAATAAACGGAAAGCCGAATATAATGCACTGTGATTTGAGTCACATGGCAATATGGGCTATATCCTGCTTGCACGAAATTTTCCCGTGAGGAAAATGCAATTTATTAACCATTTTATATTTGCCTGCTCTGCCGTAGGCATGAGCTATCGCAGCGCGTTCACTGTCGAAAATGCGGTGAGTTGACGATTCTTTTCAAGCATTGGCTTTCGTTTCGTTCTTCAAAAATCAACTCGCAGACTGCTGTTTTCTTTTTTTTTTGTCTTTTTTTACATGCCGATGCGTAAAACAATTTACGTCAGCACCGTCATTTCCTTACGTTGCGAGCGTAAATTTTCCTCAATCGTAGATCGTATGCTGTAAATGTTTTTTTTTTTTTTTTTTTTTTTTTTTTAATAAGGCATTGTCAAGAAGTTCTACTTCCGTGACTGGTCTGAGAATGTCAGAGCGCTCTGAACCCAGCAGTTGTGATCAGCTGAAAAGTATCCCGAGTACTTCTGGGGGCGAGGAGGGGGCGCTCTGCTCAATCATGGTCAGAGGAGAGAGGCGACCACCCGAATTCACCATAAGCGAGCGGAAGCATTCAAAGGTGTCATCGGAATTGTTTTAAGCAACATTTGGTGTTTGCTGTATGCTCGTGAGCCTAGGCTATAGAATATGTAAATGTCTATGATCATTGAGACGCATTATGTCTCCTGCGTTCTCAAAAAAAAAAAAAAAAGAAAGTTATTGATTTTTTATGCAGCTCGAAAGTCCATAAACGAAATACGCTGAAGCGACGGCGTGCATTACATATTTTTAGTAAAGTCGTTCTCCTCCATTCGGGGTATCTCTATATCACGGAACTAACCTATTGAGAATCGATGGCGCGGCTATTTTTCTAGGCTTTAATATTTTTTTTCTGCACTTACTGTGCTTAGATGCTATGAAGAAAAAAAAGAGTGTGACCTCTAGTTCTAGATTCGATTCGGTGAAATATAATATTTAATGTAAAATGTTTTTGCTTCTACAAAAGATTACTAAAACGAGGTCCAACAACCCCGAGAAACTCAGGTAATTTCCAGGTTAATTGATATCTTGTTCTCGAAACCATCGTGCTACAAGTGCCACGTACTCCACACTGCAGAATATTGAGTTCAACAACACTATACTTGGGCAGAAAGAAAACAATGTAATGCTAGGCCGGAACCCTTAATGCGATGCCATTGTGCGATGCGAGTGGGGCTTCTCTAGTGCAATGATATTTTCTTCTTCGTGCAGGGGGATAATCAAGCGAGCCCTGATAAGCGTCCTCCCTGGCTGCGCTGCTGCTGTTGCAACTGATGTTTTGGCAACGTTAATTATGTTTGGGTTCGTTGATCCTTTATTAGTGTGTTGTTCTCTCTCGTTCTCCTCGAGCAGTTTTTCTTACTGGCTTTAATCTTGTTTGCCCTGTTTGTCGTGAGCTAATTTCGCTATGGCGTGGTCCTACTAAGCAGCAGAAACCATTTTTTGGTGTGTTTTCCAATAAAACAAGACCTCGAACAATCCTCCGAGCGGCCGCTTGTCTTCTCTACCTTGTTTATCAATTTGCGACTTCCAAGAATCCATGAAATTGTTAATGAAACGTAAACCAGACTCGTAAGTAACGATTGTTGTTGGATGGTACAGTAATAGTAAGTATTTAAATACGGTTCTCCGTACACATCCCTGGAGGTGGAGGCTCTATGGTACCAATATAATTGCATTACTAATGCAATACCAATGTCGAGAGTGCCGAGCGGTGAAGCCTAATTTACGTTCGAACGAGTGGACGAACTAAGGTATCATTCTAACTACCGCGTTCAATGGATGGGAGAGGCTTATTAATCTCCCCAGTATTGCTCTAGTTCACCTAACACTGGAAATTCTTGTTAATGTTTATCACCGAAAAACTTCTTTTTCAAACAAGCAATCAGATCGGAGAATAAAAATAAATATGCCTTAAACTGTGCTTTAATAATGATTTAAATAAACAAGTTTTACGTTGATAATTTCAATCAGACGTTTCCCTAACAAAAATAATCCGCAAAATATTTCCTTTATTTACGGTGTGTCTATCATATGGTGATTTTTATCCGTACTTAATTTGCAGTTAGATCAATCAAGAAAGGTTCATATAATGCTGAATGCCAGCAAATCAAAGCGTCGAGCTTGATTTCTATTTGGTTCGTCAGCCGTAACTTTCCATTGCAACGAAATGAAAAAAGCAAAAGAGAAAAGCGAGAGCAAGAAAAGCAATGTCCTTTGTAATGAAGTAAAAACAAAACGACAAATAAAGTTCTTATCTAACTAAAAAATCAGGTTGTTTTTGCTCTAGTGTGTTGGGGATTACATCAATAAAAATTTGTTATTCAAACCGAATGCACTTTACATTAAAATAAATATTTCTCTCGCATTGTTATCGGTGTAGCTAAATATAGCGATTATTTAAAGCTAGATGTATTTTCTAGCACGGCAGATTGATGAATAATCCCAGGGAGCATGTGAACCTAAAATATCATTCTGCCTAGCTATGCTTTTCCATCCTAGTAGTATGTTTATTTAGCATAAATATAGAGATACGAAGTCTAGCTATTGTAAGCAAGTGTATCGGAAGAGTTCTAAAAATTATTTGAAGCAGATTTAACAGCTTGTAATATCGCTCCTTTTCTAATAGAGTGATATTTGATTTCGAAGATGGCGCCGTAGTTGTATTTTTTAAATAATAAAGAATAAAACGCAGTCCAGTTCACTGACTTCTCTCTAGTTCAGCACCAGTTTTCTTGTCCCCGCGATTTGAAATCATGGTGCTGGCAGCCACAGCAGTGGAGCAGAACATAGCAAGCACCTGTTCCGCTGGTAGCTTACTCCGTAGTAGGGACGCCGCGAACTTTTTTTGAACCGAAGTTTCGATGATCGAATTAAGCGGTTCGAAAGGTTCGAAAGATTTCAAACTTTCCATATCGAGAAATTCGACGGAAGTCAAATTTTCGAACATGTTAAACTAAGAAGTTCGAAGTTTTTCGAAATGTCGAACTTATTACACTGCAAAATTCAATGCTTGTCAAACTTCCGAACTTGATAAACAGAAAATGCGATGATTTTCGAACTTTCAAACTTCTTTCACTAAAACGTTCGATGCTTCTCGAATTTTCGAACTTCCTACGCTAAGAAAATCCATAATTTTCGAACTTTCGAACTTATTATTCTAAAGAAATCGAAAATTGTCGAACCTTCGATTCCTGAAAAGTCAAAAGTTCGACGAACTTCGAACTTTTAGCGTAAAAAATCGAAGTTCGTCGCACTTCGGAAGACCGGCGGGCGGTTTCATTTGGATTCAAGCAGTGAGGTACATTCGTAATTTATTTTTTCTCGCATTTTTACGTGCGGTGCCGCATTCCTTGCGAAAGACAATGCCGTCTATTTCAATCACCCGGCATGCTTGGTTCTAAAGAAATAGATTGCCGAAAGAGCGAGGAAGGACGACCGGTTTTTGACAATTGTCGTTTGTGCCATATTTTAAGCGCGCTATAGCCTAAGCTATTTATGGTAGATATGCTAAACTTTTTAAAAATGATCTATGTATAGCCTAGGTAAGTGTCGTCATAAGATATGATTATTGTTGTTCAAGACGAGTTTCGAAGAAATATCCAAGCATGTATCCACGGGCAATTATGCCCTAAGCTCGGTAATTTTTTCCTTAAATTGTTTGAGGTATCGCATTTAATTTAACACCGCAGACATTACATATCATTACGATCTGCAGAATACAAAATAATGTATTCATTGTTTTTTTCAGGTTGAGGAAGAAATTAACTCGTGGGGGTAAGATTTCTAAAATTGTTCAAGTTCGGCACGTCATAAGAAAAAACAAACATTTTTAATTTTTTTTTTTTATTTCACGTTTTTGGGACGTATTTCTTTTAGCCTGTACACATTTTGGTAGGAGAAGCTTCTTTCATAGTTCTGAGCCTCTGAATATGTAAGAATACAACACTTCTGGCGGGTTGTTGATAGTTTTTTTTTTCTCCAGCTTTTCATTTCTACATTCATTGTTATCTTAATTTATTTATTATTTTTTTCCAATGGCACAATTATTTAGGTCGAAAAAACAAAGCTCCGAACTTCCGAACCACCGAGCATGTTACGAGTAGTACATTCTGACAACGAGTTTCTAACAATGACCATCTACGCGATATTTTATGCAATGAAGAGCGACACTAGCTATACATATGCATAAATAATTTTAGACTAAAATAACCTCGACCATGCCCTCTCTCCCCTTATTGTTTTCTTTAACAGTCCGAAATATCTGGGGGGGGGGGGGAGACTAAAGCCCCCTCTCCTCCCTCCTTCCCCCCCCCCCCCTCCCTCCGTTTTATCTCTTCCTACGCCACTGGTATAGTAGACTCCTCGACCTCAAGCTGTGTCGGCTTCTGCGTTTTTTGCTCGGCGTTTCTTCCGTCCCGGAAAATAAACCTCCAAAGCAATTACAAACTCAAACATTGTCGAGGTGCAGGCGAGCTGGTGTATGTTGATCATGATGCAAACTCCTGAGACTGGGAACGAAATTCGAAAGATATAGTGTAAGAAGAAATAAAAAAGGTAACAGGACAACGTCTCAAACTCAGCTGAATTGAGTTTGAGACGTTATCCTGAGCTGAGTTTTCAGCTGAGTTGAGTCTGAGACGTTGTACTGAGCTCAGTTTGAAACGTTGTCCTGTCCCCTTTTTTCTGTCTTCTTAGACTTTTTCTTTCAACTTTCATTCCCAGTCTCAGGATTTTGCATCATGTACAAAGTAAACTTACGATATGCTAGCGTCACTCGGGCGGCGTTGGAATGGATTATATACTACCAGCGTGCAAGGGGGTAGGGAGGCAGTTTGACAGATCGCTTCAAGGTTTTTCTGAGCCTCAACCCTGCCCCTGGCCGTTTCGAACTGGATGAGTATCGTTAAACAGTGCGTTCGTGTGATCACTACTTCATGATGCACGTTAATGACCCCCCCTCCCCCCCCCCCCCCCCCCCGTCCCCGGAATGGCGTTCACAATTACTGATCTATAGTCACGCGCCACTCTGCACTGGCAAATATTCCAGCCACATCGGGGACACTCGTCGTCTCATTTAATTGCTTTACCAACTTCGCGCAGTCTAAATATCACACCCGAACTTTTCTAAACCTGATTTCGTGAAAACCAGTGAGGCGTGAAAACGTTATTTGAAACTGAAACTGTGGCGGAACATGAAAACCGGACGTCAAACTTTGCGCACTGGGACTTAAAACAAATTCGAAACCTTCAAAGGTTTTTTTTCAAACTTAGCCCTAAAAAAGAACCGAAACCTTCGAAATTTTCGAACTTTATGTAGAAAGAAATCTGAAATCCTCGAATTTATCGAACTTTATGTCTAAGAATTCGAAACGTTCGAACTTTTTGAATTTCAGATCCACAGGAATTCGAAACATTTGAATCTCTCGAATTTCAAATCAGGAAAGATCGAAATCTTCGAATTTCTCGAACTCAAGTAAAAAAAAGTTCGAAATAATCGAACCCGAACTTTTAGGAATTGTGAAAGCTTCGAACTTTTCGATTTCGAAACTCCACGGTTTTTGAAAGTTGCGAATTTTTCAAATTCGAGCTTCCGTACGGTCGAATATATCGAAATCTTTTGAATTCAAACCTCAGTTCGGTTCGAAAATATCGAAACTTTTCGAATTCGAACCTAGGGTTGTTCGCGGCATTTCTACTCCGTAGTCAATCCGTCGACGTACCCTAGAAGCCACCGAATGGTAGGCCGCGATGATAGTGATGACTGCATCCACCTGTATCTCCTTTTCCGGTGCTAAGAACTTTCCGAGCAGCAGTAATCCCAGAGCCTTGCCCGACGGCTTTTATAACGTGATTTGTTTGAATTTAAAGGACGCTCAGGTGTGTGGGTCGTAGAGGGGGCGTTTCAGATGCACCGGACGGAGGACGTGTTCCAGGCATCATTGTTTCGAGCACGGAGCCTGGAACGCGTTTCTGCGAGCGGTGCGTTTAGCGTCTTATCCCGCCCATGCTTCAAAAGTGGTCCCAAAGTGGCAACGACTGACATAACAAAAGCCTGATTGTCATGGTGTCGGATGTCGCGACCCTGGCGGTTAATCGTAAAAGTTCCGGCAAAAAGGCACGAGCCAACGCAAGTGTCGCTGTCGTCGCGGTCTCCCTAGGCGTCCCAACCCCTAGCTGCCGAAGCTTCAGTGGACTGGTCAAGCTGGAGAGCGACATACAGCGAACACATGGGCCACAGCTGTCGGGACACCGCCAGGATCGCGACCGGCGAGAGAATTACACTACTGTGACGTCATCAGGCGGAAATCGAGGCACCACTTTTTTCGGACGCGGTAAACACACCAATCGAACACGCGTTCCAGGCGCCATAGTTTCCAGCAAAGGTTGGAAGTATACTAGAACCGCGTGAATGAAACCTCGACACGCGAATTGAAATACTAGCGGCTGGGATTCCACGTTGTGTACCCGGAATATGAAATTGCTTTCGATCGCCACGTTCGAACGTGGTGTGGTTGTGTGTGTCTGTAGTGAGGAACTTTTTTTTCTTCTATTTAGTGGTAAGCAGAATATATCCGCTCGACAAATAAAGAAAAAAAAATGAAGAAAGAAGTTTCGATTTGTCGGGTTTATTAATAATTTTGTGCCGCGTAGCAGGAAATACCTTTTGTAGCACTTCGAGCAAGGGGAGAGTGAGATTGTCGCTGATATTCGAGGTTTGCGTCTTTTAACGTTTCGTATAAGCATTCCTTAAATTTTTTGCTTCTAATTTTACGAAAACCTTTAATTCAGCCGCCAGATGTGTGCTCAGTGTTCAATTAATGTCAGAAGTTTTTCCCTGCAGGCTACTAAAATTTAAAAAAAAAGAACAAGGTTTTTTTGACTCTGTTGTCCTTTCCTCTCGTGGATTTTGTTGTCCGTAACTGCCCGAGTCACGTTGATCCTCGTCCGGCGCCTCGCCGCCCGGCCTTCGCTTCACATGACCGAGCCGATTTGTTTCGGTCTGCCTGTCCTACCTCGGATAAGTGGACCGAGGGTTCGCGGACGGACGGCCGTTCCGGGAAAACGTGACACACTGCCATTTGTCTGAAACGTCCCCATTGACCCCGTCACGGTGGTCCACTATCGGTTCATCTCAAGCGATCCGGATCGACTAGCCGTCCTTCGCTTCACTCTGAAGTCCGTGATTAGGGTTACAGTATCTAACGGCATCTTAGAATAACTCGCACGAGAACTGCCCTGACAGCAGGACAGTGCACAGCGCTCCTCGGTTGTGCAGCGCGAAGGCAGTGCAACTTCGAGGACAAACTGAGCCGCGCCAGTGCACTGCGGCGAGCGCAACGATGCGTCACCTTCTGCTGTAAATTTCTCCTATCATTACTCGCGCATTTAGCAGTCCCACACAAATGAACATCGTGGACGTGATTGTCGATGTGGTTACGATGCGGGTGACAGTTCCACAGGTATATTTTATCTATCATTGTTGGCTCAAGAGTGAGTAGCGCCAGATAACGGCCGTAGGTCGGAGTTATCGAAACGCCTCAGAACGCTTTTCACGAAGGTCATAGCTCTCGGGCGCTCCTTGCCCCCGCAGGAATCACCGGTAATCGCGGAGATGGTAAGAAACTCGTTATCTTCGCTGTCAGAGAAGAGCCGGAGAATTCATCGAGTTGCCTCTGCGAAACGTCGTTTTCGCGAGGTCACCATCTCAATATTTATTTATTTATTTATTTATGTATACTGCGACCTCAATTGAGGTCATTGCAGGAGTGGATTACACAACTAAAAACATGAGTAGAGAGAACAATAAACGAGAACATATTCAACAACATAATGATTCGCCAGAAACACCAAACATCAAAGGAAGTCAACTTTAGCGAGTTTTATAACAAAGTCGTCGTACTGGAGCATACGCGTAGAACCGTCAATACTATTCCACAGCTCAACAGTGCGCGGAAAAAAGGAATTTTTGAAACAGTTTAGGTGAGAACGAAAGGGTACAATATTTAAGGGATGGTAACGCCTAGTGCGCGAAATATCTGAGAAGGAAATATACTTCATACATTCAATGACACTTTCATTATTAACAATTCTATATAACAACTTCAATCGCTCGATAGTTCGCCTTAACGATAAAGATTCTAGCCCTAATGTTGGCAAAGCGGATGAAGGTGAAAAGTGTCGATCATATCGATTGGAAATAAATCGGATAGCCTTAGCCTGAACAGAGTCAATGAGATTAATGTCCTTTTTTAAATGAACGTCCCAGACCACTGAACCGTACTCCAAAATCTGCCTCACGAGAGTTTTAAAAGCGGTTAATTTTACCTCTTTAGACGAATTTTTTAACGTGCGTTTAACATAGCCCAATTTTCTGAGGGCGCGGGAGCAAATATAGTCGACGTGCCTATCCCATTTAAGGTTGGAAGTAAAAATAATACCCAAATATTTGAAGTCGCTTACCTCCCTTAGTACTATTTCATCAATGCCATAGCTAAAAACGAAAGGTGATTTCTTAGTCGTAAATTTCATAAACACAGATTTTTCAAAATTTATTTCCATTTGCCATTGCTTGGTCCAATTGAAGAAGCGTGCGAAGGATTCATTAAGTAACAATTGGTCATTAGCCGAATGAATATCGTTATATAGGACGCAGTCATCGGCATAAAGACGAACTTTAACAGGAATGTTATCTACAATATCATTAATATACAGGAGAAATAAAAGGGGCCCTAATACGGATCCTTGCGGAACACCTGAACTAACAGTAGCTTCTGATGAATTAGCATTCCCATACGAAACAAACTGTGACCGGTCTTTTAAATAATCAGTGATCCAGTCGAGTAAAAGGGGATTTTTAAGTATGACCTTTAACTTCAACAGTAGTTCGGAATGAGAAACTTTATCGAATGCCTTCGAATAATCTATGAATACGGCATCAACCTGTCCTTTATTATTTAAAGTCGTGGCGATATCATGAGTGAATTCCAGTAGTTGCGTGATGGTTGAAAAATGACGACGGAAACCGTGTTGCTGAGGGCAGATAATTGAATTGCATTCGAGGTATTCGGAAACATGGGAGTAGACTATATGCTCGAGGAGCTTACTACCGGTAGAGGTCAATGAAATAGGTCTGTAATTGAGAAGGCTCTGTTTGTTTCCAGATTTAAAGATGGAAACAACTCTGGCTGATTTCCAAAGTTTAGGAACTCTTCCAGAAGAGAGAGACTTCTCGAAGATTAACGCCAAGTATCTCGATGTTCAAAGAGAGTAACGGCGAAGAAATGAATTAGGAACACCATCGGGACCTGCGCTTTTTTTGCTGTCAATGTTTAGGAGCAAATGGAGGACGCCACAAGTACTGATGCGAATGTTTTCTAACGACGAACACGGGAGATTGAAAGAAAAGGAAGGTTCACAACCGTTATCTTCAGTAAATACGGACTGAAAATGTGCATTAAAGCCATTCGAAATGTCTACGGGGTCAGTGACACATTCACCTTCAATAATAAAACTGCGGGAAATGTCATTTATAGGAAAGATCGACCTCCAAAACTTAGCCGGATTTGACTTCATAAAGTTAGTCAATGTAACGTTGAAATAAGTATATTTAGCAGCTGTCATTGTTTCCACTAATCTATGTTTTAGGCTTTCAAACCGTTTGACGTCCGAAGGACTATCACTAAGTTTTAATTTCCGATTTCTTTTTAGTCTGCGGGTTAATTGAAATACCTCTCTAGTAATCCATGGCTGGGCTTGATTTGTCTTTTTATATTTGACTGGTACAAATCGTTTAATACAATCATTTACTAATGAGCAAAATTTGCTAAGCAACACATCAACATTACAGTCACGGCTAAAGGTCTCGAAATCATCAAAGCCAAAACTAAGTTCGTCAAGAATTGACTCATCATTAGCTTTGTTAAAGTCTAAAACAGTAACAATCTCGGGTTTTACGTGTAAGGCACGAATATTAAGTGTCACAACAACAGCTCTGTGGTCTGAAATACCATCAACCACTTTGCACTCATAACCAGATTTGGCAATGCTGTTACTAAGAAAAACTAGGTCAAGAGTTGAGTTATCTCTAGTACATTCACTAACAACTTGATCTAAATCGAATGACACTGCAGTATCAACAAGTGCATCACATATAATTTTATCACGACTACCAGCTATTAAACGTTTTCCAATTTACGTCAGGTGTCTTAAAATCTCCAGTCAGAACGAATTTACCACTACCGAAGTTATGCTTTAAAATGTAATCGTGAATATCAAAAGTAACCTGAGGGGAAGTACCCGGAGCTCTATAAACTGCCCCAATAACAAGAACAAATTTATCGATATAAGCTTTACACCAGAGTGACTCAGTGTTAGGTAAGCCAGGAAGAACAGATAAACTAACATCAGACCTAAAAAATAAAGCAACACCACCACCCCTACCACATGACCTATCGCAATGCACAACAATGTAGTTAGGTGGAGTAAATTCGCAGTCAAGAACTGAGTCATGCAACCACGTTTCAGTGACACAAATCACATGAGGGTAATATGCAGTTGCAATACCAGCAAATTCAGTGGACTTTGGGAGAATGCTCCTGGCATTAAGATTCAATAAAGTAAACGAGTTTTCATGAGGAAGTCAATTAGAATTATCCGGAAGGCGAGGGGGATTGACCCTTACAGGGCAGTTGTTAGACACATCCCACGTATAGCGAGTATTATTGACAAGTGCATAATCGTAGCGCAAAACCACCTTCGCACCGTTCTGTCTAAAATCAGCCGTACCACGCCATAGCTGACTGCGAATATTTCGCACGCGAAGGGAAAAATCTTCGTTGATGAACACACGAGTGCCCTTAAGTCTTGGGGCGTTTTTAAGGATTATTATTTTTTCTCTATGGTCTATCACTTTAAAAATTACGGGTCTGATCTTACCATCTATGCGTGAACCAAGACGGTGGCAACGTTCGATGCCATCGCAGGAAATAGAAAGCTTGGAAGACAAGAGATCAGTGACAGCCTGAAGCAGTGACGCTGACGATTCATTTTCAGCTTCTTGTAAACCATAAATAATCAGATTGTTCCTCCTAGCGTGATTTTCCAAGTCATCATTTTTATCAGCTAATTCGGCAAGTCTATGATCGAGCCTGGCGATTTTATCTTCAAGAGACTGTACCCTTTTGTCGAGCCCAGACAGCCGTGATTACTCTGATTCTATGGCAACACAACGTGATTCAATGCCCACAATCTGAGATTGCAGGGTCGCTTGACTGTTTTTTATTAGGATTACATCAGCAGCTATTTGCGCTTGCCCATCAAGGAGCTGTTTGAGAAGAACCTGAGTATCCGGGCCGGGGTTCAATTCGACATCGCCGCCACGCAATAGCATATTAAAACAAACTCTAAACCATGCAAACAGGGAAGAACAAACGAAGCTACCCAGTGGGCCCGGTAGCAGCAATAAAAATATGTTATCGGACCTAGGAGAATCAGGCTCAGGACTCAGCTTTACCTGAAGAGCGAAGAAGAAACATCTTAGCGACTTGTTCATGATGCTGCCACCAAGCCCACTGAAGAGGAATGCTTGGAACGGTGGTCTTGTAGTCTCGGCGGCGGAAGTAGGTGTTGCCACGGAACTTCCGTCCATACGATGATCCAAGCTTGGTGCTTGAACGTGGTGATAGTAAGATGACGGAGAGCCAATAGCAGGATGCGAAGATTCCGAAAATTGTGCGGAGTCAGCACAAAAACCAGGAGACGCGAGCAGCGACAAGGCTGCACTGTCACAGCATCCAGCAGGCACTGACGACAGGGCAACCTGAAGAGCGAAGAAGAAACATCTTAGAGACTTGTTCATGATGCTGCCACTAAGCCCACTGAAGAGGAATGCTTGGAACGGTGGTCTTGTAGTCTCGGCGGCGGAAGTAGGTGTCGCCACGCAACTTCCGTCCATACGATGATCCAAGTTTGGTGCTTGAACGTGGTGATAGTAAGATGACGGAGAGCCAATAGCAGGATGCGAAGATTCCGAAAATTGTGCGGAGTCAGCACAAAAACCAGGAGACGCGAGCAGCGACAAGGCTGCACTGTCACAGCATCCACCAGGCACTGACGACAGGGCAACCTGAAGAGCGAAGAAGAAACATCTTAGCGACTTGTTCACGATGCTGCCACCGAGCCCACTGATAGACTGCGCGTCTGCTACTCCCGCCATCTCCTCGATTCCCGCTCCTGGCCGCAATGCCTGATGGGACTGCACCCCGGCGCACCGTCAATTTTCTTGGTGAGCGTTGGGGCAACGAAAAGCCGCACCGGGAGGCTGCCCTCCTTTGATTCGGTGCGCACTGGTGCGTGTGATCAAGGATGTTATAAGGAGCTTTCAGCGTCATATGTGTTCCCGTTCTTATTATGCTTCTACGAATAGTGACAATATTTTCGGCCCTCCAGCTGTACTCCCTTTCCCACTAGGTTCGAGCGTAGGCGCGTCCCTACGATCTGACGTAGCCGATCATGCAGCGATAAAATTGCAACTCCGCGGTGCTCGTCGTCTTTCTGGGTTTGCAGTTACGCGCTAAACCAGTCACGCAGTGTGAGTGCGTCATAATTCTGCAATTTCTTTTTCTTTTTTGGGGGATTTCTTAGCTGGGTAATAGTGGACGCAGCATCCCGCAACTTCATCTTAATAATAAAAAGTACAATTTTATCAGTGCTCACTGACAATTTGAGATTGAGCTTATTAATTGCCGTCAAGACGTAACACCTGGCAACACTGATCGGAGGAAGTGAGTCACCATCATTGGGTACGTTTACTCGGTTTGTTCTCATCGAGTGAACGAATGGAGAACAACCAGACGCTACTAAAAAAAAAAAACGAGGCAAACTTGTTGTCAATGTTTTAGGCGATAACACGTAGGAACTGTCGCCGTTACTAGAAGAGCTGAGAGATGAATATTGCGAAGACGAACGTGTCTTGGTATTTAGAAATTTAAAAAAAAATTTCGGATCGGAATATACACTATTTTGAAGGCGTGTTTTGTGAACATGTTCATCACGGGCAAACCGCAATATCTTAACTAAAGAGTTGTTGAATATTTGTACCACTCTCATTGACACATCCCATAAAAACAAGCCTTTTTTTTTTTGCAAAACCGTTTTAGTTTTTTTTTTTTTAAACATTCCCAGGAGCTTATTCGGTTTAACACGCCTTTTTGGCACGTATTTGTCAATAGCTTCTTTTATTAGTGAGGTCAACTTTCTGGCTGCAAATTATTCTCCATTTTAATCATATAGCTCAGAACACGCATGCGACTCGACATACTTAAGCAGGCTAAAGTAATCTCCCTTTTGATAGCAATAAAAATAATATTTTAAGTTCTTGTGATAAACACGTTAAGTAAATTTCGGCTTCGATGGCTTGATGATCAGCAGCAACTTTCACTAACGGGTATGACGATGATGTCAGCGCGTCGAAAGGGAACCTGTATAAAAGCAAGTCAGGTGCGTTGCCTGAAGCATTCGTATGATAATTTTTTTTTATTTTATAAAAATGATAAGCGCCAAAATCTAAGAAGCCCTGCTTCTTGTGAGGTAATTAGAGAAAACCTGTCTGGCCAAAAGCCTAGTCTACGCCCTGGAAGTTAAAATCGCCACATTGCCGCGTGGGTGATTGAGTGGCAACGCATTCTACTCGTACGCAAAGGCCCCAGGTTGGATTCCTGGACGCCAAACTTTTGATATTGTGTTGTACTCATAGTTTTTACAACGTCCGAAAACCTTCTCGTTTAGAATGTTAGAAGGCCGAATATTCTAGTTCAAATGTTCGCGAAACCCGTGCTCTACAAAAGGCGCTCCGCGTGGCCAAGGTCAGTTATTCGCCAGCGCAGGATCCTGCTAGGACGCCGACATCGACGCTCTCCTACGACGCCTGTTACTGTTATTATTTGGGGGGGGGGGGGGGGGGCACAACTTCGCCCAAATAAACGTTTATTTCTTCCTCTTTATTTATTGTTGCTTTGGTCGCCACCGTAGCATTTTCTTGGAGGTGCAGGGTATCGCAATCTATGCCCGTGAAGTGTACCCCCTCCGAAAACCCCGGCCAAGTGAGGTGCTCAACCCCGAAAGGCCGAAAGGCTACCCTTCGCAGAAGACGCCGACATCCGAGCAAGCCGCTGTACCAAAGGCGCACTACCGGAATTTTGACCCCTGCTGCAGAAGCCTAAAAAGAAGACCGCGGCGATAACCACCCCAGCCGTCGTCATCTTGCCCGTCACTCCCCACACTCCTACGCCCTTTCATGGCTCAGCTTAGCAGGATGAAAAGGACTGGCTGCAGCATTATGAACGTGTAGCCCGCCACAACAGATGGACGGTTGAGCAGCGTCTCTAGAACCTCTACTTCTCGCTTGAAGGTACCGCGAGACACTAGTTTAAGAACCGCGAAGCCTCCTTTACTTCGTGGGAGTCATGCGCCGCCGATTTGAAGCGGACTTTCATCAACCACCACCATCAGCAGAGAGTAGACAACCTTCTTCAAACAAGGGTGTAGGGACCAAAGAAAAGCGTGACAAGCTTTGTTGAAGATGACTTGCACCTAATTGCCCGAGCCGATCCGGTGGCCGCCGAGGAGAAGTCACTTCGCGCCTTCATTCGTGGCATGAAGCTTGACATATTCGGAGGCCTAGTACGCAATCCCCTGACTACTGTCAATGGGTTTGTAACTGACGCCACCAATATCGAGGAGCGTGTACTGACGGCCCCAGCAAGCCGCTACCATCGACTCGCCGGTGCACCTACTGTTCCAACCGTCGCAGCTTCCCGTCTGGACCTGAACACCACCGGTGTCGACAGCCTTCGGGAAATCGTCTGGAATATTTTATAGGAAGAGCTCCGCAACATCTATCTGTTGCAGTTCACCCATCCTCACTCTCAATTGCCGAGGACGCCCGAGAAGAGGTCCACCGAGCCATGCACCCCGAGGATTCAGTCACCTTAGCAGCACAAGAGGAGTTCGCTCTAAGCTACACCGCGATGGGCCGACGAGCACCACCTGCCCAGTGTCCTTGCGTGGCGCCACACCGACGGGAATCTTCAGCACCGCACTATCCCCGACGCAAGGAATATCGGGCACACGTTTGCCCAGAACAAGCTGCGGTAAGGAAGACCGACCTTTGGCGGACGGCCGATAAGCGACCGCTGTGCTACCACTGCGGTGAGGCTGACCACGTCTACCGGAGCTCCCCATACCGCTAAATAGGCCTAGGAGGGTTTGCGCCAACCGACCCTCGCCCGAGGTAGAGTGAACGCCCTCGCGACATCGAAAAATACCTCCGTCGCCCTCCGTCATACCGCCGGCAGCATCATGAGGTTCACGTTCTCAATCCCCGCCCCCCCCCCCCCCCCCCCACCCCCCGCCCCGACGTTCCCCATCGCCTTTCCGTCGGTCGCGCAGTCTCAACCTGTCACCCCTGTCCCGCAACGAAAACTAGGTGCGGACACGCGTGGAGGTGCTGTTGCCGAAGACGGTAAATGAAAGGAGCCTCCAACAACGCCGGAGAACTCCCACTCCAACGACGACACGTGCCGGAGCGACTTTTCCGCAACGGTGCCCAACAATCTCTATGATGTCATCGACCGCCACGACGCGTCGGTACTCGTGGACACCGGAGCGGACTACTCCGTTTTGAATGCACTCTCTCGACGCCTCCGGAAAGTCATCACACAGCGGGATGGCCCGCAGATACGCAACGCGGAGGGCATCTTATTACACCCGTTGAAAAGTGCACCGCCCGGGGGAACATTCACGGCGAGACGTGTTCAGTAAAGTTTGTTGTTCTGCAGGACTGTGCGAGAGACGTTATACTCGGAATTAACTTTTTGTGTGAATACGGCGCCGTCATCGACCTGGAAGCGAGCTTGTTGACGCTGCGGAAACCTGTTATAACACTACAACTACATCGACCACGTCAGCTGCAGTGCACGTACTTGGTAACCATGTGAACTTGCCACCGCGCTCGAGTGTGCTTGTGCCTGTCGAGACTGGAACGACTATCTGCGGAGAAACGCTGCTAAAAGGAAGCGTTCAGTTGCTCCTAGAAAGAAGGATAGGCGTCGCAAGAGGCGTAGCGGAGCTCCAAGACGGACGCACGGTTGCCCTTGCAAAGAACTTCCAACAGGAGGCCCTGCACCTTACGAAGGGCCCCGCCGTGGGCCAAGCCGAGGAACTCAGGGACTGAGCCGCAATCGCCGGAGTCATGGAAGACGCCTCTTCGTCACAACATGAGAAAACACCGCCTGCGGCGTTCGACATCGACCTAACTCTCCCCATCTCAAACGACGACAGCTGAGTGTTTCGCCAGGTCATCAAAGGTACGCCAAACGTCGGCTGCGAAGCACCGAATTGTTACTGACGATGACGCACTTCCTGCTCATTGGCCGCTCACCGAGTCTCAGGTAAAAGAGAAAAGTCACCCACAAGCAAGTTCAGGAAATGCTGGACGACGACATCTTCCAGCCCTCAAACAGTCCATGGGCTTCCCCAGTGGCCCTGGTAAATAAGAAAGACGAATACTGAGGTACTGCGTGGACTATTGTCGACTGAGCGGAGTAACAACGTATATGCGCTGCCCCGCATTGGCGACACTTTGCGCAGGCTTCGCCACGCCCAATACTTTTCGTCGATAGACTCGAAGAGCGGGTACTGGCAGATTGAAGTCGACGAACGGGACCGTGAGAAAACTGCCTTCGTCCCGCCAGACAGACTATATTAATTTAAAGTGATGCCGTTCGGACAATGCATGGCGCCGGCGACCTTTCAGCGCGTTATGAACACCGTACTTTCGAGCTTGAAATTGTAGAGCTGTCTCGTCCGCCCGGACGACGTCGCAGTGTTTGCACGCGACTTCAACGAGTACCTCAGACGATTTCGAGCCGTGCTACACGCTGCAAGACTGCTGGGCTGACACTGAAGACGTCGAGATGTCGGTTCGGTTATGGCGAGCTGAAATTCCTTTGCCACGTCGTGGTACTCAGGGTGTAATTCTTGACTATGCAATTCCTCTGGTGTAGCTTAATTTCCGAATCCAACAGACTAGACGGCAGTACGAAGATTTCTTGGGCTGTGCGCATACTACAGACATTTCGTTCGCGAGTTTGCGAAGATTTCTGCACCACTCACGTATTTGACGAAGGACAACGTGAACTTCCAATGGGAAAACGAGCAGGGTCAAGCGTTCAAAAAACTGAAACAAACACTCCGGTCGCCCCCTATTCTCGGACATTTCGATCAGTTCGCGGAGACGGAAATTCACACGCACGCCAGCAACACCGGACTCGGAGCGGTGCTCGTCCAGCGACAAGAGGTACCAGAGAGGCGGATGACTTAGCAAGCCGGGCCTTATTCAAGGCAGAGAGAAATTACTCAACGACCGACAAGAAGTGTCTTACTGTCGTCTGGGTGATAACAGAGTTCCGTCCTTGCTTGTAGGGGAGTCCATTCCGTGTAGTCACAGACCACCACGCTCTCTGCTGGCGCGCGAACCTGAAGGATCCGTCAGGACACCTCGCCCACTGGAACCTTCGTCTTTAAGAATTCGACCAGACTATTGTGCAGCAGTCCGGCCACAAGCACAACGAAGCCGACTGGTTGTCTAGGGCTCTAGTTGAATATCCTCCCACCGGCACTGACGCCGACGACGACGCAGTTCGCGTTACCGATAGGGGGGTACTTTAACGAAACAACCCGGAACTTGGCGCCGTGATCAACCACCTCGAAAGTAGAGTAAGTTCTGCTTCTCAAATCTTTTCTCGAGACCTGTGAAGTTTTGACCTTCGACGATGTGTGCTCTTTAAAAACAACTCCGGGAGCAGCAGCCCTGCATTGCTACCGGATGTCCCTATCAGCCTTCGAGGCGAACTTTTTCAAGCATGCCATGACAACCCAACAGCTGGAAACCTGGGTTACAGCGGGACACTTGTCAGAATTCCCGACAAGTACCACTGGGCAAGACTTACGAAGACAGTCAATCTGTTCACCCGATCGTGTCACGAGTGCCAACGGCGTAAGAAGCCACCAACGAAGTCAGCACGATTCCTACAGTCGATATCTGCCCGATTACGCCCTTCCAGCAGATAGAAGAGGACTTTCTTGGGCCGTTCTCACCGTCCACGTCGGGGAACCGCTGGATCATTGTTGCGACAGATTAGCACCCACGATACGCGGAAACGAAAGCCCTTCCGTCGAGAAGAGTGCTGGAAGTCGCCAAGTTTTTGTCGAGGCCATCCTCCTCCGTCACTGCGCCCCAGAAGTCTTGATTACAGACCGAGGGTCATCGTCTATGGCACAGCTGACGCAGTAAATCCTTCGGCTCAGCCACACCAGCCGTCGTTGAACCACTGCTTATCATCCACAGACCAATGGGCTCACGGAGTGGCTCCAGAAAACAATCGTTGACATGATCTTCATGTACATCGACTTAGAGCACAAGACGTGGGACGAGGTATTGCCCTACGTCACATTTTCTTACAACACGGCTGTTCAAGTGACCACTGAGTTTATATAATTTGAGCTGCGGCATGCCAGAAACTTGACGACTATGCTGGACTTGATGCTGATCCATAAGCCAGTTGATGACGGAAGCAACTATACCCATCGGGTCAGTCAGAGGGCAGGGAAGGTACGCCAGCTTGCCCATCTTCAGATCAAGATCTATAAGGTGTCAACGCTCGCCGGTACCACCTTCGACGCAACGACGTACAGTTCTACCCCGGAGACTGTGTGTGTGTGTTGGGGGGGGGGGGGGGAGGCTGTCGACACCAATTCGTCACCGCGGTCTCAGCCAGAAACTGCTCAAGCGATATTAAGGACCCTACAAAGTCACTTGATGTCTCGTAGATCCCAACTACGAAGTTCTTCCCGGTGGAACGCGGCCGCCTGCAAGACGCCATCGACGACCCGAGGTGGTGCACGTCGTCCGCCTTAATCCGTATTACGATCAATAGCGCTGAGGACTGACTAAGATCCGTAACTACTATATGTGCCGTTCTTCTTTTTTTCTTTTTTCTGCTGTATCGGGCGCTGCATGTTTTAAAGGGGGGAGTAATGCCGCGTGCATGAACGAGTGACAACGCACCCGACTCGCACGCAGAGGCCAAGATTCGGTTACTGGTCGCGCAACATTTATTGTTGTATTGTAATAATAGTTTCTACAACGTTCGAGATGCTTCTCGTTTAGAATGCTCGAAGGCCGAACATTCTAGTTCAAATGTTAGCGACACCCGAGCGTCTAGAAAAGACCCTCCACGTGGCTCTTCGAGGTCAGTTTTTTGCCAGTGCTCGATCCTGCTACTACGCCGAGAACGACGCTCACCTACGACGCCTGTTATTATTCTTATTTTGTTTTGGGCACAAGTTCGCCGAATTAAACGTTTATTTCTTTCTCTTTTTACAGCGAAGCTGTATATGACAAGGGATCCATGCATTTTTGATATCTGTGCGCAAAAACAGTCAGAAATTGCATGTAAATACGCTGCATCGTCCGGAAATGCATATACGCCCCGTCACCTCGATACGCATTTTAAAAGGAAAGACGTCGAAACGTGTCATAATCGAGATACATTCGAGAACAATGGGCCTTCTCCCCCTTGAGTCGGTTTACGTCACTGCTTTATATATATAAAATCTGCAGCTTTTATACCGAGTGTTCATTTTTAATTCGAACAGATTTATTTAAAAAAATCCGTGAAAGTTACACTTATGCTGCTTGTGGAGGTGAGTTATACGGCCAGGGGAACATATTATAGGGGGCTAATCGTAACGATCAGTTGGCTAATTATCTAAAATTCGATAATTAACTTTTTAATTAGTGAAAATAGACATATGGTTACAATCAGAAACTTGCTCAGCGTCATCGAAAAGCACTAAATCAGTCATTTTCAGAAAATCTTTGAGCGCGTGAGAAGCGTAGTAGTGCACTAAAGTTACCACTCGTGGAGCAGGTACAAAGCTAGCGGTTGCGGTAAGGCGCCCGCGCGATTTTTCCGTCTCTTATCTAGCCCCAGCCTTGTACCTGCTCCAGGAGTGGTAACTTTAGTGCACTACTACGCTTCTCACGCGCTCAAAGTCTTTCTGAAAATGACTGATTTAGTGCTTTTCGATGACGCTGAGCAAGTTTCTGATTGTAACCATATGTATATTTTCACTAATTAAAAAGTTAATTAACGATTTTTTTTTAATTAGCCAACTGATCGTTACGATTAGCCCCTTATAATATGTCCCCCTGGCCGTATAACTCACCTGCGCAAACCGTATCAGTGCATCTTTTACGGATTTTTTAAAATAAATCTGTTCGAATTAAAAATGAACACCCGGTATATGTAAAGCATTATATGTATATATTTAACTTCAGCAAATAATATCACGAAAGTTGTGATGGAACCCATTAGTGTATATCAAAGTGTTCGCAAAGCAATCATCACTGCTGTTTCAAAATGATGTATATATGCTGTAAATACACCTTTGGTGAAGTGCTTTCGTGTGTTTCTTGGTGAATCATGTGTGGTGGTGCTCTAAAGCTTCACTGGCCAACCACCTTCACAGGGTGGATTGGCTGACTATTTTTATTGATTGCTCTTTTGGTCGCCACCCGTGATAATATTTAAACATTTGATATTTGCTAAAATCAATTTTGCTTGGTTAATGTGCCGTGGGGAGGTATCTAAGATTGCCTAAATATGGCAGTACCTCCCTCTGTGGGATCTAAGCATCCTTGAAATCCATTAATCATAACGATGCGCTGCTCATTTCCCTATTAAAGATCAATTAAATACCGAACAAACTGAGGCCGTCTCCAGCAATAGGAGGAACATAGTCCCGGCAGCCAGCAGGACATGTCACCAATGAAAACGCGACAGTTCGTTGAGATTGTGAACGCTGTTATTGCAAAATGTGTATGCTTTTGTAGATGACAGAAGCAAATAAGAGTATTCGACACATTTTTACGCGGAAGGGGAACATAATACTGCAATAATCGTCTCAAAAACAACGCGCTATTTTTTTTATTTATTTTTTGTCTTCGGCAGGAGTGATGTGTCCGGTCGTCAGCGCTCGAGCACGCTCTCGCTGGGTTGACTCGTAGTCCGGGCTGAATGGGCAACGAGCCGCGCGCGTTCGAGATATCACTCCGCGATTCCACCGGTTGGAGGCGCGAAAATCCTTCGCTCGCTATTGAGTGTCAGTGGTCCTGGTTTCGGAACATGCTCCTCCCATCTCCGGAGATGTCCTCGGTGTTTTGCGATCTTTGATTGCTTTTTTAGTAGGACAATCGGACACGTATCGTCATGATTTAGTGATTTTTAGGATGCTTAGAAACACCACAGTGAGTTATCGCCATATTTAGGCAATCTCGGAAACCTCCTGAAGGCACCTTCAATGTGTTAAATTGTAAATAAAAGCGAGCCCTCTAATTTAGGTGGTAAATAGCAGTTTTCGTTTAAGTGAGATCAGAGGTCGCGTTAAAAAATTTTGAGTCAAACGCACTCCACACAGGTCTTAAGGTCACGTCTACGGTGAGCCTTTAACGTTTGCTAGAGACGGCGATTAAAATACCTCAGCCGAGTCGTTGACCAATGGCGATGTAATCTGGGTCACGACGGGACACCGTGTAGTTTGTCCTAAAATGTTGTGAATCTTGTAGTTCGCGACATAACGAAGTCTCTGTCAGTCAAATAATTAAGTAGAAAATATCGCAACATTCGACAAAAGTTTGCCCACTTCCTTTCGCAACCCCCGAACATTTTGATAGTATATATTATTTGTGATGTTCGACGCTACCATGATGAAGGCACGCACGAGACGTACAGTTTATCGAAGAACTGGTAAAACAGGCAACTTCTCGGCCAATCTTTGGGGCAATTTAAATGGCTCGAACGCATCGTCGTTCGTAGATTTATGAAACCAAGCAGATGAGGAGTATTTTGTTCTTATTTCAGCGCGGGAGCCGATGTATCCGGATAAAACCTAGTCACAAAAAGAGCCTTCGACTGGCGCGGAACAGATTTTACCTTGCAGTTCTTGGATGTCCCCTGGATGCCTTTGCGCGACGTCGAGACTTCCACAGCGTAATGCCATCCTGGCTAATGTCCGTTCGAGTGGCCTCAAGCGGTCGAAGTTGTTCCGCGCAGTCACCGTCCGTCGTCGCACATTCTGTCGACACGCTGACTTGCTGGTTCCCAGCCGCATGATGCCCGCTGATGCCGGTGGTACTCCGAGTCAACCAAGACGGACGACTGAGAGTTTCAGGCCAAGCCGTTGAAGGTGGGACAGTCATCGGGATAGACGAAGCGACAGCAGAGTAATGAAGGCCTGTCCCAGCCGTCTTCACTCTCGGAAAGCATTTGCGAATTTGTGACTATTCGGAAGGCGGGAGGCTATTGTTGTCTATCGTCATGCACTTTACTTCCCTCCGTAGAAAATAAGAATTTTTCAAAATACTCGTGAATTGTGAATCAAGTATGAAGAAAGCGACTCACCGTTCACAATCGAAGTGTTTACAGGTGTCGTTTCGGCGTTTGCCGAGCTCTTCGCTTCTTCAGAGTCGTTTGGTTGTGACGAGCGTCGAATGCAGTATTTATACACTTCTAGGTGCTGGAACCAATTTCTATGCCTATGTTGTAGACTTATACACGCACGTTATATTTACAGTGAAAACGGCTATTACAGCCGGCCGATCATTTTAGAAGTTCTTGTTTTCGGTAGAATCGGTCGGACACGATGAAGACGTATATTTCTATAAAACGTCCTTATCAGGCAAATTTGCGAAAGCATCCTTCAACTGCTGCTTTATAATAACAAGCAAGCGCTTGAGCATGTGCCTGCTCTCATTTGTGAAAGTTCTGAATTTTAGCATCGGCTGCGCTATGATTTAGAGTGAAACAAAGTATAAACGATTGCAAGCAAGGTCACTGGCCGACGCCATGTATCTGCTTATCCGGCGGACAAGCCCGTGTAATTTTAAGCTTGCCAAAGCCATAATAACGCACAAGGTGCACGTGCTTGCACTCAAAGGGCACCAGTCGGGGTGCCATGCCTGCAATTGTTCATAGTGGTATGCTTCTTGTATAATTGATTAGGTTGGGGTGAATGCCGTTTTACTCGATACAGTGCGCTGCCCTTTCGGTTTTAATTTAACTATGGTCACTGCCAACTGGTCCTAAAAAAAAACTGTCGTGAAAACAAGCTATACTGTCAAATTAAAAAGTTTAGTAAACTTTTTTTGCAATTACGTTTTAGTTTCGTGTTTTTTTTTTGTTTTTTTTTTCAAATATCAAAACTTTTACAACACTAAAATCACGTCGCTTTGTTTCTTCCTTTCTGCCATAGACGATCGACCTTCCGGATCCATGTCATCACTGCTGCGCTATGTATTATATGTTTTATCCACATAAAGATGTTTGACTCATTTAATATTCAAACTAGAACTCTCTTTGCATCTATATTTCTTTTTGCTTATTTACGTTGTAGCGAAGCTGCTAAATCTTATTATTATTTGCAAAAAAAGAAGAGAAATATTTTAAAACATGGAAAGCCCGTCGCGTGCACTTCGGTCCGGTTCAGTTTCCTGCAGCATGGCCACGCGAACGCTTTACAATACTCCCGAGAATCTTCTGATTTCGGCCTTTGAAAACGAAGAAAGAGCACTCTAAGCGAACCGGCAATGCCAAAGAAGATTTCTCGGTCATTCAATGGCTTTGCCGCAAAAGTGCTGCTTTAAGCTCCTTCTCCTTTAGGAATTTTTCTCTCTGCCAGAAAAGATTAAAGGTGCTCCGATGGCTCCCAGTTGCCATTGAAACTTGAACGAACTTTTTTGTCTTTATTATTTTTCAGCCTGCCTATGTTGAGGAATGCCTCGCTGAAATAGTAGGCTATTTCAGAAATATTCGCAACGTTCAGTCGTTCGTGTTGCTTCCGCCTACGAAGGAGTAAAATGACGAAATTAAAATGACCTAAGTGCCTGAAGCTTAATATTTTTTCTTCTATAGCGATAAAATGTGTGCATGTAAGGGAAGGTCCGGGGGTAAAATTCAAGGCGTAACAACAATACTAGTCACTGCAAACAATGCTCTAACCTAGTACGGTTGTTAACGTTCCTTACCACAATGTGTGGTATGGAACGTGGTCTGCCTTAGCGCGTGTGCTTGTCTTCCTGAGTGTCTGGTGTGAGATTGATTTTTCCTGCGCTGTCACCGTTAAGTATGTTAACAAGAGTTTTAACAACGGTATCGGAGGCTAATTTGTTGTCCAAGGCACATCAGCACGACCAGCTGTTAGATAGCTGGAATGACCAGAACTTTATGGTCCGAAAAGTTCGCCAAACTAAAGATTTGGTATTCTACAGCGGCAGCTATTAGTGGGAACCACGCCCTGGGAAATCGCATGGTCGTTCTTCACAAATGCTTCCCGTAACTTCATCACTCAATTGATCGTTGTCGCTGCTGAGGTTATATAAAACAATGGTCCATCCGTTTAGCGGGATTCGAACCAGCGACCCTATGAATAACCGCATTTGTTTCCTCTGCAATCATAGACTCTACAAACTGCGTCATCAGAGGGACCACGTTCACACGTTCGGCGAGTTAAAAGGCGGCATGCATTCCATGTCTTGCCACCCATAATAAAGTAGGGTGCCTACATGTCTGTCTGCCTCTGGGTGAAGACATCTATTGTTGCCCTGAATCTGCCAGCGCGTGACGCTCTGGCGCACTCGGTGCGTGACTTGGGCGGAAAAATGGCGTCTATGCATTAGCCAAAGCTACGCGGTCGAGCTGAGTGACACCGAATGGCACGCAGTTCAAAATGCATAAAAAAACGATTGGGCGGGAAAATGGCTGAGATGTCACCACTCAAGCAAATGCGCGCGTGTGTATAAAGGCACTCTGTGATAACGCTTAATTGTATGGTCAGCCCCATCCACGTGCACGGGACAGTCATAGCAAGGCAAAAGGCCACGAGCGCGATGCTGGAGGCCGGGCGTTCTAAAAAACAACACACCGTTGTATCGGCGCAAGTGCACGGTCACCCAAGCAGACGAATTTGCACCCCGTGAGGCCACGAAGAACATGAAATTCTGCAACGGGTCGCTGAGGAGGGTCATCCTATACACGAGGTTTCAAATCAGGCACGGGAGCGAAATCGAGAGAGAAGACGAAAATGGCATCAAAACCTCCGAGAATCGTGATCAGAAGGCGGCGCAGAATACACAATGCCACCACAATTATAGCAAATTGCGCAGTGGCCGAGCTGCTGTTGCTGTGACACACGTTACGTGGTCGAATAAATGTGCTCGGAGTTTTAGTCTAACGTTTAGGGACGAAGCTCCTTAGGGGCTAGCCATGTCCGTATGTCTGTCCGATGTCCGGCGTCGGGTGCTCGTGCTCACGAGCACGTGAGCACGTGCTCCAGTGCTCGTGTAGGGCAAAAAAAAAAACAAATAACAACAACAAAAAAACAACCGCATCTCCAAGTGGTGAATGATGTTGATTGGGGCGAAACTCTGGTGGTGCTTGTCTGCGTAGACGGTGAGCCGCAGCATGCCGAGCCTTTCGTTCGTTTTCATCCATGTCAGAAAGAGAAAGTGTGATATGGAACGCGGTTATATAAGCATTTGAGCATTTGACCGCAGCGTGACATGGATGAAAACGAACGAAAGGCTCGACATGCTGCGGCTCAGGGTCTACGTAGACAAGCACCACCAGTCTATCTATGCTGGAACGCAAACTAAATGATGTAAAAAACTGCATTGGGCACTGATTGGCTATTCTCTCGGGTCACGTGACATGACGTTGAAATGTAGTTTTTCCCTGTGCAGGGGGGCTAAGCTCGCCTCCGGCGGGAATCTCTCCAATGCCACGTCACGAGGGAGGGGAGGGGCTTCTTTTGACTCCGCCCCGGCGAGTTTCCCACTCCCCCTCTTACATTTCCGACCCCCCCCCCCCCGGCGGCGGCGAGTTCCCCAGCGTAGCTCCGATTTTTCCATACGCTCCGCAGTGAAGGGTTTTTATTTTATTTAAATCGGGGGATCGGTGGCCGGCTGGGCTAGCGCACACCAGCTCGGAGCACGTCGAGCGAAAGGTCCGTTGCAGAACCCAGGATGCTGGGTTCAATCCCCACCCCTGCCCGTTTCGATGTTGATGAGCATCGTACCGGCGTGCAGTCGTGTAACACTACTGCGGGATGGACGTTAAAGACCCCAGGCTAGCGGTTGTACGGCACTGCATGGCTAAATTTCTCATCTACAGCTGGGAGAATCTCCCTCGTTGAGCCAGACCAAGTTTTAGGAAGTATCAACATACATACAGCCCAATTTATTTTTATTTAAATCGTAAGTGACAAATAAGAATAGGTAACAGCAGGGATGCTAATTATACAAACATTGCTTGGATGTGGGCTAGTTGACTAGACATTGTGATGGTTTGCTGCGCCACGTAGATGCAAGAAAAACGCTCTTGATAAAGATATAAACTAAAGCAGAGTATAGACGAAAAACAACATACAGGAATGGCGCAGACTAACAACTGTGTAATTTCTTTCTCATCTTTCTCCCCCCACACCGCCACACAGCCACAATATATATATTTTTTTTTCAGAATAAGGTGCACGTGGAGCGAAAGCTCGCGCTGCAGAACCCAGGATCGTGAATTCACCCCCGCCCCTGCCCTTTTTGATGTTGATGAGCATCGTACCGGCATGCGGTCGTGTATCACTACTACGTGGTGCACGTTAAAGACCCTAGGCTAGCAGTCATACTGCACTGGCTAAATTGCTTATCTACAGTATGTGACAATGTCGCAATGTTCTGGCATGTTCTCCTGCTGTATAAACAACTAACGGCCAATTTGTTTGTCAAAATACGGTGTGGAAGAAGAAAGATGAGAAAGAAATTACACAGTTGTTAGTCTGCGCCATTCATGTATATTGCTTTTCTTCTATCATCTGTTTTAGTTTGAATTTTATCAAGTGCGTTTATCTTGCATCTAGGCAGCACAGCAACCCATCAACATAATTGTAAAAGCCTGTAGCTAATGGTAAATTGCGTTCCTGGTTGAAGATTGCCGTAAAAACACATTTGTTTCTAGGATTCACTTTGTAGAATTTGGATGCAGGATTCACGACGGGGGCGACGGTTCATTCACGGCTCCATCGCCTCAAGCCCGGTTCGCCACGCAGTTCATCGCACAGCCACCTTACCACGTCTTTCGAGAGGCGATAGTGTTGTTGAAAATGAACGCCGTCCATGCCCAACACATTGGCGTGGTTTAAATACCTATGCCGACGGCAAAACACGAACGAAAACGCTGCCATTTTGGACGCTTCTCCCTGATCTCGCGCCCAACTCGCCCAAACTCGCCTAGGTCGGAGCCGGCAAGCTTTTCCCATCCGCGGCGGCTTCTGCCACGTCACAATGACGTCACCGCATCTCGCCGCGAGTTCCGAATATGCAACTCTCCGACTGCCTCAAACCCTCCGTTTAACGTCACGATCTAGGGAGTGTCTGCGCGTGTCGTCATGCACGGCGCCGACCAATCGCGGCGGTCGGCGAGTTTGGCGGAGAACTCGCCTCGATCTCGCAGCGCCGAGCTTAGCCCCCCAGTTCGAGATATCCTCGTAAAATGATGCAGTTGGCGGTGACGTCAAATTGTCGTCCTGATGCACTTTGACGATGCAGTTAACTGAGTGGTCGGGACGAAGCCAGAGATCAATCTGCATCGTAAAAGATAGCGACCCTAACATATGCATCTCTACCGTTGGGTTCGGCAGCGGATCAAGTTTTTAGAGATCACCGGGATGCTTTCGAGACGAGCGATGCGAGGTTTGTGGGCGAATACCGGCTGACCAAAGGGGTGACTCGCTGGCTGTGCAACCAGCTTCGCAGAAAGCTCCAGCGTTGTCGTGAAGGGCCCCATGTGCTGACGGTCGAAGAACAGGTCCTCGCAGCTCTATGCTTTTACGCCGCTGGCGGCTTCCAGGGAACCGTCGGGAGCGACGAAAACATTGGTGTTCACCAGTGCTCTGTGAGTCCCGTACCTGGTGATGGCACCAACGCTATTATCGATTGCCTCGGATCGAAGTAGCTGTGTTTCGAACAAACTCAAGCAGAGAAGGCGCTCACAAAAAGTATGTTCTTTGAATGATGCAAGTTCAGCGGCGTGATCGATAATTATTCTAAATGCTCTTACACGATTCAACACGATTGTGTTTTCATTTGAGTGCACCCCCTATAAGCGATTTGGCTGAGCGAAAAGCCAAGCAAGCAACGGTAAAAGGTTTAAGTTGATCTAGTTCACCCATACACCAGGTAGAGAGGATAAATATACGTTATTTCAAAGCAACTACTTCAGGTAAGGCCAGCTGAACTACAATAAACATACACATAAAGAAAAGACCATGCACACCGTGAGACTCAACTGATTCTCTTTTCCTCTTCTTCTGCTACAAGGGCAACTTGAGCGAAATATTCTCTTTTCTTCTTTTTTGCTTACGACTTCACCGAAAATTTAATCCCAGAAAGAACATTTTTTTCTTTCTCGTGTAGAACGAGAGAAGTTGCACTAACGCAGTCAAATATAGCCAAAAAGTAAAATTGGGCGTTAGTTGTTTATACAGCAGAAGGTTAGTCTGCCTGAACATAACGACATTGTTACCCACTGTAGATAAGTAATTTAGCCAGTACAGTACGACTGCTAGCCCAAGGTCTTTAACGTGCATCACGCAGTAGTGATACACGACCACACGCCGGTACGATGCTCATCCAGATCGAAACATGCAGGGGCGGGGATTGAATCCAGGATCGCTGGGTTCTGCAGCGCGAGCTTTCGCTCCACGCGCTCCAAGCTGGTGTGCGCTAGCCCACTCGGCGATTCTCCGAAATTCTCTGTAGGGAAAAAAGAAACGATGTAGTTTCAACTCAATCGACACTGTTCGGCGACGTCACAGGACATATCATGGTGCAGTTCCCTTCCGATGTAGTTTGTTGGCGATGGAGATTAGGCTCCCCCACCAGCGACGTCACGATGCAGTTTCTCCACCGCTTTTTCCAGCATAGACAGACAGAGCTTCGCCCCAATCAACATCATTCACCGCGTGGAGATGCGGTTTTTTTTTTTTTTTTTTGTGTATAGCAGTAAACAGCCTATTTTAGTCTCTCCGTAGAACCCAGTTTTAGCGGTTCGGTGTCCCCTGCACTCTTCAGTTCGCATAAATGTACGAGGTGCGAAAGAAAAAAACTTCACTCCGTTTTTTGGCCCGAATTTATGAAGTACGTATCGCAGTAAACTGAAACTGGCACTAGCGATAGTGATAGGAAGTGTCATAGTTTGAAAATAGGATGTTGCGTCAAGCAAACATAAATTCGAAAGTCCAACTTTCTCAGTGAGCCGAGGTCTCCTTAGGCCTAATATTCGTCATACCAAAAAATGGCGTCTTGGGCCTATTTGGCTTGTATGACAATAAACTATCCAGCAAGAAAGATAATCTTGTTTCATTTCTTGCTGACACTTTTTTTCACAGAAATGTATTCCACGAGCGCACAAAGCAACATGTGTTGGTTTGAAAGATATTAGACCATAACTGAACGTCGAACATTTGAAACTTGTTTTTTTTATTTTATTTTTTCGTCGAAAGAACGCCTTGTTTTCAAGGATTTCGCTTTATGCCAACATCGCTTGCGTCACAAACACATGAAATCTCATGTTGCTACGATGCCTACTTTATGTATGCGGACCCCAAAACAGCGTTTCATTTCGCGTGCCAAATCATCTAGTTTGAGGTATACCTAATACCGGGCTATGCGAAGACAGCCGCCTCCTGCCACATTCAGAACCGCGTACATATTCGTCGAAATTGCTTGGCTACAGGAAGACAAAGCTTTTCAACCCGACCTCTCTGGCAGATTGTTTTCTAGCCGCGCCACTGGCCGTAATATACAATCTTAGAAAGAATGTTCTGTATAGTCATCCCTATGAGGAGGAACGCTCTTGCAACCTATGCTCCTTCAGAAAGAGGGAACTTTTTTCCTGAAAGCAGGAAAGCAAAATTCCTCCGTCGCGTGCATTTCATTATGGCGCTGCCGAATCGAGCAAATCAAGCACAATAGGGCTTAACGGGGACGCTACGTCTTTTGAGTGAGAGGAGCAGCAACTAGGAACCGTAGTATATTTAAAAAGCAAAATAAAAGCTACTTTTTTTCTCGATTTTACTTGCCATCGTTTATAAAATTACAAACTGTAAATATACGTACTTTCGGTCATATTTTCATACTGTTCAGTTCTTTCACCAGAGAGCAACCGCTCTCAGGGTGGAGACAACAGGACATCGCAGACGACATTCATATCCGCCACTGTACGATAGGAGTTACGGTTCCGACCAGCCTTCCAACATGAATATCCACACGTCGATCGATTGCACCGTAACACCTCAAGCGGTTTCAAACTATTTTACGTAAAGCGGAATGCCAACCTGCAACGCCCCGCCCCCTCCGAACACATCCCCACCAGGAGCATCATTGCCCGACAGTTTACGTCATCTCATCTTGATACGCCAACGCACGGTCACATCGGCGATAATTGCAGTCTTCTGTTCATAACGCACAGCACTGCCATCGCGACGTTGCTGGTATGTTGGTGGCACGCATAAATACAGAACCACGTTGAATGCCGGTAGGCACTCTGCATCGGAAAACAGAACCGAACTCGGCACAGAAGGCACCCAGGCACCTTGCAGCAAAACCTGCCTTGCTTGGATGCAGTTCCCGCGGTTCCCTTAACGTCCTCAACGTCGACACGTCGTTCCGCAATCCGGAGGCGGCCATCTTAGCCTAGTGTACGTAGCGCTGCTGGCACTGCACCAGAACTTCGCTGTTTTTAATCGCTTCGTTTGCTCGTTTGATAAAATAAGTGGTAAAAACATCAATGTAACCGAAACGTTCTGCATGTTTGGACCGGGAGACAAAATTACAGGCGGCTTCAATGCCGCTCTAGCTCCAATCAACTCAAGAACATTTATTGAAACAACGCGCGCGATATGCCACAAAAACGAAACCGAAAGATGAGGCAGGAGGCTGGAACCTCTTTCCCGTCTGAATGGAGAATGAGAAAAACGTCTCCTTCCTACCTTCTTCTTGTGTCCGCTTGGGGACGCGTCTGTGGAAGGGAGAAATACGCGCCGCTGCTACCTTTTTCCTCTTTTTATTTTCCTACAGTGTACCACACTGTGTCAACCAGTTTACGTGAAAAAACGGGGGAACAGCTTCGCTCTCTCAAAACTAAAAAAAGTACTTAATTACAAAAGCGCGAAGGACAAGGACAGAACAAAGAATGAACAGGACAAGCGCTTACTAACAACTGACTGTCTAATGCATGATAAGAGAAAGACGAAAATGGGAGAATTACTAAATTAAAATGCCAATTGCATTCGCACTTTGCGCTTTTGTAATTAAGATGTTTAACCAACTAGCCCAACAGTTAATTTAAAAAAAATCAGGGTTAAAAAAAAGTTGGTCTTTAATATGTTTTTGGTGGGATTACGCGAAAGGGGAAAGCGTCTTCAGGGAGAGCGGGATTACGGACGGGATTTGGTCTTTCGAGGACTTAAAGTAATGCCCCTGGGCCTCACCGTTGTATATGCTAATATGGAACGATAGAAAGGGCGCGCTGCTCGAAGTTGGAGTTGTTTAAGCCGTACTCAAGACTTTCGTCCAGAGTTATAGCTCCCTCTCTGATGACTTAGAGGACGGTGAAACAAGCGCGAGGTGCCTGAACAATGCCAGCCAAGCCGGCAAAAGTTTTCCCAGCCTACGCGCACCTCTCGGAAGGGGCAGTATCAGTTTAGGGGACTTCATGGACGCTCGAGCGGACGCCGCGCGAAGTATACAGAGTGTGCACGAATAAGAACGGCACTCAAATTAGCTCTCGCCTGACCCTTAAGCTGCGCCACCTCTAGGCGTTAATCAGAAATGCGAGCGATCCTTCGCAACTCTCGCAACCTTGGCGAGGCGGCGCCATTTAGACACTCTTGTCTTTTACAATTATTGCTTGAAGGTCCTAATTTTGCTTAGCACTACGATATTTTGAATTCGAGTCGGCATTTATTCTGACACCCAGAGTTCTGCAACGAGTTGCGAAATGATGATCTAATCCTTGGGGGGAGCAACGTGTTGATATCTTCTGAGGGGCGTAGCGCTCTCTGCGGAAGGTTTAAGTGAGGCAAATAAATCAGAACCTTTTTTACGCAATTGAGCGGTACAGTCAACTTGAAAATCTAATTAAACTGTCGTGCGTGATGCGTACCTTGCGGGCGTTATTTAGGTTTTTTTCTTTTTCGACAGCGCTTTGAACTCTCCCATGGCATGGCATGATCTATGTACGTTTATGTTCCGAGATAAAGAAGGAATGGGAGCTATAGCTCCGTGCAAATAAAATGGAGCGGTTTCGGTGGGTATGCATAGTGCATTTGGTTGTAGCACATATCAAATGGTTGTTTAAAAAAAAAAAAGAAAACTTTCAACGCTCATTTTTTAAGATATATATGAAAATATATTATGTGGAAATAATTTAGAACATTTTGAAACTGAAAACCCTTCAAACAAAAAAACTGAAAACCCTTTAAAAATCGGGTGAATTAAAAGTTATGTGAAGGAGAGAGAGCCTTGTCTTTTAACAGTTGTCACTATTTCTTTATTAATTGTCGTGCAGCGATACTGAGGTGGAATGTTTTACCTACTTACATACGCGAAGTGGCACTAGTGGCACTCAAGTGTGCCCGCTCGCAAAGCAGTGAACCGAGAAGCATCTTTATCACAACGTGCAATGAAATTTAATCGTTACAGGTCACTAATCCTTCCAGTCTCTCCTTCGCTATTCATGATGACGTCATCACGAGGACCGCAGTGTTGACGTAGGTGCGGCTGTTTTACCTTCGGAACATTAGTCATATGCGGCTTATTCATTGTACACGAGCATTTCGTAGGCACTGGACTTCGGTTCTTGAAGGAACCATGAAATGATTTCTCAAATTTTTCCTCCTTAACTTTCCTCCTCGACTTCACAGCGAAATGAAAAATCACGCGATCGTCACGTGTTTGTACCTGTACGATGACTTCAAGCTTCCACCGACCTTTTTAAGCTCACCATGAAACTTGTCATTCTCAAATGATGATAAGTGCCGTTACGGTACTCGTTGGCCACGAACTCGAATCTAAATATTCGTCGATGGATTGATTGTTAACAAGCATTTACGTCCGAGCGACGCAGTGCTCGTGTTCACCGCGTGAGCTTGTGTAGGCTCACGTTTTTTATGTACAGCGGAAGTATCACAGTGAAAAGGCGTAAAGCTTTCAAAGGAAAGAAGGTACGAAATAGTCCGCTATATTTTAGAATTTTCGTACCTGAAAGCACGCTTTTGACTTTCTGCCCTCTACCTTTTGTGCCCCTTAACGATATTCGATTAGTAAGATTCGAATCTAAAATTATTTATCCCAGCCCAACATTTTATGGCTAAAGGGACCATGAAATGTATTTTTTTAAACTTCTTTCTCTATAGCTTTCATCCTCAACTCAAAAGCGAAATGAGAAATCACGTGGTTGTGACGTGCTTGGACACCGGAGGCGATGACGCAGAGCTTCCACCGTGCTTTTTAAGCCCGCCATGGGACGTGTAAGCCTCAAGTGCCGTCAAAGCACTCATTGGCCACGCACGCGAATTCAAATATTCGTCGACGAATATATTGTTGACGCGCGAATACGTTTGAGTTACGCAGAGGTCGTGTCCAATGCGTGAGCTGGGTTCCGCTGCCGTGCTGGGACAACGCGGAGGCATCACAGTGAAAAGGCGGAGAACGTTCGAAGGAAAGGAGATACGAAATGGTCCACTATATTTTCACATTTTCGTAGCGAAAAGGAGGCTTCAGGCTTTCTACGGTCGCGCACTACTTTTATTTTGGTGCACTAAACGATATGCGCTTAGTCAAATCCCAATTTATCCCAGCCGAGTATTAATTTCATGGCCGCTTTAGGTGATCTTTCGAACATTCGTTCGAAGGCTCGTGTCCAAACGACGCAACGACAAGAATATCTGCGATCTCACAATGTTTGCAGCTCAGTACGTGACCTGCGTTTTGCCATCCTCAGTATGTTCTTATGGTGAAAGTTTACGGCATACGGTCGGTGCCAGATCACGTGGCCGCTTTTTCTGGCTGCGAGTTGGGGGGGAAAACGCGGCTCAATAAAAAAAAAAAAAGGTTAAAATGCTTAAAAAAAATTGAGTTAGAGGTGAATTTTGCCGAATTTTTCTCTCGGGAATCTGAATATCACGTTTGTTTTCCCTGAAGATGTAACTGAACGCGTGAAAAACCTCCGACCATTCGCGATGCCATACTAGGATCTTTGGGCCACCAAGCCCGTGTCGCTCGTGTAGACAACGCGTGCGATTGCAAGCTTGCCAGCTATTTTCCCCCGCACTGACACCAGTCGTGGCGTCTATTTCTGACCTTTTTGAAAATGGCAAGAGTACGCGTGCATAGCTTTGATAGGAGTTAAAGATGCGCGGCAGTGGAGATTCCAAAAACTCTGTTTATGACGCAACACCTGGGAAGGTAGGGCTTCAGCGGTAGGTTAGAAATCATTTTCTGCATCCTCCGTGCACCAACTTGAAAAATAATCTCGATATTGGCGACTGTGGCGACCGAATAAAAACGACTTAAGTTTTTTTTTCTTTATTGACAACAAAATTGATTTAGATTTTCTTTAAGAACATTATAGCGAATGCGCTGTGTCTAAGGGTTCAGGCACCGTTTTCGTAAAGTCTCCTTTTCATTTGGGTACCCATAAGCAAAAGAAGACGGCATTAATTAATTTTGATAAAATCTGGTGCAGCTTTATTAACTAGAACCGGGAGTGTGTAAGCTCTGAGATCCAATTTAAATTTATCGCTCGCTTGAGCTAAATTCGGCGTCGTAATTCTCCTTTTTTTGTTTTTGTTTTGTAAACTCGCAAAATTAATACTCTTGAGTTTTGAGCCTCTCGGTGTTTCAGATTTATAAGATAATACATAATACCATTAGCTAAATCCCCTTTGGTGCTCGCTCCGCAGTCAAAGCCGGTTTGGCTGTAAGTTTCCAATTTATTTGTTTAATTTATTATTGGTTCAATGCCGCCTCGACAATACCCTACAAGATTCTTGGCTTACCCTGAAACGCCGATCCTTTTCTTTATTTTCCTATTGAATCAAACACGTCGTTGAAAAAAGTTTGCTATCCTGTGTGCTGTCGTATCATCAAGACTGTTCTAAAAAAATAGCGTGAAATATTCGGTTAAATTGTACCAGCTATTTAAAAAAAGGAAACGAACACTTTTTTGGGGGCAGAAACGTCTTTTTCTTCTTTTTTCAGTTTTTTCGCGCGCTAAAGACGTGTTAGTTGGACGCTAAATAATTTCTTTTTTAGGTCACCATGTCTTTATTGCGAAATAAAAAGCAACAATTTATTCATGTTTTTAGAGCTATCACTGTGTATCTAATAGTAGTTATAAATAATTCCAACGACCTATTTTTAGTCGTAACCAGCTGGCAGCTTGTACCACCAGTGTGCACATTTTCTAGCGGTTTCAAAGCAAAACGGCGAAATGTTCAACATTTCTCTCTAATCTATAGACCAACACGCGTCCCTGACGTCACGCAGCAGCGGTGGCGCTGTCGACGGCACTGCGCATGCGCAGACGCTTCAGTTCACTCGAATTCGGTTTCTGTGCATGCGCAGTGCCCACACCTGGTGTGGGCAAACGCGGGCTTGTTTGTAAACAGCGTGTCGGTCTATACACCTTTCCAAAAAACACTCGACCCCAGGGGCAACAAACCGTTTGTGAGCCCAGTCACTGAGTTTGAGGCTAGACTCTCACCGGCGTCCCTCCTAACCCTAACCGAGTGGACTGTGATTTCAGTAGGCGCAGCCTGCGTAGGTGCAGTTTCAAACGCTGCTGGCGGCTAAACTCTCGTCTTTTCCCGCTATATTTTGTGTTTCATGGTATATGTATTTTCCCGAGGACATTGAGAAAGCATTGTGCCACATTCAAAAAAACAAAAAAAGTAAAAAAATAAAAAATAAACTATTTTTGTTGGGTACACGCGCGACAGAACGAATGCGACTGGAATGAATAGTTCTAGTTATTTGTTTTTTTTCTTGCGATAAGTTTTGACGGCACCGCGGGATTCGCCGCATGTGAAACGACAAAGGGCTTTGCTGTCAAAAATAAATTGCAACAGAAGAGGGCCGAAAGGCATGCATTTTTCACGCTCACACATAACGTGTTTACCGATGGACAGGACACGGACATACAATTGAGGAAGTGTTAACATTCGTACGTACCACACGATGCAGCGTTATCCGAAACGAATTTATTTGAGAAAGATCTCAAATAACACAGTCACAGTCGACGACAGTCACATCTTGACGATCGGACGGAATCCGGGATGACTTCGTTTTGGGGCACGTTTTGGGGAGAGCTTCCTTTTTTCACAACCGCACCAAGGCAAAGAAACAAACGTGTCTGACCCGTTTCTCACCACAACCCGGACAACTGTTTTTGGAGATGGCTGAGGATTTTACGCGGATTATCTCTGGGAGGGGGGAGAACAATATTCGCAAAATCGCGTCGAGGGTCGTTCGACGTCCTTCACGTCCTTCGTTTCCCGTGAATGTCGAGCAGAAAAGCTTGAATGGCAGGCACTTACCAGCCTTATTTCTCACAATGGAAGATAACACAGAAAGGGTACGCAGCACGCAAAAATAGAAATTAAGTGGAAACTTTCAAGAGGGGCGAGAAAACGTCGAATGCAAAACCGCAAAAACGTAGGTAGAGAACCGCGCTGAGCGGGTCTTCACAGTCCCAGAGAGTGGCAGAAAATTTCTAGCTGATAGAGGGCGCGAGAGTCGCACCAACCGCATCAGCATCAGCAACATGGCGGCGGCCTAGGAGCGGTTTTTGGAAAGGTGTATAGACCGTTGCAACTCAAGAAGGTAGGGCTAGGGAGAGGAAAACCGGGCAGGAGGAAGCTGACGGAAAGCTGGAGGGAGAGGTTCCCCCCCTCTCCACGGTTCAGTCTGCTTCCTTCTCCCCGGCCGTCCTTTCCCTCGCCCTACCCTTTTGAGCAGAAACTCGCTAGTCTTTTTTTATCGGTCAAGTAATTAGCTAACTCTCGAAAAACTCGCTATACAATGTCTCGCTCCGTAATAATTCCAATCACCACATGAAAATGAAATCTAATGAGAATATTTGTCATCTTGCTCGTAGAAAAAAATAGTGTCCATAAAAGTTAACCTGGATAAGGCATGTATGGGACCGAAGCGCTCAAGTTTCGATGCTCACTATAGCGCCATTATAGCCCCTGGTGGGACGGAACAAGCCGAGTGTTTCGTGTTGTTTCTCGCCTTGCTTCGCTGCCATAGACAGTCGGATGCTCTAGTAAGAAAATTAATAACAATTCACTGGTTGGTTAGAGAATGCGTTTGAACGACCCTTTGGAAACGTCACACTCGTTTCCCTTTGGAAAACTCTAACGCTGACCCCTTCACTTTTCTCTTTTGTCTTTCTCTTTTGCTTCCTCCATTTTTGTTGCGGCCGCATTTTGGCTTTGTTGCGTGGTCAGTGTTAGCGTTTCTTGAAGGGGGAGCTGTGTTTCCCGAGGGTCATGCTGACGCAATCCTTAAGGATCCACCAGTGGATATTCCTTTATTTTTTTTCTGGCGAAGCGAAGTCGCCGAAAAAGCTTCTGCCCAGCCTCTGTCGCACGCAGACCCACGTCGGCTTGCCGCTTCTTGCGCCGCATTTGGGCCAGCCGAGCTCTGCGCTGCGTCCGCTCCTCCGTTCGTTCACCTGCCTTGCAAGTATAGCAGCGGCATTCGCTGCCTCACGCTGCTCTCGCTCTTCGCCGGTTTTTCGCGCGCTCATTGGCTTCCGCCCCGTGACGTCGCCTCCCTCTCGCCTTTGTCCTTCGCAACGCTCCTTCTCTTTGTCTCTTTCCGCTGTTTTGTTCGCAGACGGACGGTCTCAGCTTTTCGCTGTCATGTACTTACTAATGCTAATGTAAGTTAAATTACGGTATAAAAAAATAAAAGTCCGACACGCGCTAATCTTGCTTGGTTGATTGCAGTAACAACCTACGAAATTGTTGTAATCAGTCCTTGATATTTCACCGCTTCCCCGAAAAGCCGTACAAGACTCAGACGGCATCAGACCTGAATCACGGCAGTGCTCCGAGAAAAGTAAATTTCTCCTTCGTAGGAGCTTCAATTCTGCTGAATATGCCGGAAACCCGAAATGAAGTCGGCGCCATAACAAAAACAGTTAGACTACCGAACACGGGAAAGTAATCTGGCAGTGCAGTGCGTGACGGAATGTTCGATTTGCGCGCGCGCGTCAGTCCCTTCCCTAGCGGTATTTGACAGGACCTGGAACGCGATGTCGGAGCCCTTTGACATAAATATTTCGACTATTGTCACTCGCAGGATGATAACGGCAGGGAAGAGCTTCAGTGCCTCCTGCACTAGCTTCCGACTTTTCATAAACGCTTCGGCGCCTCGCGAGTCTCGAGCGTGGACTCACAGCCAGACCACTGAGAAGGGCAACGAGGGCATGCTGGAGGTCAGGTGTTCCAAAGAGCCGCCCTGTCCTTCTTACCTTGTCAGCAGTGGCGTTGCCAGGGGAGAAGCTTACGGGCCTTCAGCCCCCCCCCCCCCCCCCCCCCCCGCGTGGGCCGAAACCTAACCGACCCTATAATACACATATGCACTTTGACCGGGTGCACGCGCATTCCAACCACCTTAGCCCCCATCGTCCCACCTTCCCCGTCCGTAAAAAGTCTCTTGGCTGCCGCTTGGCAGGGACAACAATAGTTTTTATTATTTCGTCGCAATTTTCCGCTGGCCACGCCAGAGATCTTACACTGTTGAATAATTTTTCAGTGGGGGCGGTTCAGTTTGGATCCCGCCAACGTCAGCCAGGATCTGTAGCGCGCACTTCGTGAACACCTGCAAGACGATGCCAACCGCCGAATTCACAAACCTCACTCCAATTGAGGCGCCCCTCTACGTCCTCAAGGAAGGCGCGAGGGCCGGCGCTGGCCAATCGCGACGATGGACAGGCGGCCTAGGCTGCTTATCTGTCGTCCCGATTGGCCAGCGCCGGCCCTCGCGCCTTCCTTGAGGAAGTAGAGGGGCGCCTCAATTGGAGTGAGGTTTGTAAATTCGCCGGTAAGGCTCACCGTGACGTAAGTTCCTAGACGGAATTTCTACCAAGGACCCACCTACCGTGTAACTGGATTATCAGTAGGACGTTTAAGTTCCTTAGTTGGTTTAAGTTAACCCCGCTCCCCTGCTCGGATCTACATGTGAACTCTGCTCGTCTATCTTGCATTTCGGCGATATTTATTTATTTATTTATTTATTTGCATGCTCTCAAGGCCCGGAGGCATTACAGAGAGGAGTGGTACTATACAGTATAAAATCGTTGGCTACTTTCTTGAAGTCTGTGGCTTCAGTGATGGCAGCAATGGAGGCAGGAAGGTGGTTCCAATCGTTAGAGGTTCTTGGAATGAAGGAGTCAAAGTATATGTTTGTTCGACATGATGGAGTCCCCACCTTAAACTGATGGTCAGTGCGAGACGATATGTAGAATGCACGAAGATATGATTGTCCGGTTCTTGGTGAACTAGAAGTATCGTTAGTTATTTTGTAACCGGAAGCCAGCGACTCTTCTGTCTTCGGGTTATAGGTGTTGGTTTCGTATATCAATTTTAGTAAATGACTTGGTTAAAGATATAGATGGGTTTATGTGATGACTGATTTCTTACGAACTGGAAAACATATATCATATGTGAGATTTAAAATGTCATGAACAGCTGATCTTTCGTGGGAAATACATGAATTAGTCAGCTGTTCTTCGCCCTAAAACTATTTGACAGGCCTTGCTCCTCGAGATCTGTACATCATCTGCAAGTATCTTGCCGGGCATGCTCTTGGATGCTTCGTGCCTGCGCTAATATCACCGTATTAAGAGCATGTGAAGATGATTTTATATTGTCATATGATTAAGCATGTTTGCGTAGTCATGACTATGATCAAACTGACAGAAAATATGCTTTAACTGTCAACAAAACATTCCCGAAAATGTTGCACTATGCTGTTGCACATTCCTGTAAACGCGTGTAAACCTGCAAGCAACAATTTCAACGTAATAGCGTTAAGTGGCTTGTGTCGCAGAAAAGCCGGCGTCGGTGGCGTGACGCGAAAATCCCGATTGGTAGATAGGGTCATGACGGCAAAGCCCCATGACCTCGCGCGGGATTTTCAAACAATTCACACCACTCGCGTGAAACATGATGTCACGCTGGAATAAAAGTGCTTAAAAGAGGAGATATAATGCAAATTTAAGGTCGCCACATGTCTAAAATGATTCCACTTTATGAAGTAATTCCTTTGCCTTAACGAAAAATTTGAAAAATTTAGGTGGAATTCGAACCCCCGATTCTTCGTTTGCGAGCCAGACATGGTACTAACTATGTAGGCCACGCAATACGTGCTTGTCGCATTTCACTCTTGAAGGCGAAGATTAAGCGTCCTGCAAATTTTTCACTCTTTTATGTGAGTCCAGGAAATATTGTAAAACAAGAATTTTATTTAAAGAAGCAGCAATTAAACACTCACAGGTATCAATTATTTTTTTAGAGATAGTAAGAGAAAGGATTAATCAATAGCGGAATAACATGTCACTGGTGTTTTCATTGTTAGATGACTTGTTTCTCCTAGTATGTCTCGTACAGGAAAGTACAAGTCAAGCCTTCCTGAACATATAAAAATATTGCATACGGGTTGGACATCTTGAGCCTGAAAAAATATAAGGGTTTTATAGTTGTCCACAGAATTGAACGTCGCTTACGAAAATTCTACTGAAACTATAGAGAGCCATCTTTACATGAGTCACTTATTCAGGAGATTAAGCCTAGTATAGTCTCTTTATTTTCCAATTTTTGCCCTCTTTTTTGAGGCAATCTCACGGCATAATATTTTTCAAATTCGCCAAAACAAAACAATAGTTTATCAATTAGCAGGTAAGGTCATAGTAATTGCGATCTACTGCCTGGATGAACTGGGACAAAAATACCTGGAAATTAATTCACAATGTCTTCGTTCAGGTCGCGCACCGGCTTTTTACCTTACTGTTGAGGCCGGCTGGTGCAGGAGGCATATTCCGCAATATTGCAATACTAATGGATAATAGTGGGCACAATTCTCGCACCGGCCCGCGACTTTATCCCAGCGGGGTTCCCACCAGTCACCTCTGTGCGCGGAAATCTGATCCCTTTTTGGAATTCTCAGCCTATGGCAAAACAATTCCTGGCACGTAGTTTTTTTTTTTTTTGTGAATTAATTTGTTTGTTAAACTATCCCATTCGTAGCTTCCGGCGGGAGAGAGTAGGTCCCAGCAGTCCACCTCGATATGCCAAAGACTCAGCGACCGACAAAACAAACAAAAAGACCTGTCCATATTTTGACGTCGTCTAACAGGACGCTCACGAGAAGTGGTTCGTCGTGATTAGAAATTTATATTTTAAGAGGAGAACGCGCGATCTTATTCCTCTACAAACGTTTAAACAAGTATTGCTCACCTGTAAAGTGGTCATAGATGACGGGCGGCCTTACTTGCGAGGCGGACACTGCTCGTGGATGGGGCAACAAACAGCTTCCTCGACGGGGAATACGCGTTATTAAAGTTTCTATATATTTTCTTGACTTAGCACGCGAAAACATTCTCCCACGCACGTTTTATATGTTTCGAAATCTTCACCGTACGTTTGAGACACCTGTGACGCCAATGCGATGCGACCAATCTTTCGTTGTTTTTCGCGCTACCATTTGAATTGCAAGGAGCCCTTTAACTGGATGCTTCGATTTTGTACGGCGAAAGTTGCAATATCCAATGTTTAGGAACTGAATAAAATATTCATGGCATGTTAAAAAAAAAAAGTTGCAAAAAACCCTTTCAAACTTTTTTTTTTTTTTTAATGTTGTTTCGGAAACGATAGCAACGGCGCTGAAAAGATACACCAAAAACAGAACAAAGCGCCACAGCTGTTGCTATTCCCATGAATCAAACACTGAATGCCTTTGGGGTGTGGCCTCGCGTGAGTGGCTGAAAAGCTCGAGAGGTATTGATTGGCGATCTCCACACAATACATAAATCATCGTTTTTATTCGAGACTCCTGAAAAATGACAACGACGCATGGCGAATATTTTTGCCTGCAGTTCTCGTTGTCGTTGATGTATCACTTTCTACCGTCTGGGCGAGATTTTTTGGCGTTCAAATTGCTGACGTGTGAAAAAATGAAGGGCTTTTCAAACGTGAAAACTTAACGTGCAAACGTTAAATCTACTAGGGGGGATCGGTGGCCGAGTGGGCTAGCGCACACCAGCTCGGAGCACGTGCGAAAGCTGGCGCTGCAAAACCCAGGTATCCTGGGTTCAATCCCCGCCCCTGCCCATTTCGATTTAGATGAGCATCGTACCGGCATGCGGTCGTGTATCACTACTGCGTGGTGCACTTTAAAGACCCCAGGTTAGCGGTTGTACCGCAATGGCTAAATTGCTCATCTACAGCTGAGACACCAGACGCCCACTGAGGCAGACTAACTTCTGGCTGTATAAACATACACACAACAGTTTGCTTTCCCAGGCGAATACAGTCCTTTTGTACTTTCTCGGATGTGAAGCTTTCAAGAAGAGCTACGCGTCGATAACGCTTCCTGCGCTCAACTTTTGTCCTTCGAGTTGAAGTGGTGTTTAACACTAGTTTCCTGAGCTACGAAAGAAAACGGAACATGCATAATAATCCATAACCTCAATAAACACAATAGACCAAGTAGAGTAAAGATTAAAATTAGGCAAAATGGGACACAGACAAATGACATGTTTCGTATGACTTGCCATAGACCCAGTCCCAATAACACTAAAGCTAACTTAAAAAAAAAAAAAAAAAAAGATTGATTTCGAAGCGATTTCTTGCGCACGGCTTTCCCGACATTACATGCACACAACCCAAAATCGAGAAGCAGAAGAATTTGGACCTGCTGCTGGTTTGACTTAACGGCCAAGTTTTTATCCACGATATTGAAAGCAGATAAGCGAATAAGAGTAGTGGCTGTTTAGCATCGTGACGTGTTCCACACGATGCACTTTTCGGTTCCATGCCTTCTGCGAAGGAACCTCGTGAAAGCGCTCTGGAACACGAGGACGCGTGCAAGAGGGGTAAAATTTAAAATCTGGCGCGATCGTTCATACAACCTTGTGCCGCTAAATAAGCTACGCTTCAGAGTAATGTCACTTGGCCATATTCGGTCTTAAAATCATGGTTGCCAGTTATCTGAAGCTTTATCTGAAATCACAGAAAACGATTTTCCGCCCTGCACATTTGTTTAAATAGTTCGCGACAAAGCAAAGCAATATTGCATGACCTTCCTAACACCAAATCTAATGCTGAGGAAGTCTCACCTATGAATCAAGACGATCGGCAGTTGCGTCTGCTCTGCATAAAAACCAAAATGGCGGCGCCCACAACAATGTCGGGGAATGGAGTGCCGATCCTCTAAGCGCAGCTGATTTAGTGGCTCTAGTGCAACCTAGTGCCACTAAATAAGCTACGCTTCAGAGTAACGACACTTGGCCATATTGTGGCTTAAAATCATGGTTGCCAGTTATCTGAAGCTTTATCTGAAATCACAGGAAATGCTTTTCCGCCCTCCACAAATGTTTAAACCGTTCGCGACAGAGCAAAGCAATATTACATGACCTTCCTAATACCGAATCTAATGCTGAGGAAGTCGCACTTTTGAATCATGACGATCGGCCGTTGCGTCTGTTCTGCATACGAGCCAAAATGGCGGCGCCCACAACAATGTCGGGGAACGGAGTGCCGATACTCTAAGCGCAGCTTATTTAGTGGCTCTAGTGCAACCATTCGCTGTGAGAAGCTCGCTAGGGGCGCTCTTGTTTTCCTTTCTATGGGCAGTGAACGTGCTACCCAGGCGGTTATGTTATAATTTTTATGGCGCATAGAAGCTTGGCATAGCACGTGCTCGCGCAAACAGAATACGTTGAAGTGTCCCCACTCTGTGTTGTGAAAGAAATCCAGCAGGCGGCGATGCCCAAACTTCTCCGCGAGAATTAGCGGCGAGATGTTTTGGTGGCGCCCTCCTATGGTTCCCCCTTGTGACGTCATTACCTTGCGAACAAGAAGTTCGATGGTGTATGTAAATAGCATGGTGGAAGCCTGAAATCATTGCGCTCTCAAAGCAACACTGCCAACACCGTCGAAATTAAAGTTCTTTCATTCCTCTTATTTCCGTCGATGGTATACCCTTTCCGACGTCATAGTCAGCTTTTGGGCCAATCGTGAAAGGCCGACCACAGCGACGCTTTCGGTCGCGCACGTCGCCAATAAACCACCTTTCGAAGAGAGTCCGGCTAAACTGTCAGCGCGAGGATTGGAGAGTGGAACCCCAGAGGAGGCAATGTGGCTATCAGTGTTGGATAGTATCGCGTCTCTAGTATCGAGATACTGTATCTCGTTACTTGTTTTGGTATGTTGTAACTGTAACTAGTTTAGTTTTCAAAAAGTATCTGTAACGGTAACTAAATTATACTTTTTTTAGTAAAAGTAACGAGAAAGTAACGGCAAAGTTACAGTTACTTTTCGTAAAAATGAACCCTGCCTCTCTTGATGGCTAGAGTGGCGTTCAGCCTGTAGGTCAGAAGAGGCCTTTGACAGCAAAAGCAAAAAATCAAACAATAAAGAAAGTTTCGCTTGCTGCTAACCTTCAACGCAGGGGCAGGCATTTTTCCAGCTTTGTCTTTCTTTTCTTTTTCCTGCTGCGGGGACGCTGATTTCGGACATGTTTTTGTTTCAATTCCTCCGTTAGACTCTCGCTCTGTCTTCACTCTTTCCGATCTCCTCAAGTACCCCCGCCTCATCCACTCCTCAGCAAAGCGTCAAAAATAAAAACTCGAATCGCGAAGAGGCATAGACACGGTCCACCGTTCGGCGTCGGACGATGCCGAACGGTTGAATGTAGCCGCGAGGCTACATTTTAGTTGCACGTGCGCTGCGAAGCCCCTGCTTGGAGGCTATAGTCTCCATGCTCCCTTTACAAAACCGAGCCATGAGATCAGAGTTCGTGTCTGGGAGGGGCCCCGAGAGCGCGGCCCCTCCCAGGGGCCGTGCACCCGAGGGCCCGGGTAGTTGCCCGGGTTTGCCGTGGTTGACGTAAATAAATGTAAATGTTGCTCATTTTGTTATGTCATCCATGTCTTCATAGTTTCATACACATGAGTATCTTGAAAGTAACTAAGTTACTCTGATGAAGTAACTCTAACTCTAACGCGTTACTTTTATTTTTAAGTAACTGTAACTGTAACTTAAATACATTGTTAGGAAAGTAACCGTAACTGTAACTAAATACTTTTAAAAAGTACCTTACCCAAGACTGGTGGCTATTGGGAGTGTGCGACACCTAAAGGGGGCCGCGCCGTTCCGCGTCGGCAGCTGGCTGACAATACCGCCAGTGACGGCTTTCACGCATAAACTGCATAGCGAGGCGCTACCCGCTCCGACCTGTTCTAATGCGCCGGCAGCGTCTTGGCCGCGTCTGCCCCTTCCCGCGGCCGTGTTTCTCGATCTCGCTCCGGAGTCAATGTAGGGCACGTTCAAATTCAAAAACCTACACGCGTACGCCCAGCGTTGCTCCGTACGTCCTCCGACCCGCAGGAGTTGCTCGGTGCTCGAGTCCAATCGTGTGTCCCGAAGTTGTGAGCGGCAACGGCGGCAACGGCGACAACATACCGCCTTGTTTTTTTTTTTTTTTTTGTTTTTTTTTTTTTATTGTTTTTTTTTTTTGTCCATTTTTGCTGGAATACAGAAACGCTACGAATTGTTTGTGCATTTGGTGGTCCGGAAATCACCACGGGACAACATTTACCGGTGCCAGTAACCGACGAAATTTACTTTAGAAATATTTGTTGCTACTTTTATCATCAGACAGACTGCTCTTCGCTCGCAGACAGACCGAGTAGACGTACTGTGATTGAAATGATGGCTGCGTTTTTCACCAGCGCATGAAGAGATTTTTGTTCTCAACTTCAAAATCTTCTGTTAAAAAAAAAAAAAAAAAAAAAAAAAAAAAAAAAACGGTTTGCGCCGATATGGTTTTGGACGTTTTGCCTAGCGCTGTGATCACGTATGCTGACAATGGTTAGATACTAAAACGCGAGACACATGCGCGAAAAACTCCATCCGATACGACGTCTGATCCGGCAATACGAATGCTTGATACGAAAAGTTTGGTCGCTTCAGATGTCGGATTGGCGATCCGGCGTGCGTCCGACTTGCCAGATAGTTTCGCACGGCAGACGGACTGTCTGAAGCGTCCAGTCAATGACAGCACAGCTAGCGCGAACGTCATATTGACGTAAAGAGTCTGGCGGGACGAACACGGAAACGGGACGGGTGACGGTAAGCCGGACGCGTGAATCCCGCTGACCCATTCGAGAAAGATGGCCCCAGCAAAGAATGCATGCGCTAGCGAGAATGAGCTCGTAATTTCGCTCCTGCGAGCTGGACCGTCAATCTGGGACCAGAGATCGTACACTGTATAGGAACACGGACCTAGCTGGAGCGCTGGGATCTTCTGAGCGTAGCCGAACGGATCGTCGTGTCGCATGCAAGGTCGGAAGCGTGTGCCTCAAACTGTCGCGTGCGGCAATTCGGAGCGGCGTTCCGACTGTCGGATCGGACGTCGGATCGGACGATTCCGCCGTCCATGTGTCTCGCACTTAAGGTTGACTGCTACACAGAAGGCCTAAGCCATACTGGCCGTGGTATTTCTGAAATTCCTTTAAGAGCCGCGTCGCGCATGCGACACTGTCTAGTCGCACGCTCCCAGTTAGGGAGACTAGATGAGCTACACTTCAAAGTAACGACACCGTAGCCATCTTGGTGCCTTAAAGCATGGTTGCCAGTTATCCGAAGCTTTACCTGAAACCGCAGGAAACGGTTTTCAATCCAGCAGGAGGGTTGAAGCAGTTTGTGACAGAACAAAACGACATCACCTGGATTTGATGGACACTGTACTTCAAGCTCGGAAAGTCAGATTTTCGAATCGTAACAGTAGAAAATGGCGCCCGGTCTGCCTAAAGAACCAAAATCGCGGCGCCCGCATAAAAATAGGGGAATGATGTTGCGATGGTCTCCGCGTAGCGTACTCCCACGCTATAGAGGGTATGAACGACAAACGGATAAATAAGTTAAAAATATTGAAAATACAATTAACCTGTCCATGCAAGAACCAAGCACCTGGCAGGGACGCTTTTGGTTCGAAGGAGCTTTTTCCGGTAAAAATACAACCATTCACGATTTCCAACCCCACTCTACAGAAACAAGTACGTTAGAATCCACGTGCAAAAACGTATACTATCTGGAAGAAATGGTTCCGAAGAACGATAGGAAGTTCTAACGTGTCGTTTTTCAAGGCCCGCGATGACATTGTAGGTGTGATCTTCAAAATGTGATTTGAAGTGGCAGCACGAGCTCTCGATGTCAAGATCGCTCTGCCAAAGTGCGATCTGCTCAATACTGGTACTGATAATGTTCATGAGTGTGTAATGTGTGTTGAAACGTATTTATATGGAAGCGGGCATCCCGACAAAGATGAAGTAGAAAGGCGATCGGTTCCTGTGCATGAACAAACGATGCTGGACAGTTATCATGTAAATATATGTGCATAACCGTTCTTGACCTCAGCATTCAACGGCCAGTCAGCAGTTGCGGTAACAATATGCGTGAATGTAGCGAGATTCACCGAGAGGGGGCAAAAAAAAAAGCTAGTTAAATATTGTCGTTTTATTTGGTATTCAGAAATATGGTAATCGGAGATAATAAATAGTACACTGACGGATGTACTACTTTGACACAAATGATTCACATCAAGATGCCATAGCCGTTGGCTAGGGAACCGGATGGAACCGCGTGGTTGTTTTCAAAGCCTTCGCAGCTGCGAACTCTTCTCGAAGCGTCTCGGAATCCTCTCTCCTCAATTTTTTTTTAGTTCTGTTGTTGGCGGAGTTTGGGGCACAGGGGTTTGGCAACCGGGCAACTCTCTTGGAGCTTGGCACGCTTCACTTTTTAAGGTAAAATTAAAGTTAGCTTATATTAGAACGCAATTCTGAATTTCAATTAAAACGCGGGATAAAATTTGTTTATATAAAATTTATAGACTATTTGTTTCAGCTAAACTTGCTGAGTCTATACAAGAGTTTGGTGCGCACACATTGCACTGATACAAAAGATGCGTGATTGTTCTCGCCTGATGTTGTGAATTTAACACATTGCTTTTGGCGATACGCGGATCTTGTTCCTTTAATGCGAGTTTGACAAAAGAAATGTTCCTCAGGTTACCCGAAAAAACTTGAAAGGAATAAGGTCGAGAACTAGGCTATTAGGTATTCGTTATACATGATATGGTTTAAGAAGAACTCTGTTCATTTTTTTTGCGTTGTTTTAACCATAGCTTGTTGAAAACATTGTGCAAAATAAACTTTGTTCTACATATTTTGTTTTATAATACGGCACACCAGTTGTAATATTAGTTATTACATGACGTGAGCATTTGAGTCAACACGAATAAAAATATCTGGTGATATATTACAGTTTAAAAAATGGCCACGCAGCTAAATTAAGACTTAGACTATTTACACTATCTCTCTTTCTCTCAGGAGAACATTTATTTTCTTCTATTTCATTGTATTTGGTTGCTGCTTTGGCGCGTGTGCGAAAGTCAAGGCCGGTTCCGGTCGTAATGGTAGCCTGAAAAATCACCATGGAAAAATTTATCTCAATTATATTCGGCATGCAACAGGAACTCATTTGGCTTACTCACAAAGACGTTAAAGCCGTCATCTGCAGGCTGACTTAAAACCTAATTAGGCGGCTTCAACAATTACTCTCTTTATATGTTTATGCGTTATTTTTTTCTCTGCCAGTAGCTGCGCACCGATTTTACTTCTGTTTTCATGCCATTCTAGAAGCATCGCTTTGATTTTTAATCAGTCAAGGTTACATTGGGACAACTGCCATGAAATGAACCGAATTCACAAAATCAAAATATACAATTAGCGGGCTGATATATTATTTAAATATCTTCACCATTGAATTCTAAAAGAAATAATCACGCGACGAACGTTCAAGTGTTATTTTCGTATTCTTTTATCGGTTACTATTGTTACTGCCTGGCTTCATATAATAATTTTAAAATACGGAAATATTTTATGTGAAATTCTTAGACGCGACCTAAAATACAATCAAGTCTGGCAGCTTTGTGGCTCTAGTGTTTGAAAAAATGATGTTTTCTCTTGTTATTTACATACTGTATTTGATGTTTGGACAAATATGTGTCAGAACTTACGTAACTGGCCGGTGACCTTCCCGCATTACCCCGCCTAGCCGGGACATGCCGCTCTCCGTGTTACGTTGTGGCGAGTGAGTCATGAGGTACGGCTCAAGACTCAATTAAAGATGGAGCGCATAGATCTGCTTTTTCTTCTACGAGCTTTTATTATTGCATCTTTAGTTATAGAAATAACTAAAACATTTGCCACAAGAAAAATTTTAGCCATGAAATGTTGATATATACACGCAAGTCGTTTTGATATAAACTTTGGTTCTCGTGAAGCTGAAATGTGTTCACATTTACAAAAATGTCGACACATTTTCCACAAGGACGCAGCCATCTTAAATGTCGTCTCTCTGGTATGCGTTTAATTATCGTTTTGATAATCCACGCCGCTGGAAGGTTTTCACAAAAAAATATGAGATTGTCACACATTCTTGTTTCGCCTAACCAACATTTTCTCGCTCATTCCAGGTTGAAATACTTTATTATTTTTTCGTACTGCACACTAGATACAGAAGCCACGTGACTGAAAACGAAAGTAAAAGAAAAACATCTACAATAACCTTACTCATCTCTCACAGTTTTTTTTGTTTTTTTTGTATGGAGTATTTGAGGCGGAGCAATTTAATTCCTTGAGGACGTAGCAATTGTTCAGCTCGGTTAACTTCTTCATCTTCCTAATAGACCCATTTGTTTTTCTACTTCTGTGAATTTTTTTTTATTTATTATTTTTTAGCATAAACCATTTTTGGGGTGTAACGACAATTGAGTTTTTATTCTTGAATTTTTACCCGAAACATCTACACCAAAGTCATCATCTTAGGTGGATTGGCAAGAGGGAAATTGCTTGCTTACTCCCCATATAATCATCAAGATGAAGAATGTTGAGTCTGTTCTCTTTTTGTTTCACTTTCCAACGTCTTGATGGACAGCGCAGGTGCCGTGAATATAGCTGCGGCATCTAGACGCATTAACCCTGAGTGCAGACCCTCATTTTAATGTGTTTCCTTAAGAAAAAGCTCGGCAGTCGGGGAACGTTAATGAAACTCCGTCCGTACGAAGCGTATAGTTTCCCAACAGGGCACTCACCGCACGGTCAATATTAATATTTACATAAGGGATGCTTCAAATGAGGCCGACGTCCGTAAAATAGAGTTTGCCCACCTTAATAAACATTTGTCTTCGTAGAAAATGTTAGTAATTTCGATTACACAGCGACTAAATTGCTGGTCTCGAGTTTGTTATTGAAATTCAAACGAGTTCGCCATAAAATATTATAATATATATAGCCAATTAAATCTAGGGGAATAGCAATCTCAGGTTTGCACACACTGAGCTTTGTACGCAATAGCGATGAAGCAAATACTGAGCCACAATCATTAAGTATATCGGAATAGACTCACATTTTGCCTCTCCGCAGCATTACCCTTTTCATTTTACCGCTATGTGGTGCGGATATAAGTAATATGCATGTAATGATTGGCGTTTATTTCTCTATAACGATGCACTTAAACAATTTTTTCGGTGCGGGAATTATGTCTAATTCAAAGTAGTCACCTCTCACACAACTAAAATAGTCCTAATAATGCAAAGATATCTAGAAGTTGTGCCGCTACTACTTATAAATGTGGGATACTAAACGGTACATCGTGACACTGTTAGAGCGAACACGTGATCACCTGTGTTTTCCGTCTTTCTCTTCAAATTAAAGGGTTGTAGTCAAAACTGCGACTTTGGACGGAAATACTCGTCCGGTTTACTAATCTAACGGTGAAATTTGATGCCCGCCTTTATGCTTTTGAGGTAAAACCCGAGAAAGTGCAAATGTGTTCGAAGAAAGAGTGTCGAGGAGTATACTTTTTTATTATACCGTGTGTTTGTTTGCTCGTAATATAAGTTATAAAAGGTATATTAAAAAAAAAAAAAACGCTCATGCATAAGTGCCGCAAGCGTTTTCACTCCTGATTCGCGCAGGTTTAGGTGTGCTCCCGCATTAATTAATCGGGCCCTGGCACCAAGGTTCTGAGATTGATTATCTTTGAATTTTCGCTTTGCAGTAACTATTTCTATAAATTAGTGTGGATTCCAAGCCTGCTTCTCTCGGCTACGGTAGCGCGGGCGCGTTCATAAGACGCGACCATGTAATGCTCGCATCGAGCGTAAAGCGACATTGTAGCGTTCGGTCGTGTACGAGTCAAGGTGGCTAACCAGTGCGTGCCAGCACCTGTTTAGGCGACGTAATGAACCGTCCAAAAATCGAAGTTCAAATAAACAAAAGCAAAATGCAACTCATGCTCAAAACAATAAGTCTATATTTGTAGCGGTTTTGTTTTTGTGCTTTTCTTTCAAAAATGTATACCGACCAAACAAATTTCGCCACCTTAGCGTCCGCGAGCAACGCGGAAAAGAGTAACGACAGAACCGAAGCGCTACCGTAAAATATTTCATATGGCTCACCATCGGCTGTGCTCCAACTTGAGAGCTCCAAGCCTACGGATGTTTACGTAGCGTTCGTGCCTGAACCACCGCGCGATGACAGAAGAAGCTGGCAGCAGCAGCGTGTTTTCCGGAGTATGATCGCGGATCCTCCCCTTGATCGATACTGCCGCTTGCCGAATCTCCGCGATGCCATGGCACCGGCGCTTTGCCGCCGAACAGCTCAGTCTCGTTCGCTGGCCGTGAACGCCCAAGCGCTGCTGGAGCTTCTCTTTCGTGTCAAAGGCGGTTTCCCGTCAGATCGGCGACGTAGAAAACATGAGCCAGACGAGTGCCTCACTGACCGTCACCAGGGTGATGCAGAGGCGTTTATGAAATCGTCCTTGCTCACCTTGTAATATGTAGCCTTGATTATCTGGCCCACTATCCTTAAAACTGCTCCTTTGCAAAGCAATGCGTAGTAAATTGGAATGCGCTGCCGCTATCTGGAACTCCGCCAAGACACTCACATTATCAAAAGAATCCGTTCAAATCCATTCCACCCGATTTATACTTTATAACTATCACCGCACATCTAGCGTGTCAGCAATGAAACGAACGTACACTCTTAAAAAATAAGCAAGTAAAATGCTGGTGAGCGCTGCAGTTACTACCTTTTTCTGATCGTTACTCCGTTTCACTCCTATTTACTACCTCAAACGCTCGATAGGTAGTAAAACGTTAATGAATGCAGAAGTTACTACCTCTTTCTGGACGTTACTACTGTTTTACTGGCTATTCACTACCCCAAAGGTGCGGACAAAGTGGCGGCGTCTGTTGCATCGCCGATGGCCAGCGTTAGCGATGCACTTACTGCTTGGGAACGCAGGGGGAGGTGTCCACGCAAAATCGCAGCATTAAATATTGTAGGAGGGTGCATGTTTAAAGGGGTACTCCGGCGATTGTTTCAGCTAACCCAACGATCTATGTTTTATGAATCCCCGGCCTTCACCCTTTCCGGTATGCCATTTAGTATCGCGAAAGTAATAATAGGTATTGGGAAACCGGCAAATGAAATTTGTGCAAAAACCAACATTCAGATATACCCGCACTTTTCAGTGCCGTGACATCAGCGGCAGGTAGGCTTGCCAGTCGAGCAGGAAGTCTAAAAGGTAGACTATGCCAAGCATTTGTTCCGTGACGGCGCGCGAGTACTGGAGCATGCTTCCAAAGAATTCATTTAACACCATAAAACTGTTTAGAATCAGTTGGGAACAAATTCTACAGCCCAAAGAGTGAACCCCTGTCTTCCTATGGCGTCACTTTTTTTGTTAATACCAGTAGAGAATTTCATTCTAGAAAACACGATGAGGACCCCGCGAAAAAGCAATATTTTGACCTAATATTTGGGATACCATTCCAGCGAAGTTTGTTGTTGTGTTAGGGAGATTTTCACGCAGATCGGAGACTTTCAATCGCAGCCTCTGTTCCAGCGAGTCGACGAAGCCAGCGCTGCAGCGAGCGCCGAGGGGAGAGAGAGAGTGGGGGGGGGGGGGGGGGGGTAGAAGGGGGAAGTAGTGCCGTTTCCTTTGCGTTCCCCTCCCCCTTTGCGACACTCCGTGGCGACTTCCGTCATGACGAATACGGAAACCAATATTGCTATAGCTTTTCGAGTTAGAATTGAAGGGAAGACCTGGCCACACGGTCGTCCTTTTCATGGCACCCGCTGCCTTCCGCTGTGCTGCTAGTGTTTGTTTTTGTTGTTTTCGTTTTGCTTGAACCGAGAGAGCGCCGGACAACACTAGCAACAGCGTATTTTAAATTTTCCGCCGTTGTTTTGGTTGCGCAGGAATCGCGCGCGGTGCACCTCGATGTCCTCGCTTTGCATGCTTATGTGTCGGCAACGTGCTCAAAATGTTTCTGTGGTGAGGCTGAAAGACGGAAGAGTATATGAAACCATCGAAAGTGCTCTAACGGCGACAAGAGCGAGTGGATCGATGCACTCAAAAGCTCCATCACAAGCCAGGTTCCCCGTCGACAACAGTGCGTAAGCTTCGTCAATCTGAGTAGTGGTGTAATGTTTCCAGTGTTTCACTCTGTTTGCTACAACACTGCGATACAATCGTACGAAAAAGAGCTGAAAGTTCACGGTATGTTGTGTGGCGTGTGGCACTGGGTGACAGAAACACAGAGCCTCGGTTGTTGAGGTCCAAATCGTTTATAAATATCATCGTCAGCTGACGGCTCTAAGACTGCGCGGCGACTTATTCGAAAGTAAATGCTTTTTATTCTGGTTTCATAATATCGAAGATTCCCGATGCCTATAATGTGAACAGTAAGTAGATTCCTGCTTATGCTTCCGTCTTTTGTTAATTTTACCGTGCAAACGCTGAGATGATTTTCTATCTAATAACGTTCAAGGTAATTTTTCTTTCCTTGCCCTGAAACTGTTCAGTAATTTCGATTCTTAACGAGATCGAAGCATTTTAGAAGTACTGCACGATTTTTCATAGTTTGATCAAAATGCTGAATTTATTTTGATATCTCCAAACATCGCATTGTTTCATTTCATTTTATTTCATTTATTATACCTTAAGGGCCCCTGGGGGGCATTACATAGGGGGGGTAACATAAAACACAATATAACACTTCACTGGTTGAAATCAAATGTAGGGACAAATAGGTTGAAAGAACGTCTGTTATTTTACTGTGCAATATCTTAATTATACAATCATATGCTTAGTAAGTTCTGCTAAAAACAATGCATGATCAGTAATTGTTACAATGGACTCAGGTAGCGCATTCTAATCCCGTATACACAAAAAAAGGGGAGAATTTTTTTTTAATGTTGGTTCTGGCAAAGGGCATTTCTATCTTCTGGCAATGATCACGGCGTAGGGAGACATGACTGGCTGACGAGAAGAATTCATGGTCAGTCCAGGGCTTGTAAAACAGGTTATGAAAAAAGGATAATCTATCTACGGTGCGTCTAGTATAAAGGAGAGGTAGTGATAAAGAAGCTTAAGGGCAGAGATGCTCGTGGGTGAGTAGTCAGCAAGAATGAATCTAGTTGCGCGGTTTTGGATTGATTCTAACATGTCGGATAGGTAAGCCTGATGGGGGTTCCAAATGGTAGAAGCGTATTCCATCTTGGATCTAACAAGGGTGCAATATGACAGCTGTTTGATTTTCGGTAAAGCTCGACTAAGATGGCGTCTTAGACAACCTAAAGTTTTATTAGCACTGGAAGTTATGTGTCCCTCTCCGGTCCCTCTCCGGCACTTTCCCAGCATCCAAAGTGCAGTTCCTGTACGGCATGCAAGTATATAGACAAATAATTGTGTCATCAGGGAAATGAGGTCTCCATATTTTATTGAATGACGTCAGGTGAAGTGAAGGAAAGCTGGACATCCTCAGAGAAGCCTGATGGCTGATTTCTGTGTTCTGAGACCTCTGTGTTTCCAGTCCTTTTGTTCGCTTTCTCTGATGGTGGGTCTTCATTGTAGACCTAAAGGGTCACCTTTGCGAGAAAGTGAGTTTGAGCTTCAGGTAAAGTATGCAGTTTGATTCACGAACTGAAGATACGCAGTCAAAGCGTGTATGCAAACAAACTGATTGAGAACAGACATAACCCTGGCTTGAATGACTGGGTGGGACAGAACAAACAAAACTCTGAGTATAACTTAGCCGCTTTGCATTTCTGATGTCCCTCCCCATGTTACACTGCCAAACACTCATAGTACGTGGGATGAAAAATAAGATGTTATTGTTAATTCATCCACCTTCTCTGCATCATGCTACTCTTACGCCACTTCCCCGTGCCTCAGTGTATCACTGCCCAACACTCGTAGTACATCGGATGAATAATATTATTTTTTTAATCCACTGTCTCTGCATCGTGCTACTTTCACAATACCTTTGGTTGTCAATTGCCGAGAAGAAATCTTTGATGGCACGTTCAGGCATTAGTAAAAGATGGCAAGACCTCTAACTAATACTCCAAACATTAATAAAGGACAACAATAAACCACCAATTAAAAAAAACGTTTGGATAGACATTAATAGTTCCAGTTTTGAAACTCATCAGAATAACTTTATCAATACTGAAAAATTAAACAGTATTTGAAACAAATTATCAGAATAAAACCAGTCCGTCGTAGGTTATGAGCCAGCTGTGCGTCAACTGACAAGCGACTTAAACTGATCGGGCACACTAAATCATAAAGAGCGGTTCGCACATCCTGGGAGACTCGTATTTCGTTTATATGGACCACGTTAATATGAGTACCCCGCTATATAGACCCCATTTTCGGGGAAAACTGGGGAAATACATTCACAATTATCTCGTTATTATGAAGGAATTTTTTTTTTTTTTTAAAGAAAACAGAGGTGTTTATATTAAAGATATATTACTGTAACCGAAGGATAGCTTTTCATACTAGGCAGTGCAAGAGAGGGCGGGGAGACATTTCAACAGGAGATGAAATTAACTGCACTTGAAAGGACATGTCGCCTAAAGTATCAAGAAAAAAATCAAGAATTAGAGTACGAAAAAAAAAAAAAAAACTTGGAGAAGTTGCTACAGGAAAAATGCCGAGCACCTGGCGTTTTCATTGAGGATATTAACCACTTGAAAGCCATACTCGTGAGCCCCGATCGCGACCGATACAAAGGGGCGGCTGTATGAGCGCGTTCAGAGCGTTTATTGGTGGGAGAGCAGCCGGAAAAAAGGAATGGTGGTGGCGGAAAAGAAATACGCTCGCGCTAATGATGTTTTGGAAATAAAACACCTTAGGGATTTGTCCAGCAATAAACCTCACATCAAAGAGGCGTTTATTCAACACTAAGAAGTTGTTTAGTTGTAGCGTCCCACCACTGGCCAAGATTTGAGGACGACGTTCTGCTCTGCTCTCGAAGATTGAAGGAACCGATGAGGACTTCTTAGAGGAAGCAATTAGCTTGTCAGGATTAGCAGGAGCGATAGATCACTTGAAACCCAGAAAATCAGCATGCCCAGATGTCTCAACTGCTGGTTTTTTCAAAACATTTAAATATTAAATTTCATCCCCGTTACTCGAAGTTTTTACCGAGGCTTATGAAAGAAAAGATATTTTCACGCACATGCATAGTATTAATCCCAAAGTGTGACGACCCCGTTAAGCTTCGCAGTGTGAACTCCGACCGTCCAATAAGCCTTACTAATGTTGACTGAGATATTAATGAAAGTCCTCTCTCGCCGTTTGCATCGTCTGACAACGAGTGTTCTTGGGCTTCATCAGACATGCGGCGTACAAGGCCGGACTATTTTGACTAAAATTCATGCTGTGCACAGTATCTTGGAGTACTGTGACGCAGAGCTGAGCAAAGTCGCTATGTTACAAGGTGACTTGGAAGAAGCCTTTGACCGGGTGTCTCATGACGTTATAAGCCAAATTTTGAGCTATATCGGTATAGGATCCATTATTTTTGAAGGAATAGAAATGGCATATTATGATTGCACAACGAATATTATAGTTAATAAGCGAGCCAGTGAACGTATTACCGTAAAATCGTTTGTTAGCCAAGGCTGTCCATTCTCGTCATTACTGTTTGCATTGTAAATTGAAACATTTCGTCTGATTATCATTCAAAGCGAGCATGTTCGCGGTTTTATCTCGTATGCGCGCGAGGTTCGCATTTTGGCCTATTCGAGCGGCATTGCTATTTTTTGTACAGACAGAGCGAGCATTGAAAAGGCCGTCGAAATCAGGACAACTCTTTGTTTCCGGACGGGATGTTTTGTGAACTGGGCTAAATGTTTCGGTTTCTAGCATGACGGATGGGCATCGAAGCAAACATTTCTCGCACACGATGCCTGATCCACACTTCCCGCCCAATATCTAGGCGTACCATTATAATACTATCATAGCAACGCAAGTTTATGGATTGAAGAGATTGATAAGCTGTTCGAGAAAGAGGCCCCCGGTGCAGGCCGCCATTTTTATTTTTTTTGGAGAGAGCTACAGCTGGTGCGCAATTTATTTTTGTCGCTAAGCTATGGTATCTTCTACAGGTCTTTCATCGCCCTAGATACCACATCCAGAAGCTGCATTGTGTGTTGTATATGTGCGAGCGTTCAACTGGGAACGCGTCAGTCGAATGGTGGTTTTTCTTTATCAAACTTTTTAATGCGAAATCATTAACTGTCCATGGAGCGAAGCCGGCGGAGTTAGTAGCCGTTGTCTGCAGCAGCGAAAAACGGCACTTAAATGCCTATTGGCTGAGCAAAACGACATATAATGTCCCATTGGTCGCGTCATATCAGATGCTTCGTCGCGAAAGCCGGCAAGGCCGCTCAAGGTCAAACCGGACGGGCCTTAGAAATAAAACACAAAGAAAGCCACAGCAACGCAGATGCATCGTCACGGAAGTCTTGGAGCCGGCGGGGCGCCACGTCTGCGCACTGGGGGAGCGTGCCGTCTGCGCCTGCGCACTGGAGGACCGCCGAAGTGCCGTCTGAAAAAGAAAGACGTAGCGCTGCTGCTGGTAGGAATGCTTTCGCATTCCTGCATGTAAGTAGTCTTAAAGTGGCACTGACACCCCAAGGGTCGTATTTTGTTTATTGTCGAAAACGATGGAAGTTGTAGTCATAGACACACAAAAAAAAACCGCATCGCGAAAAAAAAGAAAAAAAACTTTCTTACGCGCGCGTTTTCTTTTTTATTTTTGATGTTTTCCTCTCCCGCTCTTCGCCTCCTCGCTTCTTTTGATTCGTGACGTCAAAAATTATGAAAATTAAAAGCTTTGTAGGCGACGTTTGTATAACATTTAATAACGCCAATCGTAAAAGTTTTTAAAGCAATTCCGAACGCAATACAGCCCTTTTTTTTGAAATACCAAAAATCGGAGTCCGGTGTGATGTCGCCTTCTGGAATTGTATCCTCCCTCAGAAAACATGCCGCCTGGGCAGGTGGCACCGATCGCACGCACGGAATAAAACAGGTTTTTCTCGGTCCGCAGGCGCCCTTAGCCCCCGCTCCTTTCCTCCTCGCGTCAGGTAGCGGTAGCAACGGCGCGAAGTCGTGAAAGAAAATGGACTCTCAGGACTCCGCAATATTTGACGTCAACGCACCGGCGCGGATCGCGCGGGAACTTCGAATTCGGCCTTTGGAAATTGTTTTTTTTACTTTACAAATGCTGAATTACGTAATTTCGAATTTTGAGGGTAATGTCCCGGCATCGCTTTCAATTGTTTCGGATAATATACAAAGAATGATTTTGATGTGTCATAACTGCTCTGACGAATTTTCATACGCCAAGTTGTTAACCGTTTGCTTTTCCTGCGAGATCAAGATGATCCCCTTCTGCGTACTGTTCTTCAGCTTCAATTGTCGGGTGTCTTGACCAGTTTCATTGTTTCATCTAATGACGGTTCACTGAGGGCTGTTTTGAAGGAAGTTGTCGGTACATACAAATGTTTAACCGCGTATTTCGATTGGGAATACCCGAGCACTATTTCTCGAGAGCGTCTTACAAAAGATTTAATAGAAACGTATTATACAACCCATTTGTATCTAGCTGTTTACAGTGCATCTTCAGGAGAGGATGTACTTCGTCGCATTAAGTAAATGTTGATCCCGGCCACAATGAAAACGTTTCTCTTTCAACTTCACAGTGGAACACTTCCGGTTAAAACGGCTTGACGAAAGGGGCATATTTGTTCCCTGGACTTCGAACTGTATCTTGCGCAAAAATCTCGAGTTGTTAGGACATATGGGTTTTAGATTGTTGGGACGCGCTGCTATACTGTGATGTACTGGAGCGAACCCTGAAAAAAGAGCTTCCTTTAAGTGCACACGGGATACGTTTCCTGCCGGTTGCCCCAACCGACTCTGTGCCGTATGATTTACTTATGGTACTTGGCTTACACAGTATCTGGAAAAGCCGCATGGCAGTGCGGCACGCCGATCTATATGCTCGACCTGTGTGTCAATCCTCTGCTCAAAGCATTATCAGGTTAGCAAGGTGTATGAGGTTTTGGGAGATGGCCCCGATTGGTTGCCAATCCTAGACGGACTGGTCACAGTAAGGTCATGTTAATCATTCCGCGCCAGTTTTACTTCAACTTGCCCATCTGTATAAGTGTTTTTGAAAAAGCGAATTTTTTGAGAATGAATAATGTCTGGAAATAAAATAGGGGTGTCTGCATGACCTAGTCAGTAAATGTCTGGCTCGCAACCGAAGGGTCGTAGGTTCGAAATCCGCCTAGAATTATTCAAACATTTCTTTAAGGCAAATGAATTACTTTATAAAGTGAAATCCTTTTAGACACGTGGCGACCGTTAATTCTCATTCCATATAGTGTTTTAATCACTTTCATTCCACGCGTGAGGATCACGTCTCACGTGAGCGTTGTGGGTTGTTTGAAATTCCCGCGCGAGGTCATGTGGCTCTGACCTCATGACTCTATCGAGCAATCAGGATTTTTCTGCCCCACCGACGCTGAAGCCGGCATTTCTGTGACGCGAGCTCCTTAGCGCATCTCGCGTTAAAATAAAGAGGACAATAAAGCAGCCAAATAAGTTTTGCGTCACGGCATTCCTCCTCTATTTGTGCCTGTGAATCATCGGTTACACCAATCAGTCTCAGTGAAGGCGCTGTGACCTTACGCTTTTAATATGTGCGTGCACTTCTATATGGTCTATTTTTGACCACCCTCAGACGCACAGTGAAAGAGAGTATATTATGTAAACAGTCATTTCCCGTGGCTCTAATTGTCACTTTTGTAGCTATAAATTTTCTCTATGGTCGAGACTTACCAGATCCAAAAGACTGCGAACAGCGCCGCGACGATTTGTTCTTACGAGGGCAGCTTTGCAAAAGTCTGTGCAGGCCGTGTAGCTAAGCAACAATGGCAGTATTTCTTGACTTTGTAGCAGTGAACTAAAGCGGTTTTTCCCATCATCCGTCTGTCTATGCTGGAAAAAGCGGTGGAGAAACTGCATCGTGACGTCGCCGGTGGGAGGAGCCTAATCTCCATCGCCAACCAACTACATCGGAAGAGAACTGCACCGTGACGTGTCCGGTGACGTCGCAGAACAGTGGCGATTGAGTTGAAACTACATCGTTCTTTTTTTCCCTGCAGGGAATTTCGGAGAATCGCCGAGTAGGCTAGCGAACACCAGCTCGGAGCACGTGGAACGAAAGCTCGCGCTGCAGAACCCCGGGATCGTGGTTTCAATGCCCGCTCCTGCCCGTTTCGATCTGCTGGATAAGCATCGTACCGGCGTGCGGTCATGTAGTGCGTGATGCACGTTAGAGACCCCGGGCTAGCAGTCGTACTGCACTGGCTAAATTGCTTATCTACAGTGGGTAACAATGTCGCCATGTTCAGGCAGACTAACCTCCTGCTGTGTAAATAACTAACGACAAATTTTACTTTTTGACTATATTTGACTGCGTTAGTGCAACTTCTCTCGTGCTGCACGAGAAAGAAAAAAAATGTTCCTTTGGGGGTTAAATTTTCGGTGAAGTAGGAAGCAAAAAAGAAGAAAAGAGAATGTTTTCTTCAAGTTGGGTTCGTAGTAGAAGAGGGGGAAGAAGAAAATCAGTTGTTAGTCCCACGGTGTGTATGGTCTTTTCTATATGTGTATGTTTATTCCAGTTCAGCTGGCCTGACCTGAAGTAGTTGCTTTAAAACAAAGCATATCTTTCTCTCTCTTTACCTGAAGTATGAACGAACTAGCTCAACTTAAGCCTATTACCGTTGCTTGCTTGGCTTTTCGCTCAGCCAAATCGCTTATATGGGTGCAGTCAAATGAAAACGCAATCGTGCTAAATCGTGTAAGAGTAATTAGAATATTTATCGATAACGCCGCTGAACTTGAATCGCTCGAAGAACTTCCTTTTTGTGAGCGCCTTCTCCGCTTGAGTTTGTTGGAAACACAGCCACTTCGATCCAAGGCAATCGATGATAGCCGTTGGTGACATCACCAAGTACGCGACTCACTGAGCACTGGAGAACACAAATGTTTTCGTCGCTCCCGACGGTTCCCTGGAAGCCGCCAGCGGCGTAAAAGCGTAGAGCTGTGAGGACTTGTTGTTCGACCGTCAGCACACGGGGCCTTTCAAGACAACGCTGGAGCTTTCCGCGAAGCTGGTCCCACAGCCAGCGAGTCACCCCTTTGGTCAGCCGGTATTCGCCCACAAACTTCACATCGCTCGTCTCGAAAGCATCCCGATGATCTCTAAAAACTCTATCCGCTGGCGAACCCAACAGTAGAGATGCATATATTAGTGTCGCCATCTTTTACGATGCAGATTGATCTCTGGCTTCGTATCGACCACTCAGTTAACTGCATCGTCAAAGTGCATCGTGACGACATTTTGACGTCACTGCCAACTGCATCATTTGACGAGCATAGCTCGAACTGCATAGGGAAAAACTACATTTCAACGTCATGTCACGTGATCCGAGGGAAGAGCCAATCAGTGCCCGATGCAGTTATCTACATCATTCAGTTTGCGTTCCAGCATAGATAGACCGGTCTTCGCCAAAAGTGGGTGTTTGTGTATGTTTAAATCGCGGTAACGTCGACATCTCACGGACCGAAGTCGATAACCAAAAAAACATAAGCCTGAATGCCGTTGCCTCCATATTTTTGTTTCTTACCAAACCTACCTGCTTTAAGACATGTGGTGCTCTTCTTCTGGTAGTTTGTGTTTCCGAGGACGCTGCTGTCATACCAACTACCCGCTTTCGCAGTGTTAGGGAGCAAAAATGGGACAACGTAGGTTCAGGTTTTCGTGTAAAAAAGCCTTCTTGAATTCCCTCCTTTCACTTAGGAATGCTTCGTGAATACCATTTTGCAACTATTTACGACATGCGTTTCTTACAAGCCTCCAAGCATAAATATCTTAAGACAAAAATTTATTTGAGAATCTAATCTCAGAGTTTTAAAATAATCGGTTTCTGCGTTAATACGTAAAAATAAAAATATCAGAGTGTATTTGCGGAAAACAAAATGTCCTACGTATAATAACACAAATTCGCAATAACGTATTGTACCACCAAGATATGGTTCTGATGTTGCAATGTAATAATAAATGCACTTTCTTTCTAACGAATCTTGCAAATAGTAAAACAAAGGTGTCTTAGTAATCCCCCTCCCCCAAAAAACAAGAAAAAAATATAGGACGGTTTTACTGACATGGAAAATGACCGAGATACAGAAATTACTCAGACGGAGCGAAAATGAGCAGTAGTCGTGCGACAGTCAACATAAACCTCACTGTTGCTGTAACAGATTCTTCACGATGTAGAACGCTTGACGCTCGGACAGCTTCGACGTGTCGCAGTCCTGGAGCCAATTGCTGTAGCCTCCCTCATCCCCATCCTCAACAAGCGTAAGATATCGGTTCGTCTCGTAGAAATTCGTCAAGGCAAGGAGCCGCTCACCGTACTCCGTTTCTCAGCCAGAGACGAACCTTAACCTCAACTGTTGGTCCTGGCGGCCGTGGCAAGACACCGGCTGAGCAACGCAGCCCAGCTTGGCGCCTTCGCAATCGAGATATCCGGTGAGGACGGGCCTCTTGTTGGCGATCAGGGGCACGGGGCCCAGGTCGGCAGTAAGGATTCGGTTAAAGTCTGCTGGACCCGGACAGGAAGGAGCAGCAATCGGCATCGAGACAGCCGCTGGCGTGGAGGGTACGGACGAAGACACCACCGTCCGTTGTCCCTCCCAAGATGTCAGAGGCAAGTTTGAAGACGCTGAACGCTGAAGAGGCGGCACTCACCTCTTCCAGGAAGGTGGCAGTGTTTTGGGCTTCCAGGAAGGTGGCAGTGGTGGCTTGTAGGAAGTGGCTGGAGGCGATAGGTACGAAGACGGTGTTGAAGAGGACCTCCATTATTGATGACTCTAGTTTGACTTTGGCGGCGAAATTGGCAATTGCTGCGTTTTGCAGGTTTTTTGTGTTATACTATTGGTTAGTTGGTGCGAAAGTAAAAATGACGATTCTTATCTGGCGGAAGGGAAAGTTTATGGTTGGCCTTGGTCTTTTAATAAAAGTGCGGTTCCTACGTTTTTGACAAAATGTCTGGCCAGGTGCTGAGACGTCAAATAGCGTATCGGTATTCTGAACAGCTTAGCAATCTTTATCGTACTGAACTCCAGTCTCGCCAGATAAAAGCAAAACTAAATAAAAGAAATAATCGCTGTCCTTCGCAGTATCGCTGATTTACTACAGAAGCGAAAGCAGCGTCTTCGTTATTGAACTGCAACTCTGCAGAGTCTGAATTTAGTGGAAAAGGCAGTTGATGCTGGGTTCCCGATAAAACCAAAACAATACGCAGGACCATCGACTATAGTGAAAAAGCCATCAGTCACTTATACGTTATTTGAGCCAAATAGTTTAATCTCCACAAGCTGGTCGCTTAGTGGGAACGACCTAGATGATTACGTTTCACTCCCTCCTTCCTGCGACCTTGCTGTCTTTTCGTATATCCCTTAACTTACGTCACAAAGTTGTGATGTTTTGCTGCACGTCATGGCGAGCGGGAAAAATACACGTGTTGATTAGGGAAAGCGTAATTAGAGTCTGGAAACGCATGGACGGATGCACGGCTTTCTATTAGGCTCCCGTGTGAAAGATTGCATCCCAAAGGACAAGGGAGTGATCAGCAATAAATATTCGCGTGCTGACGACACCTCGACACCGCAAATGGTTTCCATCCGTGTTAACGTTCCATTAGCGTAATTACGGGACAGCGCATCTGCTCTTTTCGCACTGTTCGTTGGTCTTTTTTGTTCTTGTTCTCTGGCGACAGGGCACGAACGCCCCTCTGCCGGACCAAAAATATGGTCGTCGAGGTCCTTCTCGTGGTGGAGCCTTGTCAAGCGAAATGATGGACGCGTAATAAGGCTAATCACGGCGCTTTGCTGATAGGAGCTACACAGTTAAAAACAATGACACTTGATTTTTTCTTCTTGACTTCGGGATGGAGAAGGATTGCTTCATGATTAATGTCACTCGGCAGCCCGCTTCCAGTTTTAAGTGCAAGGACAACCGATGCGGATGCGGAGCAGTTGTAATTAAAGTTCCTAGATAAGAGCTTTCTACAAGCAGCGACATTTTTTGAAGCACCGACTGCATGATGGACTGGCTTGAGGAAGCGAACGGCGACGCAAAATTGAAGACTGAACTGAATTACGCCATTTTGTGCCAGCGCCATGTGCTTTCTCGTTTGTATTAGTTGTTGTTACTTATGAAAATAACTATCAAGCGACTTGAGTTGTCCATAATTTAAGAAAACCACGAGACAGCGACACAAGGGTAAACACTTGTCTGTCCTTGTTTCCTGTTCGACCCTCTCGTCTCGCTCAAAAAAAAAGGTCCCAGAATGGCCAGACTCTCAACAGATATTCTGCATATCTGTCCTTAATGCGAAGGCAATGTTGGTCTCACGGAGCGAGCCGACGTCATCAGCTTTGAAACCGTGCCAAACGGCACCCCTAATGCAGTCAAGTGAAGCCGCGATCTGATGGCTCACAGCTTCGAAGCCGCGCGAAAGCCTAGCCAAACGGCACCTAGTTTTTCCTCTCCCATTGGAGCGCAGTGAAGCCGAAATCTGATGGATAGGTCCCATTGGCTGGCGCGCATCATAGTTTCAAGGAACGAGGCTCCCATTGGCCACCGCGCGTCAGTCTCAAGGACCGCTACACCATGGCGCTGTGGGCCACGCCGCCAGCGCGCCGTTAAAAGGAAGTTGCAGACCACCGAGCGAGGCAGTGCCCGTTCGGGCACAATCCGGAGTGGTTCCACGGCCGAGTTCAGCGCGGCGCGGAGACCGCGCGCTCGGCCGTCCACGCCAGTACGCCGCAGACGAACTACGAAGGGAGCGGAAGAATGACATGCATGCTTTCGCATTCACAACTCATAAGAAGCGCTTCGGTGTCCTTCGGGCCTTTTTTTTGTACTGATAAATATAGAAAGTAAATTCATGTTATTTTCAAAAGGCTCGTATTTAATGAGCCGAAGATGTGCCAAGTCATTAAAACGGCATATTCGAGGTAACAGTGACACCGCAATATCGCACTAAGCATAAAATCGTACGTTAATTTCAGCATAGAACGTCATACTCCATGATACAAAGTAATGCAACTTACTTTTTTTGTGAACTTGTCTTTACGATTGGAAATGGCGTGACTACCCCATAGTAATTATTTGTAAATTTACGCAAGTTCCACATAAAAAAAAAAAAACGAATGCGCCACAGTATTTTTAGAGTGCTTGTTATTGTTCACTTCTAAACAGAATCGAAATCTTTATAGCGAATGTCCCAGCGTTATAAAGAAATCACAATTTTTTCACAGCTGTCACCAATGAAGTGACGCTTGATATTGGCACACCCAACCGGCTGTTCAAAATGCAAGACAAATAACAGAAATAACAGAACCTTGTATTCAAGTAATCCCAGGTATTCAGAGATTCTGCGCACACAGAGGTGAGCTTGGGATATATTTCCGGCCACACCTACCAGTGAAATGTTTTTCAAAAGAAGATGTCAACTTCTTAAGTACAAACGTTATTAGCATAGGTTGCGTCGCCAGTGACACTGTGAGCTGGTGCAATCGTTCCTAGCATCAATTCCTGACAGATGTTCTCGATTAAGTTCAAACTACTAAAAAAAGATTCATGCTTCTGAAAAGATTTTTAATAGACTCGGTACTCGGCTAATGTCTCACACAGGGGCGCATAACATTACAGACAGAGCTCAAAAGATTCAATCTGCATGAAATCTGAGAGAGTCCGTCGAAAACGACTTTTCCGTCCTTGGCAATGAGCCAAAAAAGCTCACCCCCCATACAGGATTGTGAGCGCTTGGTGTAGCACTCCGACTTAAAGTGACATTAAGGTTCCCATAGGCTCTTGAAGATGTACCAAAATTCGAGACGTTGTCATAAAACGAAAGCTACAAAAAGGACGAAGATAGGAAAGGTGTTTTGTTCTGCCTTTGGAATGTTTCGCAGTGTCCCTTTTATCACTGTCATTTTTATCTCCGTAACTTACCAACTCGCTCCAACTCGCCGAACTTTTAATTTACTATTCATCATGTATTATTGTGCCAAGCAACTGAGGGGCAGAAAAAGACAAGAGCGCGCTGACTTCAGAACGTCGAGCTCTGGTTGGAAGGGTCAGGTGGTAGACCTAAAGCTAGAAGCCATGGTCTTCCCCGCACTCGTCAAGCGCATTCGAATTTGAAAGCGAGACTCCAGACGTCGGCATGCTCATTCTGACGCGTTCGAAAAGTGCAGTGGAGACAAAGGTTGCTAGTTTAACGTCTATTCCCTAATCATCCCAATCAGAGCTCAGCGCTTTCACGTCCCCGGGCGATGTCGTCTTTTCTTCTCCATAGCGCATGGGTTCCGGAAAGAAAATTAAGGATAGCCTAAGCGAGAGTCAGTCGCCTTGGGTCTGTTCGCCGTTCAATTAATTAAAAAGAAAACAAATAAAAAACAACTTTCACAGAAAATGAGCGAAATTATTATGCTATGCGATTAGCACCTAATTAGCATAAAAAAAGCTTTATGATAGGACTTTTGAAAGTAAAACTTTTCGCTTTTTTATCAGCTGATCAAATTAAAAGGAAAACAATCGCTACCCCTTGAGTAGGCTGGGGGTTTCCAACACGTTTTCTTCGCTAATGTCACGTCGAGAAAAAAGCGCACCAAGTAAGATTTTATAAAGTGCTTGTTTTTGGTTAGGTTAGGTTGGTCAAAACGCAAGATGCAAAAATCTATGCACAAAAGAGACAAGCAAATGCAATACGCAGAAGCGTGACAAACAACTTTTTTTTTGTTTGTTTGTTTTTTAATTTGGAGTGTAATTAATGCCTCGATCGCCCGCGAAATCCAGCGGATTTTCTTGACCGGGTATATCTTGAGCTTTGATGACTATTGCAGTAGTTGTACCGCCACAGCAGGACTTTCTTGTTGGTGCGACCTAACTACCATTAACTGGTGTAAGTGATCATGTGATCAAAGCGACGCAACCGATTGCCTTCTCGTTGGAAAAGCCGGAATATGCGTTTAGCTACATAAACAACTGCACCGAGAACTTTACTTACCCGAAAATGTACTCTACGTAGGACCACTATTAGGTATGACAAACGTTTTGCCTAACGTTACTTTTTGTGTAAACTTAATGCCAGACTTGGAAAGTAATCCGTTACAAGCAACGGATTACTTGTAATCGGTTACTTTTTTAATGTAATTTTGTAATTACCACGTTACTTCTTTTCCGAAGTAATTTGTAATGTAATTTCGTTACAAAATATTGGTAACGGATTACTTTAATTACTCGTCACTTTAAAAAAAATATGAAAATAATACAATACCTGGAGAAACACGAGCAGAACATTGTGCAGCATAAAGAGAGAATGATGAACAAAATAAAAAAATATAATAGATCAAGAAAGGGAGAATAGCCAAAAAGAAAACACGATTTTGGTATGACTGGTAACGAGAACTCCTAGAAAAATGAAAATGTATGAAAGACAAAGATCAAGTTAGACAACGCCGAGTTAGCTCTCCCTTGCCTTCCATTATGATGTTCTTCTACCCCCGAGCAGGAGAAAGCCCTTCGTGTTTATTTGTTATTATATTTTACACCGTTTCACCTATTTCAAATTCGACGTATCCTGCTACCTGCACAGACATCAAACGCGGGTCCGTACCCTTCGATTCGCGAGTTCACAACTCGCGTAACAGGCGATGTAGCCTCGTGCGAGGGGATTAAATTCTCATTTTGTCTTTTCTGTGCGCTACGGTATTCTAGCACGCTTTTGTGGCATAGCTGAAAAGCGCCAGGCGCGACGCTAAGAGCATGGTCTTTGGGGGTACTAAAGACACTTTTGGTTTACTTGTCTGCGCATGGTAGTTGAGTCCGCGCCTTACTTTACAGTCAACTGTACACATAAAAGCTGGCTTAGGCCATCTAAGGAGTGCTGACATAGAGAGAGAGAGAGAGCAAGCGTAAAAGCGGTGTGATCCTTTATTGTTTTGTAAGACCGATGGCCATCACTTCTCTCATCCTCTATGCCCTCCCCTCCCCTGGCCTACAAGAATATTGGTATGAAAGTGAGAACCGAGGAACGACCGATAACCCGTAACCTCCACTTTTTCTCTGATTGGTGAAGTTTTCGGTCATAAAACGTCCGTCGTCTCCATGGTCATTTATTATTCAGACGTTCAACATTCAGGGCATTAAGGAGAACCGAAACCTAGAGTTTCAATGCATACTTTGCTTGCCAAAAAAACAAACAAAAAAAAAACAAACACATATTGTCATCACCAAGAACAACAAACTCTGAACTACGGAAACACATCAAGGTAAGCTGGGACACCTGCATTCTGCATTGGATATACTTTGGAACGTTAGAACCAAGTTTTTCTTTTCTTGTGAACAACAGACAAAACACCCGTGTAAAAAGGGACCTTTCGTAGATCGTTTCTTTAGCTCCAAATCTCGTACCGGAACTAGACGCTGCTACTGTGCACGCGCACCGCTAGCTTGTTCTGCACAATTCCAGGGATCATTTCCAGAGGCCGTAAGCTAGCGGGGTGGTGGGTGTGGTTGCAGCTTTCAGTGCCTTGTCAGCTTGCAGGTGAACGAAGTTTACCAACACTCTTTCCTCTAAATACAATATTTCATTCTTACAACGACTACCATAATACGGGCGTATGAGAAAAGAAAAGTAGTGTTACAGAACATTTTTTTTTTAAAATATCAAGATTGTCTTATTGTTTTCTAGATAAGCGCACGAAAAAGTAACGTGAAAGTAATTGGTAACGTAATGAATAAAGTAATCCGTTACTTTTCAGCGAAAGTAGTTTTTAATGGTAATCTATTACATTTGAGGCTCGGTAATTTGTATATGTAATCCATCACATTTTTCAAGTAACGAGCATAAGGCTTCCTAATGTGACGTTTTAAAAAGTGTTTATCTCCATTTTATAAAAAAAAAAATTTACTCATAAAGTTTCATTTCAGTTTAACATTATGTATGGTAACAAAAGCAATACTTCCAACCAGACAACAAAAACAACATTAAATACTCCAGATTTCTGGCAGTTCATCCTTTTTAATCTCCAATAAGACGCTCTAAACGCTACAGACGTGGAAAGGGCTCTTTGCAGTGGTCTGGGAATGCAACGTTCCTTTTCAAGCATACTTTTATTTTACCACGTGCTCAATAAAACAAAAACAAAAATAAAAGAAAGTTGTCGGTTGTGTCACGATAGGGAACGACAACAAAACCTTTCACAGATCTACAAAACATCAACAGCAAAAGGTACTATAATAGGCAAGAGAAATATGAATGCCCAACAACCGCTCTTCCCACCCTTCAGCGGAACTCGAAAAGGCGATTTGTGCCTCCAGCCGAAAATCAAGAATTCACTCAAACCAACTTTCGCGGGCAGACACAGTTGGCGTTTTGTCATAGTATGGCACTAAATTTGAACCTGGGGAAGCAGTGCATCTTCACCAATTGACCTTTTTCACATAAAGACGACACCAAGAGGCGACAGCTTTAAGTGCGCTTGGCGTCCGGAATGAGAACTGCGCTACCTCTTCTGCCTTCCCCCCGACTCAGCTGAGTCGAAATAAATTTAGGACAGCGTGTTGTAAAGCGGGATTCAAACCAACGCGTTTCTGTGCGCGCGTAGGCCTCGCGGCTTACGGAGTTTGCATATTTCGATACGTCGCGCGGATTCCGTGCGCCTTCCTGGCGCGTAAAACAAAGTTGGATGATTTTAACTTTTTGTGAACGCATAAGAAAACGCGCTGGGACGTAATAGGGCGTACCTGCTCCCGACCAATCGTTGGAAAGCTCAAGTTCCGGCTTCGCCGTAAGACGCTGATGCTCTCCGCTCGCCGGAAGCCGCACCTTCCTAACCAACACGCATGGTTGCGACCCAGAAAGCGCACCGGAAACAGCAAAAACGCCACAAAATACGCAATTTCCAGGAAGCGCACTGGCTACGCGCGCACAAAAACGCGTTGGTTTGGATCGCGCTCAACTCGTCTTCTGAACGCCAACCGCAGTTTGAGCTTTCGGCGCTGAGTGAGGAGGGCGTGAGCATGCACAGAATCCTTCTAGAAAATGGTCCATTCGGGTCCTCAGTTTCGCATTTTCTCTTCTACCTTTCCAACCTGAATGAGCCAATCCACAATCATAAACACAAAGAGCATTCTAGCATTCTTCTTTCTCTAAATCGACGTTTCCAAGTTTCGAATCTATTTTGCATTCAAATGCCGAGAATTCCAAATAAATGTTTGTTAACAAAATAATTTTGTTAACGTTCTGTTTACGAAGTTTTAGTGTAAATAATGAGCTGGTCAAACGAGTATTCAGCTAGGAGCTCCTAAGGCTCGAATCGTTGATGCTTGGCAGGGGTCTGGACCTCTATCTGGGCGAAGGCAATGAAACATTATTTTGTTTTTCAAAAACTTTGCGCAGAATGTTAATATTTTAACAAATCGGCACAAATAAACAAGATTAAAAAAATTATTTCTGGTCCTCCTAAAACGCTAAGGTATGCGAAAAAATTATTCATTGCTATGTAGCGTTTTCTCAATTAAGGCGAAGTTGATTTAAGATGGACAAGCCGTGTCTTCTGCGTTTGGGTTGTAATCATGTTGGCGATTACTATTGAAATGAACAAGCTGTTTGGTTTGCTTATTTTTACTTCTTTGTGTCTTGATTAGAGCATGGAAGGTGATGCTCTACTCACCCAGGGTCAAAACAATTTTGCGAAGTCCCAATTTGCAAAAGAAGCGTGATCCCGCGTTTACATTTGTTTTTTGACAATGATGGTTCGAATTACTTCAAGTCTTTACAGAGCCTTCGAACCTAGGAAAGACGAAATGGTATGAAACAGGTCGACTAAAATGACATTACAAAATCACACAAGCAATTGCCTACTAGCTAAAATTAATAGCTGCGTTATTAAATACACCTATTTCTGTCTTGTTTTATTCAAGACTATCACTGCAATTCAACATGACATATCGTGCTAAGGACTCGACTTCACTAATTAAATTGGTGAGAGAAATAAAATGGTCGTGTATTATATAAATAGTTCCGTGCAGTGAAAGAGCGATACTGCATCTCTTCAAAATTTTAGATTTGACGAGTACTTTCTGAAAATAAAGCGCTTCAAATCTATGCGATTGCACCTCAGCTTTTTAAAACATTACACGGGCCTCTCGAGATAAGCAGCTAATTATGAGTTCTATGTAAGCACAGATTGGAGTAGTCATTTTGAAACTCCCTTTAAAAGTACACACTTTACTGCAAACAAAAATCTAATGTGCACTAAATATTGTCAGTATTCAAAGACGGAGTACGTTCAGTGTATTATTTCGCTGTATTAATGCCCATAATAAATGTATCCCGTGCACACCTTTCCCCGAGATCAGCTCATGCATTGCGTATTTTATAGCGCCTACTCTGTAAGAAGTCATGCCAAGCAATATATAGAGCATTTTTCTCCGCTACAAAGGCAATATATATATTTTTTTACCAATGAACGTTTCGCTTACCAACTATGGCGGATTACATTTACCACAAAAGAGGCTCGTTTTGTGATATAAGATATCCCCCCACCCCCAAGCGACGTCTTTTTCATAACGTCATCGTTATTCAACACGATTGAGCGCTTTGGTTCAATTTAGTTCGTCATCTTTTTTTTTTTTTTCTGAGGTCCTACATCACTGACACTCTCCGACGGGCTGTACGGACGGAAGAAAGATAAAAGGCGCAGCAACGACGCAAGTCCGCTTTCGCCACCGGAGTTCCAATTGCCTAATCAAAGGCGTGTGCTCGCGTCAAAGTGCGACTTCGAGTTCAAGATGTAGCTGACATCTGGCGATGGTTTACTGAGGCGAAACAACCTCAGAAAGGTGTCCCGTATTTCTGAACTGCACAAACAATACACGTAAAAGTTCATGGCAAAGTTGGCCATCTCCATGTCATTGGCGATGGCCCGGAACAGCTGGAAGCCGTAGTTGAGTTCCTTGTCGTCACTGATGAGCACCGTGAGAACAGCTGCAGGAGTCATGCACACGCAGAACATAATTACAATGGCCGCCAGGAGAATGACCAAACGCTGTTCTTCGAGGAACTTTCCCGTGTCCCTATTGCTGTTGTTCATGAGTGTTTGGCGCTTGCGCATGAAACGGCGAAAGGTAAGGATGATGGTGGTGTTCAGCACCGCCACCACGAGAACCGGACCTATCCGCACCAGGACCTCTTTGACCAGGAGGTACATTTTAAAGACAGGCTGCCGCGAAACAGAGATGTTGTCGCACGGTACGTACTGAGTCCGGTTAGCAAATTCGTCCCAGACCGGCACTGGACTTTTCTGGAAGGCCACCGGCACGTACAAAAAACCGGCAGCTAGGTAGGCCGTTACGATGGCCAGCTTTGCACGTCTTGAGTTGTGGAACTCCCGGTACCGCGTCGGCAGACACACGGACCAGTAGCGGTCGACGGTGACTGCCACCACAATGAAGACGCTGCTGGCCATCAGTGCGTTCACCAGCGGCATCTCGACGTGGGCGAAATAGAAGGCAGCAGAATACGTGCGCGGCTGGATGCCGTGCAGCCTCAGCATCGAGAACACAGCAACGACCAGCGTCAAGAGGTCCGACGTGGCCAGCCAGGTGAGGTACACGAAGGTGACGCCTTTGAGGTTGGGCCTCGTCAACACAATCAGGTTGATGAGGTTCCCCACAATGCCCAGAGCGATGATCACAAACGACACGACACCGTAGGCGATGAACTTGAGTGTGTCGATCTGCTGCTTGAGGAGCAAGGTGTCCTGATCGCTTGCCAAACGGTACTGCCACGTCAAAGGCTCGGATGATGGTAATGACTCGTTCACGACGATAGACTTGAGGTTGGGGCACACCACCATTGTGTTCTGCAATCAGAAACAGTAGTAAATGTTATTTCACGTGATCAAATTAGTAGACACAAAAAAAAAAACGAATGACACCACTGTTTTAATTTAGACGATTGAATATCTAATCAACGTTCAAATTTCTTTGCGCCAACAACTTAAACGAATAGATTGATTTTGCTGCATCACTCAACTAAAAATCTTTCATTCTTAGAATATTAAACTTACGCATCATTTTCTACTAAAGCGCACTGTTTTTCAGAACACTTTTCTTTGTGACTTACAATAGGGCTCATTGTCTAGAATACGTAATGGCGGTAACCACAGTGCGCCTTCGAAAAAGTAGTTTTAAAATTTTACGAATTAAAAGTACTCGTCAGACCGTGTTACGCCTCCTTCTCGGGTAACAGTTACGCTCCAAACGTTATGGAGAAATCTGTCTGCAAGTTGGAACAGAGCGGTATTTTTTAAACGTCCTCGGTATCTTCAGAAAGAACGCCATATGACACTTGTCTGTGAAACAGAAAGTCCAACCTTAACACTCCCGCTCAGTATTCTTCTTTATATTTTAATCTTGGCTCAGGCAAGATATCTTTTTCTTGCTTTTAAAATAGCATAATTACAGTTGGAGACACCGGCTGAACTTCCTACTTTTATTAGAAAATATATTATAGGCATCCACGAACGTTATAGAAAGTAAGTGTTATGGACACATCTTCTAGTCCAGGGGTGGCCAAACTGCGGCTCGCGAGCCGCATGCGGCTCATCGCGGGTCCAAGTGCGGCTCGCTGCTTTCGGTTGAGCGTCCCTCCTTTGTTCCAAAGACGAGAGAAGAATTAAAGAATTTAAGAAAAAGCTTACAGAGTTGGCAGCCTTGTATTGACTACGTAGATATAACTGGACTGGTCTTTGACACATTCATGTGTCCAGTGAAACTGTTTCCTTCATTATTCTAGAAACAATTTCGAACGGTATACGCATAACGGATGTCAGGGGCAGTGGCTGGCTAGCGAACCAGCCGGAGCTTTCATTTTTGCTGAGCGGTTGAAGTAACATTCTGCTGCTTGGTGTTATTTGTTGTAGTAAAAAATTATACTTGTCCTTTTTGGAAAACATTGATCCCTCCATATCGTTTTTTTTAAGCAGCCTTTTCCTTTTGCTTTCCCTGTGGCTCTTTGAACTTATGTTGTTTTTGTTTGCGGCTCTAACCCCATGTCACTTTGGCCACCCCTGTTCTAGTCTAATACGTTCATCGACGGGAGAGTACCATGAGTCTGCGTGTTCACTTGAGAAATCTGTCGATTGCACAGTAACTTTTCTTAGAACCTCCCGTCAACTGTTTGCATGTCAGCATTTCGCAAAACGGAGAAGCGCCCAACCCATCCACTGTCAAGAAAAGCTTTTGAAACTTCGATTAAACATCACGACAACGTAAAATAAAACACTTCGATCTTATGATTGCTCAAGGCAACTCTCTCTCTCGCTATAATCTAGTTTCTGCTTGGTGAGGCAATCTGCAACCTAGTTTCATCGACGTTCTCAATCACGTACGAGCGGCCGCACCCTAAATGCAATTAGTTTCTTTCATTGGGCACCAACAGCTGCAACGTAGGGCTTGGTTTTCGTTTATATTTTTTATATTGTTGCTCGTTTGAAAACTTCACAAAAAAAAAAAAAGCTTAGAAGTCCACGTACATCCTTCTTGTTTAAATACACTCTGAAGGGGAGAAAACTTTAGCTTTGTGGCTCTACAAGGCACGCGATTGTTTACACAAAGCAAAAAGTTTGAAGATATATTTACAGAAGACACTGACCGCCTTCCACAGCCAGAAGGTTAACTATCAAATACCCGGCGCAGTTAAATGAGAGACATCTCCTTCTGTGTTCTTTAAGCTAATCGTCGGTTATGATCGCAGCTTCGTGTAACGAGAGTCTCTAAAGTCAGCTGAGTACGCAGGTCATTCTCGTATGTAACCAGTGTGCAGAAATGACGTATTTACCTATGTTAATTTGAAAAACAGCCTCACTGCCACCCGCTATCGGCACACCCCTGTGAGCTTCCGGTTTTCCGCTTATTGTAATTTTGCTTTGCATCCCTTTGTTAATTGTACTAGCTTCTACAGTGCGCGCAGGTTCTTAAAGACATATTACACATACCTTTTCATACAAAAGTCCTCATACCCAATCACTGAGCGTTGTTGAAGGAAAACTAAAAACACTACCGATATTCTTCTGAAGCACCAAATACTGTGACATGGTCGTGGTATCATCTCCGGATAAATTCGGTGAATAGTTTACAATGTTAGTGTTAATATAAAATAGGGTAAGTAGAAGTCGGCACATTATGTGACTTTTAAGGATTTTTTAAATAATAAAATAATGCAATAAACAGTAATTCCACTATAATAAAATGGTAAGAAAGAATGTGCAGGATTAGAGGAAGTGAAAGACTAATAAACTTCGCATAGAAATTCTGAGATTTCTCTCCACACTTCGAAAGCAATGATCCTATTCGTTCACGTAATTATCATTTTTATCTTTTCTTTCTTTTATTATTCCTATAATTAGTTTCTTGCTAAAAAAATAAAATTTTCACCAGATAAACTTTTAGGGACAGTATGAAACGGAAAAAGATGTATAAACCTCCCGTTTGTACCTAGTTTTCTCTTCGTCTTAAGTACAAGCAACCGCACAGAAACTAATAAAAATATTTTCTTGTTGGTGATCGCGTTGTGTGCAGTCATAAGCCTCCAAAAGTCGCATAGTTGGGGGCACTTAAAATTGCTACTGAAAACAAAAAGCTGTAGGGGTAAGTGTACTTCAAAACTTTTCTTTTTATCCCGGCCGAAAGCTTTATTAGTTTTTCAATCCGGTCGTTGGACTCAATTTCGCAACAGGGACCAGAGTTAAGTTGACCAATTAAAAGCTTTCGCAAGGGGTTTACGCCATTTATAAGAAACCGAAGTATTTCTAGCACTAACATTTCGTCATCCAATTGCAGCTTTCTGCGAAACACAGCGCGGCATCAGAAGTGCCGGCTCCAATCGAAGTGACTCCCGTAATACTTATCCAAGCGGTGAACTAGAAGCATTCGGAGAGAGCGCTTTCGGAAAGAGCCTGATGCAATTATCAAAACTCCTGCTCTCTGATCCATGCCAGTTTCACGGCAACAGGCCGGATTAAGTGCCGCGGCCCTCCTCCCGTGAGAGATTAACACAGACGATAAGTCGCCGAGAAGGCGTTGATATATAAGCTTTTGAAAACTCCATGTTCCAGCTAAGTTGACAAAAACACTTTTCTTCTTAGCGTAATCCGACGAGGAGATTGACTGGGGCGAAATTTCGCGGCCAGCTTTTCCTGGGCCCCCGGATCGCGAATCAGGACAGTGGTTTCCACTCGAGAACCCAACCCTACACAGCATCGTATGTGTACACTGTACACATACGACGTGTATACACATTACTTAAAAAAAGTAATCATGTATCGTGGCTCTAATCTCACTCAAAAACCAAATAAGCACGTTACTCGTTCCTGAGATTGAAAAAAAAAAAAAAAAAAAAAACAATTTAACAATCTTTTGCTTTAAATCGAAAGTAAGGAGTCATGATCTCGTTACCCTGAATGTTGTTTTCTGAAGCAGCATCCGCCTTTTAATAATTCATACAGATAATGATGTCTAGCTCTTAAGGCAATATGGGAATCTTTGCTATTAATGGGCATTATAACGCCCGTTTTGACGAAAAGCCGGCGGCGTCTCCCGTTTGTGAGCGCCGGGGAGAGAGGGAGAGGTGGGAGGAAGGGGAGACGCGTGAGACGCTCTCATTGGTTCGAAGCGCTGACGTCAGCACGCGTCAGCCTCTCCCTCTCTCCCCGGCGCAGACAAAATGACAGATACAGGCGGTTTTTCATAAAAACGAGCCCCGTCCTTTTTTGCAAAGTCACGCGCACAGATGGCGCGGAGCCAGAGAGTCAGCGCTCCTTCGGGTCAAGTTTGAACGTTGACGCAATCGTTGTGTAGAATCTGTGCTCAGCGTCAGCCTTCTCTGATGATGCAATCTCACCTAGGAGGTGTTCTGCAGCGACGCGGTGCAATGCGGGCGTGCTCAGTCGGCGCTCTGCCGTCGCCGGTTGTTCTTCGTTCTAGGTTTGCCGAGGAGCGGTGCGTGGGCTGTGATGTCTGTGTGTAGTTAAAACGATGGATGTGGTTCATTTCATGAGTGATATGGATGTGGTTTCTTCCATGAGTGGTATGGATGTGGTTCTTTCCTCGAGTGATATGGATGACCGTATCCAAGGGCGTAGACGTACTCTGACAGCCAGAGTACAGAAAAAAAAAACTACAGTAAGATCCATTGGTGGATTCTTAGGGAATTCATTAGCATGACCCATGCGAAACGTCACACAAGTACTCTTTTGGGAAACGCTAACACTGAACCCGTAGCAAGGTCAAGAAGAGGCAGCATGAAATAGAGGAAGGAAAAGAGAAAGCCAAAAAAAAAAAAAAGTAAGGGGTCAGCGTTTGCGTTTCTCAAAGGGGATGTGTGGCATCCCCAACGGTAATGCTAACGTATTCCCTAAAAATCCATCAATATTTTTTTAGCTGACGGTTTGGCTGATGTAACAGTCACAGGCGCAAGCTGTGGTCTATACCAAATTGGGTAACTTATGTTGAACACGCTTCTCTCAGAAAGTAACTAAATAGATTGACACGTTACTCCATCAAAAAGACGCTCGTTTCTTTTCTAACAACGTAACTAAATCGTTACTCCGGTACCGAAATAAGTAACTAAAATATTAAAGGAAGATCCACTGGTAGGTCCTTAGGGAATTCGTTAGCATGACCCTTGGGAAGCGCCACACGCGTCCCCCTTTGGGAAACGCTAACGCCAACCCCTTCACTTTCCTGTTTTGGCTTTCTCTTTTGATACCTTTATTTTTCGCTGCCTCTTTTTGGCTTCGTTACGAGGTTAGTGTTAGCGTTTCCCAAAAGTGGACGCGTATGGCGTTTCCCAAGAGTCGTGCTAACGCATTCCCTGCGGATCCACCAATGGATCTTCCTTTAATTTTTGTCGCCTACTTGGACCAGCGGCAGTACTTGGTTCACAGTCCTTTTTGTAGCACAAGGCAAGGCATACGCGCTGTGCACACTGGCAAGTCCAGACTTGCCCCAGAATCCTCGCGCGCATTGGCTTCTGCCCCATGACGTCACCTCCCTTTCTCCTTCTCGCCTTTGTCCTTCACTACTTTCCTCCTTTCTACGCGACGCGCTTCGCTTTCAGTCGTTTCGCCCACAAACGGACGCCGTCAGCTTTTCCCTGTCATAAGGGAACGAATTCTAATCCATTATAAAATAACGCTTTAAGTACAGTGTGTAGCCTTCAGAATTAAAACAAATGGAACGCCTTGCTAAATTCAATTTCCAAACGTACATAACTGTACTTCGACACGCGAATGTAGTTTCGCCAAAAGTTGTATGTCTATTTTTAGAGCTGAATTCTGATGTAGTGGAATATTAAAAATAAATAAAAATCGGAGACCGTGTTTTCCCTATATCTCATACCAGCCAGTTTGTCGTCTGCACACCGGTTTATGAGCTCGCACACGGATTGCTTGCAAAACGAAGGAAAAAAAAACGCACAAAAAATTAATAGCAGAGTCTGGGGATGAGCAGGATAATCACAATAAATAATACTTTTAACGAAATACATGGACAATGACCATCTGGAAGCAACCTCACAAATCAGCGTGCAGATGTCGAGCATCCGGTATAGAGCATTGCAAATGCACGGCCGCCGTTTTTGCTCTATTTTTAATATTTTAGCGCCTCTGACTTGAACTCTGAAAAAATAGACAAAACCTCTTGCAAAACAACGTTTGAGTGTCCAATTATAGGTGTGTACGTTTATATTCCAAATTTTGCAAGACGCGCCAAATGTGTTAGTCCTTACAGCTACACCCTGTAGAGGTATGGATATGGCCAAAACCCTGACTTAATAAAGAGTGTCGGAAAGGTGGGTTTGGAAGGATGCCCCTCCGTCCACCACCGAGCGATTGTTTTCTCAAATGTCCGCATTTTTTATATGAAAAACGGCCTCTGTCCTTGCGGAGCACCATTTTACACCGCAAAAACTATGCGTGTCTAAATAGAAGATGAGTGTCTAAATATGAGATGAGAATAAGGAAAGAATTGGCGGGAGAGAGGGCGTCGCACTCGTAGATTCGAGTTACGGATGAAACAAGGTATTAGTTATAACACTCCGATAAAACATTAGTGTTGCGTGTTTACTTTAGTTTCGGTTATTCAGAATTGTTTATTGCGAAAGAAACTTATGGTGGATGTGCCATATACCCTTTAGACAAAAGAGCGTAACCTATCCCAACGAAAGGAAACTAGACGCCGGCGCCATCTTAAAGGATACCGCGTCGTTCACGCCAGTCTGTGCGCGTTTCAATGTTGGAATATTAATCACAATGCTTTTTTGCGGTGCGTTGTTTGAAGTAGAGGGTTTGAATTAGTGAAGAAACGTAATTTATCTTGTTCTGCCGTTATGCCCGGGCTAAAAGTCAGCCACGATCGGGGAGGAGACTGTCCGTTCGACTTGGCGAGGACCGTTTGACGTGAAGGTTTGCAAGTGAGGTGATATAGAAAAACAAAAGTTAATATTAATATTGAAAAGTGTGCGCCTATGGGTTTTGAATAGGGTTTTATTCCTGTGGGAAGGTGGACGCGTAAAGAAGTTTAAGTTACGGCGTGGCGCTCTCGTCTGGTAGATTTAAACAGCGGAATAAATCATATGTTCAGATTGCTATATAAAATTCCAAGTGATATTATCGCAATATGTAGTTGAATGCTTGCACTAATTCTTTTCAAACGATTGATTACTTTAGCAACAATGTTCGACAAGGCATGCGAAATTATTTGGCCGTGAGTATCACTTATTGAACATTGATTGAAAATTAATTTCGAGCAACACATATTAAGTTTTTTATATTTATGTGTGCGTGCGTGTTTAGTGAAGCTTTCCCCCTAAGCATACTTTTTTTTTTAACTTTCTACGCGAAACCTAATGATTCTGTGAGGTGTGTTATTGCAGGTTCAGGGTCATCTCGGAGAGATAAAAAAAGCGCGGACTCCCTTGTTAGAGCGAGGAGTTCTTTACACTTGAAAGTCTAGAAACAACACAAAGTCTTCTTTTCCCGAGATGGCCACAAGACGAGGGGAAAAACTTATTAGACACCGTCGGTTCGCCGAAAGTGCGCTTTCTTTGTTGGCTAGGGCGAAAATCGAAAGGCCCACAGGAGTATCGTAAACCGGTCGTACGTGCTTACTCGGGGGCGCGCTGGGCGACAGTGGAGTGCACTCGACCGGCTTTCCACCAAAGTGTTTAGGAACTATTTCCATTTTATGCCAGGCAATAACAAAATTCTGCAGTTTCGGTATAAAAAGAAATAAAGATCAAAGTCGGACGGAGGCATATAAAGGGAGTCGTGCCTGCATCCGCAATCAGCCACCGCTATTTATTTTTTGCTCTGAAACCTAATAAGTATGTCCGTACATAAATATATTTGAAAAAAAAAGCTTAAACGACACTGGTAGTGAAGGTTGAAGGGGGCGTCGGCGAAAAATCAGAACGAATATATTGAAATTAATTCCTTCAAAAATGCACAAAAAAAGAGCGAAGCTAATTTAAAGTGACTAGACCTCCCTTCAATAACACATTGACCTGGTTCTGGTCACACCAATCTTTATTTACGACCAGCTGGCACTAACACTAGCCAAACTAAAACCAGAAGCGCAATGTAATCTCTTTAAGTGGGTTTCACCTCAGCTTTATTATTTATCATTGAAAACTCCCATTTTACGAGCACTTAAAAGGCCTTTGTAACAAACTTCTTTAATAGCTTGGTGAACCAGCCCACACCTAGGCGTACGTGCAAAGTCTGGGACATGAGCTGATTCACCGATTCTTTAACAGAGTTCTTTCAGAAGACTTTTAAGATGCCCATAAAATAGAGATGTAGGTTAACAACTAGCCGGAGGCTCAAAGCTTATTATCATCCCAAAAGGTAACCATGAAAACACGGACACAGATGCTACTTGAAGTTTATTTCCGAGTCCTAAATTTAGCCACGGACACTAGGATGAATCCAGGGTCAACTAAGTTTCTCCAGAGAGTACCATACTGGACCAAAACAATTTCCACAGGACGAGGACACTGAGGACGCCGCAGACAAACGGCAGACTGTCACGTATTCCCGCGACGGCCATCCGTCCTGGAATCTTCGGCTCACTTGTCCGGCGTTGGTTTGGCAGACCGTAACGAATCGGCTCGGTCCAGTGAAGCCAAGTCCAGAGTGATCTGGAGATCCACGACAGCTCCGGAGCATAAAATCACTAACGTGATTGAAGGCACGACACAGACGAAGAGACCTTGATTGCTCCCGTCGCTTTAGCCACTCTCGAGGGAGTACTTACGGGTGAGAGCATACCGTAAACAAAGACCCGTCGGCTCGATTATACACGCCTGAGAAATTGACTGCAAGACCGTGGAGAGCCACACACAATGCTGAAGAACACAAACACGCAAAACAATAAGTACGCATGAACGTCTCAATGCGAAGCAACCCCCTACTTTCGCTTCCTTTTTTCCAAACTACAGCAAAAGCAACTGCAACTGCTGCATGAAAAAAAAAGAAAAAAAAAAGTTGACGAAGCACAAGTTGATACATCCTAAAATATACAAATAAATTCAAACTAAAGATATGTTTACAAATACACAATAAGCCTGAGGGTAGTGTTTGAAGGCACTTTAATTTCCTCATATATTCATGGTTTGGTCGGTAGCCGCTGATTTTCGGCGTGAGCCTGTTTCCCATGCTATTTTGGAACTACGCTTGCTCGAATCATGACGCGAAGAACTTTTTTCAGCCTGGCTAGGTTGGCGTCCTAATCCGCCTATGAATCTGCACCGGAGCGTCTCGCGCCGTCTTAGCACATATCGATCGAGATGAGCATCGTAGAGTCATGAATCGAAACTACTTGTGATGCAGGTTAAAGACCCCGGAGTAGCAGTGGTACAGCACTAGTTAAATTTACTAAATACAGATGAAAATTTAGATTTCAATGTTGTCCCGTCAAGTCATGCTTCCTTCAGCGACCATCTGCTAACGACAACCAACCACAAAGCGCTGAATCGAGGAATGATAGTAACCGTGTGTACCAACTCACTTTGCATGTGACGGACCATACATAAGCACAACTTCTTACCGAGGTTCAACGGATGACACAAGCCGAAGTCAGGAGCCCGAAGGAGCCTGCTCAATGCTTGTTCCCAGAAATACTGCGGCACCCAGAATGCAGGGCTGGATCCTAGAGCCGGTCATTTTCCTCAAGTTAGAATTGTCGACGTCAAAACAGAAGACAGAGGTCTGGTGTCCGATGATGTTACCCTGAAATGATGCACCAAAAATCAATAACAACTCGGTTAAAAAAAAACTCTTCTTGTGCTGTACTAGCGTGGCAAACGCAGTGGTAACAAAGAATGTTATATGTGTAAGATATGCGTACACATGTGGATATGGAATGGCGTGAAGCGGCCATGTGCCGTGCAAGTTAGCTGCGTACGCGTTCCGTGGATCTCTTATAAGTGGTGCCATCTTCTGGGGATGCATTGAAAATGCGACTTTCTCGGAGCATGTTGAAGTGTGAAACGCAGTCGACCGAGTGTGCGGAAGAGAACAATTGGAACGGGGCAGCACCGAGCAGAGCCCTAGCGCCAGCTCGCGGCAATAGAAGGCCAAACATTCGGAACTTCCTCAACCCGTTGCGGCAAAGGAGTCTGCTTTCTTACCGCTCTCTTTTGCTCTCGTTCTCTGGAGAAGTCCGGAGCGCGCGCGATTCACGAAGCAGAGCGCCGCTGTATATCTGTGCACACGATACTTTACAATTGCCGGGGGTAACAGGGAGCAGTGTTGGAACTAACGCGTTACAAGTAACGGCCTTTACAGCAGAGGTGCTGTCAAGGTGACGCCGGTTCTGTACGCCGTAAGAGAGAATAAACTTGTTGCGAGTTAAACGCTGTCCACGTCTGACGTATTTTTGTGTGTGCCTTTTCTCCTTTTGCGTTCGCATACCAACAAGAATGAAGAATTTAGCTTCTCATAAATACGTGGACGCTATGAAGCAAACATGGAAGTAAAGAACAGAGTGCCAAACATTATTCAACCCGGCAAAGCTAACAATCTGATTACGACGGGCTCTCAGCTACCGGCCAAGCTGCTTGTTTACTCGATCCCGTACGAAAAGAGGCCGTGGGCTCAGGAGCCGCCACTAACCACTTCTGTTTCATGAGTTTAACATATCTAGGTTTGATTAAGAACAATATACTCTAACTTCATTAGGCTACGTCAGTCAGATCTCCTTATGGCGTTCCTGCTTACGGTTTTGGTATAGAATCCATGCCAGACGGCGTTCATCCCCTCCCCCCCCCCCCCCCTCCCGCCCCCGAAAAAAAGATAAAACCCACTCCTCGCAGACCGAACAAATATATTTCCTTTGGAATCCCATACAGTATCATAGCTACCTTACATCCAAATAAAAGTACCTGTTCACAGGTACGCGGACAAGCATTAAACTCAGCGCCTGTGGTGCCAGTGTAAACACTGGGTCCTAACAAGAGCCTTTGATTACCGACACCGAATGTGTGGTTAAGTCGGAAAAATAAGAAAACCGAGGCGAGAATGACTGTAAAAATAAACGATCGTCCCTTGCGAAACAAAGAAAAGAGAAACGAACCCGATCATAATTAACCCCTCTTTAGTGGCAGCAGCGGCAGCAGTGGCAGCACCCAGGGGGAACGCAGACCAGGGTACGCTTGATGACCCGCCTGCATAAAGAAGTAAATAAAAATGTAGTAGAAGAGTCTCTCTTGGTCCGCCGGTGTGCGTCTAGTAAATTAACGGTTCCTGCAAAATATTTTATCTTTCGAGAGGAAGGCTTGTGGTATGGTCAATGCGTGTATGAAACTCTAAATAAAACGGAGATATTTAAAATGCCAAAGCGTTACTGTCATTTTCTTTTCAACGTGTTTTGAGGACCCTAGAAGGGAAAAAACACACAATAAGGCTTTTTTTAACAGAAGAGTCCTTCACATTTGTGCCAGATACCAATTTACCTGAATATCTAGGCATCTCTTCCCACAAACTGCACCTACATCGTCGCGTTCATAATAACTTTTTACATAGAATAGCCTACTTGAAGACGAGATGTATCAATATCCTCACTTTCTTGATTTCGAAGGTTTTAAAAATCAAATGGGAAGTAATGATAGGACAGAGCGGCTGGGGCAGCAGAGGACAAACGAACGGCGGACGGGGACACAAGGAAGAAGATACAATCACAAGATGGGAACGAAAGGTAAAAATATGGGACCGTTATTGCCGCACACCAGGTGGAAACACGAACGTCAAAGTTAACAAAAAATAAAGAAAGCGGAAAAAAGCTATTCACAACTCCAGCCCGTCGCTCGCCCTCTCGCGGACGAACGCGGGACGAGAGCAGTGGGGATGGTGGCGTAGACGATGGCAGAGATTGTCGGCCTTGTTACTGGTGTTACCGCATGGTTTTGCTCGGCGTGTTCGTGCAACATGCAGTTTTAACGAAAAAAAGTGAGTATGTTAAGATAGAAATTTTTTTGTTCAGCTCCGCAAATTCTAAAAATCAACATGTTCATTTTCTCAACGCACGTCAACATCCCCGTCACCTGTGATATGACCCAGCCCTGACCGCTTCGTATTTGAAGCCAAAGAAGTTAATTTTAGCACACTGACCACCGTCAGCGAGAAGGTGCACGAACAATTCTCAGAGGATCTGTCCCCATCTATTTTGCATCTTGCGACTACTGCCCCGCCATCTATAGGGCGTTGGATTTGAGAATAAAACGACGAAGAAAATGCATTAAAGAATGGGCGAAGGATTTCAGTGCGGAGATCCCGAGTATACGCAGAAAACGAAAAAAAAGAAGAAAAGGATATATCATTGCTAAACAAATGAGAGCAATTTTTGCGGCCGCCTGGCAAAAGCGCGTCCCAAACTTGGTATCCATCTTTTATTTCAGGATCCGCATTTCAACCTATTTGCGTATATCCAGCAAGAACAACGATCATAATAATATACATTTCATAATTTGTAAGCCCAACTATTCTAATCCACAAGACAGGGAAATATATTAAAAAAACAAAAATTTCGACGGCATCATTTAGGGGCCCTCTGGTATAGCTCAACGATGGTTTACCCCAACCAATGCGGGAGAGTTGTTCATACATCATGAAACGTTTCGGGAGTGGCAACGAACACACCACTCTTCGACTGTCGAGAGTTTGACCATTTTGGGATGATGGGAGATGGAATCAATCAACCCTGAGAGACAGAGCATGCCATCGTACACTGCTCATTTTATTTTTGTTTCGCGATATGTACTTCTTTCTTACCTAAACTAGGACGGCCTTACGGCCGTATACAGTTCAGACGAGCAACAGATTTATCGGAAGCTACGACTGAGGGACGCAAAGACAGACTAAAACTCCGAAGTCAAGACACACCATCTGCATCTGACCGAGTCAGCTGGTAACATGAATCCCGGAGAAATGGTACAGACCTACCGACGGCACGCTATCAGTCGTCAATAAGTTGTTGTCTTTCTTACCAGTGTCGAATGTTCTGATTGTATACTTGCGGCTTTATTAATATACAAAATTGGTGTATACTAATTTCCGAAGAATTAGAGAATATTCCCAAAGAATTTCAAGAATATTACAGAAAAAGGCATATTTTCAATGAAGGGACTAATTCGAATGTGTTAAATTGCCACGTGTGCCGCAGGATCTGCTAAGCTAAGGAAAACTTGAAAAAAAGAAATATCGGTAAGTTTTTCTCCGGATTCGCTCGAAAGACGGTGAGCTTTTCTCCGCATCTGCCGGTTTTGCGGTAAGCCTTTCTCCAGCGGACTTTTCTCCGGTGAGCTTTACTCCGGTGAGCTTTTCTCCGATGAGCTTTTCTCCGCCGCCCAGTAACATACCCAGAAAACGTCGATGAGAGCCTGAGACATCAAGCTCTCGTCGCTGTTTGATTGACCACATTGGCTCCCATAACGTCGAGTGTATCACGTGACCACTACTTCCTATCTGCCAAGCTGTCACGCCCAACCACATTTCTATAGGCAACCTGCAATGCCATTTGGTTTGGCACCGTCTAGCGACTGAAGCAAGGAATATTGGGTACCCCTGGGAGGGGTGGCTGCATTGTTCAAATGTGAGCTATTACTCTGGTGGCGCCGCTTAGCCTAGCGTCTAAAGCAAGGAATACTGGGTATCCCAGGAAGCCGTGATCGCGTAACGTGCCAGTAGAGCTGAAGCTACGGCCATGGCGGGCCAATCGGAACGTGGCTGCGTATCACCGGAGCGCGCCTCAACTCCGAAGAAGTGTCAGGCTTTTCGCTGTGTCATGCTCCAATATGTGTGCGCTGGGCTCGTATACGTGGCGCATTTCGAAGCCTTCGGCACGCAATTCGGGGCTTATCGTTCGCCGTTTTCCAAGTTACAACGAGATAGGGTGTAACCGTGCGCTCTCACCCTGCTGGCGTCACCTGGCCGTTGTCGGCTGCCTATAGGAGGTACTACCGCGGCCAACATGAGCTGAAACAATGCTCCAGCCTGTGAACTGCACTATCTGCGCCACCTGACGCATCGCTCCGCAAACACGACGCACCCTGAGGCCGAGAATAAGTTCTTACTTGCGCTCACTGCGCCGCTGCGCTCTTCCGACCGTCTGCTGGAGAAAATATTGGCCAACGAAACCACCATCACGATGCCTGTGCCGTGCAGAACAATGTTCACGTTTTCAGCTATCATACATTTCAGTGCATTTCAAGAAAGCGCCAAAGGGGAAAATGCGTTGTCACGCTCGTATCTCCTCGAGGAGCGCTGCCTGTAGGAGCTGCCTTGGCCCCAAAAAGGAGCTGATCTGAGTATCATCGAACACGTTTGGAAGCGCATCAAGATAGCCATGCCACGGCGTCCCCTCCACCGCGCCACTGCCGACGAATTGTGGGAAGCGGTGAAAGGTGATAAGAGATGCTTCGGGCCGAGCCAGAACTTCTGGCCCGCGCACTATGAATCCATACCAGATAAGATGAGAGTCGTGGATGCGGTATTACCGTCCATCGTAAGCTTTAGTGCGACTCAGGACCTCATGAACCGGACTTCTGCTGATTGGAACAAAGCTTGCTGCTACGATTGCGACACACTGTTTGGTGCCGTTAACCAGCGGATACCTTTGAGTGGTGCATCCTTGATGCTCCATCTTCTTGTAGAGTGCAGTTGAACTTCCACGCCGGCTATTAATTTTTTGTGTCTGACATTGTCCTCTGCGAATATTCCTTCGATTAACTTTCAAGCTCCTTTTCCTGGTAAACGTATGACTCTTTGTTGCACTTTATTAAGAATAGAAAGTTGTAGATAAAACACTAATGTTTTATCAGCACTTGTTTTGTATGAAATAAACACGGTGGCCCAGTAACAAAGAAATATTATTTTTTAACCTTTTCATAATAGTCAAGGTTACAAAACCTCCGTAGTAACGTGTATGGTTGCCGTCGTTTCTTTTTTAAGCAGCTGTGCTAAAAAAAAAAGTAAATATATTGGAGCCGGACTAATTCCAATATACAAATTTTCGCCTATATTTTACGATATCCTACATTGCGCATGCACTTCATCAAAAAAAAAAAAAAAAAGCCTACAGCGTCTTTTGATGTGACAAAAAACGATAATCGCAGCTGCAATTTAAGATACTTAAACATTTTTTCTTCGTCAGTCAGATTTTTTCCTACATAATTCTACACCATAGAATGAAGTGAATCAATTGCAAAAAAGGAACGACATCGCGCCCGAGAGAAGGGAAAGGGGAAGGGGGAGGGGTAGCCGAAGTTTAACTTGATCGTTTAGCAGGGTTGCCTCTCGACTCGGTGTGTTGCTCTTCTGCCCCATTGACCAACCCCGTGGTGCTTTGGACTTGTTGTGCTTACTTGATTCTCTCGTTTTTTACGTTTTTTTTTTTTTTTTGCTTGTTGTGATACTTTTTATTTGAGCCAGACGCGGGTGGCTCCCGATGGCCCGTTGGACGCGGGGACCCGTTCATAGGAACAACTGCCTAAGAGAAAAAAACGTTAGACATTCTTCGTTTTCTCCTTCCCTTCTTTTTTTTTTTTTTTTTGATGGGGTCTTATAGTAGTTTACATGATTATTGAGAGATGAGACTGTGGTTTGAAATTCAGGAACTCGTAAAGTAGGAAGAAAATGGGACAGACAACGGTCTCAAACTCACCTAAACGCTTTATTGCCTCTACGCCTTCTATACACCTCCCCCAAACGTCGCCGTAACCATAATGCTTGATTACCGAACTACAAACAATACACCAGTATCACAATACACCGAACCGCAAACGACACACAAAAAAAGGGAGAAACGAGTCCTATTGTTTCCATGTTCACCTAGTACACGGGGTCCAAAACAAACAGAAACACAAGATCATCACCACCGCACCCGGAAGGACTTCGACATGGACAATATATCACAAGCACTGGGAAACACACAACGACCGTTTCTAACTTCACCAACCCTCCCGGGGGAGGTGTATATAAGGCGCGGAGGCAATCAAGTTTTTAGCTGAGTTTGAGACGTCGTCTCTCCCTCTTTCTTCCTACTTCACCAGTTTCCGTTTTTCAAACCACAATCTCAGGTTTCAATCATCATGTATAACTTACACCAGCTCGCCTGCACTTTAACCGTTTTATCATAAATAGTATTTGTTGACCGTCCGCACTCTGCCATGACCTGATGGAGAGCGAACCCCGCTCGGAACATCCTTCAATAAACATATGAGTACCCCTTAGGTAATCCCTTTCTCAGCTATATCTTACGGCACGCCATTAATTGCTTCACCTACCGTAAATCACAAACACGCACACACGCACACACACACACACACACACACACACACGCGCGCGCGCGTACACACGGCGTAAACACACAGGGGGAGGAGGAGGAGAGAAGGAGGAAGAGGAGGGGGTGGGAGTAGGGGAGGAGGAGTAGCAGGGAGGAGAAAGTCAGGTGGAGGGTGGAGGGGTGTACCCCCCCTTCAGTACCCTTCCCTCCTCCTTTTCAAGAGCTGCGCTCTAATTCGGCGTTACAGGGTGTTGTAAACGTCTTTAATTTTTTCTTTAGATTATATTATTAGCCGTGGGTTGCTCCTACAGGCCAGTAGATAGTTTACGGGATTTTGTTTTGCAAGATAACTCTAGAGATGTTTCTTCTTCTCTTCAAACTAAAAGTTTAATGCCGTTTATAAGAGCCTTGATTCTAAGGATATATCTTCGAACTAAATTTACAATCAAGACCCTAAACCTCGCACTCTGCCGAACCAATATTCCACGAAGCGACGAACAAAATTTGTGTCTTCTGCCTTATCAAGACCTCTCCAGAAGCGTCCCTATTTCCCTAGAAAAACACTCGAAGCGAATGCCGGCGGCGGGAAACTCCATTTTCGTCGAATATGCAAACCCATGTAAACATACATAATGCATACATATCCGAGTTCTTTTCATGAAATGAGATGCGGCTGTCGTTCAGAATGCTCCGTTTATTCCTCGACGTTCGCCGTGTTTTCATTCCACTCCAAGCGTTCTACTCCATTCGGCGTTCGACTGTAACAAACGAGCCGAGTAGCTTCATATATCTACATAAAGAACCAAACGCCGACGTCAAAGCCATCTTGGGAAGCGGAGAGCGACTGCGGTGGGAGGCTTTAGCGTACGAGCACGTTCGCGCGTGAAGGAGCCATCAATTTGAAAGCAAAGGGCTGTTCTTCCGCTTGACTTTCTCGGGGAACAGCGTCGCTGTCGACTCCACTCACCGGAACAGTTGGTGATTCCGGGGGTAGGTTAGGAGCCACAAATGGAGAGTGTGACGCGCTTTTTTGGCCACACTCAGGCCAGGTACAAAACAGTGATGTTTTCTATCTGGCCTGAGAAAAAAAGAGAAAAGAATGATTAGCGCATTGACTTGATTCGAGGATTTAAGGTTGTCTCTAAAACACGCAGTGCGTTTACTTCTTTTTTTTTTACGTTTTCTCAATATTGCGCCACCTGTAATCGATCGGAAAAAAAAGGGGGAAAAAAAGTGGGACCGGACATTTCGTCGAACGCCGTTTCGTCGAACGCCGTTTCATAGAAGCCGTTTTATCGAATGCCGTTTCATCGAACGCCGTTTCATCGAACACCGTTTCATCGAAGTAGTTTCATCGAACGCCGTTTTATCGAACGCCGTCTTATCGAACGCCAGGGTGGCATTCCCGCTACCTGAAGCTGGTCGGAGGTGCCCCTCCCGGGTTCTGGAAGTTTTTGACTTGGGTCGCCGCAGAACATCAACTGACGGAAGACAAACTGGAGGCGATGCTGAGTTCCCAAGAGCCTCCTCGCCAGAAGAAGGCCATAGCGGCAAGAAATGAGAAGGTCCGCCTTTTTTATGAGAACCGACGGAGCATGACTGTGGGGGACTTTTTGAGAGCAATTGCTCATCATTTGAAGCGGTGAATGGCTGTCGCATAAACACATGAACCCCCGAAAGTTTTCAAATAAAATGTGAAGTGACGTACTTACTTTTTACTTCATTGAGAATTAGAACTAAAAAAACAATATTTCGTTGTAGTTTCATAGATAGCACCTCAGCTTTAGCTAATGCAAGCTTCGGGCAGTAAAAAAGTACCAATAGAAATACATGAGAGGCTAGGAGGCTCACATGGCAAAAGTTGTTGTGCCTGCGCATAACCTTAGTCGCCTTCTGGCCTCCGTGAGTTGGAGTGCGCTCTTACCGGGAGTGTGACTTTTTATTTATTTGTTACAATAGCCTCAAGGCCCCTCGGGTAATACAGAGGGGCTGGAGAGATAAGCACAATGTGCGAAACAAACATAAAGATCGGTACAAATGTCCTCATGGGTTACTTGCATCAAATAAAATGTAACAGCTACACGTTTGGACATTAGAAAACCTGACGATGAAATGGGTGAACGACACGAAATTGCACTCGATCCTTGCATAAAAGAGCAACTTTCGCACTTTTTATATAAAAGACATTCGATGAAACGGCCGTCAGCGATTCGATGAAACGGCGTTCGATGAAACGTCCATTTTTTCGATGAAACGGCGTTCGACGAAACGGAGTTCGGTTAAATGTCCGGGAACCAAAAAAAAGGTTGACCTCAACAGCGCGAAGCAAACTTGTTGCCTCGAAATTTATGTTGCTTCCTTCACTGTGAAAATTCGCGCTATTATTTTAACGACGCAAAGTGAAGCCAAGTCAGGTATCATAAAACATTTAGATAAATCAAGCTACACAAATTAATGAGCCATTCCTCGCTGAAGCCATGATTTCACACCAAGGTCCGGTAATTTTCGTGGACGCTTTAGAATAGACAACTCGCATTAAACATGATTATACGTCGTCAGACAGGAACATATGCCATATGCTAGCAATAAAACGAATATATAAAAAATTTACCTCCTTCATTTGTTTTCTTTTATGTGATTATGAAAGCAAATAAAATCAAAATTGGAAAGCGACAGGAGATCTAGGGTCTGAGATGTTCGACATGTGTGCAAACAGATATTGAATTGACGTTTAACGACGAAGTAGACATAAAACGCTCTATCTTCCGCCCCTGACGCAAGACTGTCAGAATCAACTGAGAAGGAGGTAATCTGTTCAAGCCTATGTTCCAAACCTATCTAAAATTGTGAGTTTTTTTTTTTGTTGTTATTTTCTGGGAATAAATGAACCGTTCCAACTAATCAGAACGGCAAAAAAAAAAAACAAACAAAAAAAAAACGGCAGTATAAAGCGCTCCTTAAACCGAGCTCTCCACTATAAAAGAAGAAATGTGAAAATGATACTAATAAGGTAACTAGTACATTAAAATTCGTCGCGCACAGCACAACATTTTAGAACTAATATTTTGGATTGTTTTGGGACTGCATTACAATACATAAGAGCTAGAGGAGAGAAAAAATTACAGTACTACGGCCGGACATTTGCCGACAGGGGGTTCTAGTTTACTTATCGCCCTCCACGTGACGTAGTCACCTTTTACTTTTACGCCGTGTGCAAATTGCCACGAAAGTGCAGGGTGTGCCGAGTGAAAAAAAGTAACTTCAAAAATAAAAAAAAAGAATGACATAATGAGTATCTTGCGGTTGCAACCTATTGACAACCTCATCATTCTCCCTTACTATTTGCTGGCAATACTGCGTCTCAGAAAAAAAAAAAGAGAAAAAAAAACGTCGGAACTGTTAAACAATTTCGCAGAATTCATCGCAAGCATATGTATGGTTCTTAAAGCTGACTTGCCGTGCGATATAGTTAGGTACTTTAAGATATAACCGTGGTGTGAGCGAGCGTAGGGCATAAATCAACCACTAATATCAGTGGTTGATTTAATAGAGGACGAATCTAAGGATGGATTGCCAGCTTATGTAATTCAGGCACTTGTTTTTTTACAAGTTCATTTATATCCACTTTCCGCCCGGTGCAATGCTGTCACTACAAAAAAAAAAAAAAACAAAAAAAAACAGATAAATCTAGAATGAAAAATAAACGCTTAACAATGCGAAATTGTGCCTACGAACATAATGAGAAAGGTGCCACGCATCTTGCGTCGGAGCAGAAGCAGCACGTTACCGCTACTTTTATAGATGTCGCACGTTCAGGAATGCTGTAAACAGGATCACTCGATGATGGTCGAGAATGTGCTTGAATGTTTTAGAAAAGTACAGAATTAATAAGATAAGGATCCGGGACGACGCAGGATTCGAACCCCAGTCCTCTGTGTGACAGCTGCATACGTTGCCAACTCCTCCACGCACGCGGCAATATCGCCTCTACTTCGTTACACCTTTACGTCCAGACATAGCCGACGCCTGAAGCTGATGGGATCATCCAGACAACGTCAGAGAGCACCATCGTGGCGTTCTTAATGTTTCTGTACGTGCTATATCATCGCTGAGTGCCAGTGACCTGCGCCTTTGAAGCTCTTTGATTGGTCCTCTTAGCTCGTAGCGTCGGCTGCGTCTGGACTTAAGCTGGAAAGAAATATAAAAACTAGGGTTTATGGGCATTTACACCACGCCCGAATGTATGGCAATTTTTAATTTATCTTATCTTAAAGGTATATACATGCGCATATATTATATATACATGTCTATTTTAGGCTTTTCACGTCATTTCTAAACAGTCGTTAAGACTTCACTAACGCAGTATAATCGCCAGGGAGCATTATATGCGTGTCCCATCGTCATAACTTGAATAATGAACTACAATTTGTTGATCAGATTTAATTAGGGGAGGTATACTTATTGGTCAAATTAGAAACTTGCTTGGGCGTCATTGAAATCCACTAAATCAGTAAATCATAAAAGATATAAAAGCACATGTCAAATGCGATGAACGGTATCGTCCAATTATTGTAAAATTAAGTTCTTTTGAAAAGAAAACGCAAATATTTTGATTTCAACAGTAGTAATTTACTGATACTAACGGAAACATGGTTGACTAACGATAGCACCGATGCTGAAGTTTTGTATTACTTCACCAATGTCCACTTTTATCGTAACGATCGTAAAAAAGTGCGATGGGGAGGAGTTCTCAGCGCCGCCAGCGAACCATTTTCGTGATCTGCCATCAAAATTGCGCCCGAACTTGAACTATTATTTCTAGTTTGTCGTGCTGCCCCCCATCAGTACTACTCGGCGTCTGGTGCAGAGCACCTCATAATTATCCCGATTTTTCAGAAAAGCTTAATCATATCTGAAACCAACGTGCGAACGAAGACCCTCATGCACACATACTCTTTTTTTTTGGCGATTTCTATTTTTTAATTATTGATTGCACTAACCTGACACTCTTAATTGCAGCAATACAGAAGCAAGGGACGTCATCAAAACTTGTCTCAACATCAACTTAACTCAACTGGTATCAGAACCTACGCGCGTCGCACGAGATTCTGTAAACGTTTCATGTTTAATAATAACCAGGCTTGCGGAGAGCCTGTCTTCTAGTACATACCTCTGAGAAATTACCGGCCATAAAGTAATTCATGGCAGTTTTGAGTTCAGTCCGGCGACACATCAGGCCTATAAGAAAACAATTCGCTTGTACGACAAAGACAATTATGAAGGGATAAATGCAGAGTTGAACAGATTGTTTTCATATTTCGAAACTACCTTTCATAACCGATATATTCGTAAGAACTGACTATTTTTCGGAGACAAAATTAGTGGACTAACTGATAATTCATTCCAAAATCAATTTCCGCGTCAATCGCCAAAAATCATAATAAATACCTGAAAAACAAAAACTACAAAAAAAAAGTTTTTTTGTGCGGCAAAGCTACAAGAGTGCGCTTATGCGTGGGGAAAATACTACGCGGCAGAAGACTATTATCTAACTGCAATTCAAAATGCAAAATGATCTTGTTTTCATTTCGAACTGCCTAATGTTCAAACCCCGAACCCCTGGAAGTTGTTGCAAGTAACAAACCCGCAGCAGACACAGATGGTTACCTTCAGCAATGATTCGGGAGAGATTGTCAACGACTCTGAATGAGCGAAAAGTTTTAATATAGCATTCTTATCTCTTTTTACTAAAGAGCCTGAATTTAAATATTCTATGCAGCCTTCGATTATACAGTCCAAAATGCCCCTCATTACAATCAAAGCCGACGGAATTTCATCTATTATTGATAATATGAAACTATCATCTTCAACCGGTGCCGATGAAATTGATACAACATTTCTTAAAAATGCTAAGCGCATTTCGGCGATCTACTTGTCTTTACTGTTTTGTCAACCCCTTTCAAAAGGCATAATCCCAGCTGGCTGGAAAATGAAAAAAAAAATGGTTGTTCTAATCTACAAATAAGATAACAAAGATTTCCCATTGAACAATCGTCCCATTTCTCTAACAAGCGTCCCTCGCAAAATTCTGGAATATCTAATCTATTTTGAAATCATGCATTTCTTGGAATCGAATAATTTATTCAGCACGGGTTTCGTAAGGGGTACTCTTGCGAAACTCAGCTGGCCATCTTTCTTTATAACCTGCGTTCCAACCTAGATTTCAATATCCAGACTGACACCATTTTCTTAGACTTTGCTAAGGCTTTTGACAAGCTACCTCACAAGCGCTTTTTATTAAAACTTCTACAGCTAAATTTAAATTCCGACATCTTCGATCGGGTCGATAATATTTTTAAGAACCGCTCCCAATCTTTTTTTATTAACAAACATATCTCGAATTACCTCCCAGTAACATCAGGTGTCCGCAAGAACCTATTCTTGGTTCGTTTCTATTAATAATATATAACAATGGTGTACCGCAGCACGTGTCTACCAATACCCGCATGTTCTGCAATGATTGTGTTATTTATTGCTCAATCACTAGCGTTCGTGACGAAACAGCCTTTCAGAATGATCTTAACAGCTTTCGGCTATGGTGCAACCGCTGGCGAATGACACTTAACCCTGATAAATGTAAACTCATGTCGTTTCACCACCGCCATAACCCCTTATTTTTCTCTATGTGATCGCTCAAGTGTTAGTTAAATTAGTGGACTCATTCGATCCTTGGTGTCACTTTACGAAGCCCTCTATCATGCCGTTCGCATAGCACTAAAATCATCGCATCTGTGAACGAAACACTAGGATTCCTGAAGCGTCACCTACGGTGCGCTCCTCAACACGTCATATTACTAGCCTCCAAATCACACATTCGTTCAGTTATAATATGCACGAACCATCTGGAGTCCGCATCAAGTTTATCATATGAACGCTCTCATAGCAGTTAAAACTCGAGCCACGAAATTCATTCATTCTTCATATTGCCGCGCGCAAGGCTGAGAAAGCAACGCTCGGTCACGGTCCTCCAGAAAGTTCCCGTTTATTCATGTACCGCACGTAACTTCTATCATTTATCCCTGCTTTTGTTTTCTAGAAAGTGCGTGTTCATTCTCGCCCCGATCAAGCGACGCTCGAACCGCTTTCGCCGAATCTTCGAGATAGCGGAGCACTCTAGATAAGAGGCCGCCCGCGACCTTGAAGATTCGGCGAAAGCGGTTCGAGCGTCGCTTGATCGGGGCGAGAATGAACACGCACTTTCTAGAAAACAAAAGCAGGGATAAATGATAGAAGTTACGTGCGGTACATGAATAAACGGGAACTTTCTGGAGGACCGTGACCGAGCGTTGCTTTCTCAGCCTTGCGCGCGGCATTATAAATGATAGAAGTTACGTGCGGTACATGAATAAACGGGAACTTTCTGGAGGACCGTGACCGAGCGTTGCTTTCTCAGCCTTGCGCGCGGCAATATTCATGCGATTTTGGCTTTTCATCACTGAAGGCTGAATTAAATCTAAGTAGTATTTCTTGTCGCCGCCGCATGAACAGTTTCTGTATTTTTTTCAGAACTTCAGTTATTTTTTGTTCACCCATGCGCCCTACAAATTACCTAATGCACACAAACCCAGTGCACCGGTCACCCATCGCAAGTCCCTCATGCACCCGCACAACTACATTTTCTCCTAATTTTTTCTCCGAGCAGCCTCGGACTGGAGCGACCTTTTCCACCAGATTAGTGCCATCACCAGCCTATCAAATTTCAAGGAGCATGTAACTAATGACCTTCGATAATGAAGATTGTTGGCATTTAATAACATTTTGTTCTGATCCACCCCTTATATTATACCTTCGACGGAAGTCTGTAAGGAAACAAAGTGAAGTGAAGTGAAGAGAAAAGAGCAACGCCGTCGAGATCCGAGCCCTTTTCCGAGAGAGCCAGATGACAAGAGTCGTTCGGAGATCGCTGCTTTTGGACGCCAAGTTAAAAGACCCGAGTGCGTTTCCGGACGGTCTTAAGTGCCGATCCAGAGGAACCAGACAGAAAATATTCAGAAAGAAAGGCCCGGGAAAAATCTGTCCGTCCTGTCCGTCCTGTCCGTAGCGTAGATGGCGCAATTCTCACGTTATTAGAGGCCATATTGAACCTGGCAGTCCATCAAAACAAGTTCCAGTGAGGATGGATTCGAATTGGGACGCTAATTGGTATGATCTTCTTTCTGGAACGATGACTATTGTGGGCTTTTCCCACCACTGGAAATGGCTTTCGTTGTGGATTTTGTAGTTTTTTGTTTTTCATGTAGTTTGCCATGTAGAGCGTCCGTGGTCGATGTTGCGAAGGCCACGAAAAAGATCGCCCACTAACCACGGGAATCGTTAGCAACCTGATTTAAACTCAGGGGTTTTGTAGAACCCACTGCCCTCGCAAAAAACGTTTTGAAACACAAAACTAATAACAATAATACTCGCTTCTGCGGCTACGTTGATTTTTGAAGAAATGCGTGAGCCTTTCGCGCGCCGGTTCTATATAGCAAAGCCTGGTGAATGCAGCATCCCAACACTTTTTCGCGGGCTGAATATTCCTGAACCCTCTCTTCTCCCCAGTGCAAGCAGATCAGTTGAATTAGCGCGGGCATGAAGGACGCCAGTCGCACAGGATTGGCTGGTTATAGAAAGCGACGGCGTAAAGGCCCTGTCACATTGAGGAAACACGGCGGAAACATGAACAAAACATGTTTCTCAACAGTCGGGAAACATGTCGGCTGTCGGCTCTGTTGCCCGACAACCCTGTCACATTGAGGAAACAGCAACACAACATGGACGACAGCGACAATGTTGTCTCGGTGTGACAGCTTTTGGCAACGGAAACCTCGACAACTTGTGTCGGACGACACGTGTTGCCCATTTCGGTGGCTGAGCGAATTTTTTTTCCAGCAACACGGCAACATCTATATTTTTCTGTACAGATAGTCGCACGAGAATACTTCAATAATTGACGTCAAGCGTGAAGGGCCATTTTGAACGCGGCTTCTTGCGCGGCGGCAGCTGATCGTCAAAATCATCTGAATCGATGGCACAAAGAAGCACCCTGTCACACTGCGGAAACAGTCGGAGAACTTTGTCCTTCAACACGAGGAAAACATGTTTTCGGGGACCCTGTCACATTGCGGAAACAGCAACAGTCCGGAAACATGTTGCTGTAGTCCGAAAACCATGTTTCCCAACTTGTTCTCCGACACTCGGGGAACATCCTGTCACACCGAGAAAGCGTGTTGGAAGAACACAAATTGCCTCCTCTCCTGCGCGCTGCCTCCCTCTCTCTTTCGCCCTCGTCTGCCCGGCCGGCTCGGCTAAGCTACAAGCGCGAGCTCCGGGCTTTCAGCATCCCTGCCAAGCACGCGCGCTCGTGCAGTGCAAGCACTGTTCTGGGCCAGATGCTCGCGCGGCTGCGTCTGGACCGAAGCTGAAACAAAGTATAGGCGGCTAGGCTCACATCCGCTGGCTCCGCTCGCCCCTTGAATGGTTGCCATTTTTTAATCGCCGTCTCATCACCGTCGCTCTACCGTAGTCGATTCATCAGCCGCGCGAACCATCTCGTGTTCTCTGGATTTGGCGGTTGCGTTCTGCTACAGGGCTAGACCTTTGCACGATGGCATACGCGCCGGCCACAGCAGCAGCTTCTGCTTTGGTGCTTCTATGTGCCATCGATTCAGATGATTCTGACGATCAGCTGCCGCCGCGCAAGAAGCCGCGTTCGAAATGGCCCTTCACACTTGACGTTATTATTGAAGTATTCTCGTGCGACTATCTGTACAGAAAAATATAGATGTTGCCGTGTTGCTGGAAAAAAATTCGCTCAGCCACCGAAATGGGCAACACGTGTCGTCCGACACAAGTTGTCGAGGTTTCCGTTGCCAAAAGCTGTCACACCGAGACAACATTGTCGCTGTCGTCCATGTTGTGTTGCTGCTTCCTCAATGTGACAGGGTTGTCGGGCAACAGAGCCGACAGCCGACATGTTTCCCGACTGTTGAGAAACATGTTTTGTTCATGTTTCCGCCGTGTTTCCTCAATATGACAGGGCCTCAAAGCAGAAGCTGCTGTTGTGGCCGGCGCGTATGCCATCGTGCAAGGGTCTAGCCCTGTAGCAGAACGCAACCGCCAAATCCAGAGAACACGAGATGGTTCGCGCGGCTGATGAATCGACTACGGTAGAGCGACGGCGATGAGACGGCGATCCAAAATGGCAACCATTCAAGGGGCGAGAGGAGCCAGCGGATCTGAGCCTAGCCGCCTATACTTCGTTTCAGCTTCGGTCCAGACGCAGCCGATGCTACAAGCGCGAGCATCTGGCCCAGAACAGTGCTTGCACTGCACGGGCGCGCGTGCTTGGCAGGGATGCTGAAAGCCCGGAGCTCGCGCTTGTAGTTTAGCCGAGCCGGCCGGGTAGACGAGGGCGAGAGAGAGAGGGATGCAGCGTGCAGGAGAGGAGGCAATTTGTGTTCTTCCAACACGCTTTCTCGGTGTGACAGGATGTTCCCCGAGTGTCGGAGAACAAGTTGGGAAACATGGTTTTCGGACGACAGCAACATGTTTCCGGACTGTTGCTGTTTCCGCAATGGGACAGGGTCCCCGAAAACATGTTTTCCTCGTGTTGAAGGACAAAGTTCTCCGACTGTTTCCGCAGTGTGACAGGGCCTTAACTAACACCTAGCAAACGAGGTGCACTGGGGGACAACACGGCTAGGGCGTACTTGGGCCGTAGACGGGCACCATGAGGCGGCGTATATGGGTGGCCCAAGGTGGGTTAATGTTTTGTAACGAGCCATCCGGAGACTGCCACCACGCAGCGTTGTGAACGGGGGAAAAAAAGGGGGGGGGGGGAGGGTACGTTAACACGCGCTTCAGTGATACACCCGCCGTCCACTACTACGTGGCGCCGACATTGGCGAAAAGGGATGTCGCCGGCGATCTTCGGTTGCTAGTTCGTACGCCACGGCGTCGCTCTCTATAACCGACCATTCTAGTGTGGCGTCTTTTGCTATGCGTCGCCATAGCAATCTGTGTCGCCATCCACTGGCGACCTTATGAACTTTATATGCGTGTGCACCAAACCAGTTGTGATGGCAATGAAAAGAAGGGACTCGGAATTCCGGAGAGGTGGTTGTAAAAAGAAAGCTGTTATTTACAGAGTAAGAAAGCAAAAATAAAAGTCAGAGTAGGAGAGCAAGTTATAAGAGTCTTCAAAATATGTGCAAAGTTCAGTCCGCCGACTTCGCTTACGGCTCACACGGTGTTGATGCAGAGAAGACGCCTCGTTGTCGAAACGTTGGTTCTGGAGCCTGGCAGGCTGGGTCGACACAGGCGGAGGTTCGCTGCAGCTTGGCTAACGGCGGCAACCACCGGTGTGCACGTTCCAAGTCCCCACGGGCCCGGAATCTTCTTCGACTGCCGGGACGGCTGGTGTTGAGCCGGATGCCGATGTCCAACAGCTCTTTTTTGAGCGCCTCGAGCGTGTGCCACGTTCACTCCCCTCATGTCGTCTTCTTTTTCGTCATTCCCATTCCTTGATATGGTCTTGCAGTTTTCTTCACTTTTGATTATTCAAGTAATCACAGCTTTCATCCGCGTCGTCTTCCTCGTCGTTTGTTCAACCCACATTGTAACACGATTCCAAGGTCAGCGCATGCATCAGGGCACTAATGCTAACGCATTCAAAAATAGGAGATAAAAAATACCGTCGTAGCACTGTCAATGCAAGCCAAGAGCTTGAACCGGGAAACGTGTTTTCACGCGCTCCGGAATAAAAAAGAAACTAAAGCGTTGGGAACAAAATGAAACAATGCAAAAGGGTTCGGAACAAAACAGACGTCTATTTCGTTCATGCACTCCAAGTTGAGTGAGTGAACGCGTCGCCAAATCCCAAACGACCTCACCGAGACGTGTATGGCTCTGTCTGTACAGAGGATTAACATAGGACTGCTCAATTTTTGTATTTCTATCGTTATCAGCGCCTTGAAAACTGACGATATCACTTAGTGCGCTACAATAAAGCAAACATATAGAGTCAGTCACACTCGTGGTCTCTGTGTTCGTTTGGGGGTGCGAATTTGTCAGCTCCCTTAGGATTAAAGATGTGCCTTCCATGTTCCATGACAGCTTAAGAACCACAGGTCATGGTCTATTATTTATACGCTTTTTTTCCTCGTGATTTGCTCTTCAAAGTTTTTATCGGATAAAACTGCACTTCCACTGACTTCGGAACGATAATAAAACTCTCAAAACTATCCGCGGCTTGCGTTTCAAATGGCGCGTTTACAGTACATTACAATACAATAAATTTTTATTTGGTTCTTAAAATACAGTTCATATAAAAATCCCCTAATAAATCAACAGTGGCTTGTGCGTGGGACGCGACAGATTTCTCTGCATTTCTTTTTTGTTAGAAAATTATGTAACATGCACTAGAGCGCGCCATTGCAAAATAAATGTATCCGGATATTCCGCCAGCGACGAGTTCATTACGCTGCCACCCGCGGCTCCAAAATCCACTTCCCGCCTATGCAGGTGGGAAAGTGGATTTCGGTTTGTGGTTGGGGCAAGGCTTCGGACATTAGAATATCGCCGGGAACATGGGGTTCTTCGATGCGGGCTTGTTGCGGCAACCTACTGAGTGCGTCTACGTTCTGGTGCAGCTTCCCGGCCCGGTACTTAAGCTCGGAGTCGATCGCTGCAAGCTTCAGACACCCACATGTCATATGCGGGGTGAAAGCACCTGAGGTACTGGTTTCCGAGGTCCGAGAATTCCCAGTATTGGCTGATAGTCGGTCACGAATGTCACGTGGCGACCCGCAATATACTAATCGAAGGGATATGCTGCGAACACCACTGCAACGCCTTCCCGGTCCAGTTTAGCGTATATGCGCTCTACTGTACGTAATGTAGGAGAGGTAAAGGCTGTGAGTGCCTTTCTGCTCAAGCTGTCCTGCTGCGCCAGCACCGCACCGACGCAATAAGGCGAGGCATCACATGAGGTGATGCGAGGCTTAGCCTCATCATAGTGTGCTAGGAGTCTTTTTCAAAATCAGCGGTTAAGCTCGTCAAAAGCTTCTTGGTCTCTCTCTTTCCCTTTTCATGGTTTGTCCTTCTGTAGTAACTTATAAAGTCCTGATGCTACTGTAGCCCTTTCTTCAAGGAAACGGTCGTTGAAGGCTAGTAGGGCTAAAATGAATTGCAGTTTGCTTGCGAAACTGCACTTCCGGTGCGTTGAAATGTCATTTTGCCTTGTTCAGACGCAAATTCGCATGAGCAAGTCGATGCGCACTTTTCTCAACCTGCCTGTGTGCTTCTGTCCCTCGCTCCACTGACGATAGTGTCGTCGAGGTACACACAAAACCCGGGCAGTCCACTCAGTGTATTTTCGATGAACCTTTAAAAATGGCTGGGGCTGCGGCAACACCGCAGGAGAGATCCTTTACTTTGCAAAGTCTCTTGATTGTGCTTATGGTAAGAAATTCGGCTGTAGCAGAAGTCACGTAGAGTTGCAGGTATACTTGTGCCGGATCCAGCGTGCTGAAGGTTGTCCCTCCCCTCAGACTGCTCAAGACGTCCTTTGTATTGGGTAGCGGGTAAGACGCCTATTTTGTGGCTTCATTCACGGTGTTCCGATAGTCGCCGCAGAGTCAAAGTTTTCCGCCTTTTTTCCGCACCTATACCAACAGAGTAGCCCAGCCGGAGTGTTGTGTAGGCTCCAAGACCCCTTGACCTTGAAGTTGGTCAAGCTCCACTTGAACTTAAGAACAAAGGTTTAACAAAACAGGCAATGACTTGAGGAAATTGGGCCTCGCTTCCTCTGTCAAAACCACAGGCCGGCATTTTAGGTCGCCCTCATTCACCCTCACCTTCACAGCAACACTCACCCCAGCCCCTCACTCACCTTCACCCTTACAGCTACACTCACCGTCAGCCCCTCAAACCCCCTCAATCCCCCTCAATCTCACAGTCACACTCACCTCCAGCCCTTCATTCACCCTCATGGCCCTCACGCCCCTCATGCACTCACGGTCCTCACGCCCCTCACGCATTCACCGCCCTCATGGTCCTCACGCCCTCATACCTCTCACGCCCCTCACGCTACTCACGCACTCACCGCCTTCACGACACTCACGCAATCATAGTCCTCACGCCCCTCACGCACTAATGGCCCTCACGCACTCATACACCTCACACCCCCCACACACACTTATGGCCCTCACGTCCCTCACGTCCCTCACGCCCCTCACGGCCCTCACGGCCCTCACGCAATCACCGCCCTCACGCCCGTCACGCACTCATGGCCCTCATGGCCGTCCCGACCCTCACGCCCTTCACGCCCCTCACGCACTCACCGCCCTCACGGCCCTCATGCATGCATTCACAGTCCTCACAGTCCTCACGGCCCTCACTCACCCTCAACTTCATGAATTTTCCTGGTACGAAAACTCCCTTACCCTCACCTCACCTGTGAAGATTAGGGTGAGTCAGAGTGAGTGAGGGCCCTCATGAGTGAGGTTTGCCGAGGTACGATCAAGACCGACTCAAAATCCTGTAGGAGCCGTGTAATGTCGGAGCCTCCTCTTGTCTGGCGAATACCACTGATCTTGATGCCCAACGTTCCAAACCAGTTGCGTCCAAGCGAGCTGCAATCAGAGCCCTCAACTACAAGCAGATGTAACTTGTACGTTTTTTCTTTGTGGCGAACAGTCACCATTGTTGAACCGACGACTTGCAGTGCCTGTCCGGACCAAGAGTAGTGATGAATGTCCTTTTGTTTTAACTTCGATGAGCTGGTGGGCCATACTGGCCGAAAAGTGTCAATGTTGACCATTGTACAACCGGAGCCTCAGTGTAATTTAAAGGTTACAGGTTTGTCTTTCATGTGAACGATTACTGGAATCTTAGAAGCGGTATACTCGCTCGATACCGCGTGGAGGTCATGCAGCGATGACACCTGTTCCTCAGCAAGGTCCGTTCCCTGAGGCCCTCGTGATGTATTTACGTGGTTCCTGCGTTTGGGTCCTTTCTTTATTGTTTACTTCTTTAAAAGACATGCTTTTTTTTTAATATGGCCCTGTTTCTTGCAGTAGTGGAACGTTGATGGCGCGAACCTGCAGCTTTTTGTTTCCGAGCTGTGTTGTTCACCACAGCGCCAACAACGTTGTTACCCTTTTGTTGTATTATAAGATTTATTTTTTCAGAATGCGCTGATGGACGCTTTGTTAATCACAAATGCGCTGACCACTCCTTTTATTGCTGCTAGCTCCTTAGACGCACTTTCCGTTAAAAGGGCGATGTCCCAGGCTTGTTAACAAGTAATGTATCGTTCAGTGAACAGTCGTTGTTGGAGGAGTTCATCCCGGACGCCAGACACAAACCTGTCCAGGAGAGTAGCTTCTAGTTGCAGCATAGTATGCTTCGTGGTTAGAACGGAGGATATGGTCTCTTCTTGGCGGCGACGTCGATGTGGCAGTCGTAGTCCGGACCCCGTAGCACTCCAAAGTTGCAGTCTACGGCCAACCCTTTGGGGTGCTGTTGATCGACTCGTTAGGCAATTGATTCCTTCGTTGAAAGACATACCGACTGTAGAGCTCAGATGGTCTTTAGTCAAGGTGCTTCTGGAGCATTGTTGCCAAGTTATCAAAGCTGATACTAACAAGGGACTTCGGTGCAATCAACGCGCAATCTATATTGAAAGTGTCTGAACCACACAGCATGAGGTGGGGCGCTCGCTTTCTTTTTCTCAACCTTGGCGTCGTTGGCTTCCAAGTAATACTTGCGACGCTGGATCCATGACGCCCACTTCTTGCCCGAGAAGAACTTAAAGACGACGTGTATTCCTCCTATAACCATAGCCTACATGCGTTCTTCAACCACTTCTCGACCGCAGTGTTTACTAGTGGGTTTGATATTTACATACCTATTTGAATTGTGTTACGCTGAGGTACACAGAGCATGAATCGTTCGAAGACGATGGTGTCCTATCACCCCTGCGATCGCACGCGAGATTGCGTGTCGTCTTTTTTTTTCTTTTCGTTCGGTCCCCAGTGCTGGTATCTGTTAACGGCGGACTCTTAGGCGGACACGATAGCTCTTCCCCTATGAGGAGTTGCTGCTCTTTGCGGGTGGGTGTCTCGTTCTTGTCGATATACGCAACATAGGTTCTTCAAATGACGTTGGCTCGTTACTCACTTATTTGTAGTTACGCTAAAGACACTAATTCAAGTGTCGGCGAATTGTTCCTTCACCAGATTGTACCAACCATGAGCGTCGGCAAAGAGACCGGGATCTATTCACGTTTCTTCAGGAACTGTCGAGTCATGACCTGCTGTCCCGCCTGCAGCTAGCGGTTTCACAGTAACTTCTCTCTTCCTACTGGTGTCGCTTTTGTGGGTACTTGCACGCCGATAAGATGTCAGAGCCGAAGACATCGGTCCATCAGGACCTAATGGGAGAGTAGCGTCTACACAGGTGTTCGCTTCGCTCTTAAATTCCGCGCGTTTATGTTCCCGTAGAACACTCGGTGAACCAAGCACGGAAAAACGGGTCAAAATAATAAAAACAATACTTCAATTTATAAATGCAGTCTGGGTTGTGAAACTAAGCATTGTGTGAGCCGCTTGAACGACCTAATCGTCGTCACAACAAAACCATAAATGTCTCAATTTTTTATTATACCTAGCTCATCGTGTACATTGCGGTGATTGGCTTTTTACTCACTCAACGAATAGAGGAGGCAAGAACATATTTTTTTTTTATTTCAAAGTTAGACTTGCGAAGGTTCTTGCTCACAGCGATTACGCTAAGTTATCTGCAAGAGTTTATTTGGAACACTTCGGCACAGGTTGCCTTTCTTAGAAAAGTTCGCTACTAGGACCCCTTAGAAAGACGTGGCATAAAAAGTGTGCCTTAATAAGCTATAACTCTGTTCTTTGTCTTGACACCCCTGCCGCGTAGAACGTGCCGTGTCTAGAGACTTGGCCAAGAGGGAGCTCTAGGGTGACGGTTGCCCCAGCTACTAATTTTATTAGGGAGGCATGTCCGTGGCATCCGGACAAAAAAAAAGAAAAGAAGATTCTGGGGGAGGTCAGTTTCGGCTGCCCATAATCAATTCTATCGGAAGGGAGGCCCAGCTTTGAACGAGTGATGAGCGAAGCCGGATCTGAGGTGGCAGGTTTGGCGATACAAATTAGTTCGTTTGATCGTGCTTCGTGGGTCACTTGCCCAATATGTTCTGCCGTCATTCTTTTTGGAAATTGAAAAGGACAGGAAGCAGACGAATAAGACAATTTTGTTGATCGCTCGAATTACTCCGGTAAGGACACCATATAATCATAGGATGCATCCGAAAAGGCGCCTGCCGAGTATCGTGTATCTTTATCGGAATTATCGGAACGATCTACTAAATCTCCCTAATGACCAGTTCTCGGGGCACGGACAACGGCAGACGCTGCAAGGGAAGATCATACCGCCGAGCTTCTCACCATTGCTTCATCGAAGGAGCACAGTGTCATCCTCAGCTGCTTTAGGTGAGGCAGCGTGACTATATGGGCAGTTTCCGAGGAAGATTCTTATGTTTGACACGAAACATTTTGGACTCCTACGCATCCTCCTGTCCTTGTCGCGCGCATGCGTCGCTCGCAGGCTGCTACGTGCGTGTCCCGCTGACATGTCCAGATAACAAAACCGTACTACGTTGGCCGGAGCGCGTCGCTCCGACCGGTGTGTTCAGCGTCCCATTTCGCTCGTGCATCGAGAGTTGTCCCGAAGTGGCAAAAAGTAACGTCACAAAAGGCGTAGTGTCATGTTGTCGGATGCCCCAATCCTGGCGGTTGGTCGTAGAAGTTCCGGACAAAATGAAGGGGCAAACGCGAGTGTCGCTGTCGTCCCAGCGTCCCAACTGCTCGCTGCCAAAGCGTCCGTGTGCTGTCTGGCTCGAGAGCGACCTGCAGCAGAACAGGCGTCTGCCACATCCAGCAACGCTGCTGGCACACCGCCAGGACCGCGGACGGCGACAGCATGACATTTGTATGACGTCATCAGGTGGAAACCGAGGCAGCACCTTTTTGGACGCCGTAAACACATCAGTCGGAGAGACGTTCCAGGCATCATAGCTGGATTGTTAGTGTCCCCTAAACAGACACTCTCGCGGCACAGATTCGACACGACTGCTGTGTCCGTGTTCCGCAGGTACTCGGGCTCAGTCAGCGCGGACGCGAAACCCATTCAAGCTCCTACAAAGCAGTCGTGTCTAATTTTGTCCGAAGCTAGCCTTCTTGAGGTGACAATGAAAAATTACCGCTGCTTTTTTGTTTTAGTCCTAAAAGTTTCTTCTTTTTTTTTTGCATTTTGGTTTTCGAGATTTGCGAAATGAAAGGCACGAAATGACGTCCCCCAAGTTAAACAAACGTCCAAAAATTTCCGTTAATTTGCATCGTTTATTTATACTTGCTTTTACCACCATGCTTTTGTAACATTATATGACATTTTCCCTCTTGGATTCATAAAAAAACAACAAAAAACATCAGTTGTCAGCCAGCGCCTATGTCGTCCAGTTTTTCTTCGTCCTTCTGAGTCGCGCTGTTTAAATTATAAATTATATGACTCCGTAGATAAGTGAAATAACTATATAAAAGCATAGCTGTCGCAAACGGTACAAATAACAAAAAGAAGCAGAAAAGCACGGCAGAAGAAACCTATCAGCCTACGTGATAATATGACTTAGTAAATAGATTCGCGCTGACCTTTCGAGAACTATTATGTCCAAACGTTACAGATAATCAAGATATGTAAGAAAAAAACGCTGAAGTTACGCAAAAAATAAAAATAAAACCGCGTCAATGTACTAAGATAAAAACAACGGTGTTTACCTCGGCGTTGTGCTATCGCCGCTTGAGTAAATGCCGTCGAACTACGCAAGATCACAATGGCGGCATTTGCTAACGATAGACCGTTCTCCTCAGAGGGACGAAAAATCGGTAACGCGATCATAACTTCACCGACGTGTCGCTGAATGAGTAAGGAAAAGCGATGGATTCATCCATCACCGAGGTGGTGAGGCAACAGCCAGTAAGAGAAAGAAGTGCGCAACAAAAATCGAAGGAGCGCGCCAAAAAAAAAAGTCGGAAAGTAGATAATCTTTATAGCCGTCCTACAAATTATTCCAGTTCATTTTTTTATTGTCGTTTTGTTCTTTCTAGTAAATTTACTTTTTTTATATAGAAAACTTCTGTCGATGAAAGCCTTGATTTCCCGGGGGGGTGGACAGAAAACAAGGGAGTAGAAAGTTCAGCGTTTCTAGTCAACTGACATTCTGTGATTGCAGTACACTTTTTTCTAAATTAAGCTGCTTCCCTTGAGGCTTAAATTGAGCAATGATTGTTAAGTGAATCGACGGTGAGTGCAACGCTCGAACTCACAAAATTTCGTGCAGCGATATATTGAGCCCAAGGCGCAAGAACGTAGTTGCACATAGCACACCTCCGTAAGACGGACGCAAAGATATTAAGACAATCTATATGTGCGGACTGCTCTGTTTCCGCGCCTATTATTGCGACGAAAGCACTTTCCAAACGCAATGCGCCCGCTTAGGGCTGATCTTAATGCTGAGCATAACTTTTGAAGTATAGTATTGGCCAGTTGCTCTCAGCCGGGTGGCGCGATCACCTCCTTAAGATGCGGTCATATAATTCTTCTATTGAACATACAAGGTGGCGCAGCAGTGTTTGATTGTGCAAAAGTCAGGGTAAAATACAAGTATGTGTTAGAACCTATCCACGAGCAGTAGCGTGTCAAAGAACTAAAGGACGTTACAACTAAACAACAAAAATGAGCTGCTCGCGCTTTCAGCGTGTTATCACAACGATAAAAATGATTTTCATGGTTCTATTTTGTACTTGCGATTTTCGTAGATTTTTATCAACCAATACAATCATCTCACCTTGGCACCCGCGAGCAATGTAAAAGAACGTTATGCCGCACGACAGAAACGTAATAAAATAATTTTAGAACTTTTTTCTCCACAGAGGCCTTGCTCAAAATTGATAGCTGCAGACCTACGCGGAGAGCAAGTCGTCTGCTCCTTGCGCAGCAGTTGCGGGAACGTCAGACTGATTACGAGCTCTGATTGAATTTCATTAAAAGGATAGTGGATAGACCTCAATGCTAGATGCCATGAGGTCTACCCCCTAGTTTTGTTTTCAATTAGCCAATAAGAGCTTTGCGTTCTGACATCCTCGCAACCCCCGTGCAAGAAGCAGACCAACTTACGATCTACATTGCTGGCGACGTTCTCTTTGGTCTCTGACGTGACTGTTTGGCGTTTCAAGTAAGTCTAAGCCTTCCGGGTTATGACGTTATAAAAAAAAAAGACTATGTTAGAGTGTGGTGATTACACCGGAGGCGCATAAATGTGCGCCTCAGATGATAGCTAATCAGCGATCGAGGAATGAGATATCAGTGAGGAGGTCGAAGTGTTTGCACAGTACATCTTTCAAGTCCTCAGCTCTCTACAGTTAACGCATCGCACAATTGGTTTTATTGCGATATACATATTGATCACCCTTGCAGAGGCAGTAGAATGCAGCACTCACACGCATGAGGTCGTCTGTTAATCGCCACTTTTACACTTTTTTTTTTTTTTGTAAATATCCAGGAAATATATCTGCCATTCGTTGAAATACCAATCGCTGTCACAGAAGTATGCAAATGTTTTTTTGCCATGGTAATTTATTCAGGATGTATATACATAAAGGACTCCACGAGAGCGCTTTATTGTCCTGCGGCGTAATATTGTCGGACGCGGGCGTTGCGTGCCATCGTTTTCCTTTGAGCCCTTCTGCTGAAATAGGTCGGTGTCTTCATCGAAGCAACCTGCTAAGGTAGGGCTCAATCGAACGACAATCCTGCGGACAAGCAGCAATTTTGTTCTTTAGGACGTTCACTCTGTACGCGCCGTCAGAATAACGGTTCTTGACGCCACTTGCCGAACGGCTATCTATACTCATCAATAGAATGAGACCGGCATGGCGGAGCTTCAGTTGCCGCATCTCCAGAGCGGGCTTCTGATTTTTGACAACGCTTGGGCATCTGCTGCACCTCGATCGCTCAGGCAAAGCGCGGCGAGAGGTATGGAGCGCGTGCTGGGGAGGCCGAGCGTTCGAAAGTCACGCCCTGCCGTTCTCATTTTATCATTGGCTGTAGCTGGGCTCAGCTTTCAGTAACACACAGAAAGATTACATAATGGCGAAACTAAAAAAAAAAAAAGAATGAATGAGTGCCTTGTGGATGCGAGGTTGAATAAAGTCATCGCAAAGTTCTTCAGGGAAAGAATAAAGAGGAAGCTGAGCCTTCGTTATTACGATTAAGATAAGTATAGACTGACGATCCCAAGCGAGGCAGAAGTGTCAGGAGTCATTAGGCGGCCTTCCAAGGTAATGGGACCTGACCAAGCAAGAAACAATTCTGATACCTCGGATAATGATTATACGTTTTTTTTCCTTTAACGACGCCAATATCGGGGTAATTATGCGTATAAGGTAATGACTACCTTTTATTATATGCAAGGTACGTCACCTAATAATAATATAAAGATATTGATTGGATTTGTAAAAATAATGAAAAAATGCTGCGAAAAACATGTATTACACCTTTAAAAATGAAAAAAAAAGTCGATGTAAGCTTTTACGTTTGATTAGCTACAAAGGGGCAGCCGGTTCCCCTTCCGAATCACATGTTCCCAACGCCTTGCGGTGTCAGTGTGAATTGACGTTGAGTGTCGTGTGTTTGAGTGCAACTCGAATTTAAGGACCCACGTCAAATAAATTCAAATATTGGTATAATAACGCCGCTGCAAAGCAGCTCATATTAAAAGAGTCAAGGATTAATATCTAAAGGATTTTTGTTTGCAAGATGGTTTGATGTTTCTAGGTCATGTGTTACCCCCACCCACCCAAAATATACACGATAGCCAAGAGGCGCTGAACATTAAAACAATAAGCATTCCATGGCATTAATGGCAGATAGGTTGCTCTATATCGCTACGTACCGCTTAATCTAAAACTATTGTACTCCCTTCATTGAGACAGTTTGCTTTCTTTTATGTATGTTTTACACATTTACATTCAAACATTTGCTCACTCCAGTTCGGTGGTAATATTGTCTTATACATTCCTTGTTTGTTTATTTTTGTTTTGTTTTTTTCTAGATTTGTTTTCAGATACGATGCCTCAATCAATACTGCGACGAAACGATTAATTACGCGTCATTTGATTTTTGATTTTTTTAAAGCGCCGCCAGAGTCGAGGACGCAATATTAAGGCTACAGAAGGCTGTGATTTTTCGTGCAAGAACGTGGAGTGGAAGCAGTTGCCGAAATCAACAGCAAGATTAATTAATCTTGTTTAGGATCAAGGGTTTGAATGTACATACACGCTCAAACGTTGTTGGCAATAAAACCATTTTAACCATAAATTTAACGTCACTTCCTCCGAGGTTCTGTGGGGAACAAGACCGTCAATCAAATCGTTAAAAAAAAGACGAAGCGGGGACAAGTAGAAATTTCCTACCAACAAAACAATATATATTTTTCTAGATGTGAAAAATCATTGGCAGAAGTGCTTATTCCCGAATGTGGGCTTCATTTTAAAATTGTTAATAATGCAGGCTCTAAAAGAAAGCTGTTAACAAAGTTTAAGCTTGACATATTTAAAGGCAACGATCGTTGCCTGTTTCTCGAGCAAAACGATATCATATTATTTAGAAAATAAAATCTTACTCCATCTCACTTTTGCGCAACATGCGCGCGCATCGCACATAAAAATAGTATCATTATACGGGTAGAAATTAGGAGAGAGGAGGAGAGGAGACGAGAGGAGACGTCAAAACGCCGAGCTTTGTTTAGAACGATTAATGAGTAGACTCACAGAGAGTTGTCTCATAGCCTCCTCTATACTCACAAATCCCGTGGCAGTTCGACGACGGAGCCAGAGGGTGCCCGGTCGCAGATTTGGAGCGCAAGGATCTGGTAGCACAAAGCATCAAAGAGCCATTTCTCGGGAAACCTGAACGTCAGCGTACAGCTTTTGCAGCGGCGAGGACCCGAAACACACTTGTTCGCTCGGGAGAAGTGTGCTTCGGCGTCGCGCCGCAGCGGGGCGCCAGTCTAATGGCTCTCTTCTCATCCGTTGTCTGCCGCTCCACCTTTTCCATTTGGGCGGCCGCTTCTCGTGGCGATCTGCCAGGCTTTGTCAGTATATAGAATGCTATGGCTGTCTTTATTTTTACTCACCGTTCGAACGCGTTCAAAGGACCAGAGAGTGTGTGTATGTCGAGGAGAAAAGGGGGGGGGGGGGGGGGGAGCGTTCTCGTATGCCCTTCTCACAAAGTCGCCGGGAAGAAATTTGAGCCGATATAAGGGCAAAGTATGTAGGAGGCGCGAGGAATTAATCGACGAGGGGAGTTTTGCTTACGTCAGTGAGTAGAACACGGTAGGTGTCGCTGGAAGAAATACGAGCGCGCAGGTTTGGTGAGCCGTGTCGTAACGGCTAGGCTTATGCAAAATACGGCAACGACCCTGGGACAAGTACGAACGTTCCGTGCAATCGGAGCTTGCACTTCGCTGACTGGAGCGCTGTTCGGGAACGGGTCTCGCGTAAAATGCAGATGTAGCCGCAACACACGCAAGCGAATCAATATAGAAAACAACACACTGGCGGTATTAACGCCAACTGCCGCCCTGCTTCGCCACACCACGTCCATTCCCTTTCAGCCCCGTACCGCGCCCGCTCACGCCGGGCTCATTTATACCGGTGAGTCATGGAGAAAACAATATGAAAATGAGGGTAAATCGTATAATTAGGCGAGTTGTCCCCAGCAAGAATGTAATGACGGGGGGGGGGGGGGGGGGGGAAAGGATGTGGTAAACAGGCAAAAATACTATCATCCCGGTTAAAAAAAATATATTTTTATACTGACGACCAGTGGAATGGCGCACAGGTGGCACCACTGCGCTAAAAAAAAGTTTTTTTTTCTTTTTCTTTTTTTAATATAGAGGAACGCATTGGAGCCTAGGGTCAAAATCCAGAAATACTGGCGGCTGCTGATACGCAGGTAGAAGGAAAACAAGGTTCGGTAAGGGCAGAATGCTAGAATCCCTTTCGGCGGTCGAAATTGAATTTGCAGATAAAAGGAGCGCTTTCATAAAGACAGCTATTTTCGCGTAGACTGCTGGAATAGTAACGAGCAAGACTAAAAGTAAAACTAGCCACGATAAACAAAAAAATATAAAAAATAAACAGCCTAACAACAGAGCACGATCGAGTCTTTATACCACCCAGAATACACATTAGGTGTAGTTGAGTTTTAATCCTCATTGTGTTGTGGAGTCCGCTGAATAATGAGTGAAATTCGCACGCACGGAAGACAAGAAATATTCAATTAACGCGCGGGAAGAAGACACAAGCTGTTTTTTTTTTTCTCGTTGAATGTCTACGCATGTTGTGCCCAGCATTGCTTGTAAGCGCGATGCTCGTTGAGGGACACGACAGGCACTTGTGTCATATCTTGGCGTGATTCAAGTTCCTTTTTTTACGCATGCGTGATGGAAAAGCGTTTTGTGAAAAATCAAACGAGATACGAGTGCAAGCACTCTTTGCTATTGGCGATTCGGCCATATTGGAGCCTGCGATCGCTCCTGTTTTTTTCATCACCAAATATAAAATTTATAACCACCCTAATAATGTTGATTTTTTATTATGATTATTTTACTTGTACGCAAATTTAATGTTTCGCTTAATAGTATACTCTAATGGGTATCTATCTCAAGGACAGAAACAAACTTATTCGAACGATATATCAGCTACGTGATAATGACCCCATTGAGGCGTCACTAAATTTTCTTCGTTTTTTGCAGGTGATCTATATATGAACCTAATATTTCATAAAACGTTTAATAAATGTATATTTCTGCAATACACCTATAGGAACAGAATCCTTCGCACTTTTTTAACGTCATCTAGAAGTAGATATTCAAAAGTCTTTCAATGTCACCTGTTGAAGCACTATAATTATTTTATTCGTGTTGTTCGATCTTCCAATACCGCTGAAAATTGCACATAATCCCTCAGGGTTTTCGGTGCGCCATGTTGTTGTTATGTAATATACAAAGCCCGTTTCATAAGCCTTCAATCAAAAATTAGGAGACAGTAATTGGCGAACTCCTTTATTCACCAAACCACGGCCCAACATAGAGAGGGTCCGCCTGTAAGGATACTCTGCCTCAATAAGCGTCTCATGAAGGACAAGCCTGCAGCCCCGCTTCCGGCCAAAACGAAGGTTTCCCGGTTATTTTCCATGAGAGCTGGCAAGTATATTTTAGACAACGCTGTTAGGTGGCTTATGAAGATTAATTCGTTATCTGGCGTGTTAAACTGGAAACATATATATATATATATATATATATATATATATATATATATATATTAGGGTGTCGAACCGGAACCGAACCGAACCGAAAACCGGAACCGAACCGGTATTTTTTCCGGAACCGAACCCGAACCCGAACCGTTATATTGTTATCGCGATGAACCCGAACCGGAACTGAACCGGAAAAAAAATAACGGTTACCGGCTCATGTCAAAACGGTTCGGCCACGCGCTGTTGACAATGAATGTGCTATCAATGCCATTTGTTTTTTAAGTGCCGTCAACTGACACACACCTCGCTTACATATTTTTCTTCTCCACTCAGTCTCAGGAATATAAACGCTGCATCCATGAATCTTGACAAACGCTGCATCCATGAATCTTGACATAGGAACCAGTATTGCGCTGGTCGCGGCTAGCACGGAAGAAAGAGAATTAGAAGGCTGTGAAAAAAAAAAAAATCGCGTCACGGGATTTTATTTTTCTACAATCTCGTAAATTCTAAATGCTGCTGTGTGCTCATTTCATAACACGCTTCTAGAACGCGCGAGTTCTTGAAGCTTGCTTCCATCGGAATGAGGAAAGAAAAGGCTGTGGAGTCTGATAATAATGCATCCGGTTTCGTATAGGCACTTAGAAGCTAACATATTTGTGAGACAGCGAACTCTTCTATTTTAATATTTATCCTATTACGTCCTTCTGGCGTTGCGTTCGGTGAAGTGTTTTTCATATTCCGTATCTTACTTAATGAAAACTTCTTTAAGGGTCTAATTTGAGTTACCGAAGGCTAGTTCAAATAAAGAAAGCTGTATTTTCTCCCCACTGTTCCTTCAAATGCTTACACGCCGAGGTGGCGGGATAGTTAGCGAGTTCTACTTGTAAGTGGGTTTGTAAAGGAGGTCGCGGATTTTACAGCTACTGCGTCGGACCCAATTAGATGAAGTCCGAATGCATAAACGTCGGTGAGGAAACCTTTGAGTGCACATAAAGAAACCATTCCTGGTAGAAATCCCTGAGCCTTACACTGCGACGTATCCCGTTTCGTATGCGCTGATTTCAGATGTTTTATTTGTAATTTATTTTGATGTTGCAATTTGTCATTTATAATTCCCGAACCGGTTCGCGGATCAAATTAATCGATCCGGAACTGAACCGGAACAAAATTAATTTACCTGAACCTGAACCGTAACCGAACCCGTATTTTTTTCGGTTCGACACACTGATATATATATATATGTATATATATATAGATATATATATATATATATATATATATATAGAAGACGAAAAGAACCCTTAATGAAAACAGCAACAACGGATAATTTAATTTTCGACGTTTCGGCCGGAGTCCGACCTTCGTCAGAAAGAACTTTTACAGATGAACGCGGGTGGTATTTATACAATGCTACCGTCGAGTCCAAATTTAGGCGGGGCCGAAACGTCGAAGATTAAATCGTCCGTTGTTGCTGTTTTCACTAAGGGTTCTTTTCTTCTTTTATATATATATATATATATAGAGAGAGAGAGAGAGAGAGAGATACATTTTTCTCTGCAAAATTATCATGTGCAGTCCGCACATGGTAATTTTGCTGAGAAAAATTTACACCCAGGAACATCCAGTTGCGTCGATCGTTCCCACATGCATTTTTTCTAGATTATGCCCCACTTTCCCGTGATTATACAAAGAAACAAAATGCTCTTTCTTACAGCAACAAAAAAAAAGAACGCAAGCGCGAGAGGTGTTGCGAGATGAAAACCCTTGACGTCATGGCACCCGAATGGTGACAAACCAGCGGCGTGATAAGCGGTTTTCTCCGCTTCCAAGTTTCCGTTTTTTTTTTTCTTTTTTTTACAAAGTTTCATGACTCGATTAATATTACTCGAAGATTTGTAATCGCATAAAAGCGCAAGGCGTACATTTTCTTTATACGTTCGAATTCGCATTTAAAGTTAAAAAAGCAGGAATACAATTCTTACTTTGCTATAAATAATTCCGCTGGTAATTGCGATTTTTTGTCGATTGCTTTTTTTGTTTATTCGCTCAATCTGAGATTACACTTCGTTTCATTCCAATTCATACCGCTACCAGTGCTAGAGTTCAACTGGAGCCGATCCAGTAGTGCCAAAGGTGCATCGTCACGGCTCTCGTTGTCACTGCGCATTTTCTATCCCAGGCTAAAGCCAATCACGCCGAGTCAATTCGCCGTAACCCTGCGCTCCTTTTCTTCTGCGAGGGCGGGAGGAACCGTATGTTTGTCTTTTTAGACTTAGGCTAGGTGGCACAAGCTATCGCCCGTTACAAAGGACATAGACATTAGCATCAATCCATTCATCTGTGACTGCCTCGGCCGCTGATTGCAAAGGCAGGGAGACGGTCAAGCACTGTGACGACGAGCTTCCAGCGCTGCTTGATTGGGGTGTCGTCGGATCGTAGCCGACAAAAAACGCGAACCTTATAATCCGTTCTTCGCTCGTAGCGGACTTTGTTTTAGCTCTCTGGCGGCAACGTTGATGCTACGCGAGTTTTCGATCGTCACTGTGTGTACTTGGGCCACATTAAAACTATACTATCCAGTTACATAGCCCGCGTCCACAGCGCTTCCTCCGCAGAGCTAAAATAAATCACGAAAAGCTCGATACGCTCAAACATGTGAAACAGCAAAAAATAAATATGGTATAACACCTACCCTGCGCTATAGGACGCTATGCGGTTGGGGAAGAGGTTTCCAATCCTCTATGGTTTTTGGAAATGGTGATTATTTAAATCTGTCTAAGCGTTTCATTAAGGGTGTAATTTGATCTCGATGACTGCTTCTGACTCGGAGGATTGAACAAAAGGTTATGTATTCGTCGACGTTTTATGACGAGCTGATGCCAATTTTTTTACACACTTATTTTTTCAGTTTACACGTGTACTCGGGCAAGCTGAGACTTCTTAAGATTACATTTTAATTTTTAGGCAAGCTGAAACTTGAATTGGTTATTGTCCGAATATTAAAACAAAAAAAAAAGTCGCGTACGTCTTTTTTGATTTTCATTCGCCATAAAGAAGCAGCAATAAACCAGACACGACGGAAAGGAAATCTAGAGCAACCTATTCGACCGTCGTTTTCGACCCACTTCGTCACGCGAGCGAGAAGGAGGTCAATGGAGTTGAGCGAGCCAATATTAAACGAGCCACTAGAGCGTGCCAGATAATCGCGAGGGAATTTTCTCGAATGTTCAGTGGCTTGCGCGGACGTCCCAGGGGCATCACCAGAGCGTAAAAGCTGTCTTTCCTGTATTTCCTCTAATTGGTGACCTCCCACTGCCGTGTGAAGTATCTCGAGTAATGGAATCAACTTTAAATTTTCCTAGGTCACACTTCAGAGAAATGCCAACTTTGCTTAATCTTGGCAATTTATTGGGAGGCCTAACTCGAGTCTAGTAGGATTTTTTTTTTTCAAGGTTCGCGTCAGAGTAATTTTATTTAGCGCTTCCACGGCTCTTCTCGAGCTCTCCATGTAATCGCCAAAGTTACGTACTTGAGCCAAAGATTTTCTCGTATGAACGGGAGAACCAACAGTTAAGCCTTAATGTTTGGTAATCTAGGCCCAAAGTTACCTCATGAGAACCGAACAAGAAGAAGCGAAGCCTAATTTTGGAACTTGTCTGCCGAATAAGGGACGAGACACCCGACTCTGGTCAAGGAAAGTCATTTTGGCTGCTTAAACCTTGGCTTCTTTGAGCTTCGGAATTCTAAATGCCTCGTCAAATAAATTGCGCTACTTGAGATTCGTTCCGAGTAAAAGTTACACCGGACACTTGTGCTCTTCTTACGGGCTGAACAAGTGACAACATATGAGGTTAGGTAAAAGTTTGCCGTGACGAAACATGAGTGACAGGAATCCCGTGATATAGCGCGTCACCAGAGCGAACTGAGAGGAACAAGGCTAAGGTAAGACACTTGAAAAGGTCAATATTTTCCATGGAGGTAGGAAGCTTCTCTCTTGGTTTTGGTCATCCTTAGAGGCGTGTCCCTTCACATTTCTGGCTGCCCCTCTGAGGGCCTCATGTACCCTCCAGAACCCTCCTACCTCCATGATGTTTCCAGTTATTTTCAGACGTGCACACCGTTGTCTGTCGTAGCAACGATCATCAAGATTTTTTTTGTTTTTTTTTAAATAGGGGTTTTTAACAAATTGTACTTTTTTTAATTATAGTGCGGAAATTATAACTAGTTGTACAACAGTAAAACAGTCCTGAAGTTATGCTAGCTTTTGTAACTCTATATCTAGATATCCTTAGATAAAATAAGGGTACGATAGTTTGCATAGATATAAGTATAACGAGCATTCATCTTCCTTGAAGTGTGGTGACATACCCTTATGTTTTTTTTTGTTTTTGTTTTTTGTCTTTTTTGGGGTGTACATGCGACTAGTGCAGTACTACAAGCATTGCGCAAAAACTTCGTGTCTTCTTCCAACAAACAAACAAACAAGAATGTCTTCTAAAAATTAAAAGCTCAAAGAAAATGAGTCACTGAAAAAAAAAAAAAGAGCGATGCCAAATCCTGCGCTACAGTTAGCCCGATCTGGTGAATGCTATAACGAACCAGCAATACGTGTTTTTTAAATAGATCTTAAGGGAACGCGGGTGTTGCAACTACGTCACATCATCTCCCCCGCAGTCAAAATGTGACCAGAGCGAAGACAATAATCTGCCATACATTGCGCGATATATATTTAGACAAAACACACAATCACAAATTTTTGCCTTCTAAGCTAGAAGGATCTTATCAATCCACTGGCGTAGCGGAATAGCGCATGTCAGGTATATACGCAAATTTTTTCATCTGTTTTTCGACATTAAATCGTAGAAATAAAAAAAAATAAAAAAAAAACCACCAAGGTTTTATTTGCGATAACACCCTCCCAAAGTATACTGTAGACGTATCTCGGCTCTACGTTTTGAGCCCTCACGTATAATATCATAGAGCAATTAAATAATACGAGAAGCCGGCATTGGATATGGCCATTCATCTTCACTTTGAAAAACGGCTTCCCGGAAGGTCACCTGAAACCGTCCGCTTTTCATCGATCAGGCAGCGACTTTCCTGAGCGTCGTAAATTACAAAGAAAAAACACGCAAAAAAACAAACAAGAAAAAAACGGTAACGCAACATTACCGAGAGAATTCTGTTTCAGAAATGAGACCCCGGAGCCAAAGAATCGGAAGCAGCGGAAACTGGCGAGAATTTGTCACGGATGCCCAAACGACCGAGCCGGCATGACGTCTGCAATTCTGTGTTATTGCAAGACTCGCCTTATTACGGGCCTCAGGGCCGTGGCTTCAATTTATTTTAAAATTGATAAAAAAGTGAGGTGGTAGGTGTTTGAGGAGGCGTTTTCGGGCGTACGCTCAATCTGCGCCATCACGTAATTAGCCTTTTTTTTTTTGTTTGTTTGTGCGTGTGTGTGCAATGAACTCCCGGAAGCCCAAATAAAGAATTACAGGGGGGAGGGGGGGGGGGGGGTGGTGTAAACACGAACTAACTTACCTGTGCCTCAGCTCCCCTACTAGTTTTTACAATAAAAAAAAACGTGCAAGACTGCATACGCTATCAACCATGTCTGCTCTCTTCCATGGGCGCCGCCATGATTACTTATGCTGAAGCCATGACACAGAAGGTGGGGGGGGGGGGGGGCCGGGGTTTTTTGCAAGACTCCGTGTTTTTTTTTTGTTTTTTTTTGTTTTTTTAGAAACCTTCGCACATATCGTACTGCATGAACGTCAGAAATGTATAGTTACAAAGCTCCAAGAACGACACTAATTCCAAAAATGTTGTAAAATGAAAAAAAAAAATCGTCTTGTGCGCAGCCTCTTTTTCACAAAAGCCTGTTTTGGAGACGATTTTTTTTTTCATTTATTTTTACCGCATGGGGCTAGGAATTCGGACACTGCTCTATAGACCAGTGTCCGAAATCCTAACCCCCAGCGATAAAAGTTGATAATAATATAAAATCCAGGCACTTGTGAAGAGGGGGGCTCTGCATAAAAGAATATTTTTCCAGTTTACTGCCCTCTTGGCATTGGTGTTGTTTTTGGAGCTTTGTGACTTTGCGTTTCTGACGTTCTTGCACTACGTTATGTGCGAATGTTTTTAAAAATTGTGAGCCGTTCCACCATGTGAAGGTAGCGAAGCAGTAGAGCACCGCCACACATGATTCACCAAGAAACACAAACAAGCACTTCACCAAAGGTGTATTTACACTATATATACACCATTTTGAAACGGCAGTGATGATTGCTTTGTGATCACTATGATATACACTAATGGGCTCTATTACGAATTGAGTAAGATTATTTGCTAAAGTTAAATATATACACATAACGCTTTACATATATATAAGCTGCTGCTTTTATATATGTAGAGTGACAGATTTTATATTTGTAAAACAGTGACGTCACCCTTATTCGAGTGGGAGAAGTCCCATTGCTCTCGGAGGCATCTCCTTTATCGTACGTTTCGACGTCTTTACTTATCAAAAGACATATCGAGGCGACGGGGCGTATAGGCGTCACCATACAATAGAGCGTTTTTATATGCAATTTTGTTTCTGCACACGGATACGAAAAATGCATGGATCGCTAGCCATATACAGCTTCGCTGTAAAAAACAAAGTCTTGCAAAAATCGCTGCTCCCTATAGTATCACGGCGTCAGCATCAAGAAACATGGCGGCGGCCATGGAACAGGGCAGACACTGGTCTACAGCAACTGCCAGCTTAAGAAACGGGGGTCATTATGTTCAGGCATTGTGCCTCGTCATTTGATCTTCAGCGTCTTCATGTACTGATGCCTCAATCGCATTGTCTCCGAAGCGACAAGACATTCCAAACTGGCCACACTTCGAGTTTGTTGAAAGTGCCCCGAGAAGGTTCCTGAGATCGCCTAATAATGGCAATCTCAGAAACCAGGAAAAAACGATGACCTGCGGGACACCCAATGGTCCCCCAGGGCATTTTTTGGGTCCCCTCCTTTTTTATTTACATTAATTATCTTCCCCCTTCTATTTCCTGCAACATCTGCCTATTTGCCGACGATTGTGCTCTGTATCGTAATATTACTAATATAGGTGACCAGGTATCACTTCAAAAAGATCTTAGTAATGTTCAAACACGGTGCGATTTGTGGTAAAAGCCATTAAACATTAGTAAGTGTACACTAGTTTCCTTTCATCGGCGCTCGAACCCACTTACCTACAATTATTATATCAATGAAACTATAATTTCATCAGCACTAAGTTATAAATACTTAGGTGTGCCCTTCTCTGGGAACCTATCTTGGGCACTACAAGTTAATCATGTCATCTCTGAGTCTAACCGATGACTCGGCCAAATAAAACATCACCTCAAATTCGCACCCTTAAACTTAAGACATGCCGCCTATAAAACACTGGTTCGCCTAGAGCTAGAGTACACTGCCGCTGTGTGGGACCCATTCCAAAATGACCTGTCATCAATTAGAAGCAATTCAAAATCGTGCAGTCAGGATCGTTTTTTCTTGCTATTCATATGAAATATGTGTCACCGGCATAAAGGAACATGCTCAACTAGATAACCTATCACTTCGCCCAAAGTATTTGTCACCAACACCCTTTCACAAATTCTCTTACGATTTCCAGCCAAATTCAGCGTACATCAAGCCATCTGCACGAACTATTCATCGTACCGATCATCCACTTAACGTGATGCGCACCAAAACTAAAAGAGTGACCTCATCTGCTTCATTTTTTCCACACGCAGCGAAAGAATGGATTTACCTTCCCCACAGCAACGTTTCCATATCTTATGCTCTTCATTTCATCGAAAAATTGAGCGAAGTCATAGCCACCGCTGCCTCTAGCTGAAAAAAAGGGAAAGTGAAAAAAAAAGTAGAAAAGTTCCTTCACAATGTGTTGTTCTTGATTGATTTTAGTTTAACCATGCATACTCTCCTTCATTATTCTATCCCTAATGTTATTGTTTCCTTTACTAAGTCTACAAACGCGAGTATTAAAGCCTTCTGTGATACCCTTTCTAAGGATGTATTGAAGGTCAAATCAAATAAATAAATAAATAACTTTGCTTGCTCTAAGCATCCTAGACGTACCTAAATCATGACGATACGTGGCTGATTTTCCTGTTAAAAAAAGAATCAAAGATCGCAATACACCGAGGTAATCTCCAGCAGCGGAAGGCACATGCTCCCAAACCAGGGCCACTGTCTGCCAATAGTGTCACGGGTGGTGACCAAACAAAAAAACAGGAAATAAACAGAAAGAAATAAACGTTTAATGTGGCGAACTTGTGCCAAAAAAAAAATAAAGAAGGAAACAGAAGAAAGCAGAGCGTCGCGGGCGTCGAAGTCGGCGTGTCAGCAGAATCGAGCGCTGGGGCGAGACAGACTCGACAAGGTCGCGGTCGGCCTCTTATCTAGAGTGCGTCGCTATCTCGAAGATTCGGCGAAAGCGGTTCGAGCGTCGCGTGATCTGGGCGAGAATGAACACGCACTTTCTAGAAAACAAATGCAGGGATAAATGATAGAAGTTACGTGCGGTACATGAATAAACGGGAACTTTCTGGAGGACTGTGACCGAGCGTTGCTTTCTCAGCCTTGCGCGCGGCATTACTCCCCCCTTTAAAAGTGCATCGCCCCGATGCAGTGTAAAACAAATCAAAATAAAAAAAAAGAACGATAAACTAAAGAGTCTTTTGGAGCACAAAAGGTCCACAGTCCTATCGAGCGTAGTACGGCTTCAGGCGCACGACGTGGACGACCTCAGGTCGTGGTAGGCGGCGTGACGATGTTCGTGTTCCGTCGGGCATCACCTCGTAGTTCAGATCCCCGAGTCGACGAAGCACTTTGTAGGGTCCAAAGTATCGTTTCAGCAATTTCTCACTGAGGCCGCGGCGACGGATGGGCGTCCATACCCACACCCTATCTCCGGGCTGGAAGTGGACGTCCCTGCGACGAAGGTTGTAGCGGCCGGCGTCGACGCGTTGCTGGTCTTGAATTAGGAGTCGGGTGAGCTGGCGAACTTCTTCGGCGCGTTGAGCAACCGCCTGGGCGTCGTCGCTCTCGTTGTCAGATGGCTCATGGGGCAGCATGGCGTCCAGCATGGTCGTTACCTTCCGACCATGTACCAGCTGGAAAGGGGTGAATCCAGTGGTCTCTTGAACCGCCGTATTGTAGGCGAACGTGACGTAGGGCAGCACCTCGTCCCACGTCTTGTGCTCTACGTCGACGTACATAGAGATCATATCGGCGATTGTCTTGTTGAGTCGCTCGGTCAGTCCGTTGGTCTGCGGGTGGTATGCAGTGGTTCGACGATGGCCGGTGCCACTGAGACGAAGGATCTCTTGCGTCAGCTGGGCCATGAACGAAGATCCGCGATCTGTAATCAGAACCTCGGGAGCGCCGTGCCGGAGGACGATGGACTCGATGAAAAACTTGGCGACTTCCACAGCAGTCCCTGAAGGAAGAGCTTTCGTTTCGGCGTACCGCGTGAGATAATCTGTGGCGACGATGATCCAGCGGTTCCCCGACGTCGAAGGCGGAAAAGGACCAAGTAGATCCATTCCGATCTGCTGGAAGGGTGTAGTTGGAGGAGAAATGGGCTGCAGAAGTCCGGCCGGCCTCGTGGGCGGTTTCTTGCGTCGCTGGCACTCGTGGCATGATCGTGTGTATAGGTGGACGGTCTTGGGGAGCTTCGGCCAGTAATACTTTTCACGAATACGGGCCAGTGTCCGGCTGTAACCAAGGTGTCCGGATGTCGGGTCGTCGTGGCAGGCTTGGAAGATCTCCTCTCGAAGGTCACTCGGGATTACCAGCAACCAAGGTGTGTTGTTGTTGCCGAAGTTCTCTTTGTAGAGTACACCTTGTCGGATGGCGAAGGTCGGCAGTACTCGTGAGAAGACACGTGGCACGGTACTCCTGCCCCCTTCCAGGTGCTCGATTAATGCGCGCAGCTCAGGATCGTCCCGTTGACGTCGTGCCATATCGTCGGTGTTCACTGCTCCTAGAAAGCACTCGTCGTCATTGTCGTCGCTGCAGCCGGAAGGGGTTTCGACGGGGGCTCTGGACAGGCAGTCGGCGTCGCTGTGCTTGCGGCCTGACTTATAAACCACTGTCATGTTAAACTCTTGTAGTCGAAGACTCCATCGAGCGAGGCGTCCTGACGGGTCCTTCAGCTTCGCAAGCCAGCAGAGCGAGTGGTGGTCCGTGACTACACGGAACGGGCTGCCGTACAAGTACGGACGAAACTTCGTTATTGCCCAGACGACCGCAAGGCATTCTTTCTCAGTTGTGGAGTAATTTTTCTCCGCCTTGGACAATGTCCGACTTGCGTAGGCGATGACTCGCTCGATGCCTTCTTGCACTTGGACTAGTACTGCGCCCAGTCCCGCGTTACTTGCGTCCGTGTGAATTTCTGTTTCCGCATCCTGGTCGAAATGTCCAAGCACAGGAGGAGTCTGGAGTCGTCGTTTCAGTTCGTCGAATGCCTGCTGTTGCTCCTCGGCCCATTCGAACTTCTTGGCGTCCTTCGTGAGATTCGTAAGTGGTGCGGAAATCCTTGCGAAATCCCGAACGAAGCGTCGATAATAGGCACAAAGTCCAAGGAATCTTCGCACGGCCTTCTTGTCTGTCGGCGCTGGAAATGCCGCGACGGCGCGAGTCTTCTCGGGGTCTGGGCGGACGCCTTCGTTACTAACCACGTGGCCAAGGAACTTCAGTTCGTCATAGGCGAACCGGCACTTTGACGGCTTGAGTGTGAGTCCGGCGGTCTGAATGGCTTGAAGAACAGCTCGGAGTCGTCTCAAGTGCTCGTCGAAGTCAGCTGAAAATACTACGACGTCGTCAAGGTAGACGAGACAACTCTGCCACTTCAGCCCTGCCAGTACGGTGTCCATGACACGCTGGAAAGTTGCTGGCGCTGTGCATAGTCCGAAGGGCATCACCTTGAACTCGTACAGTCCATCCGGCGTGACGAAGGCTGTCTTCTCTCGGTCCCGTTCGTCGACCTCGATTTGCCAGTAGCCGCTCTTCAGGTCCATCGATGAAAAGTATCGAGAGTGGCGCAGCCGGTCTAGAGTGTCGTCGATGCGGGGGAGTGGGTAGACGTCTTTCTTCGTAACCGTGTTTAGCTGCCGGTAGTCCACGCAGAACCGAAGAGTTCCGTCCTTCTTCTTAACCAGCACGACTGGAGAGGCCCATGGACTGCTTGAAGGTTGGATTATGTCGTCATTCAGCATCTCTTGAACTTGCTGATGGATCACCTCCCTTTCCTTAGCGGAGACTCTGTACGGCGATCGATGCACAGGGCGCGCGTCGTCCTCAGTAACAATGCGGTGCTTGGCAACCGCGGTCTGGCGCACCTTCGACGACGTCGCAAAGCAGTCGCGGTATTCGGCGAGGAGGTTAACCAGCTGACGCCGTTCAGGGTCCGGAAGCTTAGGGTCAATGTCGAGCTGCGCTGGCGACGTACTGTCTTGCTGGGGCGGCGAGGATTTGTCAGTGATCGCAGTGATTTCGGCGGGGTTTCGGAGTTTCTCGACGTGGCCCACGGCTGCACCTTTCGTGAGGTGTTGCGTTTCGTTTCGGAAGTTCGTCACGAGGGCCACAGTCCGCCCATCCTGAAGTTCAGCTACTCCCCTTGCGACGCCTATGCCTCTTCCCAGGAGCAATTGGAGGCTTCCCTCGAGAAGAACTTCGCCACAGGAAGCTTCATCGATCCCGACAAGTACGAAAACACTCGACCGCGGTGGTAGGTTTACGTGGTTTGCGAGGACTCGGACCGTGGGTGACGTCGCTTCGGGTTCCTCCGCTGGTGGAGCAGGTTTTCGTAGCGTCAGCCGGTTTGTTCCGAGGTCGATGACGGCGCCATACTCGCAGAGAAAGTCCATTCCGAGGATAACGTCCCTCGAACAGTCTTGCAGAACGACGAACTTGACAGGGCACGTTTCACCGTGGATCTCGACGCGAGCAGTGCATCTCCCGACTGGTGTGATGAGATGACCTCCGGCGGTTCGTATTTGGGGTCCTTCCCACGGCGTCATGACTTTTCGAAGGCGGCGGGAGAGCCTCCCACTCAAGACTGAGTAGTCTGCTCCGGTGTCCACGAGTGCCGATGCGTCGTGACCGTCGATGACGACGTTTAGGTTGTTGGACACCGTTGCAGGGGCGTCGTAGCGATGCGTGGCGTCGGGAGAGTGGGAGCGCTCCGGCGTTCTTGGAGGCTCTTTACGTCGGTCGTCTTCGGCAACTCCACCTCCAGGGGTTGCCGCGCCTAGTTTCCCCGGCGAGGAGCGAGGGGCGACAGGCTTTCACGTCGGGGTCGGTGCATCGGCGAAGCTGGACGTCGTGGCGATGGCGACCGGAACTCTCGGCGGGACGCAGGCTCGGGGGACTGAGGTCGTCGCAGGTACTCGTCGATCTCGATAGGGCGTTCACCATGACGGGGGCGCGGGTCGTTCGGGTGGAACCCGCGTAGCCCGAGTCGTCGGTATGGGCATCGGCGGTAGGTGTGGTCCGCTTCCCCGCAATGAAAGCACAGAGGGCGTCGGTCGGGCGTTCGCCACACGTCGGTCTTGCGGGGTGCGCGAGGCTCCGGGCAGGCGTACTGGACCTGGTCGTTGTGGCGTCGGTCGTGCTGCGGCGCAGGAGACTGACGTCGGGGCGGCGTGACATAGGTGCGACGAGGAGGCGGTGGCCGTCGGGCCACTGCGGCGTAACTCAACGTCGGTGGTTCCGGAGCGGTGCTGACGACAACCTCAGGCTGCAGCGCTTGCTGGACTTCTTCCCTGACAATCTCGGCGATTGAGGGCGAGGCTGGGCTTGCGGCGGCAGGTAGAAGTTTCTTGATCTCTTCCCGGACGACGTCTCGGATCATCTCGCGGATGTCCGCGGTGTTGCAGCCGGAAGGCGAAAAGGAACCGACGCCGGGAACTCGGTGATAGTGGGTGGCTCGTGCTAGAAGGGCACGTTCGATGTTGGTGGCCTCCGTCATGAAGCCTTCGACGGTGGTAGGCGGGCTCCGCACAAGACCACCGAAAATGCTTTCCTTGACGCCACGCATCAAGACTCTGAGCTTCTTTGCTTCGGATGCTTCGGGATCGGCGCGGTTGCTCAGTCGCAGGACATCTTCCACGAAGCTAACGATGCTCTCGTTAGGGCCTTGAATCCTCGCTTGAAGAAGCTCTTCCGCGCGTTCTCTTCGGTGTTCGCTCATGAACGTTCTTCGCAACTCAGCCTTGAGTTGCTCCCAGGAAGTGATCGAAGCTTCGTGGTTCTCGAACCAGTTCCGGGCGGTGGCTTCCAAGGCGAAGTAAGCGTTTTGCAGACACTGTTCCGGTGTCCATCCGTTATGACGGGCCACTCGTTCGTACTGTTGTACCCAGTCGTCGATGTCTTCGTGGCTTTCGCCGTGGAAAGGAGCCGGTGTCCGAGGAGCGATGGGTAGGTAGACGACGGCAGGAGCGGTGGGGGCCTGCGACTGGTTGTCCATCGTCGTCTTCTTCGGCTTGGGTTTGTCCAGCAGCAAACCGTACTCCGGATCCTCTCCCTTGGTGCGGCGGCTGGTCCGAGTTTCAGGTTCCGCGCTGAGTGATCTTCTCAGCGAGCTTGGAGTCGGGCTTGCACTGCGGGTCCTGGGAGGGGAACGCTGCAAGGGCATGCGGTACCCCGCACCTCCACCAAATGTCACGGGTGGTGACCAAACAAAAAAACAGGAAATAAACAGAAAGAAATAAACGTTTAATGTGGCGAACTTGTGCCAAAAAAAAAATAAAGAAGGAAACAGAAGAAAGCAGAGCGTCGCGGGCGTCGAAGTCGGCGTGTCAGCAGAATCGAGCGCTGGGGCGAGACAGACTCGACAAGGTCGCGGTCGGCCTCTTATCTAGAGTGCGTCGCTATCTCGAAGATTCGGCGAAAGCGGTTCGAGCGTCGCGTGATCTGGGCGAGAATGAACACGCACTTTCTAGAAAACAAATGCAGGGATAAATGATAGAAGTTACGTGCGGTACATGAATAAACGGGAACTTTCTGGAGGACTGTGACCGAGCGTTGCTTTCTCAGCCTTGCGCGCGGCAATAGAAAGCGAAAGCGAACACCCTAGTAAGAATCGGACCCACCGTAAAGCTCAGTATACATTGGCAATATCAACCACATCAGCGATGAAACCAAGTTCACGTGCTTCTATTAGAGTGCTTCGTGGCGCCTGGACATTCATATGACCAAGTACGGTTACTATGGCAGGCATGGCTCGTGTACCATTAGTCGTTAAGACAGAAACGCCTCAGCGGTAATTGATGCGACCACGACCTGGCTATACATTTATTTTCTTGCTTTAAAACAAAATAATGCAATATGTCTTTGCCGAATTGTAATTACCGGTCATCAAAAGCCAATCGAGCAAAGTAAAAGAAAAAGCGAGATTGATTATTTCTTCAACTGCCGCACAAAATTCGCAAAAATTTGACTTCTTTCGATTTTGACAAAATTTTCGGGATCAATAGAGAAGACACTTTCAACAACGTAACCCTGTTTAATTTGTTAAAATTTCACAAAGCATAAAAGACTCGACATAAAAAGTTTCAGTTCTAGAATTTAAATTTAAAGCGACTTAAAAATTCGCCGAAAAATGCCTCATTACGTAAGATTTGCTCAAGACTACTATTGTGGCATTTTATTTCGCTTAAAATGTATGCTCATATAAGTTAACTTTACCTAAATGTGGCAGCTAAGTATGTGTATATTAAACAGAAACTCTTTGATGGTGTAGAGAGCTACATTATTTATTCCTCCGGCCTTCGAAGTTGCCTCATCGCGCAGTTGGGAAAATTGTCCTTTCAACCTTCTCTCGAATGCGATTTTTCTTGCGAATACAAGAAGTATCTTGCAAATATAAGGTCTCTCCCATTGTATGGACAGGTTTCGCTACCTTATATAAAAATTCAATTGAAAACAAACAAAAAAATAGGCATGACACCACCATGACACCCCAGACAAAAAAGGGCAGCGCACATAAGGCGATTATTTGGAATCGCGCAAAGCAGCAACAGAAGCCGGAGAAAGTGTGAATACCTTCGCTCCGCAGAGGAACCCATAAAACACACATACAAAAAGAGGACAACGAATCGATAACGCAATGTCCATCCAAGTGGTTCCCCCTTCACGTGCGTTAAGACGCCGCGAGGGCAATGCACCTAGAGAACAATTCCGTCCGCTGCGTGACGGTATTGCGCTCGGATGCGGGCCCTGCGTTGCTCCATCAGAATCTGGTCTGATCCGTAAATTGCTGCTCCTTCAAGAAAAACGTCGGTCGTCGATCGGCCTTTTCTCTGTCGGGAATCCGTGTCTAGGGTGAGGCAAATGTGGGAGAAACAACCAAATGAAAACAATCAAAGAATCTGGAGAACCGAGTGCGGAAAATTGTTCCCGCACTCGGTTTTTGCGCAATCTCCCAAGATTTGCATCGATCGGTCCTAGAGGTAAATGATTTTTTTTTTGTCATCCTCTCTTCTATTCGCTTGTCCCGATTCTGGGCTAGAATTGCCCGAGGCTCTCTTACGAGAGAAATTATCTGGATTCTTGAGGATACTTTTTTTCTGTCTTTCGTGAAAATGGAGATAACGAAGGTTGAGAAAAGTCTGGAAAAGACGCAAATGACATATGGTTTGGTATGAGGATCGGTGCACCCTGTTTGCCTGAATATCTAAGCTGCGACCCAGTCAGTTCTCTATGCACAAGCAGTCCTGTGAAACTGCAGCATAGAGAAACGCAAGACTCAGAGGTTATGACTAACCTAGCATTGCCTAACCTAACCTAAACTAAAGTAATTTAACTTAATTTAACCTAAAATAATCTAACTTAACACCACCTACACTCTGAGAAATCCGGAGCGTCCGCTTTGCTGCAGAGCGCTTGGCAGAGCCAATCGCTGCAAACTGTCGTGCTCAGTGCCACAGAGGTCCCTAATTAGTTCTAAAGCTAAATATACGTTCAGTGTTGTCATTGGCTGAGCTCTCTTCGTGGAATGCGGCGATTGGCTTCCCCGTGTGCTATGCGGAAAAGTGGATGCTTCAGATTTCTCTGAGCATAGAATAATCAAGGCCCGGGCGCAGATTGGAGACGAGTGCTGCGTCAGACTGCGCCTCATGTCCAGTAGTTAATGTGTCGCAGGACGCTTGAAGTTGGGCTAGGGTCAACGTCACTTGATTACCCCAGTCATGGAACTCCCGCGGAGGCGGATACCCCCCCCCCCCCCCCCCCCTTACTCCCTTCTGTGCACTTCTCGTCGTTTGAAGCGTCATCTAACTTTTCGTTTCAAAACGATGTGTTACAAAGATTCCGGTGAAATGCCATCTAAACGCTAGATGTGCTCTATACACTGTGCTTGGAAAAATACTTATTTCATAGAATACGCAGTAGTTACCATAACAGCCGTCTCCCCACCCCCCCCCCCCCCCGGCCCCCCCCCTCCCCCAAGAACTGTGGCGCGTCCCCACGGCTCGCCACCAGAACGGTGGCGAGCCGTGGGGAGAGGGGGGGGGGGGGGAGAGTACTTTCCATGCAAGTAGCGCCTATGTGCAGTTTCCCTAACCCAGCAAATCTGGTAACGTTGGCTTTGGTTTAATTATTGAGTTGACGCAGCGCCATTGTGATGACGTTAAGCGGAGCTAGAGGAGGCTGAACACAGGTGTTGATTAATAATTTAATGGACCATGAACATTTTCAACTGTATGCATTAAACAAACTGTCTTCAAAAAGTTAACAGTCTCATCGTTTTGTAAGTAAAAAATGCGGCGCGCAGTAAAACCTCGTTCTGAGAGCACTGCACTCATCCCACGGTGAAGACCCCCTTCCCTCTATTTATCTTTTACTACTTCAACAGCGGCGTCTAACACGGTAAACATAAATCTTAATACTGCATGCACAGGAACATGCATACCTATAAAACATATTACATGCAGCGCTCGAACACCGAGAGAGATTTGTTTTTCCGGAACACAATTTTGCTCAAATATTTATATTTGCGCAGTTCAAAGCGCTTGCCTGGCAACTACTGCCTACCTCTGCCCTGAAAAGCCGTGCATGTTTTTAATGTCGACTCGTTTGATTTCAAAACTTCAACGCGTATGAATAAGCTAGACCAGAAATTCCAGAAAACTCACAGAATCGAAAACACACCATATTTTTTACAGACCTTTTTTTTTTTTTTTAATCCTCAGCGGCTCTTCTTTTGACAGCTATTATTAAAACACAGAGGTGTGGGGAAAGCCTGTCAGGCTAAATAAATTTACAGGCCGAAAGGGGAATACTAGAAGATTCATTTTCACCAGTGTCGAGATTGAACACAGGTATCGCAGCGGTTGCAGCATCATCTAATTGACGAAAGTCTGTCATAATGTCGAGGCAAACATACTTCGATACAGCTTTAGAATCAAGTATTGCTCGCTCTAAACACATAATAAACGCAGTATAAAAGCATTTAAAATTATGGCACCGGCATTTGGATCATGCGCTCATATCACCACATGCTAGCATGTTTTGAGAAATGCATCCGAGCCTACTTTCAATCTCGGCCAGCGATCCTCACGCACGCCGCCTCGTCCTCGCCACCGTCCACTGCCAATGCTCACGCTCAACTACAGTTTTCTTTTTCTTTCTTTTTTAAGCATTTCTTTATTATTTTTTTCACTCTTGACGCTTCCGCTCGGTGTCGGTTTTCCTGACCCGTCTTTCAAAGTCCAGATTCATAAAGTTGGGACGCCAAAGCATATACTTTTCTGCCGCAAAACACATCCATACAATACGAGAAGGATGCACAGACGAGGGCGGTGGAGAGTATTTGGGAGAGAGGAATTTATCACGTGTTGACACGCGCATAACGTGACTGTGACGCCGGTATCGCAACTTCCCAATGTAAACAGGAAGCGACAAGCGCAAATGTGGAAAGGGCTACCTTACCCTCCTTTCACTATTCTACCTTTCCCACTCTTATCGGGAGTGATGCCATGCCAGACGTGCAAGAAAAATCTGAGTTACCTTGCGCTAGAATGCAATTCTGCAGTAATACTTTTAAGTCGGCGGATGCCTGTGCCCAAGCAAACTCGCTAGCGTAATAGTTAATCAATATTTACTGATAACCGTGATTTCACCCGCTTTATCACCAGAGGGAGCCACCCAAACTTCCTGGGTTTATGTTACAAGTACGTTCTACAAACACACACGCGCGCGCGCGGAGCACGCACGCACGCACGCATGCCGCAGAGAGAGGAGTGTGTATATGTTCAAAGAAATGTATATATATATATATATATAAGATGTTCTTTTTATGTGTAACAATTTTTCTGAAAAAAAAACTGTCAAAGTAGCGCTGATGGTGTTTCCATGGGTAGGTTGTACGGCGAGGCGAATATTACACTCCGGAACAAATTGAGCTACCAGACGACTAATGAGCAAAAAAGTCACAAATTTACTTTTCAAATGCAGTACTTGTTTAAGAGAAGCCCAATTTTTAAAAATTTCGAAGAGCGCACGTAGTTCTACGCGCCGAAGGCTCTACGCCGAATGTTGCAGAAACCCGCGAGTGTACAAAAGGTACTCCGCATTGCGAGCGGAGTCATGTCTCGCTCCAGCGTTTGATCCTGCTGTTTCGCCGTCATCGACGTGGACAGTTGGGGTCTTAACCTAAGTGATACATTTTAATACCCACCAGTGTCAAAAAGTGCCGAAGTCGCGTTCGTGCTAACAGCAAGTGCTAACAGCACCACGACACTGTAAGCGCGAACACGACATCGGCGCAATTTCGCATTTTACTTCTCCATAGTATTAGCGAGCACGAAATTTTATCGCTTACATTATAGAACTAAAGGAGTTCTTTCCGTAGCAAAAATAACTTGGATGACATCCCTTGGTTTCAAAGAGAAAAACTGGAAAAACCGGCGGTCGCTTGTTCGCGCTAGCAGTGTCGCGCTCTGTACGTACTGTACGATCCACTCTTAAAGAGAACACCGGAATGCGTGGTCGGCTGCCGGAGTTCTCGGAAGCTTGTCACAGACCAACGTTATTAGATTAGCTCAGTTACGGAACTGCTCATAGACGCCGCATGGACGAACAGTACCCCCCCTCAGTCACCACGACTCGCCCAGCGTCGCTCGACGCGCCGCCGGACGGCTGCTTTGGTAACTGAATCAGGATACGTACGTATCAACGTTACTAAAAACGTAAAAACCAACAAAAAAAAAAAACTCTTTTTGTAGTAACTTTTATTGGAGTTTAGTCAAAATGAGGGACGCGTGATGTTTTCCAAAATTTTTAGTTTGCAAGGTTTTGCGGCACAATTAATATTGTTTGCAAACAACCATGCCTCAACGGTGATTTGTGGTAGCGCGTCCCGACCTAGGCTCATCTTGACTTCGGGGTAAATTCGCGGCGCGTCCGCTGGGGAGACGGTGGTGGCATCCCTGTAACCCTTTCCACTGTATTTGTTTCGGCTCCGAAATGGCCGACTGGAGCCAAAATAGATGTTACGTGCAGTTCCTCGAGTGACCGCTGCACGATAAATGGCAGCGCTGTGATCGCCATTTGGTGCTTCAGCTGGGCTCTTTGGAACGCATATTTATGAAACGAAAATATAGATGGCGCTTCGAACGACGGCTGGCGGATTGAAGTGAGTTAGGGGAGTACCCCGCTCCACGGGAGTCCCACAACTGAGGTAATCTAATAACGTTGGCACAGACGAAGTGAGAGGTGGAGGCCAGCCGCATCTGACGTGAACCCGCCTCGAAAATGTTAATCAAAAACTAATATAAAAAAACTTATTTAAATTTTTTGTTTAATACATTGCATTTCGAAAGAGAATTTCTACCGAACAACATTTATCTGAAATATATACCCATTTAAAGCTACAATTAGCTTCCTGCCCCTTCACAACAAAAAAGGTCAATTAAAAAAAAAAAAAAAAAAATATATATATATATATATATATATATATATATATCTTCTGGACAGGGCTTCTAAAGAGTCATCCCTGGTCTCCAAATTGACAAGAATAAAGATGTCGTACATTTTTTTTTTTCTTGTTATTTGTAGAGTTACTAACGGGAAAGAAGCGCCGAGACTCACCATTTCTGGAGGTCCCAATTATATCAGAGAGAGAGAGGGGGGGGGGGGGGGGCGCAGCGTAACGACTGGCAATTCAAGGACCCCTGCACCATTTTTGGTAGTGCCGGTAATTGGAGAGCGAGGCAAGGTTTGCTCGTCGATCGAAGAAACAAAATGCGAGGCGAAGAATCCGCTGACACGATATGCAAAACACTTCCGTGCGCGAACTTAATTTTTCTTTCTACATAGAAAAATCTCCCATCCATACAAACACATGCAAAAAGGACGAGGCAATTTTCTGTTTGCTTTCTCTGGATTATTCTATTTATTTTTTATTGGAAACCAGCGTGGCCCTCGGCGCCATCAGTGCCGCAGTTTAAATTTCAAGTGGCTTCCGAAGGCGGGTCCACTCGAGCGCTAGAATTTTTTTTTATTATTTATTTAATGATACTGTCAGGCCCTAGACAGGGCTTTTACAGGAGTGGGTAATACAATGCAGTAAATCACATACATGCAAACAACAATGCACAATAATAAAAAAAAAAGAGGAACTGCGGCAGAGAATACTAATACCTGCTGCGACAAAAAGCACGAAGAGAAAAAAAAAAAAAGATGGTGCTATTATATGACTTGCTGACTAGACAGGCAATGATACAGCATTCGAAGCGCTCAAGTACTTATACAAATTAACGCCAACACAACAAGTGAAAAAAAAAAATGATGGGAATGGACTCTGAGGGTAAGAGTAGAACACTAGATAGGCATCGTGATTTATCAACATTTACGACGCGTGACAAAGTACTAAGCTCTCGAGGTTTTTAACAAACTCATTAATTGAGGTTAGGGTGACAGTGCCACTTGGCAGAGCATTCCACTCCGTAATTGCTCTAGCAAAGAAACTATACTCGAAGCATTCGTTTCTAACAGACGGCTCTCTTATGTACATAGCATGACGGTGCCTTGTGGATTCACCCAAGTGTATGTCCATGTAGTTAGATTTTTTTATGCAAATTAAATCATGAAAAATTAAGAACAAAAACTTTATACGCTCACACTTTGTTCTTAATTCTAGAGCTGGGAGCTCGGCACGGCAGCATAGTTCAGTGGGAGGATCTGTGCGGCTATATTTACTAAAGATGAATCTAGCTGCAAGCCGCTGAACCCTTTCGAGTCTAATATTATTGATTTTTGTATATGGGTCCCAAACAATTTTCGCATATTCGAGAACTGGTCTCACCAATGTTTTATACGCTATATTTTTATTTCTGGTGTGGCGCTAGCCATGTTTCTTCTAAGGTACCAGAGTGCCTTGTTAGCTTTTGATGAGACTTTTTCAATGTGGGTGTTCCATCTTAAGTCGCTCGTGAATGCTAATCCTAAGTATTTGTGTTCATCCACACGGAGGAGTTTAGTGCCGTCTAAAAAATAATCATAACCTAAAAATTTATTTTTCCGTGCAACTGTCATCAATACCGTTTTTCAAGGGATCTTGTCGGAGCTTGCGCGCAGTGGAAGGTTTATGCGAATGTCCAATGACTCATCAGGTAATCTGAATAAGACGCAAATATCAAGGCAAGCGCATATTGAAAAAGTGAAACATCCAATTTTATGTTCCTTGATAGGCATCTCTAGATAAATACAAGAGCCCACTTAAAAAGAAAAAAATGAGCCGTTTACAACTTTCTGTAACGCCGAATTAGAGCGCAGCTCTTGAGGAGGAGGATGAAAGGGTACTGAGGGGAGGGTATACTCATCCTCACCTCCTCATCCTGCCTGCTATTCCGCCACGGGGGCTATGTGGTCTCACGAGGGCCACGTGGCCTCCGTAAGGTCACGTGACCCTTCCCTGAGGTCACGTGACCCTTCCCTGAGGTCACGTAACCCCCCTGAGGTTACGTGACCCCCCCTTAGGTAACGTGACCCCTGCAGGTCACGTGACCTCGGGGGGGGGGGGGGGTCACGTGACCTCACGGTTACGCCGATTCCGATAGCGACGGCGACGGCGACGGCGACGCCACTCAAGCCGGAAACGGGTGCCTAAGAGCTGCGCTCTAAAAATTGCATTGAGCAACAATACCAAGGCGACCGGGCTTTAGCTAGAGCAATATTTAGCTCCTACGGAGCAGAGTAATGCAATCCCTTGATCCACGTGTTTGGCCGACAACATTGCCGACGCAGCAGCTCGGCGCGAGTCACTTCTCAGAGTTCCAGGAGGCGGCCTGCACGGTAAAAACGTTCCGTAAAAAAACGTAGAACTTCTCATTAAAAGCTACGGCGAAGCATCCGTAATCTGAAATACGGTTGACTTGTCCGTAAATCTAAAGTTACGATTCTTTAAACAACAACAAACGTTGTTTGCAACAAGCTGAAAATTGTCTTATTTGGTTTAGACTAATAGACAGCGGTTCTCACTCTTTAAAATATCATTTATTGCACTGTTAAACAACTTATAATAAAGGTTCCAAAACGAGGTGGCGCTAGTTACCGCTTAGTCGAAAAGGCTCGAGGTGAGATTTTTGTCTAGTACACTCACACTACCGCTATCTCTTCATCTACCCATCTCCGTTCGCTTGTTTTCCTTGTTTTGCTAGCGCGCTTGTTTTGTCGAGGGGTAAAGGCGCTTGGTGATTTTTGCGGTTGCGACTGTTCTACGTTAAACTACCTTGCTGTTATCAAAACGGTGAGTTTGTTCTGCTCTTTTTATTAACATTGATTGGGGACTGTCATATATGCGTTCGTATTTTTGACACTTATTTCCTCGAAAGGAACGAAATCACGGATTTGCGTCGCTTTAAACTTTCGGGTTCAATGACGGTCGCCGCTATCTCAGTTCGTGTTTGACGTTCTTCTCAGAATAGGCCATATGCGAAATTTAGAGCGCCATCTAGTAGCGCGCCGAGAACTACGTCCGCCATCTTGTTAGTGGCGAGAAAACGAAACTAGAGACCCGACCGGCAAAGACCCCATGTAAACAAGCGACCGCGCTTCATGCGAGAGATGCGATGCCAATGATTGCTGCGTTCCGCTGCGGATGCAGCGATAAACCTTCGATTCATGCATGACGTGAACGCAAACGTGAACAGGGTTCACCATTTTGCCTATTTTTATGTCACTTGAGACGCAGCTTTTGACGAAAACAATCGGTGACAACGCGAAGAAACATGCGGACGTTATCGCGCGGCGTGAAGCCATTTACAACTATTGAACTGAGCCCTAATCTTTTTTTTATAAGTTGTACCAAATCTGTTTATGACCTTTTTTTTTTATTTTATGTTCGTTGTAGTGTCGGCCTGCCTTTTTCTTGATGCGCAAGCAGCTCAATGCATGCGGACGAGACCAAGGCCGTTAAGCGACGCAAAAAGTTGGCTGTTTTTATAATCTACGCCACCAACCATAATTGAAGATGCGTATGGTTAACAGTGGTATGGTTAGGTCACGGTGTAGGTTAGGTTCATCGCAGTGGCTAAAACTTTGATATCGGCGGCGGCAAAAATTTACGTTGCGGAAGCCGAATGAAGCAACAGGGCGGTGCCAACTCCATTTTACAACCTCCTTTTCTTTCTTTATTTTTTTTTTTTTTTTGTCGCAGCTGAGGTAGAAATTTTGTTTTGTGCAAAGAAGCTCGGGGGTAGTTTTGAGAAAGTCACTGCAGTTATTCTGCCAGGGTTGAACAAATCTTCATTAATAGCGCAACATCCGTCAACTGTGCTTGAGGTCAATGCTATCTGAAGCCAATTATAGCCCTTTGCAACGCTTGCGAAATATTGCTCTGGGCACAGTTTTTTTTTAGAAGAACACAGAGTGTTCCACCAAAAAACCCTCCGCCAGTAAAAACTAAAAAAAAAGGGGAAAAAAAAACTAATTTTGAGTTATGTATTTGCGAGGAGCAGTATACCGCTAAACAGTACGACTTCAAGCGTATTCGCATCGAAAAAGGAATTAAAAGTGTTCTCAAAGATGAAACGCATGACGGCCTATAGTCCTTTCGGAGGCCTGTGCACACGCTGACGGCAAGCTTCCACAGCGAAGGCGTAGGGCTTGGTCCGCTGCTTCGACGGTTGTCGCCAGCGTGCAGAGACCTCTGAGAGTTTTGTTAGACAGTTGCGGCAGGTTATTTAAACTGCTCGCCCACATAACATGGTCAGAAGGCGGAAAATAGTTACTGCGCAATCGCACATTGCCCGTGCGGCTGTCTCCGATGCCTCCACCATGCTTCGGTACCGACAGCGCTTGCCAACATTAAAATGGCGACACCCTCACTGTTGTCAGACCACAAAGCAATTTCGCATAAGGTCTATTGAAAGCTCATGTCCGGTACTCGTTTGAAACTTGTGTCATGTCGCGAGCTCGCTGGTACGCGCGGTTCGTCGTTCGTAGCGATTGGGAGGCTGTTCGCGCGTGCTGGCTGGCAGGAGTGTTGCAGTAAAGCACATGACAACGCATTGTCTGAGTGCGTGAGTGTGCTTTACGAGTTTCGCAACGTTGTTCGCGCGGCCTAGCCTGCTCTTTTCGCCGGGGGGTCCCTATTGTTTCGTCGAAATTCGTTTCGCGGAAGTACGTTTCGTGGATAACTTTTCATGGACACGTTTCGTCGACACGAACGTTTCATCGGCACTCGTTACGCGAATTTCACGCTGCAGGGTCGTTTCGCCACGCGTGTATCAGTGAAGTGCGCGTTAACCCACACTCCCGCCTGCGTTCACACCACTTCGCGGTGACAGCCTGCGGCTGCACATTACAAAAATGTTAACCCACCTAACCGACCCGTACAGGTCGCTTCGCGGCGACAGTCTCGTGCAGGTTATTAACCCCCCCCCCCCCCCCCAAAAAAAAAAAAAAAAAAAAACAACTAACTTGAGCTGTTGATCAAACGATCTGTCGAGGAAACGTCGTTCGATGAACTGATTCCTACCGGTGTATCGCCACTGCGTGATGCGCGTTCACTAGTTAGCAATCACAATGCAGCTGATGAATTTCTCATTTCACAGAATGCACCTGTGTCACCGTACGCTGATTCCCCCCAACCACATGGTCTAAGACCATCGTATTGATATTAATTTTTATGCTCATAATATTCTATGTGTATATTAAAGCAATATACGTCCACTCATTATTTGCATGGCGCCACTCAGGAGGGCACGTGATACCACTGTTCCACGGACTGTAAAATTGTATGCATTAATCTTGGCTCTGCAGTCAGGCTGTTTGTAAAGAGCTTAGCCACCGTTCCTGCAGATTCAAATCGTCTGAGATGCAAGCTCATATTTTTTTCAGGAGGCGTCATCAACAACAATTGCACGCTTCCTTGTCACTGAGCGTCAGCCAATGTTTAAAGAGCCTATGCCATTCTTGAAGGCGGTATGCGTCTTGTTTGGAGCTTTTTGCGTGTTGAATTTACCTATCTAAAGGAAGCTTTGGCCAGTCTCGAGTTTATTCAACGGGGAGAGAATCTTAAAATGTGTCAAGTCCACAGGATATGTCATAGAATGACATAATCTATATCACCCTTTCATTTATCGTGCCGTAATGCCCTTTTTCACAACTCGCACAAACATTTGAGCTGTATTAATTTTACAAAGAATTACGCTGATGCATTTTTATAATGAATTGATAACATGTGAACACTGGTTGTCATTAGGCTGTAACTTTCAAGGCTGGGAAACATGGTTATCTTGTATAGACCAGCACGCAGCACTGACGTCTTGCAGCTGCGGCGGCGCTGTCGATGGCACTGCGCATGCGCGCACGCTTCATTTCACGCTAATTTGGTTTCTGCGCATGCGCAGTGCCCACACCTGGTGTGGGCAAACGCGGGCTTGTGTATAAACAGCGTGTCGGTGTATAGAATGTGTGTTTGTTCAGCAGTCTTTCAGGTTTAACATGATCCAACACTACCATAGTCTGACCTGATAATAGAAAAAAAATGGCTTTACCTTCACCAGGCTGAGTATTCATGAAGCAAGCATGGCATTAATGTTAGATGATGCAATATATCCTCTTAGACTAATCTTCCAAATCAACCTGGAGAAGGGGTTGAAGAAAATGGGAGCAGTGAAGCGAACGACGGCCCATCGCAAGATTTTAGCGCTACTGAAGGGCTTCAAATGAGTCTCCACAGATATCCCTTGAATCTGTATGTTTTTTTATGGTAAGTGCAGATTTGAATTCCTGCACGTCTAGCGTGTCTCTAAGAGGGAGATAACTCTAATGTGGCTGACGCCAACCTTTTAAGACGTGTAAGGAAAGGCTTTGGGAATATGCAAAACTTCCAAATATCGAAGCGAATGATGTCATATTTTGTTTATACTTTCATTGAATATGACGGTTCTGCAGTTGTACCAATTTTCAATCTGAGAATGCTCCAGGACACACCATCTTAAACAAGCAACTGAAACGACTCGCAAAAGCCCACACAGAAGTCTGGAAACTGTATGCAAATAAAACTTATTTCCACTCGTTCATTTAAAACTGGAAGTCATCCTATAATTGTAAACAAAGATGTTTGATTTATAAAAGTTTTTGAGCCCCCAGAGCAAATGCATGATTTGCTGCGATACGCTGCTGTGAACCGGTGATGCATGCATGCAGTGCGAGTGCTACAATGTCAAGGCAGATGTGGCTGACATGATATGGTATTCATATCCTGTGTTATCAGGAGTCTGGATCTGTTTAATTACAGCAACCGGCATCCTGCCATTTTGCAGCTTATCTCCTTGCAACTTTTTTGCCCCTTGCTCTCGCACAAAATAATTATTCGTTCAATATTTAAATGTATTATTATTAAATAGTAACTTTTAAGCTTCGAAATAAGTGAAGCTGCGTGGTTTTTCTTTTTGTTTTATACAGGTTTTTCAAAGCACAAGTCGGCCGGTTTGGCAGCCACCTGCAGCTATGCTTGTACTGCTTGACTACTTATCATGTCCAGTGCCAAATGCTATTTAAGCTGCTCTAACTTGATTGAATTGATAGTCGAACAATCTTGTGTCTTGTTTTTCAGAAAATACAGTTTGCGCCTCAAGATATCGAGCAATGTTTGATGATTTAACCATTTGAACAAGTTGAATTACGGAGTCAACTTCGCTTTTGTTTTTCTATAGTAAGTCACAAGTCTGAGCTTTTACAGATTGAGCATGTCCCTGGGAGAGAGGCAACGCTGATGTAGCTGATGTCACTTTTTCGACAACTGTTGTAGCAATATCAGCCGCTTCTAACATGGTGCCACTAAAACCCCAGTTTGAGTATGTATCAAGCTTTTTTCTATTCCATATTTCAGCAGGTTATGAGTTAACTTCAAAATGGAACTACATGGTTCATTTTTGCTTTGTAGAGGGTTTTTCAGGGCACAAGTTGGCTGATCTCTAGCAGCCTCCTGCAGCCATGCTTGCACTGCAGTGTTACTTTGCATGTCTAGTGCCAGCTGTGATCTAAGCTACTCTTACTTGCCTAAACTAGCATTCTGACAGTCTTGTGTGTATTGTTTTTTCAGAAAAAATAGGTTGCAGCTCGAAACGTCGATAAATGTTTGATGATTTAACAATTTCAACAAGTCGAGTTACAGAGTCAACCTCGCTTGTGTTTTTTATGGTAAGTCACAAGTCTGATTTCTTACATATTGAGCATGTCCCTGAGAGGGAGGCAACGCTGATGTAGCTGATGTCACTTTTTCAACAACTGTTGTAGCAATATCAGCCGCATCTAACATGGTGCCACTAAAGCCCCAGTTAGAGCATGTATCAAGCCTTTTTCTAATGCATATTTTAGCAGGTTATGAGTTAACTTCGCAATGGAAAAGCATGGTTCATTCTTTTTTTGTAGAGGTTTTTCAGGGCACAAGTTGGCTGATCTCTGGCAGCCTCCCCATACTTACACTGCAGGGTTACTTTGCATGTCCAGTACCAACTGCGATTTAAGCTACTCTCGCGTGCTTAAACTGGTATTCTGACAGTCTTGTGTATGTCTTGTTTTTCAGAAGATACGGTTAGCATCTCGAAATGTCGAGCAACGTTTGATGATTTAACCATTTGAACAACTCTAGTTACGGAGTCAACTTCGCTGGTGTATTTTCATGGTAAGTAAAAGGTATGAGTTGTTACAGATCGAACAGGACTCTGAGAGGGAGACAACGCTGATCTAGCTCGTGTCACTTTTCCGACAAGTTATGTAGTAGTGTCCATCACATGTAACATTGTTTTGGCCCCAACTGGTGTTACTATGCACTATAGCTAGATTCAAACCTAATATGCTAAATTCATTTGAATCTAGTTACTATAGCTAAATTCAAGCCTACTAGGTCACCTGCTGCTGGCTTTTTGTAGCCGATGATTTGCCACGTTTGATTCGCAGGTAGTATTAAGTAGTGACACGTTGCAAGTAACATATTAATGTAACAATTGTTTTCTTGTTTGTGGGAAGTAACTTCTGTAACTTCTCGCTAAGTTTGTTGGAAGTAACTTCTGTATCACATTATTCTGGATAAAAAAAAGTAGCAATGTTCTTTTGTAGTTAATTTTCTAATCTTTCTAATTACAGTTACATTGAGGAGCATAATCTGATGCATACTTTATATCTAGATCGTCATGGATAGACAACGACCAAAAAGATTACGCATTTTGGATTATGAATACAGAGAAAACACTGGCAACAGATAAACGAGGAGAATTTTTTTTTTTCAACTCCCTCCAAAAGTTGTGCGTACTGTGAGGCGCAGTGGTGGAGAAAGATAACCTCAGCGGCAATGGCTTTGTGTATCGTTGAGGTCTTAACCAGGAACAAATCCTTGTGTGTGCAAGCCATTCCACCGAGTGTGCCAGTTGAAAGCTTGTTCAGCGATGGAAATAGATGCGCTTGCCTTCAGTAAAGTAAAGATTTTGGATGAAAATTTACAAAAGCAACCGCTGCTTTAACATAAGATGTAATAACACGGATACAGGCACTTTGTGCAATAAACCTGAGCATAGACGGTTCCTACTTTTCCTTGTTTATTTCTTTAATAAAAAAGTCAGGTAAAATAATGGAATTACCTCTTAAGAATAACTGTTATAGGTTACCTTTTTCTTAACTAGCTTAATTAGGTAGTTTTTGTATATAAAGTATCTTGACCAACGCGACAAATATTGCAAGGGCCCTCTAAATGCATATTTTTCGCTTAGTTTATGTGGATGCATACAAGGTCTTGCTGCAAGAAGATTTTAAATCTGCTTTCTTGTATATTCTAACACATTATAATGTAACCTTTAACTAAAGGGAACTGCATGGTTCTTTAGTCTTGCTTGTAGGAATTTCTTAGAGCACAGGTCCGCTGATTTCTGGCGGTCTCCTGTGGCCATTGCACTGCGAGATTACCTTGCATACTTATAGCCAGCTACAATTTAAGCAACTCTCATTTGTATAGATTGTCATTCGTGTTTGTCTTTTTTTTTCAGGAACTACATTTGAAACTGTACAACGTGGAGCAGTTTTTGACGATTGAGAACTTTGAAAAAGTCAGTTTGTGGAGTTGGCTGCACATGTTTTTTGCTGGCAAGTAAATACTTCAGTTTTTAAAATCTAGCATGCCTGAGATAAAAGCAAACCTGATGTGACTGACAGCACCCTTCTGAAAACTGTTTGGACAATATTGGTCACATCTAACCAGGGTTTTTCCCACGGTGGGTGGCAGTGGCTTCGCTGCCAACTAGTCCTGCTAGCCACCCAATTCCTTGAAAAATGTCTTGTGGCCTGCATGTTTTGGCTTGGAAATCCACAGTGCTCGCCAGATTTCTGTGCCACGACATGCAGGTACAGGTCCCCACAATCCAAATTAATGCGACTTGGTTGAGGTGCTAGGAGAAGAAAGCTGCAGCTGCTGCCTCTGTCCCCCTCCCCTCCGCAGTCGCAGTCGGATGTCTATTTGTCTATAATTTATGAAGAAAAATCTGCGTCTAACATTTATTTTATCCTAAAATGTACAGCTTCACTAGATCAAAGGCCACATTTATTAAGAAGGCCTTCCACAAGATTGGCTTTTTCCTCTTTATCTGTGCAGACCCGATTATAGTCTCTGTAAATTAATTTTAAGCGGTTGGCTTCACATATTTATTTCTAGTAGATATAAAATAACTGATGTCATGAAAGTTTCATGGTACATTTTTTTTAATGGGTTGCTTGTTTCAGCTTGTCCTGTTTTCAATTTAAATGCGACAGCATTTGTGGGTGAACCTTTTATCACTTTTTATTGGTCAGTTGGTGTGTTGGATGGTTCGTGTGACCGATTTGACTCTAGCACAGGCAACGGCACAGGCACTTGAGGACAGCTTGGTTTGTATGAACACTCATGCACAGAGAACGCTTTTTAAAATCGTGCATCTGACCCTATGCCTTTGCCAGCTCCAAAACCAACTTGTGAATTGGAGTACCTATATGGCATGCAGGTACACCAAAATGCATCGTTCGCACACATCAGAACAATCTCTTAGAGAAAATTCTAAAGAAGAATCTCCCTTTCAACGGGCAACAAAAAAAATGCGCAGTCAGAATGCGCTGACGAAGTGGCCAAGTGAGCTCCTTGAGTGGTAGGCACTTGGGTAAAAAAAATGGCTAGATCACATTTGGGGGGTAATCAGGTGCACAAAGTGTGGAGCTTGCAAACAGACATGCATGCCACATAAAAATACTCTGTTAATTTTTAACTCGCTCGACTCAAAAGCGTGTGCACAGGTGTGCTCAAACGTGGATAGCATGGCGCTCCCAAATTGTGAGATTGGCAGGGGTGGAACGGCTGCGCCATTTTGCGCCAGAAGCATGTGTCTGCGCCATCCTGCGCCGCAGTTAATACCTCGTGCCATTATGCGCCAAATGGCAAAACGTGCGCCAAAAGCTTTTTTATTTTGTCTTGGTTTCGGTTTTATTGACTTGATTGGCCACAATGAGCGTGTTTAGCCTGACCGGCCTTGTAATCCTTTGTTCTGTTTATTCTCCCTGTGTATCCCGAGTAGGAAGCGCGCGAAAAAACTCGGGTTTCTAAGCTCTACACCACCTCCTGCGACTGGATTGTTATTCTTTAACCATAAGCGGTTAAGCAAGTCGGCTGAGCTGAGGTCGAGCCGTTAAGCGTCAGATTGCCTGAGGCTCTGCGGCCCGGGATCCGGACGTCAGCCAGTTGAAAACAAATGAGTAAAATATTCCTTTTAGTACTTCATCGTTAGAAGTTGGAACTGCATTCCCGCAAGATAAAATGTGATTCGATAGAACTGAAACACTGTCCGATCCGAAACCTTGCCGGCCAGCAGCTCTTACGCGAGTGGTAAATCTGCTCGGCATACATTACCCTTGCTCCTGCTTATCGCTTCAAATACGATAACTTCGTTAATCGTAGTCTGCTGCTTCGATATCGAGTTGCACAATAGGTTAAAGTCGAAATTTGTTGCCCTATTCCTCCATGCAATTCCACGTCCGTTGCTTACGCACGTCACGTGGTTCGCAAATATAATTACTATGTCGAGCACGTGTGGGTAGTGCGATAAGCAGTGCTGGTTTGCATTTTGAGCAACTGAAATCCACTCAGAAAATGTCAAGGATACTATCTTCAGAAACATAGGGTACTTGCTTTTTGATTCTCATTCACCGCTCATTCCCACTGGAAGCGGATCCGCGTTCGCAAAGCGGTTGCGAACGCGGTTGTATAAAGATCCAGTACAATTGCACATGCACTCGATGACATCAAGTGCGCACGCAATTGTACTGGATCTTTATACAACCGCGTTCGCAGCCGCTTTGCGAACGCGGATCCGCTTCCAGTGTGAATGAGCGGTAAGGCTCACAAAGTTTCAAGTTTTCGCATCTGTTATGCTGTTATCCCATCTACCTAGGTCCCTAACCACTCATGCTCATCTGTGCTGCTAAGCACGATTGATATTGCTCCCGTGCTTGTCTAAGACACAAGCTGAAGTGCAATAAAAACTGATCTGAGCTGCTCCTAGCCTGCTCCAGAGCATAGTTTTAGCTGCTCCCAGCCTGCTCCAAAACAGCTGTTTCAGCTGCTCCCGTGGCTACTCCCAAGTACATTTCATGAGTTCCACCCCTGGATTGGGGACTGGGGAGGAAGCGACTGCTTAGTCCCCAGTTTTTGATAGCAGTTTTAGTACAAATGCACTCTCTCACCCCCTCAGTTCTGTGAAAACTTTCAGGGATATCTAAAGAGAAAATAAAGTTTTTAATGCTCGTGCTCTCTAAGCACTCGAGGCTGACCACCTGATTCGACGACGCGAAAGAGTGCAAGTAGCCCTTGTTCTAATAGGAGATTTTAAGTGGCTGCCCAAACTTAGAAAAGTCTAGGATATGAGCTTAGCCAGTTTTACATAGACTCTTCTGCAACATCTCATGAACCTTAGAAATAAAGCATTACTCAAACTGGATCGAGTTTTCCGGTTGGCTCATGAGTTTTCAAGAAATGTTTCACATTATAAAGCAAATCACTATTGTAATTCCGGCATTGCATTTTTTCACAGTTTCGAACGAATCTAAGCTTGAATGAAGTGTATCGGTTTTGACTAAGGAACAGGAGAACAAGACCCTCAAGTCAAACATAGGTTTTAGATATCGGATCACAGGATGAACAATTAGGGGCTATGTCCATTTGACTTTTGTATAAGATGCATGACTAATAATTAAATGGGCTGAGGGGGGCTGTGTCTTATGCACAAAGCTCAATTTGCACATGTTGATTTGATACAGATATTTAATTATTTTTTCTTTGTTTTCTCTTCTTTAGCACTTCACGTTACATGCAGCATCTGAAAACAAAGGCAAAACACCACGGGGCTCCACTTTGGCATCTCAAGGACCGAAATAAAATGTTCGAAGGTACTTTTCTTATTTTCTGATCAATTATTCAAGTGACATTGCATGATTGTTGCAAGCAGCATAGGAAAGAATACGCAATATTCTTTTAAAGAGATCCTTTTCCAATTCAAAATTCTGTAACCTTTTTTTTTATAGAAAACCTGTTGGTCTCAGCGTCATAATGAACATTACTCTATGTGTAGAGCAGTATCACTAAGGGACTTGCTGTAAAACGAACTGGAGAAATTTGCTCCTACAAGCATTGAGCTCATATTCTTACCAAAGGTCTATTTTAGCAGTGAACACTATTGTGACATGTCAAGGCACAGCTCCGTCTCTGTGGAATGTGAAAACAGCATTCTCTATATTTTCAAGCATGAGTGCCGACGCAGATGACAGAGTGACGTTTGGTGTTGTTGAGAAGGTGCTTTATATCGCTGTTTGAAATTGCAATGATCGCAGTGGCCGATCAGACTGCAGATAATGTTTTGTAATCCCACTGCCTTCTATAATTCTGCATGTTCATCTGAATGCCAGAACTTGCAGAAGAAAACACAACTGACATTGAGGAAACTTGCTGCAGATGCATTGCTCAGCTGTATTGCCTGCTTTCCACAACAGGTGGTGGCACTTCTCGACAAGAGTACTCAACACGACTCAGTTGTATACATCGGTGCCCATTGTCAAAAATTTTAATGATATAGTTCTATTTTTCACAGAATGGAGTCGCACCTTAAAAGTTTTCATGGGAATCTGTGTCACAAAAGGAAACCGTTGATAATAAGTTCAGTTTGCTAAATGAAGGCATTGATTCATCCAGCTCGTTTTACAGCCCACCTTTCAATCGACACCGCCCTATGTGGAGAGCAAGTCGTCTGTTTCTTACGTAGACATTACGGTGACGTCAGAAAGGTGACGAGCTCTCATTGGCTTTGAGCGGAAGATATAGTGGGTAGACCACAATGCTAGACAGCATGAGGTCTACCCACTATTTTTTTTTTGTTCAATCGGTCAATAAGAGCTCGGCCTTCTGACATCACTGCAACCCCTGTGCAAGAAGCAGACAAACTTACGCTCCGCATAGGATTACGGATACTCAAAAGTGCTTTCCGTAATATAATTTACGGAAAGCCTACTCTGAGTGTCCTTTTACGGACAACTTTTAAACACTTTTACGGATACTAGAGCGATTTCCGTAATAGGTTTTACGAAATGCATATTCCAGTCCGTTGTTTTACGGACACCTCTTGAATAGCGTTACGGATAGCAGCGCACTTCCCGTAATCTGTTTTGCGGAACGTCCTTTAATTTGCGGATTGTGTATGCGTTTAAAAGGATTTTTCCGTTATTAGGATTACGGATGACCTTTCCGGCAGCATAGGTGCCAGAGAATTTCTCCGTAAAAGAGGGCAAATTTTTTTACAGTGTGCCCTGTGGGAGAACACATGCAGATGGACGCAACACGGCTGATTAAAAAATAAACGCCGAGCTTACACTTCTCGAAACTAGTCTGTTGTGAAGTTGGTAAAGCAATAAACAATTTATCAAAGTTTTCATAGTATCAGAGGCGTGTGAAAATTTTGAGAAGGCAGTATTCAAGGCAATGTCGTTTGATGCAGATGATTGTTTTTTACGCAGCGGGGATGGACTTCATGGGTTGGCCGGAGCGGGTCACGTGAACGGTGTGACGTCGCCGCGTCGTATCTTGCATAATGCCGCTCAGGCAAATAAAAAAAGATACGATCTTACATGGCACCTAACTTAGCACAAATTATTGTTAACTGTTCCTTTATTATGTCAAAAACTATTGTCGTTCCGTACATCCCCAAAATATTCAAGAAACAACGATATTCTTAAGTTCCCCATGCATTTGTGACCGGAGTTGGAACCCACGGGCGTTCCCCGCTAGTCGCCGGAAGATGGCGTTGCAGATTGTGCTACTCTGCTCCGAAGGAGCTATATAGTGCTCTAGCCTTAGCGACATCGCATAAAACGCACTACTATACTCAGTGCTGTGACTTTGCCTTCAGATACTCATTACATGAACTATTGAATATTGTCTTTGTTTTTCTTCTTTTCGTTGTGTTTTTTCGTGTAGATTCTAGGGATGTAAATAAACGTAAATGTGAAAACGACGGAACACCATAATGTGACGCTTTCGGCGATGCTTGATAATCCCCTCGGCTCTTACCGTTGGTTTCGCTCGGGCTAAAGGTGAAAGGAAATATATTTCATTATACCTGCCTTGTTCCCACCCCTCATCCAACGGCAGTCTATTGCAAACCGCACTTTCACTGAGCTCTGAAAGTTGATTTCAAGGCCAGGTTGGTCACTCGTGTTTGTACGAACTGAGGGCATAGCACCGCTTTCTTGAGTTTACGTAAAAAGCGGCCTCTTGACAAATGTTTCTTTAAACGTAAATGCTCTCCCTTTTCAACTAGGTCTATTCCCGCTCCTTTATGCTGCCCGTTGTCACGGGACTCCTTTTCTCGCTGAACCGCTTTTGTTGCGTGAGCTACACTGGCCAAGGTTGAGCAGTTTCGCGTGGCTCCCAAAGAGCCGTGCTGCGCAGGCGCGAGGAGCAGTGAAGTCACAAGGCGCATAGCTGGAGTGCCGGAGCCGCCGCCGTGCCGCCGCCGCCGCGCGTGCCGCCGCCGCCGCGCGTGCCGCCGCCGCCGCGCGTGCCGCCGCCGCCGCGCGTGCCGCCGCCGCCGCGCGTGCCGCCGCCGCCGCGCGCGCCTCGCCGGTCTGCGCATTCCCGAGGAGTGACGTCATAGCCGCGGCAGACGCACTGGCGCCCCCGCTTACCCAGCTGTGCGCCTCCGTTGCGCAGTAGCCAAGTCTGACGCTGCACCGGAGCGGCTTGATAGCGCCTCTCATTTTGTGCCCATAAGCTCACGCTACGTATATCCTGGCATAGCCAAGCTAAGCCACCGGAATTTTTTAAGTCGAGCTGGAATAGAGTTCTTTCGATGAAGCGGCAAACCGTTTTAGTGCGTCATAGCTATTTTATCATACAATCTGAGTGCGTATGCCACTAATATCGTAAAACTATCAGTTATCGCCACAGGGAGCCGGGAAAAAAAAGTAAGAACTCCATAAAACTAGGAGTGCTTCCAGCGACGCATTAAAGGCCAACTTAATTTACGAGTGAAAAGCGAGGCGCCTGCCCTTTCAATTTAGCCTCATACTCCCGAACACGGTCGTTTTCAGTAAACAAACCAGTACCAGCCCTTATCAGTTCTAGTTGGTACTCTCTTCTTCTTTTTTTTTCTGCCCACTAATCACCGCTTGATGAAAGAAAATATTAAATGCAAAAGTCGCTACATTTTGCAAATGGACGCCATCGCGCTTAGCCTTACGAACATTCAGCGGTAGTTTTAAGCAAACTTCGAAGTTTGAATACATTATTCCTCCCCGCCGGAAACCGCGCTTTGCGCATGTGTCCTTTTTTATACTTTTATGAACTCAAATGAACGGGTGAAGAGAACAGTTATAGTAAGTTATATAATTAAAGCTGCAAAACTTTATTCCCGATGGTATGTACAAATTTTTAGGAATGTATTTCATGTTTTGCTAATTAAGTTATCAATGCGGATTCAGGTGTCCTTAACGCTTTTAACATGGCGCTACACTTAGGCTGTAATACAAAAGGCTGCGTTTTCGTACGTCACGTGGCAGCACACTGCACACATAGCTACGATATTGTCACTTTAAACGCTGTGTGTAAAAACAGAAATACAGCAGGTCAAATAAAAAGTCACTGCAATGTCACCGATTTCCAAACTTAAGAACCAAAAGCCAAATAAATAAGCCACGCTAATAGATAAGTACCAAACAATAAGCAACACTCAACACTTTATCTTCAAAACATTTGTTTGCGAATATCACCGTCGTGTCAGAGCTGAGAGTAATTGATGCCGGTTTCCCGCCTGGTATCTAGAATAATTAAACTTACTTTTTCGCTTAGCGTAAACAAAATCTGGAACATATCAGACAGAATGAAAAAAAAGGATACGTATCATAATCGAAGTGCTCTCAAAAGTTTGTTTATTTATGTCCAGACATCGCCGTCTTCGTGCGATGTTTGAAGTGAGTAACTTCCAAGTTTACTTGGCTCAAAAAAAAAAGAACGAGCCACAAAAATTTAGAAAAAACACGCAGCTTTATTTATCAGAACTCTTCCCTTTTCAAGGCGCTAAGTGGTCACGGTGAGGAAAAAAAACAAAAACGCAAGAGGATTTCTGGTCTCGCAGATAAAACTTTTTCATTCTGAGAGCAAGGTCTCTCGTGCTCAGCCTGTATTTTCACTTGGGAGTTGGAAGCGGATCTCAAAAACACTCAAGCCACATAGCTCAGGCTCTCATCGAGAAGAGTGCTTCGGAACTTTTAACGGAAAAAAAGGCAAAAAAACCAACTCAAACTGAACACAAATAGGACAGTAATGGGAAGTTTGAAGAAGTGCCATCGGCGCGTCTCGGTGGAAACATATTTTACGATCGTGTTATTTATCACGTTGCTCTTACATCACGTCGCCTTCCTCAAGGTAACCAATTGCAGCTAAAAAAACAAGGATAAATAGGAAGAATTGTGTAGTGCAAGAAACAAGATGTACACACGTCTGAGATATATTTATGTCGTCGTGGCGTAGGCTCCCGCCTTTCTGGGGCACTGCGGATCTCTTCAGTCGAAATAAATATAATTATAAATACTATTATAACTTACGCGGATGTGAGTCAAAGTAGCGTCTAACTTACAAGTGCTTTATGAACTCGAAAACTGCCGGGTTTTGGAACACCTTGTTTTACTAAATTCTGTCTATCTTTACTATCCCAGCATTTTGTTTTTATGTATCTGAAGCCTCTTTTTTTTTTTTTTTTGTGTTATGAGCACGATACGACAAATATACCAGAGTCACTGACAATTTGGGAGACGCAGGTTATGACTTAATTTGTCTTAAAGCTTCTGGCTTTGTGATGGGTTCTCGGGCGTTCTTAAGGGCAAGTGCTGCAATTTCATTGCCCGCGGAGCGCTAAAAAGATGTACGAGCCCAGACGTTCTCTGAGGCTTTGTAAGCGATCAGTGACTACTAGCGCCGAGAAGTTCCGGTGGTGCCCTCGGAAGGTTTCCGCTCTCGACGTCAGGACCAGGATTTGACTCGCGTTATTAGCAGGATTTGCCTCTGCCTCACTGTGATTGGCAGGATTGGCCTCGCCGTGAACCGGCGATTGGGCAGGCATTATCACCGTCCAGAAAGCTATGGTTTGGCCAATCCCGAACTTCGACTACAGCGACGCTTTTGGCGACGCCCCTCGCTAATAGTCGTCTGTCGCTAAAAACGACTCGCCACTTTAGAATATAAACGAAATGCTAACGAAACATTAAAACAAAGCGTAAAAATGAGCTTATTTTGTATTTGTTTTAAGATTTTGTCTTTCTAGTTTATCTGATACGCTAGATAAGAAATAAATAGACAAACACTATAACATAAAAAACACACGCACGAACACGCAGATACCGACACACTTACATTTACTGGCGCACATGCACACGCAGAAAAGCCCCAAGGCAGATAAATACACGCAAGTACATTAATACGCGCACTGCCCCCCCCCCCCCTGTCAAGGCGCAAAGGAGACACGCAAGAACACCCGCCAAACACCCACACGCGCGCACCTACAAATCCACCATCCTAAGCACGCATACATATGCCTACACGTTTACAGAGACGCTTCACACCCGATTGTCCCTCTCCTCCAACCTCATCTACACACCAACGTACACGTAGAGTCACACAGACGGGCACGCGAAGAGAATCATTCGCACAATTCCAAACAATTTACGAACGAGGGCACCGAGATCTTCACGCACGCCCGATAGAGTCTCTGCGCGCAGAACCAGTTAAATCAAATGCGCGTGCTGCGCGAAAGATTTTCCGAATTCCCTAAACGCCGTTTGCTCGGCATTTCTTTAAACAACAACGACCCACGGTAATTTATTGGTGTCCTCATGCTCCCTCGCTGCCCAATTCAAATTGTTGTTTTTTTCCTCACCCGCTTCTAAGTATCCTTTCATTTCTCTCTCTCCCTCTCTCTTTCTTACATGTCTTATATATCTGTTTTATTATTAGGGCCAGGGGCATTACAAAGGGGTGTTGTGAAGAAACAAAGAAAATACCAGTAGAAAATAAATGACATATAAAGTTGCTTGCCTACGGTACCTTTCCAGATCACCGCACGTGAACAGCAACATTTTAGCATTAACTGCTAGACTTAAATTTACTATTTAGCTTGCGTCAATATAATGCCACCGCGAAAAAGAAAAGAAAGAGAACATTAACGACGGACTGTCGTAAGAGCACATTGAAAACAAAAATAAAGCAGGCATTTTTTTGTAGTTAACCTCCTTTTGGAAACACTCGGCAAGTGAAAGCTTTCCCTTCGATGACGTCCAGACGCCGAACACGGCCGTCAAAGTTGTAGCCGAATGAATGGCCATCCAAATACCTTCAGGTACTTGTATATCTTCGGTATTGTTGTTTTGTAGTAAATACAAAAGGTCTGTTTTCACTATATTGAGAATACGTGTAAATTCTCTTACCGACGCTCTCTTAAAAACGGATCGCCAAAATACTTCGAAAGGCTTATATTGCACCAAAACATGCCATTTTACAGGCATGTTTTTACATCCATCTTTTTTTTTACTACGCAATATTTTACTTCTTATAAATGTGGGTTGATACATTTAGTATGCATATATTAGAAAGAGCAAAAACACCACTATGTGGCGCAAAGGATTAAACAACCGAATATTTTTTACCTCCGGCGCTTTCAACACAATATCTTCGAAACGTCCTTTTGGGGAGTTTTCCAAGCCCAAAAACTACTATAATTGAGTACTTGAACTTCGTTTACAGCCGCGAGAAGTCACATCGCCCTTCATGCCACGTTTCCACGTAGTCGGAGAGCGAAAACATCGGCTAAAAATAAACATGTGTGACAGACGACGTGAGTTATAGTGCCTATCACCTTTTAGTTCAGTGATGATATTTGGGACATTATACCTCCCAAGTTTACGAATGCTCGTCTAATAATGTTTCACAAACTTTATCATCAAGAATCGCTTCACGATGATTTTTTTTCATGCATTTCACGTCAATTCTTCACATAGGAACCACTTACATAGACTTGAAGGCATTACATACCAATAATCTATTTATGCCACATTCATTCATACAACGAAAAATAATCGATCGAAATGATCTCATGTACAGTAATAATAACACCGCGTTTTGACTTTTTTTTTTTCTTGTGCGTATTGCAACAAAATAGAAATAGGTGTTGAATATGAAACCGAAAATAAATATTTAACGAAGCGAACTTGTACATTGAAACTTGAAGATAAAGGGGCCAGCGTCGTGCGTACCAGACGAAAAGGTAAATAACCCGAAGCAGCAGTTACTGTTGATTTAAAACAAGCGGTGTGCTCCCAAATGCCCTCAATCAGAATACACCATTACAAGCGAGAATAAGCTAGAACTTTGAGGTAGGCTTACCGGGCTTCAAACCCCATGCTTCCGCGTGGATGCCGGGCGCGTTGTCACCCTGCCAGGAAAGCGGCAGTATTTAGTTAGCGTTATCTTATTTACGATTTAGCTTGCTTTAGTATATATTTTGTTTCGTTGTCATGTTTACATTTTTATTACAATATATATTGTATATTTTAAGTACGCCCCCCCCCCCCTTTGTTTTTTCTCCTTGAGGCGTCTGCAGGCTATTGTGAATATATAAATAAGTTTGGGGGGAGGGGGGGGGGGGCTGTTTAAATGGACCTTGCAAACATATTTGAGCTCATGACCTTTTTGTGTTTCTACATCTACTGAGGTTACGGTAACCCTAGGGACAATGAGAAAGTTGCAAAATATTATAGTCGGCGACACGTTAAGATCTCAATAGTTAATATACGCCTCCAGCATTTGTTTGTTGTTGTTCACCGGGCTTTGGCTGCTCATGCGCAAAAGTACTGATGAAGGCAGAGAGCTCACGCTGGTGGTGTAAAATCTACTTTACTTTTAACCTGTTACCGTCTATTGTGTATTACATGTATTTGAATCAAACCAGGAGCAAACTCTTGACCTAAAGTGACGCCAATTGGTGACAAAAGCCGTCAACGAGCGATGCCATATGGAGCGAGTTTGTGATTAATCGGAAGCGTCGAAATGCATAAAAAAGTTTAATTCGAACAACCACCGATTTCTTTTTTATTTAAGTAGTTTTTATTGAATTTCAGCATAAAAACAAACAGACCTAAAGTTTCAAAAGTACGAAAACAGCTCATGCAACACAACTAGCTGTGACAGTAATATTCTAAAGTTCCCGGATGAAAGACGCGTGCAGCTCGTCCAATGCGGAGTGCAAATTCGTCTGCTTCTTTTGCAGGGGTTCTGGTGACGTCAAAACACCGAGCTCTGATTGGCTCTTATTAAAGGATAGTGGGTAGACCTCAAAGCAAGCTGCCTTGCGGTCTACCCACTATTAATCGATCAGAGCCAATCAGCGTTCTCGGCGTTCTGACGTCATCAGAACCGCTGAAAACTTAGCAGACAAACTTGAGCTCCGAGGCTGGTAGCTCTCAAGTTTCCAGCAGCGACCCTGGCGAGCGAAATCGAATATTTTTTGGTCGCGTTTTCGTTACGCATCTCGTTGCGTTTTTACAACGTGCGTGTGCGTCCTTTACATCGTTCCTGTGGACAGACGCTGAGGGATACTTAGCGATGCTGTACTCTAAGCCCCGGTATCGTGCATTATGGGACTCTATAGGACGCCGCTTCACGTCAGAATGAAATGGTCGCTTCTCGCGGACGCTGCAAGACGCGCTGGTAGCGATGCTCACGCAAGGTAGATGATGCTGCGTGAATCTACTAGACTCCGTTTAGCCTTAAGCTAAGACTAGAATAACTGCCTTCCGCGCGAGCTCGCTGGCTTCCGCAGTGCCTTGGTTGCGCGTGCCTTCGCGTTCACACTTGTGTTCAGCTCGAGCTGAAGGCGAAGCTTCTAGACTCTGTTTCACTTTGTGTTGTACCGTAGGAAAGGCTACAAGCGCGAGCTCCTTGCTCTAGGGCAAATTTCGGCGGATCAAGCCCTCGTGCACCAAGGGCAGCTGCCAACACTATGAGCTCGCGCTTCTAGCGTTCGCTGCGGTACAACCTAAGGTGAAACGGAGTACAGTCTAAACTTAAAGGGCGGTTCTCACATGCAGCGAAGCGCTGATTTAGCGCTGCTCATGTGTCGTCAGTTAATTATCGTCTGCCTCGAGCCACAGTTTTGACGGGGCAATACAAAGCGGGTGAACGCTTCCGTCAGCATGCACGCGCTTAGCACAAGGCTAGCGCTATGCTTGCAGCGCTCCGCTGCATGTGTGAACAGGCCTTTCGGGCGAACGGAGTATAGCGATGACGTTTAAGGGGTGTAGGGGGGGGGGGGGGGGGGGGGGAGCGCAGGCATTGTCTTCTAGGCGGTATTGGCGACGTGCGTGATCGGAAGCGTCGCTGTGATCGGCCTTCCCCGATCGGCCGAATGCTAACTATGACGTCAGGGAAGGATTTTTCTTGGACGGATATAAGAGGTATGAAAGTATAGGGTGGTTCAAGTGACTAGGCTCGATTTAAAATGGACCGTAAAACTCGACGCCTGCATATAGCCATCTAAACTTTTCGTCAAAGATGCATGTCACAGGTCGGTTTTTCTTGTAAAATTACAAAGCCTGGTTCTCTTTTAGTAAAAAATAGGGCCAAGAAACTTGCCGCCGTCTACGGCAAGCGGCAACACAGACGCTTAAGTCCAGTAGCGGGGTGTGTTTTTGGCGTTCGTTTTGATATATGGCGTTGGGAGCAGCGTCTGCAGGTGCAGCCGACCAGCGAAAGATAGCAGACGACACGCAGACGAAATCCATATGCAACAAAAGCGCCGCCATTATGCAGACGCGTTTTTTACTTTAAGTTCTGCTTTTATTGGTCGCATTTATTTTTTAACCGCAGGTACATGTCATAGAGGTTATATTCATTTTGATTAACCACGGTGGTCACGAGCCGTCGTATAAAGAGGTAGCGCCATATATCAATACGAACGCCAAACACACCCCGCTACTGGACCCCTGTCGTCTGCGTTGCTGCCCGCCGTAGACCCTGACACGTTTCTTGGCCTTATTTCTTACAGAAAGAGAGCTACACTTCGTAATTTTACAAGAAAGAACCGACCTGTGAATTACACTTTACACGAGAAGTTTAGAGTGCTACGTGCGGGCGTCGATTTTTACGGTCCATTTCAGATCGAGCCTGGTGACTTGGACCACCCTATAGTTGAGTTTTGGCGGTGTTGCCAGCGTTGGTTTCAGATTGTAATGATTTCAAGCTTCCACCATGCTAACTGTAAACACCATCGAAATGGATGTTCACAAGTTAATGACGTCATGAGAGGGAGGCATAAGTGTGCTCCACCAAACATCTCCCCGCTAATTCATTGGGTGCCATATTGTTGGACGTTGTTTAGAGCACATGCTCAAAACTGGCTCCCATTTATTGTCTTCTAAGAACAATGATTATTATTGTGTGGAATGGATGTTAAACGTGCGTTCCGTGCACTCCTCGCAGGCAGTGCAGCCAAACCTATGGATACCCGTGCGCTCGCGGACCTTGAGCATTGATCAAAGCTGTGCACGTGCGGTGTTCGCGTCTACTGAAATGCCAGAAACAGACGTCCTCTAGCATCGTTCTGAGCGTGCGCTGCGAACAACGTCCAACAAAATGGCGACCCGTGAATACCTCCCATAGGCCACCTGCGCTAAAACCTTAAAGCTTGAAAAAAACAGCGGCACCCCCATTTTAGGTAGTACAATCTCACCTGATTGGACATCGCGCTACTCATGGCACCTTTGCTGAGTTTTTATTTTCTTTCTGTGTTGTGCTGAAGAACGGAAAAAACACCTTTGAACATCCGAAGTCGGCTAGATTCAACGCCGCAAGCCAAGCGAAAGTGCGATATTCATGCCAACACCGCTAGGGTATGCGTCTTGTCTCTGGGTGGTGACGTCAGAACAACTAGTTTCACGATGCTTTCTTTTTCTCGTTTTATTTTGGAACGGGTGAAACGGCGTGTCTCGTCCGCTCCGGAGTCCTGGCTTTGACCTGCGGTTCGACAGCGTTCGAACTTTTGTTGTTTGTTTGCACTTTCCTCGTGATCTCGTGTTTGGCACCAGAGCAGACACACTTCTACATAGCACCATAGCCCCCTCCATACTTACAAAGCCTGGCAGATCGCCACGAAAAGCGGCCGCTGAAATTGAAAAGGTAGAGCGGCACAGAACGGATGAGAGGAGAACCACGTGACGGGCGCCTCGCTGCGGCGAGACGCCGAAACGCACTCCTCCCGAGCGATGGAATGTTTGCTCGTGCTCCTCGCGTTCCTCACGTTACCGCTTCTTTTCTCATCGGGTTTCAAAACTATGTTTCGGGTCCCTGCCGCTACAAAAGCTGTGCGCTTATGTCCAGGTTCCCCGAGAAATACTCTGTGCTACCATATCCTCGCGCTCCATATCTGCGACCTGGCACTTTATGGCTAAGTCGTCGAACTGCCAGGCTTTCCGATTATATAGAAGGCTATGGCACCACTCAAAACTAGAGTTACTGAACCTCAAAGCAAATCCGAACGAGTTGCCTTTCTCAGCGTCCCCTAGGCCACGCATAAAGCCAATGCGGAGAGCCAGTTGTCTCCTCCTTTTGCAAAAGTTGCACAGACGTCAGAAAGACGCCGAGCTCTCATTGGCTCTGATTGAAGGAGCGTGGGTAGACCTCAAAGTGAGCTGCCTTGAGGTCTGCCCGCTATCCCTCAACCAGAACCAATCTCAGCTCGGCGTTCTCACGTCACCGAACCCCTGCAAAAGAAGGAAACGCACTCGCGCTCCGCATTGGCTTAGCGCTACGGAGCTCCGCCGTCTTTGGTTTTATTTTCCTATATGAAGCCACGGCCGGGAGGAACGACGGAATGCGGTCAATGAAACAGGAGACCGCAAAAGAGAAATGACAAAGTTCCGTAGTAATACCGGCGAGAAAAACAAAATAGCCGCAGAAGAATGGCTCCCAAAGCAATTTATGGCGTGCACACAAGCTTCCATACCCGTACTTTGAGCCGGATCGACATCATGGATGGCTTCATACAGCTGCACTGCCTTGGCACAGAGAGGGGCCCGGGAAGCTAGACTACCTTCGAATTACTTTAATTATTATGTCCAGCAATTGTGAGAAATGTTAAGACCTTTGTGTGTTATCTAAACATTTTTAGATGAATGTTTTTCTCAATAAAAACGTTAAATTTTAATAAGAGTATTTTTTTTAAGTTTAGTTCGGTGATAACAATTAACTACGTGGTAACAAAGCAGTCGAGTAATTCTCGCAGAAAACACATGGACATTAGCTTAAGCATCAGCTTCTGACGTGATTTTCTAAACCTGCAAAGACACGATAGAGCTACAGACACAGCATTTACCCCCCATTCACACTGGAAGCGGATCCGCGTTCGCGAAGCAGTTGCGAAAGCGGTTGTATAAAGATCCAGTGCAATTGCACGCGCGCTTGATGTCATCGTGTGCGCGTGCAATTGTACTGAATCCTTATACAACCGCGTTCGCAAACGCTTTGCGAACGCGGATCCGCTTCCAGTGTGAATGAGCCCTTACCGCTCATTCACACTGGAAGCGGATCCGCGTTCGCAAAGCGGTTGCGAACGCGGTTGTATAAAGATCCAGTGCAATTGCACGCGCACTTGATGTCATCGGGTGCGCGTGCAATTGTACTGAATCTTTATACAACCGCGTTCGCAACCGCTTTGCGAACGCGGATCCGCTTCCAGTGTGAATGAGTGGTTACTGAGGTTTGCGGTCAAACGTCCCAATAAAGCAATCGATATATTTGATTTTTAATGATTAGACAACCCACCTACATATAGACATTCAATCAGGTCATATATTCACTGCAACTAAAAAGGATCTTCAAAATCTCTGCAGATACATGCATCTATGTACGCCACAGCGGAGCTCCTTAGCGCCAAGCCAATTAGAAGAGCAAGTCGACTGCTTCTTACGCGGGAGTTTCGGTGACGTCAGAATGATGCCGAGCTTTGATTGGCTCTGATTCAAAGAATAGTGGATAGATCTCAGTGCTGGAGACATTAAGGTTAACCCACTATTTTTTTTTTAATCTGCCAATCAGAGATTGGTTTTGTTCTGTCGTCACCGCAACTTCTGGGTAAGAAGTAGACGACTTACTCTCCGCATACTTCACTAATTATTCTTGATAAAAAAGTTGTAGTTAAAACCTTCTTATAGCCCATCTCTCCTTTGGCGTGACAACTGCTTCATTAAGAACTAGAGTCAAAGTTCCGAGAAGCAGATATTTCGCAGAACCCGGCATTGAGTACGTTACAGTTACCGCCTGCAGAATGGCGATTACAAAACCGCATAACTGCGTAGTGATAGAAGACCGGAGAGGATACTCCCACTGTAAAATGCCAAATACGGCCATATACAAATTGGAAAATAATGGTCATAACCATATAGCCAATCCTTGCCCCAGCTCCGACCTGTCGATCACCATACAGATCACTGTCCATGCACTCGACTCCCTTAACCCTAAACTTCAGAGCGTGTTGCTGGACGTCAAGAAAAAGCGGCGCTCGGATTGAACAATTGCGTCTAAGGAAGATGGTGTCCAATTGAACTTTAAAGTTCATACAAAGCGCGTTAACGTTTTAATTATTGATAAGGAGGACTCCAATCCCAGATGCTGAATAGACACAGTATCCGGAGGCAATGAATGCAATATCTGGGGAGAGGAAAGCGAAAGATAGAGCTCAAAACTACAACGCGCCATACATTTTTATGCCAACTTTTTGCACAGGCTGATTTGACTTCAAGAAACTTTAAGTTGTAACACTGCAGTGCAATGTCAGTTGCAAGAAAATGAAACGAAATATATTGTCGACTGAGCTATGAATTTAAACATATATATCTATATATATATATATAGGTGTGTGTGTTTTCTTTTATTTACATAGGCTTAGGTTTGAGAAAAAAAAAGGTAGACTCCTTTTACCCGAAAAGTAACATTGTTGTTAGCTTAGAGTACAACCAGAGCGCTAGTATAAACATAGTCGGATATACTGATAAGACTGCAGCAACGCAGAAATAAAAGAAAGCGGCAATGGACATGTTGGCTTTCGTTATTACTTCTCCATGTTGGAGGGAGAGGGCAGGATGGTAGCGCTCACCACGTCCCCGGGAAATGTCTCCATTCTCTGGAGGAAACCCCGTCAAGAGCAACACAACGGCGTTCTGGCGTCCGCGGTGCCAGAAAAACACACTAGCGGATATGGCTCGGAAGTCCGACGCCAAGAGCTCGCCTCTCGTCATGAAAGCGGTGCCGAGATATCAAATGGGGTCGATGCGCGTTACGTGAAAGTTAGGAGAAAAGAAAAAAAGAAAAAAAAGTTATGGTGCTTGAGGCCAGGCTGTTTTATATGGGTTTTTCACCTCATTCGTCGGGCTCTCAAACGTGTGTTCATTTTTTTCTTCTAGATTTACAGTTTTTGGTAATAATATTAATATTTCTTTATTTGTTTATTTTTTTTTTTTGCTCACAAACAACTTTTCAGTCTTCACAGTGCTGCACGTAATGTAGTAGGAACAGCGAAAGATTGTTGAAGAACAATACAAATCGTTTTGCCATATTTCGGCGATAGGCATCCGTTCGCGAACAAGCAAGGTAAGATCCCTAAGGAACATGAAAATATTCAGATGCTGTTTCTTATTGAAGGCCAACTGAATCCGTGACAAAGGAGATACAGGGACATGCAAGATGGATAAAACGTTGATGAATTACGACTAACCCTTGACGGAATATGGAAGCCTATGGATCGTGATAGATCCATTGAAAGAAAAATGTTCGCCAACTTGCCTGATTTTTCTTTGTATTGTCTAAAAGATAGATCTTGCTAAACACAATGAGGCCTTTATGGCTTCGTTAAAGCGATGATAAAAAAAAAAAGACACTGTATCGGTAGAAATGTCAGGCGCACCATAACTGCCATCAACCTTTCTGCTATATGCTTGACGGATACATACTTACCACGAAAATGCGTGCATACTTGCAAACGAATGGTAGCAAAAAATATTTAAAGAATCGCCAAAATGCTGAGTTTTTTTTTCTTCCTCGCAGTGGGCACAACGTTTTGTTTCCAAGAGGCGGTATACAAAGTCCGGACAAAAGCTGATCTATTTTTTCACACATATGGACAAAAGCTGACCAGGAGAAATTTGCATGTTGGTCTTAACACGAACACGGACCACTTAGGTGCACGCGTGCGAAACTAAAATGAAACGATGGATTAAATCTGAGAGGCACATTGATCGACTGGTTGGAATCGAATGCAGTCCCCTACTGCTTCCAGCAGTCTTGGTAGATCTCGGTGTACCTGGAACCCCTTGCAAATTGTTTTTAAGACGATTCTGCAGGCGCTGAGTGGTTTTTTGTACCCGCTTCACTGGGGGCCAACGCTACTAAGACACTCAGTTGGGAAACTGCCATAGAGACTGATCTGAAAAAGTGGCCCCGATCTGTCCTTGAGCACCGAGCTAATGACGAACACAACGCCGCCATTTCTCCCGCAGCGGCCACTCGAGAAACTGTACGTTACTTCTACTTTGGCTTTAATCGGCCATTTTGGAGCCCAAACAGATACAGCGGAAGAGGTTACAGGGGTGCCACCCCCGTCTACCCAGCGGACGCGCCGCGACACGCTACTGAAGTTAAAATGCACCTAGGTCGGGAACCACTGCCTGAAAGCACCGCTGAGGCATGGTTCTATAAAAACAATATTAATTGTGCCGCAAAATCCTGCAGACTAAAGATTTTAAAAACATCACGCGCCCATCATTTTGTACTAAACTCCAATACATTTCACACCAAAAAGAGTCTCTTCCGATTGTTTTTACGCAAAATCATGCTTTCTAAAAGTTCAAGGTGACAACAGTACAGACCAATGATAAAGAGTGGCGCTGTTGTCGTATTTAGCTCGGTCTCGGTGGACGCCAGCGGCCCAAGTTTCGACGGCGAGTTTCCCAACTGAGTGTTCTAGTAACGTTGCTGGGGGCTCACATCTCCTGGCTTGTGTCAATGCCGTGGCAACGAGTGCCTGATCTTGCTCTAGGCATTCAATCAGCCTCCAGACACTTGGATGGGCGTGGCCGACAAGCTTCTGGAACCCGTTACGCTCTCCTTTGCAGGCATTGTTCATCTGGTATTCAACTTTTGTAAAGTGACGTCGTGCATAATCGTGCATGAAGTTGAGCTTGTGTCCGGGTCTGGGAAAAATACGGGAGAGCTTTTGTCTGGTGAGCTTTTGTCCGGTGAGCTTTTGTCCGGTTGCCCGGTTCTACAGCCCTATGAATGGTTGGCTTGCTGCAGGAAAGCTCGCGTAAGGAAAGCAGTACCTACATGCTCGAGCCGGCGTCGTCCACAACGTTATGCACTTCAGTTAAACGAAGTGCCCAAATGTTAGAACGTTTTACTAGGTGACGCATTTTATTCGAAACGGGTAGACTGAACCATAAATGCCGTCTCTCTTCAAAAGGTGCACAAATATGTATAACAGTTTTGTGGGGCGAATTGAAATAAGAAAAGAAAAAAAATAATGTGCACCATTAATCGTGTTGTTAAGTATCTGAATTCTGTTCTAACTTGACCTCACTTCACCGCAGGCGAGAGATTGAAATATTTCAATAGGCTTTCAATATTAGACATTTGTAGCGGTTTGAAGCGCTGGACCCAATCGCGTTTTTGCTTTTTAAGTCATTGGCGCTCTGTTCGCGTTAAACCGAACACGAGTATGGAAGCAAGCCCACGTCCAGGAAGAGTTTTATTTTGTTAGCTGTGTTCCGGAAGCACAGAAAAAAAATTCAATTAGAAATCATTGCCCGTATACGTGACCCATCCATGATTCAGGAAAAGCACGCACGCTATCATACGGCGGACTGGACAATAAAAAAAGGACTGCTCTATTCCTTAAAAAGAAAGGCAGCTTTTGACAAAAGGAGCATGAGGGAGAAAAGGAAAGAATGCTGGACGGATAGGAAAGCAGGCACAAAGTTAGTGAAAACCATTTAGACAAAGTGAGAGCCTGATAAAATGTAACCGTGGAAAAGTATACAAACGGGCAAGATACTTGGATAAAAATATACGTTAAATATGAATAAAGCTTTCATAAATTCTTCTCTGTCGACCTTGAGAACGCACAGACTTGAAACCTGTAACAAAAAGAAAAGCACCCGGAAGGGCGGAACAAAAATAGACGATAGGAGACTAGCGTCGCGGAAGCGGAAATTGCTGTGGTAGCCCAATGTTATTTCTTTCTCCGCTCATGACTTTATTCTATCACGCTAGATATAAAAATAACATGAAACATCAACGAGAGCGAAGAATGTTTCGGTTTAAAATAAAAACGGATGAAAAAAAAAAAAACATTAAAATTATAACCGGACGTAGAAAATGAAATGCTCATATCTGCGAAAAACTTTGGATTTTTAAACACACCGCGGCCCCTGGTGCGTTCCTGAGTACCGGCAAGAGAGAGAGAGTTTTGGGATGAGGGTTTCTGTTATAGTGACCCGCTTGTTGTGTTTCTAGTTTAGCCCCCATAGTTTCAGATAAGTTGTCGAGGTAATCATAAATTCATCTCAAATAAAATTTTAAAAAATTCAGCCACTTTTTTTTTTTTTTAAGGGGGGGGGGGGGGGGAGTGTTGAAATCGTGCCCCCTGTGTTAAACACTAAAAACACAGACACGGCGAATAAGTCCTCGGCTCGCTTTGTTTCGCAACTTGCATCACTTTTTGTGACCTAAAATATTAAAAAAAATAATGTCAGACGATAGTAACTCGTGGGGAAGGAAAAAAAATGGGGAAAATCGACAAACATAAATCTCCAGACACAGCAAGGGGAATGGTGCGCGACTGAAAAACATTTACCTGGCCCTAGTAGTGAACCAGGGATATTCCCATGATCGCCATTCTTATCCAGCTCGCTGGCGCCTTTGCATTACTTGCATTATCATCACAAATGTCAGGCCTGCCGTCCTCTTTAAGTGCAAAGCCCTACAAGCGCGAAAAACGCTATGGTTTTTTGGTCGTCAAAACAAATCAAGCTTTAATTTAACCCCCCCCCCCCCCCCCCCCCCCCCCAAAAGCAGGTCGACTCAGACTCAGCAGAAGTCATATTTTTATAATTACCGGTGAGGCCAAGGCTTAAAATCTTTCTATCAAAAAGCCCCTGCCATGTCTGCGCGCAGCGTATCTTTTGTGTTGGCCAAGTGGAAATAGTACTCAACGATGCGCATGTGTGCCCTCAGGTAAAGCGCTGGGTGATTCACTGCGACCGGTGAATTGCACGTAGAAAATGCGCTTCGCTTATGGCGGAGCATCAAAATGCATTCGTATCCTTACGATTTTTTAATGTTTAATAAAGTAAAAGTCTCGGTCTCTGGGGGGGGAGGGAGGGAGGGGAGGGGGAGGGGGGGGGGGGACTGAAACATAAAAGGAAGTTTACTATAATTAATTAATTTACATCCTTTTCTTATTTTATTAACGCAAATGCCTCAGGGACCATCTTGACACAACATAGACAAATTATGTAAAATTCAGTTTAAGCGAGTTTCGTTCAAATTTATTCTCACAAACACCAAACACAACATTTAGCGATACCGTAAAAATAAATTACATTTTTTAAATCTAAAAAAGAGAGAGAGAGAGAAAGAAAGAAAATATAGCGTAGGATACCGAAGAATATAAAGTAATGAAGTTGCACTTCGAAGTGTTGTTGGAGTTTTAATATGTACATATATATATATATATATATATAATATATATATATATATAGATAGATAGATAGATAGATATACTGTAAACAACTTCATTTTCGCTAATTTCACGACTCGCCTACAATTCGCGAACAATTCCGTTAAATGTAAACACATTATGATTTATATTGAGATCCCACCGCGTCGCGAAAATTAGAACCCGGTAATTACTCCCAAACTTCAGGTTTGACCTAAATCGCGAATATTGAGCCCGAAAAAAAAAAAGTCGTTTACAGTATTAATTTACATTAAACATATATTTATGTATATACTTTTTTAATGATGGTTTATTGTTTTTTTTTTTTTTCGCAGTAACGTTGTCAAACCAACAGCTACCAGAGCCATTCACTTTTGGTTGCGGAGCTACATAAATTGCTCGACATTGGAAACGCCTCACATTTTGGTGGGATGTCCGTGACTCTAATATCGTCCTTCGCGCCTCACATACTCCTCCTTTAAAACACCCACTCTTTCCTTCGGATGAAACGGGAGAATAAAGATTACCATATCTGGGGACAGAAACCTTTCTCCAATATTCCCCTTCAACTAAACATTGTGGCGTGCAAGTTGGTCTGCTCACACTGCTCACCTGGTGGCGTTTGTCTAAACCCTCCCCCCCCCCCTCCAAAAAAAAAAAAAAAAAAAGTGCCAACGCGCGGTTTGTTTTCCCCTGACTTCGAAGAATTATGGCGCGAGCTTGGCTTTTTCTTCATCGTGCGTTATCTAAGCTCCTCCTTGTTTTGCCCATTGATTGCCGACGTGCCCATCGTTGCGTTCCAATGCGCCCAGGGGTACTAAACTCGTCAAACACAAAGTTCACTCTAAAAAAAAGCCCGTCCGTCCGCTTTCCCGCACAACTGTCGGAGATCCAATCACCGCAACTTACGGAGCCAGCTCACCGAATGACAATGCCGAAACATATGTTTAGACGAAAAAACGCAGACTGAGTTGTGACATTAAGCAACGCAAGCGTGAAATTTTGCTTGCTTAAAGGGATACTGAACCGAAATTTGAATTTCCCAAAATAAGGCTCTAGAAGCGTTGAACGGGACTCTACGAACCCCGAAACATTGCTCGTACATCGATATCTCAAACGGATGGCCGCGCTTTTCGAAAAGAAGGGCGCCATCAAGCGAGGCCTCTGACATCACTGTCCTCCGGGAGAATTTGAGAATGAGGGGGAGCGGCCTCGCTTCTCTCCTCCTCGCTTCGGTTCACCAGCTCGACACGGGACGTAGTGAGGAGGAGAGGGAATAAGAATCGTGACGTGCCTTGCCTTGTCGGCCTCGTCGGCCGGGTTCAGTCGGGCGCTTCTTTTCCAAAAATATGGCGATCCGTTTGAGATATCGCTGTATGAGTGATGTTTTTGGGTTTTGCATCGTCCCGCCTATCTGTCCAGCCTTGTTTTGTGAGTTCGAAATTTCGGTTCAGTATCCCTTTAATGTCACAACTCAAGCTGCGTTTTTTGGTCTAAACATATGTTTCGGCACTGCCCATTCGCTGAGCTGCCTCCGTAAGTTGAAGTGATTGGCTCTTCAAGTATTTTGCTTGAAAGTAAACGCACACACTTTTTTTAGAGTGTTGGGGCCGATGTTCACGGACTGCACTGATTGGACTATCACCACGATGACTTTACGCATTTGTCACTGGCGTCCAGTCGACGCGCTCCGCGAACTTTCGGCTCCAACTTTGTGCTGGACGAGTTTAGGTGCACAGGACGCATATTAGAACACTTGCTCGCCGTATACTCTACGGTTCGTTTAAGTCTAACCGCAACCGACACTACGTTCCGAATGGACCCAAACATGCACCGTCAAAACTGCATCGCCACGACGCTCATAGCCTTTGTGCCTGTGTCAATAAACCAGTCCCACACAACAAAGAAAACCCCGTTTATAGTTTTTTGTTTTTTCGTTTTTTCATAACCAAGGTTTGTTTAGCCGGTGAAACAAGAAAAGCACACAAACACAACGAGCACCATGACAATACACTTTGGGCACTGCTTGATTGACCCTATCTGATCGTTCCATCGGCTGCTGTCGAACTTAAAAAAAAACTCTGCAAGAATTTTTTTTTAAAGTGCGTAGATGGTACACGTATTTTTTTAAATACTTTTTCCATGGAGACAATCAATTTTTTTCGCTCAATATTTACGCTGTTAGAATAAATTTAGGTGGAGGAATCACAGCCCGTTCTAAGCCCCACCCACAGATCAGTGGCCCCGCCCGTAACGACTGAACTGGCTTTGCTGCTCGCCGCTAGCAAGTGTAGAGTCTCCCTTTCGCGTCATTCGTTACGTCTAGTCAGGAAGTCTAAGACGGCGGCTGCTAGTCGTGCGAGCAGACGAGCGGCAGCCTTCGGCATCGTCTGCTCTTTCACCATCGTCTATCGTCGTCTGCAATGCCGTGAGACGTGGACACGAAAGCTGCGCGTGGCCGTCCGGTTTCGCCTCCGTCCGTCTGCTACTCGTCCGCCGTCTAAAAGAACTTCTGCAACGCTCAGAAGACGCGACCACGAAAGCGGCATTCTAGCGTTCCATGATGCAAGGGCCATGGTCCAATACAAGCGTCTGTCAGCGTCTATCGGTGTGCACGATAAGTGACCGAGAGAACTAAAAAAAATCAACAAAATAAATACAGTCATTCTAGCTTTACTGTTCTTGTTACATTTTTTCACGTGGCATCCGCGAGCAAGGTGGGTGAGCGTCATAACGCACAATTTGTACGTGACGTAAAAATATTCGCTTTGCTTTGCCAGGTGCACTTGCAAAACTTGAAAGCTAGTTTCCATTCGGGGCGCAGAGACGAGGACATACCTACAAAAACTTGATTGGAGCCTAACGCCCGATGGCCTCCAACCAAATGGCTCCCAAATTCTTACCTGTGTAGATATCTTCTCGCTATTAAGACCAAGGTCGCAATCACGACGGCTGCACAATTAACAGAGCAGCGGGGCCGCTTTTACCATGTTGCCTTGAATTCGGTACGACCCAAATAACCAAAGTGTGCCGTGTTATTTTCCGGCGAAGAGACCAAATGGGCTCGCGTTTTCCCATAGGAATGCACAGGAGCACCGGAAAAATAGACTGGTTGCTGTCTGCTTCAATTTGTGCCACGCAAGTCACATAGACACTAGCGCCAGTTGATCCTCTAGCGTACATTACGTTCGGGACAATGATTTATGCATGAGCGGGATAGGACGCTAAACACACCAGTCGGAGACGCGCTCAGGCACCATGCTTTTACGGGAACAAACATCTTTATTCAGCATCAACATGCGCAAAGAAAGAAATCAAGCTAGATCGATCAAAATGTATATAGTAGTTGATCTGGGACGCTAGGCTTAAGTCAGTCCCGCTAGTATACGAGAACAGGGTTGGGCAGTATCGCGATACAAATATATCGCGATAGTATTTCAGAAATACATTGCGTATCTGTATTTCTGTATCGCGATACATTTTCTTCACCAGTATCTGTATTCCTGTATCAAAATACATTTGGAATGTTTCTTTGTATCGCGATACAATCAGGGTGAAATGTATTTCGTTACATTTCTTGAGAAATACTCCCCCCCCCCTACCCCCCCCCCCCCCCCCCCCCCCCGAAAGAAAAAAATACAGATTCGAACGCTTTATTTTTTTTTTTACTTCTAAGGGCACCAGAGTGAAGGAGATGCTGGGGCATTGTTGCCATACTAACCAAGGTTCCTTCCGATTCTCCAAACTATTTTTCTATGCGTCCTCTTCTCTCTTCTGAGAAGTGTTGCGTAGTCGGGGACTCGAACCAGGTGGCGTGCCAGGAGTCGAGTCAGAGCATCTTGTGGCGTAGATCCCTAGGTAGGTATTTCTTGAGTCATTGTTTGCTGGCATCCAAAGCCCGTTGCTAACCGTCTCGCTTGCCTTAGCCTACACAGTCCTCCCAGGCGTCAAAGCTGAGTCACAGTCCGTTGCAGCACGAGCCTGGCGGTGGTTCACTTGAAATAGTAGGATGACTCACGCTGTGAAGTTCAACACATATTCGAATACGTCAGCGGCTGCGCCCGTAATATTGCACGGCTCAAGGGTACGTCATCAGCCGACATGAAAGTGACCCGCTGGTCTGGTGATCCGAAACCCAGGAAGGAGGTCAGACGTGGCCTCGCTGTGCCGACCCAGACCTCGTACACCTGCGACTTGTCTCGAGCGCGCTGTTTCTCGGAGAGCTCGCACCTGTGCCGGCAGTATCAGGTCGCAATCCACAAGGTCTCTATATGGAGTATGCAAGGCGAAACTTGAGGACTGCAATCCATGCGTCGGTGGCGAAGGGTCGGCAGGAAGAACCTTCACAACAGGGGTGCCAAGGTATCGTCTTTTCAACCGTAACAGAAGATTAGACATGCGTTCCGGGAGGGTATACAGGTGATCCATTGTTCTCGAAAATTCCAAATGACACTGCCTGCACAATCTTCAACGAGGTAACCTACAACGAAAGTGAGTATTGTCCTTTCATACAGCAGCGTGTTGAAGTTTCATGTTCAAGGCCACACCTGCAGATAAAGAATACCAGTTCATTCCACCGTGATCTTATGTGATAGAAGTTGAAGGGGGGGGGGGGGGGGGGGGGGGGTCCTTATTGGGCAGGGGCCCGGTGACTTTTTGATGAGATTTAGGATGACATAGATTTTATTTAGAGCTGAAAGTCTTTTCGCATCCCTCGTCAGACAGACAGGATGTCAGGGAAGGGACCGCGGTCAGTCCTTGATAGAACGTTTTTTTGTGTTTTTTTTATCTCATTAAAGACTCCTCGTCGTCCGAATTCACTACCCTCAAGGCAAAGTGCCAGGCCTACGGAAAAGTAATTTCAGGATCAAAAACTTCCCATTCCAAGTTTTAGCTTCATCTCATTGGGCGTCTCAAACAAATTTGAAGAATGTATTGCAGTATCAGTATTTCTGTATTTGTATTTCTGCCCTCCCTAAAATGTATTCCTGTATTTGTATTTCCAAATACTTTTCGCCTCTATTTAAATTGTATTTTCGATACGTATCGCGATACACTTTTACAGATATATTTCAGTATCAGTATTTTAGCTACTAGTTTGATGTATCCGAGTATTCGTATTTTCAAATACACTTTTGGGTACTTCTGCCCAACCCTGTACGAGAACAAGCATCCGCACAACGCTTCCGATGGCGTGTACTTGCGACAGTTTGCTGCACACGACGTCGGTTGATGAGATCTTCCTCTAAACACCTCTGTAAACTAAAAAACACTCGAACTCATAAACATTTACGAGCTCCGCTCGTTTGGTACTCTGCAGACGCCGGCAGCCATGTTTGTTAACGTTTTAAACCAAAGAAGGAGAAGCAATCTCAGAATACGTTTGAAAACAATATTGACTCCATCTTGATTATTTGCGTCTCAAACATACAAAATAATGATAAAAAACTATTACGGCACGGGGATACAAATTTACAACCAACCTTTCACGCGTCAATCATCTCTTCAGCCAATGAGAGATTTAAGCACATTGTAAGCACGGGGCGGGGCTTAGTGGGCTGTGACCTTCACCTTCTGCACCTAAATTGCGTCTAACGACGTAAATAGTGCTCCTATTTTTTTTTTCGTGGTAATATTTTTTATTATTATACGTGTCTCATCTAGACCGTTTAGAGAAAGCAATCTTTTTCATGGCAGTGTGCCTTTAAAGTGAAAAGGGGTAATGCACTACTACTACAACTGCTCTTAGATTACTCATAGTCTATCACTAGGATGCAAAACATAGTTCGGAGTAATAACGGGCAGTCCCAATGATCAGAAGTAAAACCAAAAACAAAACAGAAAACGGGGTAAAGGAAGATGATCATAAGAACTATGCGACATGATCAATATAACCGGTCAGTAGACACCGATCGGCACACAGCAAACAAAAATAAGCGAAGACAACCCAGAACTCCGCAATTTGGGATTGCGCCGACGAACCAGTAGCAGAGGTATCGCGACAGCGCTGATTAGACCGATAGCTCCGGGGAAAGTGACCGCGCCACTGCCGTCAACGAGCGAACCCGACAAAGACCCCGCTTCGGTCGCAGCCTCCAATTGATGTGGTATATTGCGAACGCTCTCAGTTTAGTGCCATACTGTCTTTTCGATACGAATATACTTGAAAGGATAAAACATCGAGGACGGGGACGGAAACAGGACTTCTTTCATTGGGCAACAACATAGAATGGCACAAAATATAAAACCGGACAAAACAGGACTTCCAATGACGTTCTCTTACGAACGTCATTGGTAGCCCTGCCCAAAACTATTTTTCGGTGTTCTGTGCTGCAAAAACTCACAAGGATCGAGTTTCCCACAGGAGCATATTTTCAGGAATTGGCTGTTGGCAAAACCCTCTGGGGCGTTATTTATAAAAACATTGTCTAATATCATCCTCCCTCAGACTTTCAGAGTCCGAAAACTCCTTTAAATGAATCCCCCGCTTCGATTCGCTTCATTTTTGTCCCATTCTGCACTCAATTATGTCTTTCGACATTGAAGTTATGTATTGTAGCCTCGAACCAGACTTCTCTTAGATTCTGGGACTAATGCTATTCATGAACACGGAATTTGTGACTTAGATAATTCCTCCGGTGTTTCCGTTGAGGGCTTCATCATTCTGATAAATGCTTATCTGCAGTCCACTTTAGTAGTATACGAAGGAAAGATTTACAGACAAAAAAAGGAGTTTGCATAGGCACTTGGCTTGCACCTCTCCTTAGTGAAATATTTCTTATTTTTGTTGACTGGTCTAGCGACGATCAGTTGGACAAGTTCTTTAAGGGTTACCTAGTATTTAGGTATGTAGACGATTATTTATTTTATTTTATTTATTTTATTTATTTACAGAATACCTACATCGCCTCGTGGGCATTATCGTAGGGGGGGATCACGAAATAACAAATAACAGTGATTTTCACAAACAAGAAAAAAATACATCATTGTCTGAGATACTGACCAGCTCCTGTTGCAGCAGGTTCCAGTCTTTGATTGTTTGAACAAAAAAAGAACTACCAAAATTGTTTGTTTTATAACAGTACTCAAAAATTTTTTCAGAGTTATCGAACCGTGCTGACATGTAACTTGGTTTATACAAATACTCATTTCTATCAATGCCAGTTTCATTATAATAAATCCGATGAAAAAACTTCAACCTTAACTTATACCTTCTAGTGTTTAATGATTCCCATCCCAGCATGGCTTTTATTTCAGAGATACTTGCATAAGGGTTATAGTTATTGCTGACAAATCGTGCCGCTTGATTCTGTACCTTTTCTAATTTTTAGATAAGATAATCTTGGTATGGGTCATTTATCCCGACGCTGTGTCCGTTGACAGCAGCTTTGAAGTTTTCAAGGACTGTGCAGCGGGACTAATTTTTACGCGCCAAAACACTCCAAAGGAAGGATTACAATTCCTGGATTTACGGTTACATCCTTATTCCTCAGGCCTTTGTTGGGCATTCCAGCAGAGATCGGAAAAGCCAGACCTCCCTTTCACCAGTGCTCACCCCAAGTCAATTAAGCATGGCAGAGTAAGATTCCTTTTCAAGTACTCATTCTCCAAGTCGTGTACACATTTCTCCGAAAGTAGCCTCAAGTTGCAGCATCAGAGGTTGGAAATAGCAGGATTCCCTGCGGACCTACTTCGTTCCACCCTTGAGAGATTCATTCTTAGGCCACAACTTCATCAAGTTGTTGCCAAAAAGAAAGGTGGTTTCACCGTGTATCCCTACATCCCCAATTCCGCGCAACGCTTAAGATTTATCGCATCCAAGTTCGACAGGAGTGTTGTTTGTTTCCTGTCGTGTGCGCCTTAAACAGATGTGTAAAATGTTAATGGGAGCAACAGTCCTGAAGGCTACAACTTAAAACATGCCAAAAAGCTAATGGAATGCTAAGAAAGCAAGGTTTATTCAATTCCACTAAGCTGCGGCGGTCAGTACATCGGACAAACTTCGAGATTCGTTAACCGTCGAGTCAGAGAACAGAACTTGGAAGCATCAAAGGTTTCAGATGAGACTTTTCACCCAATCGTCGTTCACAGCCGCACGTGCGATGACAGTATTCCTTATTTCTCTGATACTAGAATACTGGAAGAGACACAACAGCAAATTTGGGAGCGAAATCATTGAATCATTTGCCATATGATGACTGTCAACAACAACATCTATTTACCTTCATTATCACTGACAAAGACAGAGCTCGAATTTCTAACACCTGAGATGACTAGATTACTGAAACCTCGTCGTGACTCCAGCGCTCTTTATTTTTATTTTTTAAATTTATAATAAAAAGTTCCTTTCCTTTTTAACGATTTTCTCCTTTCCTTCGTCGAGACCGTTGAAAACTTTGGGGGGCAGTTTTATATTTTGTGCCATTTTATGTTGTTATTCAATGAAATAAGTCCTATTTCCGTCTCCGTCCTCGATGTTTTATCCTTTTAAATATATGCATCTACTCACCGACACGCTCGTTTCCAATTATCACTGTCTTTTTGACACGGACGAAACCTTTCACTGAGGCAGGCCTTCCACGAGTGCTACCAGTCATGGATAGTGTCTCGTTCCGGTGCGCGGACATCGACAGTAAACTTTTACGGTTGAGGCGGAATTAAAAGCATTCCGTCAGCTGATCAATACAAAAAGAAGAGAAAAAAAAGGAGATGGGTGCTCAGCTCCGTACAGCAATAAAAAGTAAAGCAGATCAGGACAAGCAGAAAGTTAGTTGATGACAGAGAAAAGAAGGAAAGAAAGAACACTTCTTCTTGGTGAACGACACAGGTTTACAAGCACCTGAAAACACTCTGAAGAAATAGCACCGCTTTTATCTTCCAGGACACAAGACTACCAATTAAGTGTTGTTTAATTTTAAAGGGAGAATCGAAACATAAAACATACCTATGATGTTCAGATATACCTTAAACATAAGAGGCTGTATCTGCTAATGACAGTCGCAAGCTTATATTCCACAGATATGGTTGTATTTTTTTGTTGTAAATGTTCGAGTCTGTCGAGCGCTTCAAAATCAGCCATCGAAGAGCGCGGTGGGCCCCGGGATATCCGTCGCATCCGTGCTCGCCCGCGAAGTCATCGGCCTCCCTAGGGCCAAGCTTCCCGTATTTATAAGCGTTGACGTTTGCTAGCACCAACCCGTAACTGCTCCGCTTAGTCAGAGTATCCGAGGGATGTAGCATATCTCCGGAAGGTTGCGGAGCCAGTGGAGTTGTGCGTGCTATGACAACATCATGAACGACGACTGTACCGGGAGCGAGCTATTCCGGTGTGCGCTTTTCGGAGAATACACACGGAAGAACTCTTGAGTCCAACCGATTGTATCTGTTCCGTCAAGTCACACACTGCAGCACACTGGGGTTCCTGACGTAGCCCACATCCCGAAAGTGATTGCCGCATAAGTGATTACCTTCCGCAGGGCCCCAGGTGGGAAAAGAAAGGCACGCGCGAGACCCTTGTGCCGGCGTCTCACAATTAACAAGTTTTTCCCAGTCTTCTGCCACAAAGAGTTTCGGCATGCCGCCGTAGACTCGTCGGAAAGCCCACCGAAAACTGTCGTGAAAGTAACGATACCACGACAAACGCAGGCGGAACAAGCCGCGGAACCAGTGGAATGGCGGAACCACGAGACAGACGAGACAGAGATCACCGAGATTATGGATGGATATATGCTAACGGTTGTCGAAAAGTAGTGCGTCATCTGCTCCGTGACATGGCCGATATTGCGACATCGGCAACGTCGGCTGCGGAGGTCGCCATACGGGCAACCACGCCATATCGTGCCAGATGCTGAAAATATTTCAGCATCTCGCACAATGCGAGATGCTGGAATATGTTTTACCTCACGTTGTCAAGAAGATGGCAGGACACCTTCATGTGAGACGTTGATAGGGCGAGGCAATTTCTTCTTACCTGATTTACCATCCGACTGATCACAGCGACCAGACTCGGCGAGGGCACCAACTCCACGGATATACAAATAGCACTTCGAAGGCGCCATAGCAGTAAGCGTCGTTCATTTATTAAAGCGAGCAGGGAAGCAGGCGCAGTCCGGTGAGTCAGAACGGCTGTGGCATCACTCGAGTATTTAACGCAGGTTATCGTATCGATATTGGTGTGATCGCAGCATTGCCACGCCACCGTGAAGGAATGCGTACACTATGACAATTTTTCGACATTCCTTGACACAGGGGTTAACACTAAACGAACAAAGGGGAGATATCAGTGTAGATGAAGGTTGCACAAAGAACACAAATACAATTGTCACCATCGTCACGCAAGAACTACCAAAAAAAAAAGACCCTCACATCGCCACAATTTCGCAACGCGACTTGTATCAATGGCGAACACTACGCGAATGGAAAAAAGCGATCGGCACCGCTTTCGTGGGTCTTGTTGAGCGTGGCTTACCGAATCGCCCAAGCAGGCGCACTTGGCATGCTGACGATGACTAAGTTGGACGGCTTGACGATCGTTGAATTCTCACTTCGTAGCGCAAACACTACCGCGCTCAAATGCGAAAACCGATAGAGGTCCGCGACAAAAACCCGGGTAACTTCCAGAGGTCGACTGACACCCCAAAGGTCGTATTTTTTATTGTCTAAAAAGATGCAAGTTGTAGTCATAAGTTTGCGACACACAAAAAAAACATCGCAAATTTTTTTTTAGAGCGCAGCTCTTAGGGGCCCGTTCCCGGCTTGAGCGGTGTCGGCGACGGCGTCGGCGTCGGCGTCGGCGTCGCCGTCGGCGTAACCGCAACCCTCGTAACCCTCGTGAGGGTTACGAGGGTTACGAGGGTTAATCTCATGAGGGTTACCCTCATGAGGATCACGAGGGCTACGAGGGTTACTTACCCTCGTAACCCTCACGAGGGTTACGAGGGTTAGTTACCCTCAAAAGGGTTACCTTCACGAGGGTTACCCTCACGAGGGTTACTTACCCTCGTAACCCTCACGAGGGTTACGAGGGTTAGTTACCCTCAAGAGGGTTACCTTCACGAGAGTTACCCTCACGAGGGTCACGAGAGTTACCCTCACGAGGGTCACGAGAGTTGCCCTCACAAGGGTTACTAGGGTTACCCTCACGAGGGTCACGATGGTTACCCAGGTCACGTGATCCCCCCGGGGTCACGTGACCTGGGGATACCCCCCGAGGTCACGTGACCCCCGTTGACGTCATAGCCACTGATGACGTCATCAGTGACGTCACTGATGACGTCACCGGCATCCGCATCGTCATCGTCATCATCACTGATGACGTCATCAGTGACGTAACTGATGACGTCACCGGCATCGTCATCGTCATCGTCATCATCACTGATGACGTCATCAGTTACGTCACTGACGACGTCATCGGCATCGTCACGTGGCCCCAGGTCACGTGACCCCCCCCGACGTCACGTGACGCCCCAAGGTCACGTGACTCCCACAGGGTCAGGTGAGCCCCAAGGTCACGTGACCCCCCACCCCCCGAGGTCACTGGACCCACCCCCCCAGTACCCTTCCCTCCTCCTCCTCAAGAGCTGCGCTCTAATTCGGCGTTACAGGGAGTTGTAAACGGCTTTCATTTTTTTTTTTTTTGCGCACGATTTTTTTTTTTGGCGCTCTTCTCCGCCGCTCACCTCCTTGCTTCTTTTGACCGGTAACGTCAAAAATCAAAATTTGTAGGCGACATTTCTATAACATTTAATAACGTCAATCGTAAAACATGTTTTTTAGCGCAATTGCGAAAGCACTACGGCCCCTCTTTTTGAAATACCAAAAATCAGAGTTCGGTGTGATGTCGCTTCCTGGATTTGTATCCTCGCTCGGAAAACTTGGCGGCGCTCGAGCAGAGGATGATCAGCGAGTCTGGGAAGAAACCGAATTTTCCCGCGCCGGCGCCCTTCTATCCCCCCTGCTCACCCCCTCCTCGCTTCGGGTCGCGTTGGCAGTGGCGCTTTGCAAGGTAGCGTAGAGCGGAGGTCCGAAAGAAAGTAGAGTCGCAGGAGACCGCAAGATTTGACTCAATGCACTGGCGCGGATCGCGCGGGAACTTCAAATTCCGCACTTGGAAATTGTTTTTTTTAACTCCCAAATACAAAATTCCTAAGTTTCGAATTTTGAGGGTGATGTCCCGGCATCATTTTCAATCGTTTTGGATAATAAAAAAAAATATGATTTTGATGTGTCGGGAGCCTCTTTAAAGAAGCTCCGGCCGTGTTTAAAAAGAGTGTTCATTCAGTCCTGACGTCAGTGACGTCAGAGGATAAGTGTAGGTGATTGTCTGGCGGAGTGAATTCAAGATGGTAAACTGTGTTTTGGATTTCTGGTTTGAACAAAGAAAACATTGACCCCATAAGCAATGACGTCACAACATGGCGCTCTGCTCCAATCAAACCGTTGCAACCGTTGTCATGAAGAAATGCACGGGGGCTCGACGTGAGGTTAAAAATTGTCGGATAAAAAAATAAGTAATCTTTTGTAAGCATTGCGTCTTCTCAATATCTAATCATAAAGACATTTTTTATTGTCGCTGTCGCATAACGCCATGATGAAAGCCCGTAATAAAGTTTTACAACCACTTTTGTCTTGGTAGCAGATGGCACGATGGCTTCGCGGGTTCAGTGGTTCTTCCTCAGAGAGAACGCGACTATATTGATTAAAGTTGGTGACGATCGACGGAACTTCTATTCTCGAGGTCAACTTTCTTTGTAATTTTGGAAGCGAAGAGTGGCCGTACACCCGTACACAGCTTTGATCGACGCTCAATGTGCGCGAGAGCGAACGCCTTCCCGTGGAGCTCGCTTCCACAATACTTGAAAACGGTGAACACACTGTGAAGCCGAATCCCGTATGACGACGACGTGAAGTGTATCAAAGTCGAAGTGCAGGCCAGCGCACGTTTCAAGAATTTCTGACAGTACAACTGCTTCAGTGCAAATTTGTGTAGTAAAATGAACTGTTCGTAACAGACTATATATATATAACTTACCCGATGTTATTATAAAGCTCCTCCGCTATTTGGTGTGTTAGTTAAAACTGAAGAATCAGTAGGATTTTTACTCACTGTGATGGTTACAAGCAGGTACAAAGCACACACCGATAATGCGAGCCCGAAAACAAAGTTTGGGGTCTCGAACCGCTGATGTTAGAGTCAAAATATTTGCTCGTTCATTAGATTGCACGTCAACTGCAAAATTAAAAAGATGGCCCGACGCTTCTTCGATAGCTTCCATATCATGTTCTAAAGAGATTTTTTTCTCGCGCATTTTTATCAGGTCTACATGCAATCATCACACGCATGATGCTTGGGACGGTTTTCGTGAGATAGTATCTCGTATCGCAAGCCAAAAAAAAAAACGTATTATATGCCTGGTTTGTTTTCTTATGCCTGCCTTGTTAAAAAAAAAATCAAAATCGTATCATTGTGCAAATGATTCTAAATTTTGCAAGCGGCATACTTCAGTCATTCCGTGCGCGTTCGGCAAGCGTCCCTCGTCTGCCTCGTTTGCAGTAGCGATGGTCCGCCAGCAGGCATTTCGACATGTCTCCAAGACTGGAAATGGTCGTCGCAAATTGTTTTAGAAACCGCCGATACTCCGCAAACTTCTGGCATGGTAACTGCGAAATCTAAGCTTCCTATATCTACTCTTTTTAGACGTTCATATTCTGCGTCCGAATTTTGACTGATAGCTCTTCGGAGCGAAATCCAATCCCATATTTTTCGTCCATAACAACGCTTCGAGCAACGGTTTGTTTCGAGCAGTGGCGTCATACTTATGGGTCGATGGGCAACTCCCTCGCCGGGCGGTGATATTTTAATTTTTATGTCAGTTCCCTATCGGTCATCCTGGTGATATGCCACACCGTCTGGTGATAGTTACAAAATTGCAGAAGGGAAGCAAATCGGCTTAGAAAAGCTGCGGGAGAAATGTTACTTTATGTTTTTTAATTTACACGCTAGATGGCGCAAGCTACCGCCCGCTATATAGAATACGCCCGTTAGCATTCAATCCTCTATATATCTCAAACCTTGAGTATTACGTTCTGGCCATCTCTTCTAGTGAGCGTAATACCCATACAGTGGCACTGCCGTCGGGAGGCCGATGATGTTACGACATTCCAACGAAGCTTCGCAAACATTCATCAGGTGGTTTTGGGTTATCATTTAAAGGGCAACTCCGCTCAATTTCGAAAATTTCAAAATAGTGGCCGATTTTGCTTTGAGAAGCACTGAAAAACAATCCCCAATCCTTTGTTTTGCGAAAAATAAAATATTTTCCGTGCAATTTTACTCTAGCCATGATCGCAAACCGAAACCGAAACGGTGGCAAAGCCGGACAACATTGTATCTTCGGCATCACTAAGCATGTACTCCCACGTGATATACAAAGGGTCACGTGATCTATTACGCGGATATGCGCTTCGCAGTCATCGTCGCGTAGTCTGCAAAGCACGTGCAATCGCACGTCAATACGCACTGAACACACGCCGCGCTTGACAAGGCGATGGGCCTATCAGTAGGGTATCAATAGTCGAGCGCCGAGCCGGCCGAGCGCGTCGCTCACGTCTCTCACGGCGCTGACGCCACCCGTGCTCTCCCCCTCCCCTCCAAAAAAAAAAAAATTGAAAAAAAAGAAAATTTGTACATGCTTTATGACGTCGCGGACGTGCCGGGAGAAGGAATTTGGAGGAAGCGGAAATGCAGCCGGGCAGTGTTGTCTGGCCCGCACGCCTCATCCAAAACCAGCAGATTCGTGCTTGTCAAACTTTGACAGCGGCTTTAATGAACTTCTAGGCGGAATTCCTTCGTAATATTTGCCATGTGAGCTTTGTAGATGACAACAAAGAGAACTGTACAGTTTTGCACCACTGGAAAAGAAGCGGAGTTGCCCTTTAATTCAATTTAAAGCATGTTTCCTTGCATTTTCTAACGAAATGTCGATGTTTCTGAGGTTCTACTGCAACCTACGTCATGTTGAAGCAAAGAAATTACCTCCAGAATTTTGTTTCCGTACCCCTTTAGGCGCCTTACAAACTAAGAATTTGTTGGCTTCCGGTCAATGTTTGAGAGGAAACCTCTCGAGGATCACCGAAATACTACCGAACCGCAATCACGCTTCCGTTTCCGAATTTAAACCTGCCAGAGCGCGCACGCAAGTATCATGGGGTGCACTACATGTAAAAAATGACGCTGAAGCTCAAGCCTCTTATAGAAAAGAGGTAATACGATAAAATGATTGGAGCAAGGATTTTATCAAAAATAAAGTGAAAACCTGAAGTTTAGCGTTAAAATGGAATTTTAAAGAAACAGATTAACAGAGGGTGGGATTATTTAGTTTCCAAAATAGGAAAGGGATCGGTTGAAAATCACAGCTCCCGCGACTCGTTTCTAAATGTGACAGACGTAGCAAAAAAAGAAAAAAGAAACTATTTTTTTTACGATTACCGTTATAACGGTAATCGTAAAAAATTCCACGAGACATAAATGACAGCTTGCATTGATTAGCATTACCACACGTGTTTTGCAACTCAGCAATAACAATATTAAATTTAAAACAATAAAGGCGCATAGAGTCGCACGAATTTAGAATGAAGTTCAAGGAGCACGAGAGTGAACGAGCATTTTTATAAAAACAAGAAGAGACGACGTTAATTTGCGCTTTCCGCCATCAGCCTGCTGCGCCGGGAACAAAGAGCAGAAGAATGGAGATTCAGTTTAGAGAAAACGCGTCGCGAGTACATTTTATGTTTGTTCTCTCGCGTTTCAGGGCACGCTGCAATCCGTTTTTCTTCAAGTCCTGACCGCAGCCGATGCTACGATCGGACGAAACCAATCAAACTGCGATAAAGTTTCATCGTCATCACGGGCTATTCGTAACCCCAGCACGTCGCTCGCCCCTTCGCGGACGAACGAAGAACCAGAAAAGCGAGGACGTTGGCGCAGACGGTGGGCGCGGAATTATCCGCCTTGCTGCTGCTGTTACCGCACGGTTCTGGTCGGCGCGTTCACGTACCATACGGTTAAAAAAAAAAAAAAATCTGAGCGCGTTAAAATAGGAATTGATTTATTCTGTTCCGCGACTCTTAAAAAAAACAAAAAGACTAAATATTTATTTTCTTAACGCACGTCAAAACATCCCCGTCACCCGTGATATGCTCTTGCCCTGACCGCTTCGTATTTGTAGCCAAATAAATTAATTTAAGCGCGCTGTCCAGCGTTAGCGAGCCGGCAGGCGCACGGAAAATCCTTGAGAATTATATATCCCCGTGTCTTTTGTCATCTTTGCGATTACCGCCCCGCCGTTCTAAAGGGCATTGGAGTTGCGAATACCAACAACGTACACAAAAGCGCAGAATCGTGACTTTTTTTTAACCAAAATCGTAAAGGGGAAAAAAAAATCCGCTGTGACTATGAGCAGCGCCAAAATGATATCACCAACGGACGCGGTGGGACCGCGGTAGTGGTACGGAGTATGGACCTTTGTTTTGTTTACAAACATGAACCGCTCCGGTTTGCAAGTTTGCCGAACTTTCTCATATGCCACCGGTACTACAAAGCATAAATGCTACACGGGCAACAAAACTGGAGATTCAGCGAGGGCCTTCGGTTGTACGATTTAGCGTTTTGGAGGAGACAAGTAGGTTTACAAGGAAATTGGGAAAATTTTAAACAGATCTCGCGCTTCTTGGTTCTTTTTGTATTCGCCAGCAGAATTGGTTGTTAAGCACTTCATTGGCGTTTCACGCTTTTTTTTTTATTATACGGCAGTTTTTTTGGGTTTTCATAAACTGATGAAACACCACCTGGTTTCATTTGTAAAAAAATGGTCTATAGAAATAATTACCATAGTGTGCCATTTTCCTGGGATGATAGAAAAAATATTCAACAATAATTTTTATACACGTGCCTATCTTCTTTAATAAATGAATAATTTTCAAGCTTCTCGTGAGTCGTAAAAAATCGAGAAGGTGGTTCTTTCTGCCTCGATGAGGATATATATAGGCACTCATAAAATCCATAAACAAGAAGAAAACATATAGCAAAACAAACGGACAGCATAACAACGAGTCAAATTAAGCCGGAAACCGTGAAATTATTAGTTTGCATGGCCATTGCATAAAACAACACTTCCTTCGTAAATTAGGAGACGTCATTGTGTTGTCGTCATTTTTTCCTTTTTCTTTCGTATTTACACCTGGTCTCGTGCTTTTATAAGATTGACCGATTACCAGCTACCCTGCGTCATTACCCTTATTTCAATGTATCACATCTCCGACAGGAGTGTTTACGGTTTGTCGCTTTGGTTAGAATATTTTAGCGCAAAGAATCGTTGCTGCCTACATTTACGCTGGGAACATTATTCCAAACATACTAATCTTAGCTTTCTCCATGCATGTGAAGAAAAACAAAAAAAAAAGCATCCACTTGTTAAAAAAAAAAGCATCCAATTGCAGGAACCTTGCTATGACGTCAGAAAAAGGTTTGGCCTCACGCGTGCTTAATAACATTACCGTTAAATATGGCTGCGGCCACAGCCTTAGATCGTAACTCTGATAATCCTAGACAAAGTACTCTCAGAGGCTAACGACCTACCTATCCCCCCCCCCCCCCCCCCCCCTTCTCCCAAGCAAACAACATAAACCACCCTAAGTAACGCCTTCGAGGGGAAACAAAATGCAATTAAGCTTTTTTCTGCAGAGGATATTGACTTCAAAAACTGCCGTTCTGAGGAAATATTGATTTTTGTGCCTTTGCTTATCATAGTTTTGGGAACCCTTTGCCTTTTCCACCCGACGGAGAGCGTTGACGGCATTTCACGAGATTCAAGCGGTTTGTTCTCCCCCGTAAAGTAAGAGGCTTCTGGCGAAAGTTCCGCGCCCGATTTGCAAACAAGGCAAGCCGTGCCCGGATTAGTTATGCAAAGTTCACCGCTCCGAGACAGGGACAATCGATTTCTCTCATTTACGACCGCCTGCTCCGCTCAAACGGGCGTCCTCGCCCCAGATTTGCTTTGCTCTTGTGGCTGAGTCTGGCGCGCAACGCTGTGTGTTGTTAATGAAAGAGTAATAAGACGCAAGGAGTCAGCGGAGTGGAAAAAAGAAAAAAACAGCTGAGACTTCCGATTTTTACTTTTGACCGTACTTTGTGTGTTTATTTATTTATTTTGTAATGGTTTATGGAGTAGAAAGAAATAGGTAAAGTTAACGGGGTTTCAGAAGTTTTAGTGTGCTCGTACAGTCACCTTTTTTTTCGCCTCGACGCTGTTGCGGTGTTTCGGACACATACAGGAGAGTTTCAGAAGTCAAATCTGTGAAAAGTTTTTAATGTATCTTACGGGGCCAAACTTGAGAAAAGACGTAACTTGTAATTATTCATGCGGGCCGCTTTTGTATCACATCATGAGTGCAGTTTGTCGAAAAGTCTTTACGGAAGGTGATGGTGGAAGCTTAAGCCAATCCATCACTTTTGCCCATCACGCTTTCGCAACATTTTAACCTGGAGCCCTGTTCCCGTATCGCCTGTACCCTGTTCTTAATCAGCGTTTATATTTTTTTTAGGTTTTAAATAAAAGTAATTGGGAACAAAGCAAATGCTGTTAGTGTTTTTAGGTTTTCTTCTTTAATTGACAGGCAAAATAAACGAAGTATGTTCGATCAGGCCTATGCTTTCAAGGCAGCTATGCGATGAATGTATTAAAACTGTGATTTTGTAATTTGTTTGTTTGTACCTGTCGTTTCTTATTCTTTAATAAATTATAATTTTGTTCTTAGATGGTGGCACTATATGTGCAGTGCAGGCTACATATGCGCTTTATTTTTCTTAATTGTTTTTTTTTATTTGTTATATTTGCATGATTGTATCTGGATTGAGGGGCGTATTTTTTATAGCTGTAATACTACCAAACATTTTCTTCGGCCGTGTCCAAATTCAAGGCACTTCTTGCTCCACAACACTCCAAGAAAAGTCTGTGCGTGTACTTGCACGCTCAACACTCGGACAACCAATCAGCGCAACTTACGGAGGCAGCTCAGCGAATGACGATGCCGAAACATATAGTTTAGACCAAAAAACCCAGTCTGAGTTGTGAAATTAGGCAATGCAAGCGTGACGTTTTTATTTATTTTATTTATTCATATTACCCCTAAAGGCCCTCGTGAGAGGGTATTACATAGGGGGGGGGGGGGTATTACATTGCTTAATGTCACAACTCAGTCTGCGTTTTTTGGGTCTAAACAGATGTTTCGCCATCGTCATTCGCTGAGCTGACTCCGTAAGTTGCGCTGATTGGCTCTCCGAGTGTTGTGCGTGAAAGTAGACGCACAGACTTTTTTTAGAGTGAAACAAAGGTCACATCCTATCAATGTAAGGCAAATTATAGACTTCCATAAAAGACGGCTTCTCTTACACTCTAAAAAATGTATGTGCGTCTACTTTCACGCACAACACTCGGAGAGCCAATCACCGCAACTTACGGTGGCAGCTCAGCGAATGACGATGCGGAAACATATGTTTAGACCAAAAAACGTAGTCTGAGTTGTGACATTAAGCAATGCAAGACGCCACGCTTGCATTGCTTAATGTCACAACCAGACTGCGTTTTTTGGTCTAAACATGTTTCGGCATCGTCATTCACTAAGCTGCCTCCGTAAGTTGCGGCGATTAGCTCTCCGAGTGGTGCGCGTGAAAGTAGACGCACAGACTTTTTTTAGAGTGTATGAAATAAGCGAAATTAATTTTGTAGGTTTCATTTAAATTGTCTCAAATGAGATTATTTTTAATTTATTTGGCATTGTCTAACAGTCGAATTTTTTCTTTTGTTTAAATATTCAACTTTATTATATTAAACTAAATTATATTTGGTATCGCGAGGGTCCAGTGGACCCTTTCGGAAATTGTGAAAAGATGCATACATTATGCGTATCCTCCATTCGTTGGTTCCATCGCTTCGGGTGTGAGGCCCGTGATTATTTCCGAGTTTGTGCCGAGCACTTCTGCAGCACTCGTGCAAAACTGTGTTTCGATCCGAGTACACTGTCGAATGCTGACGAAGCGCTCGCGTCCAATGCGTGTTCAAAGCGCATGACCAATTAATGGCGGCCGAACGTAATCTATGCCTAATTTTGATATTTTTAAAAGAGTCTATTATAAATATTGTGTTAAACCCTTTGAATGGCCGCGACAAAAAATGTATGGTATGTTGCACATTTTTTTTTTTTTTTTCAGGCCATGCTTGCTTTACAAATCCCTTCACTTTTTCCATTTTAGCAGAATGAACGTTGGATATGGGGCGAGTGGAGAGTTAAAAACCAGAACAAATTGGGAGTATAGAGCTTTGGGGAGGGGGAACTTGTCCTGCCGTCCTTAGTCTGAAACAGACTATCATCATCATCATCATCATCATCATCATCATCATCATCATCATAATCATAATCATCATGGAGAAAGAAATAAAATTCCCTGTCATAAAATTACGTGTAGATTGTGCGCGTAGGCCGGGCCTTACCTCAGGGAAACCTCAGAGGCCAATTCCTGACGAACCCCAGGTAGTAAAACCGGTGCATTAACCCAAACTGAACTAAAAATCACCATTAACGCGCCATAAAGTTTTTTACCGTAACCGCAAACGAATCGCTACAGTAAAGGTAAAGAGCTATTACCTATTGCCTATTGCATGTAAAGTGCAAAAGCTCATGTGCCTAAACGATAAATAATTGTTTTGAGACTCGTCAGGGTCTCGGTGTGGAGCACCGCATACCCAATATTTCGAGGTTCTTACCAAACTCATTGATGTACACGGCGGGACACTGTTGGCAGGAAAAAACGATGGCCAGTTTTCTTCTTTTTTTTTCTCTCCTGGAATTAGTCCGCGGTCATGAAGTACTAGTAGTGTGGTGAAGAATAATTATTTAGGGCGTTAAGCGGTAATATTTCATTTCTTTTTTCGCTTCTTAGTAATTTTCGCATTAGTAAAATGTAAAAAAAAAAATATATATATATATATCGTCAATCTAGCATCCGGCAGAATTGTGACGCGCAGTGAACACCCAACGGCTATTTCTAAAAAAAGTGAGGTGTTCAGTTTCTCGAAAATAAAGAAAGTCTAATACGCCTAAAATCAGACTCGTTTGTGAGCGTGTAAACTCACTTGGAATCTGAATGAATCTTAATTAAGGGAGTAAACGCACCTCGAGTAGCAGAGACAAGATGACTGGCGGTTTGGTATACGGCGACGCAAGGACCTCGTATTCCATGAGGAAGAACCTGAGGTCCTAGGCTGGAACGGCAGCAGCGACGCCAAAATGCCCCTCCGACGACGCCAGCGTTGCCAACGTAAGTGCAGCTGCTGAAAAGAGGGAGAGAGAAACAAAAAACTGATTCATATATCTGCGCAATATTCCGCCAGTTTTATTTTACCAAACGCATATTTTCAGTTGTGGTATTTTTTCAGTTGTGGTATTTTTATGAAACATTTGTAATTATCACGATCAAAGCGATAATAAAACAAAATATTGAGAAGAGGGCTATCTTTTGTGCATTTGTTACAATTTTATGGAAATTTTTTCACAAAAAATTGCATAATCATCGCAACCCAGCAAGCTCAATGCCGTTCAAATTATATAAAATAAATTGTGAAGTTTTTTAAACAAATCTGATTTTTACCCAATTTTTGAATGATGCCTACTTCCTTCACTCAATTTAAAAGTTCAAACCACGCTCACGCCAAAAAAAAAAAAAAAAAAAAGACGCAAAACATAAGCAGAATTTTTTTTTTTTTCAGAAGTCTAAAGACAGCAGGGTCAACAGGCGCGAATTTGCATTTTTAAAATCAGAAATGAACTAGCGCAATGTCTGGAACATTTGAAATGAAATGACCCTATAACCTAAAAACCACAAGCACAGGAAAGAGACACAATCCCTGGTTCGATACCAGGGCCAGGGGGATTTTTTCGGTCGCGTACCAGTCACCTGGGTGTGTTTGGAGATTTGTGTTTGTCCTTTGTCCCCCTTGCTCCCTTTCTCGAAGGATTATTTTTGTGACAACGACGAACATCTTTCATATCTCTGGAACGCCTTGTTCTCACTGCGCGTTGATACTTAATGAGCTTGTACTCACACACCCATCACCTCCACGAAGTACCTCATTTATTTTGGATGACTAAATGAGTGTGTAAATGCTTCACAGTGAAAACAAAAAGTTTTTTTTAATATGTTTTGAAACAATTTACGTACAAAGCGAACCAACGTTGTAAGTATCTACAGGTGAGTGATGAAAAAAAATAGTTAAAGTAGTTTTAATGAAATTCCTTTCCTGATTCAGGTTACCTATTTTTAGTTTATAAATGAGAGCGATACTGGATAAATTATAATTCTATGAACATATTTTATTTCCTGTTTCATTGAAAAAATTCAAAGCATATATCTCGAGCTCAAATTAAAATTGCGTCCAAAACAATCTTGCATTTTTTTTTTTAAATATGCGAACACAATTTTTGTACAATAATAAAGTTATTCTGTCTTTTCCTTTGAACAACAACTTCAAAACACTTCTGGGAAATTGGTACGCGTGTTCGAGACACACGTCACTTGAAATTAAATTTTCGGGACACACCGACGGTCCTCTCCGTCGGAGCCCGTCGCAGAAATGTTCAATAATTATGTATTTAGTTCTCGCGGGTACGAAGCTAGACCTTTAAGTTTTACAAGACAAACTGTACTACTAAAGTACAGATTAAAAAAAAATCTGATTGCTACAAGCAAGATGGCAAATATTCTAGCTTATGTTACCTGCATATATCGGAATCAAAAAGAAATAAAAAAAGAAACCCAAGAATGCTTTCTTGCCGGACGCCATACAATAGAAAACGATGAAAAGGGATGCCTGCTGTTTCCGTTGCCTTACTGAGATAAACTTGAAAAAAAAATCTTATTTAGTGAAGAATGTATGACTAATTCGAAAATGCGACCTCATCGGGAGGGGGATAATGAATAGTATGGACAAAAAAATATCAAGGTGATGTCGGAATTATGCGTGGCGTAATTTGTGTGAAAAAGGTAACTAAACAAGTAGAGTAGTTTCGTAACACATCAGTCATGATTCGTAAAGACATGTTGGTTATGAAGCAGTGAATTGAGTGATTTGAGCTAGAATTGCATGTGTATGACGTGCTTTCTTGTTGGAAGCGATTGGACAGTGATTTGGCTTTAAATATTATTGCTATTTGAGCATCACGCCAGTATATAGATAATATTAACTGTAAGGCTTTATTTGGAAAATATTGAAAGAACAAGATATGTGAACATCATGTTTCTCGCCTTATTTTTTGCAGTTAGGGAGAGAAAGCACTCTACTATGCTTTTACATTTCACGACCAAAAAATTGCCTTCTCTTTATTCTGTTTTATGTATTTACATGTAGAGAGAAACAATGAGGAAGCATAGTGTAAACAAATGTAATAGGGCTAGTAACTAAGAAAAAGTTGTGGACTCTCAGAGTTACTGGGACCGCTTTTCATCAACGACGCCGTCACTGACAGAGCCGAATGGCAGGGGAAACCGAAAGATTTGAGTCGGACGCGTTCAAAGTTTCCATCTCCGAATGTTTAGTTTGCAAACACAAGAGATCGTGCGCAGAGAAGTGTCAGGAACAAGCGGAGTTTGAGCTCTTGCGAAAATCCTTAGGAAGCAACAAAAATATCTTTTAAATTCTTAGCGTGGGAAGGTTATACTAGAAACCCCCAGAAATACCCGGCTTCCTTTTTCCAGAAAACGAGATATAAAAGTAAGCAGGTAAGCCCTTTTCAATGAAGTTCTGAAGTTGAAAAATAAGATTGTTTTAGTCGTGCCACGTACCTATTGAGAATCTAAGGTTAAAAAAGTTAAAAAAAAAAGAAGAATAAGAAAGAAACGTCTCGTACGCACGAACGATTGTGCCATGGAATTGAGTTCAGGAAGCTGGGAAGAACTCTTTGTTATCGAAATAAAGTTAGCAGCAGCTGTGGACGCGCAATCAAGAAAAAGCGATATACCTTGCACCCTTTCTTTTTGACAGGCTGTCAAGATGGCTCTGAGGCGCTATCCGTGAAAAACAAATTTATAACGAAAACGGTACTTGCAGAAAAAAAAGAGCTTCTAAGACACCCGACGATTCTCAGCCTTCCAGAAACAAGGCACGCGCACAAACACCGGCAAGCCAAAACCACTTTCTCTCCTTTTCTTTTTTAAAGGCCGCATTGGCGTAATTCAATGTTTCTTCCTCGTCCGCTACGCATACACGAAGTTGGCAATTTCACAACTCGGGAACCAAGTCAATTGAAGGGCTGGAGCCTGAGGACTGAGTTAAGAAAAATTGAAAATTAACTGCGACACCCAAGGGAAGTTTAAAGGCCAGTTCAAACATGCATCACAACGCTGAGATAGGTATAAATTAGCGCTGTATAAACGGTACTGTCAGCACAGAGTGAGTGCTGAGGCACTGTAACAGCTGCCCCTGCAAAACAAGAAAGACCCCTATAATGGAGCCTCATCGTTGTGCGTGACTATGGCGCACACACAAAGGCAATATTCGCAGCCGATTAAAGGACATCATCATGAAAATAGACCCTGGAGAAGGGGAACAAAGAGGACAAAGAACACACACAAATTTCCAAACACAGCTAGGTGACTGGTGCAGTCACATAGCTGTGTTTGGAGATTTGTGTTTGTCCTTTGTACCTCTTGTTCCCCTTCTCCAGGGACTACTTTCCTCATTCTTGTCCAGCTCGCTTTCACATTTGTATTTAATTGCATTATAATCAAAAGGACATCATCCTTCGGCGGTCTCTCCGCCACACGCTCAACACCGCAAGAGCATGTTTCTGCCTGGTTGCCAACATATAACCATATAAGTTATGAAATAACCTTTAAAACCTTTTCACTCGCAGGTGCTACTGGTATTGCCTTTATTCTTCCGCTTCTGAGGCTAAGTCGCAACAACTAAAGTGGTCTTCTAACAAACCTCCGACTGCGAGCTCTTCAGATATCTCGACAGCTATTGCCGATAAAATATAAACATCGCAAAATAAAAAAATAAAAGTTGTGAAAGACCTTATCATAAAGAATATAGCGCCACTTTAAAACTCTTTCCTAACGAAGCAGAGTGTCAAAGACGAAAGATTTACCGTTATGTTTTTATTTTTTTTTAACAAAAGCAAGATGTGAATTATTTGCAACCTCGAACACCACTTTACACGAGCCTCACTGCGTGTAACTATATTTTCTTTAAAAAAAATCTTAGTTTTTGAAGGAAGAGGCGAGTCGAAATCGGGTTAAACGTACAGTCGGTTATTTCGAACCGCGGTAGAACGAAGAACAACACCGTAGAAAGGAGAGCAAAAAAGCGGCGACATGAAGCTCATAAGGCTCGCATGGTGTACACACGACCCCTTTCGGCAATAATTTACGATCCCCAGTAACGCGACGGCATATACGTAGCACGAAGAAAACGGAGAGCGTATGAGTGAAATACGACGTCCAGCGCCGTCATCACCTAACATACGGGCGGCGTACTCAAAGAATACTGCCTATAACGGCTTACTTGGATAAAGCCGTGCGTTTACCTTCACATACACGCCCACCCTTACGTTTTTTCGTACCATGTAGAATTAAGAAGACTAAAAGAGATACCCTAAAGCGCGAGAAAGTAAATGCGCAAAGATGTGAGAGAGAAGGCTTTGTTGACAATTGTGTTTTATTTGTTTAGCAAACTAAAGCGATGTTCAAGCTGTGTTCTAGACGTAACTTTATGGTCTGCCGTTAAATAGGCCTTCTCGCTCGTAAACATTAACGTTATATAGGTGTGAAGTCTCGGACGCTAGACAAGGCATACAAATGGGAGACAGACGCAAAAGCCAATGCCTTCAAAAAGACGTCACACTTCAAAAGGTAGATGCACTCGCACAAATTATGGTTATTATTTTTCGCTCTGCTTGTTTTTCAGACACTGTATGTTTTTGTTGCTGTTTTTTTTTTCACGTGTTTCGAAAGATCACTTTCTTGAAATGTTGTTGTTTTGCGTATGCAGTTTAACACCATATGCACGACGTTGACCCAAATCTAGAAAGAGTTTCCGCGAAAAAAAAAACCCCCAAAAAAACGTGTTTTTCTGCCCCGCGTAGATAAATAAACTATACATCGCAGAAAGCTCCAACTTCGCCAGAATGAAACGCTAGCGGTTGGGATGTAACGCGAAAGTCGGAGAATATGACGTTACGTGAATCAAAAAAATAATTCAGAAAAATTAAATTTATTTATGAGCCGTTGTCCATCTAAGCCTAATATCGTAACACCAGAGCTTGAAGGTGAACGTTTGGCAGCCCTCTGCCTGGTTAGGATTAGACATGAAGCGAAAAATAGAGACACCAGAGCTCAAGATTGTGGACGCTTGTGGGATTTATATAAGTGGAAAATACTGGTCAGCAAGAAAGAGGACATTATTTTATTTCTTGCTATCAATATTATTTACTAAAGTATACGCTACAGGTGCCCACAATGTTATTTTTTTATTTTGTTTTACAATATTAGAATTAGGTGGCTCCTGGCTCTTTGAAACATTTCGTTTTTGTCAATTATATTTTGATCGAGGTAACGTCATGTTCCAAAACTTTCACATTCAGTCCCAGCCGCTAGCGTCGCATTTATAAGGAGTTCGAGGTTCTACGATGCATATTTTATTTGATCAGGCTGAAAAACACGAGTCTATTTTCACGTGCACTCCCTGTATATTACACGTCTTAAATGTTCAAAAATAAGCCAATCTAGTGCAACGTAAAAACCTTTCTCAGAAGTTCGGGCCAATCATATCAGAAGTACAACAAATCCTATTTGCAATTATAAGCAGGTTTCAATGGCCGCCATTAGCATTCCGCACGCGCAGTATCCAGCAGATCTAATTTATATGGCACGGCTCAAAAACAAATCAAATTTACCGTCTGCGCGATCGATGTAATAGGGAGTCGGTTGAAGGTGAACTTTGGCCGTTCCTCATAAATATTGAACTGCATGCGCGAGTATACTGCTGAAGCCGACCTGGGATTCAAGCTAAGTGGATCTTCGTGAATCTTCGTGTGTACGTGGAAGGCCGTATTTCTGCTTTAACATTTTTTTATTACACATGCACATAGCTTACGTTTCTAACAGCACAAACTCTAATGTAATTTCATCCTTGAAGTGTTTGGGATTTTGTTTTTCATATTTTCTTGATTGATACACTGTTTTCTTAGCAAGCTTTAAACATGTGTATTTGAACCCTATTTTTCAGATTCCTGGTTAGATCACCAGATGCTTTTAATATTCAAACATCTCGTGTAACAAATTTGCGAGTGAATTTACCGTGAGAGCTTTGAGTTCTAGTGATTAGGTGTAGTGGATTCGGCACAACTCGTCAATATGATACACTTTCTCGTGTGACAATATAAAAGGCAAACCATATATTTTTACAATCGATTAATTTATTTATTTAACAAACTACAACTAGGCATACAATTAGTTGGGAAACGACCCTGGGAATACACGCTGTTTCGCAGTTTTTTTTTTTGTATTTTACCTTTCTCAGGTTGTAGTCTGTGACACTACCAAAAATGAGAACAACAAAAAAGTTGTCAGTAAAAAAAATAAGATTGCCAAGTTTTGGGTGGGTGAGCGCCCCATATTAATGGGGCACTGACAGGTCAAACATTTTTTTTTTATTATCTGAAACGGTTGAAAACGATGCCTGAAAACGATACACTCAAAATTTGAAACTTAGGAAGGCCACTGCCTCGTTTATGGCCCCGTTTCAAGCGTCCCAGTTAACCGATATTGAAAATGTAAATACAAGTTACAATACACATACCACAGTCACCGACAGCTCATGCAACGCAGCGGGTGACGAGTGCTGCGCATATGATTACTGCTCCGCAGCCAATGACGTTGCGTCATTAGCGAATACGAATGCACAAGAACCAATCACTGTGCGAGTTGCCTTAACAGAATAAGCCACCCCCTAGTTATTTAAGTTTTCTGAGAGTGTAGTGAGACCGTTTACATACACGAGGACGACGTGACTGGTGCAGTACAACACGTGCGAAGGATTCAATGTTGCCTTTGCGTGTGAAGTGCGACTTTCAAAAGGAGCATATCGGTGGCACGGAGATCGTCGAGGTTGAAACGCCAACAAAAAATTGGGTAGTCCCATATGATTGATGAGGATGCCGGGTTACGTTTGGGTCCGCTCTGTAGAGAGCGAATCTCCTAGCCGCTTTCCCAATTTCGCTTATGCGCTGTCAAGGCAGAGGCCGGTATGCGTCAGCCGCCATTCTCCGAACTTGACGGATCCCAATCCACTGCTCGTTCACGATGACTGAAGCTATCTCGACATAGAGGTGGTATTTGTTATCCGTCACCTTTGGTAGATGCCATCCCGCTAGTGGCGTTAGCCAAGTTTGGCGGATGATTAATGATCGTGCTGTGAGGACAGAACTTATGCCCCACCTCGACGAATTCGAAATGTCTGTTTTGCGGGCGTTTCAATGGCCTCCAGATCAAATGATTTTGTAGAATCGACGAAAGAGCGCATGCTGCATGAAACGCGCAGAGTTTATTACTAGATTTAATGGACGCGTATTATCTGAAGGCCTCTAAAGTTTTCTTCAAATTGGGCTATAGAACTATATGCATTTCGCTTTGCAACACTCTCAAGAACAAGCGACGTCAGTGCTTAATTTATAGCATCACGAGATAAGTAAACTGTAAAAGCCAAAACTACTGAACACGACAGCAATATGGAATGCATAAATGTGCACGAGTCTGTAAGATATTGAAATAATTTCGTGGCACAGTTCTTTATTTTCTTCTACTCTGGAGTACGTGACAGCGCGCCTCGCGAAACAAGCGTTTGCTTAGGACAGGTTCGACATTGACATTTTGCTTCAACTGATTTATTAATTTTTTATCATGTGCTTTCAGCATCAGATTATACAAGTACGGATACCAAACCAACGACAGCATTAGAAACTTCACTGTAAACGATTGTCCGCCTTCCAAAACGAAAGCTTTGTTCTAGACTATAGTTTATCTATATGAGAAACCAACTCCGTAAATCGCTCGCGCCGTTATGTCTACCTGAACAAGCCCAATAGTATGTTGCCGGTTTTCATTTATTTTCTGGGTCACATATTACAGGCTTCCAACCCCTTCTACGATCATCCACCGAAAGTTAGTGGCGACTGCAATTCAAATTATTTAACCCAGTATGCACCGCCATCCCGGCACCTAGCCAAACATCACGGGATATGATCATGAGGCCCTAGCGTTGCGAACTTTGCCCCTGGCATGCACAAAGCGCCATTTAATACGAAAACAAGAGAGAGAGAGAGAGAGAGAGAGAAAGAGAAAGAGAGAAAATAAACGTTTATTAAAGCACTATGATCCCGTGCCCGTTCTGCGAAAGAGTGCAAACAAAGGAACATACCAAGCCGCATGTTTCCGAAGCGGTGCAAACGCTCAGGGGTCGGAAAGTGCATTCCCATGCGTAGAGCATGCACTGGGCTCGAATACAAGGCTGAACCTGAGCAGGTCCAGGTTGGACAGGCGAACTCTATCCCGCTTTTTTGTTTGCATGAGATGTGCGGAAGCTCTGAGAGAGCTCGCGTATTGAAAGAAAAGCTCTCGGACGGCCGCTTTGTTTTGACAGTGTTTACTCGCGTATTTTGAGGAAACTAAGCTCTATTTACGGAAAAACAAAGGGTAAGAAAGGAATAACAAAAACATAAAGTTTCTCCTTTTTATTCCTTAAAGTAGGGGTGTCAAAACCATGAACGAAGAGAGGGAAGGGTTAAATTAACTCTAAATGATAGCCATTTTGAAGCGCACTAATTTTATTTCAGCACGCAGAGTGTTTGAAAAATCGAAAAGTTATTTTAATGTGCAAGCAAACTTCCGTGGATACATTACCAAGGTATCGGTTTGGTTAAACAAATGTAGCCCCAAAAACAAAGACTCTTTCATAAATAGGGACAATTAAATATATTTCGATCTCATAGTGAAGTATAAAAGCAGTACTTTTTTTTACTTTCTTTCTAAAAAAGAACCCCTTACGCATGTCTTTTTTACAGAGCTGGCTCAAGGTATAACGAAACCGTTAACGCAACAAAGAAGAAAACGAAAAGACCAAGGCAACGCTGTAATTGCAAGGTGCGAAAGGGGAAGGGATGTACCAAGACATTTGCGATGATGAAATTTATCTGGGCAAAATCTAACAATGGCTACATACCATTTACTAGAGGCGGTACAGAAGAAATGAAACCACGACGGATCATAAAATTAGGAAACCAGAAGAAAGACAACTAAACAGAGGCGAAATTATTGGCTAATGTGTCGACCCTGTTTTTCCCGAAAACTATGTTCGAAGGTTGCACTTCATTTCCTAAACATAAAAGGTCACCCATCTGCAACAGGGTTGTTCTCGAGACCTGTAGTGACCAAGTTGGCGAGAGAAGAGAAAAAAAGGGCGGTTTTTAGACGTGCCTTGTGATCTCCAGTCGAAAAACACTCGGTGTACTTCACCGCTGTTTCGCACTCAATCAAAGTTACCAGAGGAAAACAGCAATTCAGACGAGGGAAGTTCGGCCATAAATATCGGTAGCGAGCTGATTTATGGAGGTTGCCACGGAATTAACTCCGGTCTACTCACTGAGACGTGGTCTACCATGAAGGCGGCTAGTCACCCCAGACCGGCGCAGGGAACTGATATTGGGTACGCAGCTCAGTCCCTATAGGAGTATGTACAGTATGCGTGTGTGTTTGTGTGTGTGCCTATAAAAGGCATAACCAAAAATAAGCTTCACTTGAGGGAGGGTTGGGTGAGGTAGGAGACGGAGGGCACCCATCTACTTAGGTAGTGACGTGAGCTGCCCATTCAACTACAAACAGAAGCGCCTTCCGCCCGAAAATTATGCCGAGGCGAACGACGGCGTACAGATTTCGAAACAGCGGAGTGGTGCTTCTTTTCTTTCTAAAGAACTCAAAGAACGCCGCGGTAACACTAAAGGTGTGACATTGATACAGTGCTCAAGTTTTCTGATGTATCCACTATAGTCGCTGACATCTGGATAAAAACAACTTGGGCGTGTGCTCGATGACCATACTTCTTTCTTCATTGTTAGCTCTTTGGCTTTGTTATCAGCTGATATTGCAATGCTATTGGATGACTAGCCATCATCATTAAATGCTCCATAATCGACACACCCTGAGTTTCTGAAGCTGTCACCGAGCAAAGCATAAAAATAAAAAAAAACAAGGCATCTTATTTTGTTTTCTTTTTTATCTTTTTTTAGAACTAAAATATTCGACTTAGGTATTTATATCAAAACTGTTTCATCTAGGGCTCATGCCTTAACGAATAATCATGCGAGCGTGAATCAACTAAAAACCTGGCACTCCGCAGCGCGTGTAAACGACAGCGAAAACCGAAGATAAAAGGGAAAAAAAAGTGAAAGAAACGGACGGCCAAAGAGCGCAGTCACGCACGCACACCCCTGCTAAAGTGCACGCATGGACAGGCGGATTGGATGGAGAAAGAATACAAAGGGGATTCTGCGCTTTCCGTATACCGCACTTCTGTGCCCAGTGTTTTACTTGTCCTTTTATCTCACCCGGGTAAATGCAGAGGAAAACGAGCAAACAAACGTACATCCACGACGACATGGAAGCGAATCATCACGCCGCTGTCGACTTTCGGAATCTTCTTTGTCCCGGGAGAAAAAAAGACAACTAGTAATCCGGGGAATTTTCGAAAGCCGCTGAAGCGAACGAAGTGCACGGAACCTCTCACATTATTTCGAAGCGAGCGCCAGAAGACCCCGGACAGATTATCCGTACTGCTGGAGCGCAAGCTCGAGAGAAACTCAAACGATGCGGACCAGTCGCGCGGAAATGTGTCGCCGCTCGTTTTAATTATTTCGCGTGGCTCCCCGTAGGGAAATCATTCCTTCCTTTTGTCACTCAACTGGCGGTGGAACGGAAGTTACGATCAGGCCGGGCCAATCTCGCAACGTCCCCGGAATACTATTCCGGTTCCCGTACGCGCAAAAAGAGCACGATCACGTGAGTGCAGACAGATCGTCGGTTGGGGCAACCAGCTCGTAGTTCCCCAGTCGCCGTCAATCCTGGAACGCGGTGACTCCAGTCGGCGCGCAGGTTAAACGAGGCGATGAAAGTGTCGAGGCCAAATGAGGAAAGTGAATGGAGAGAAGAAGGTGAAGGAGTCAGCGAGCTGTGCTTGACATTTTCTTGAATTTTTGTTTGTAGAAACGCCGTTTTTTTTATTTTTTTATTTATTTATTTATTATTTTTGTTTCGTACGGCTTGCCGGACCGTGATATAAGAATGGAGGTGTAGGTCCACGCGTGGGGGTGTTAGGATAGTTGGAGGAAGTCCACCTGGCGCACGTTTAGCGTGATCATAAAAATGTCGGAACACCGCCAACAAAATTTCGGTTGTCACTTGGGGCGCCAAAGGTGATCAACGTTGCCAAGTAGCGTTCTAACGCGACGAGTGTATTGGCGCTAACAGTGAAGGCTTTCACTTGCCTTCCTGTTTCTAGTGACTCTGCCTACGCACTTTATGCATTTATGTTTTTCTAAGCTTTGCCAGACAACACGGAACTAAGCGCTCCGTGTTGTCTGACTCCCTTTTAGAGCGCAGCTCTTAGGGGCCCGTTTCCGGCTTGAGCGGCGTCGCCGTCGCGTCGCCGTCGCCGTCGCCGTCGGCGTCGCCGTCGGCGTAACCGCGCGGTGCATCATGGGAAATGTCCCATAATGCACCGCGCGAGCCCCCCCACCGGGGTCACGTGACCTCGTGGGGGGTCACGTGACCCCCCCGAGGTCACGTGACTCCCCTGAGGTCACGTGACCCCCTCCTCGAGGTCACGTGACCCCCCGAGGTCACGTGACCCCCGCCGATGTCGCGTGACCCCCCGATGACGTCATCGTCACTGATGACGTCACCGGCATCCACATCGTCATCGTCATCATCACTGATGACGTCACCAGCATCCACATCGTCATCGTCATCATCACTGATGACGTCACCGGCATCCACATCGTCATCGTCATCATCACTGATGACGTCACCGGCATCCGCATCGTCATCGTCATCATTACTGATGACGTCACCGGCATCCACATCGTCATCGTCATCATCACTGATGGCGTCACCGGCATCCCCATCGTCATCGTCATCATCACTGATGACGTCACCGGCATCCACATCGTCATCGTCATCATCACTGATGACGTCACCGGCATCCACATCGTCATCGTCATCATCACTGATGACGTCACCGGCATCCGCATCGTCATCGTCATCATCACTGATGACGTCACCGGCATCCCCATCGTCATCGTCATCATCACTGATGTCACCGGCATCCACATCGTCATCGTCATCATCACTGATGACGTCACCGGCATCCACATTGTCATCGTCATCATCACTGATGACGTCACCGGCATCCACATCGTCATCGTCATCATCACTGACGACGTCACCGGCATCCGCATCGTCATCGTCATCATCACTGATGACGTCATCAGTGACGTCACTGATGTCGTCACCGGCATCCGCATCGTCATCGTCATCATCACTGATGACGTCATCAGCGACGTCACTGATGACGTCACCGACATTCGCATCGTCATCGTCATCATCACTGGTGAAGCCATCAGTGACGTCACTAATGACGTCATCGGTACCCGCATCGTCATCGTCACGGATGACGTCATCAGTGACGTCAGTGATGACATCATCGGTATTGGGGGTCACGTGACCCCCAAGGTCACGTGACCCGCCCTGGTTAGTTTACCCCCCCCCCGTGCCCTTCCCTCCTCCTCCTCAAGAGCTGCGCTCTAATTCGGCGTTACAGGGAGTTGTAAGCGGCTTTCATTTTTAGAGCGCAGCTCTTAGGGGCCCGTTTCCAGCCTGAGCGGCGTCGCCGTTGGCGTCGCCGTCGGCGTCGCCGTCGCCGTCGGCGTCGGCGTCGGCGTCGGCGTAACCGCGCCCCTCCCTCTCCTCCTCCTCCCTCTCCTTCTCCCCCTCCTCCTCCCCTCCTCCTCCTCCCCCTTCTCCCCTCCCCTCCTCCTCCTCCCCCTCTTCCTCCTCCCCCTCCTCCCCCTCCTTCTCCTCCTCCTCCCCTCATTGTCCGGCTTGAGCGGCAAGGAGGAAAGCAGTGCGAAGGTGGAGGAGGGGGGAGGAGAGACGAGGAGCCGGAGGCGAGGGGGGGGAGGAGCTTGAAGGACGAGGAGGTGGTAAAGGAGAGGGAGTGGGAGCGGGAGGCGAGGAGGACTAGCAGGCATGATCACGAGGGAGGAGGAGGAATATACCCTCCACTCCTCCTCCTCAAGAGCTGCGCTCCAATTCGGCGTTACAGGAAGTTGTAAACGGCTTTCACTTTTTTGACATAATAATGAAACATTTTAGAATAATATGCGATAAGTTTTGTGCCATACAAGGACGTAACTTTTTTTTGTCCTCGTCTTAAGCGCCATCATGACGTCAAATTCCCAGTACCAACTAGCCCAACAATCTGCATTGATTTGCTAAGTTAATAGTTGCTTCTTTTTTTTTTGTTATTATAGTTGTTCAGAAATATATGTCGTAATAAACAAAGTGCGCGAGTGCTATAACCAGTTCCCCAGATTGGCGCACTACAATTGGTTCAGCAAACTTTGACTGAGCTTTAACCAAAAGGAGCCGGCTAGAGATGGCCACCTGGAGGTGAAGTGCTCAAAAGATATATGGTATGGATTGTCTAGCTGGGGCGGGCTTGAGTGGCTTCGAAATAGATAGAGTATAGGTGCTAGCGTTTGAGGACGCGCTTACTTCTCATGCTGCCTATCTGGAAAGCCACGCTGGAGTATACACTCCGTGCGGGAACTATAGGGGGCGCTTTGAAAAACGCGCGCAGCGCCGCTAGCGGAGGAGCTGGCGTTCGACCGTGAGGCCCGTTCAGCAGCCTGCGGCGCCTTTTCGCATGCGAAGCTGTGGCGGCGGAAGCGCGCACGAACGAAACTTTTGCTTTTTGAGCCGATACGTTGAGGGTGACGTTGCCTGAGTGCTGGGGCAGGCCTAAGAAGGTCATTTAGCTGTTCTCTACTTCTTATATATTGAGTCTGAGTCGTTATTAGGGGTAATTTCCTTAGTTGCGGCCAAAAAAGGAGTTGGAGCAATTTTCCGAAAAGCAAGACGGCCGCCACCATAATTGCTTTGAGTGGGAAATTCATTTCGCTCGTCGCTGTAAACGTAGGACTGCTGGAACGATGATATTGGAGGCGAGTGAGATGTTCACTAAGTTTCTGCACGAGGTGTGCCAAGTTTCATTACAGGTGTAAAAGTTGTTTCTAACGAATAAAGAAATAAAGCTGTACGGTATATCCAATATTGGACCCAAAATGTTATGTTATAGCGGGCTGTGCAAAGTGCAGGTTTTGGCACACAGGTGCTTGGACGACAGTAACATGATACAGCACTTATTATATAAAAAAAAGGTGGCATAGGGAAACCAGGTGAAAATTTGGTTTGGGCGCGGCGTAACTCAGCGGGAACCGGTTTTGACCATGAAAAGTCTGTCAAGAGAATACCACTAGTCGGGGGAGGTGGAGACTTTAGAGGTAGGAAGGGACTAGTGGACTGTACTTCCAATTGAAGCAACTTTACGAAAGGTGGTTCCAAAGCCGAGGAAACAAAGTTGTCGGCCAACACATGGTTTGGCCGCCAAGTGCTTTTGCGGTCAGCCGTTGTGTAATAAGTTGTTGTGCGAGGTGCTGATTTTCGGCCCACAGGTACTTTGACATGACCGTCACTTGGCACAACACTTATTATACCAAAAATAGTTGGCATAGCAAAACCAGGTGGAAATTTAGTTTGGGCGGCGTAACTAAATGGGAACTGGCTTTGACCGTCTAAGGCTGTCAGAAAATACGACTCATCGTGGGAGGTGCACACTTTACAGGTAGGAAGGGACCAGTGGACGGTACTTCCAGTTCGAACCACTTTGCGATAGGTGGCTCTAAAGCCGAGAAAAAAAATTGTTGTCTACAGAACTCGGGATGTCATTGTTTCCACATCCAAAAGGAGGCTGATCAAGAAAGAAAGCACACCACATAAACTTCCATACTCAAACGCCGATTCTACAGTGATTCCGAGTTTCATGGTTGTTTTCTTTAGATTTATATGTCACTTTTTTTACGTTGGAATCTTTCTTCATGAAATACAGATTGCGTGCCCTATTTGTCCGAAAATATCATCGACACGTACAATAGGGACGAAACTTTTTTTGGAGGGCATTCCTCCAACGAAATTGGCACTGCATACCCACGAGTGTGGGATTGCATTTCAGTTCGTCCCATCGGCGCTGACACATGTTGGCGTTACTGGTACGAAAACAAACGCAGAGCGCAAAGCGGCAGTGTAGAATATGTCAGCCGTGCCGACACAGTGACAGACATGATCGGGACACCAAATTTCTCGCGTCGTACGGCACGGCTCTATCGTTGTCGCTGTCCCACAAAACATCGGCGAGGTGAAAAACTGTGAAACTTTGTCTCCACGAGATACGACGCATAACTATTGAAGCACTTAATGACGCAGCACAGGCTGTCAACCCAGCGCAACAGCACCATTCTGACTTCAATGCGTACCAACGTACGCGGCGTGGTTTCGGTTTCGTTTTCTCTGGGGTTCTCACTGCCTACCTTTGGTACCGGCCGCGCGGCCGCGCGCCAGTCGCGTCGCACGGAGTGCATAGCACCGCACTAAGCTTTTGTCCTGTTTCGGACCCTTGCAAAAAAAAAAAAATAATAATAAATAAATAACGAACCTATAGTTCCTACAACAAAAAGAGCGGACTTTCGATGTTTCACATAATATTATAGTGAAGTTTCCTAATGCTTTGATAAACCAAATGTGGTCGTTTATTTTTAGAAGCTCTGCGAAGATTTTTGCCAGGAGCTTTAGCATCTTTGTATAAATTCCTATAAATTTCGTCAGAAGATTGAATAGACTCACCCGAGTTTGTCAATATTGTCAGGAATGACAAATGATGAGGCGGTAAATAAGGAAAGAAACTAAACGTTTAATGCGGCAAAGTTGTGCCAAAACAAAAAGCGACAGAAAAAAAGTCTGAGAACACCAAACACTTCTTATGAGTTGTAAATTCGAAAGCATGAATGTCGTACTTCCGCTCCCTTAGTTCGTCCGCGGCGCAGTGGCGTGGACGGCCGAGCGCGTGATCTCGTGAAGTGGCTACGTCCCGCAGCGCTCGGCCGTATACAACCTCCACGGAGTTTGTCCGAACGGGCTGTGCGGCCAGGCCCGCTCCGGCGGACCTCTTACCGGCGTTGGGCCACTGCGTGCGCTGCGCAGACTTGGACGTAGTTCAACTACTCTACTCAAACTACTGTAGTTTAAAGGCCGCCGTACAGTTCGCGCTTTCCACTTTTTCTGCGTTTCCTCCTCCCCTGCCCTCCTTTCCTTCCTTCACCGCCCGCCCAACCCCCCCCCCCCCCCCCCTGTTTGCCGCCCTTCCCCGAGGGGACAACACGGAGAATGGATTAGGAGACGCCTCCGTTAATCTGGCCTAACCCGCCGAAGAGGGGGCCTGCTGCTTGACCAAAAATTATTTCGCTGCTCGAAAAAAAAAAAAAAAAAAAAAAGAAAAACGCCGCGGGCAGCGACCGAATGCGCTTTGCCGGATGCGCAACGCTCCGTCCGCCTTGAACAAGCTTGTATGCACTGGACTAACATTTTTCGCAGCGCGGCAGGTTTAGTGTAGGTCCTATCATATGGTCCTGCAAGACTTCCCTGTCCGCCACAAGCTAGCCAATAATTCAAGAACATAACGACGGCAGCGTATTCAAACAGTGTAAAATGAAATGTATATAATATTTATAAGAACACCGTTGTCTTCACTGCTTGGCTTTCAAATTTTTAGCGTTGCCAATAATCGTAATCAAACTATTTTTATGATTGAAGACCCCTCGTCGTGCATCGACCCCAAGATTACGCTTACGTGAAACATGATTCTGCGCGGAAGCGGCTCGAGTCACCGTAAACTTTTTTTTTTTTTTTTTCGACGTGGATTTTGCTTTTTAATTTAGCTGAAATACCACTGGCAGAACACGGATCGCATACTTGGAAGGTATATACCGTCTGAAAACGCATATAGCTGGTTGAGTGAATGCAATACTATCGCATTCGTTGAAGCTTGATTTGTTGATTCGAACTTCAACAAATCACACGCACCCATTCTCCCTATATTCCTGTTTACCCAGTCATAGTCGTTCCCTCACGATGCAATACGTGTACAAGTAACTGCAGTTTATGCATTGTTGACGTTGCACAGCCGTGATCGCACGGTTTTTAGAAGCGCTATAGAACGAGCACAAGCGTCGAATTCCGGTACACTGATTGATTTCTGTCTCACCGCCGTGACACCGCACGAGAAAAGCGATTTCGTTCTGTCTGTGAAATTAGGAACACAGAAATCAAGCTATAATCCCGGTAATAAAACAAAGCGAAATGGATCTCTGTAGCCAATACCCAACCGTTTGCGAGGTGACTCGGCGAAAGCATATATTACCTCCGTACCTTTACCCTCTGCACACCGCCAGAGAGAGTCATACAAACTCCTTAGAGCTATTGCCAACACGATTGCGTGTTGAAAGGGATTCGTCCCTTTCATAGCTCTCTATGAAACCAGAAAGGTAGATACTTTTCTACATAGGGTGGGTTTGCCCGGGGCCTCCAGTTATTTATGGCCAAAATCACACTGGAGGCGCTTCAGCAATGTTCACTCTGGTCGACACACGTGCACTGTAAAAATGCCAGTCGTCTACTCTTTCCGAAAAGATACTTGACGAGCCAATCTTAGAGACCGACGGATAAGGATGCCGAAATTATGCTTATACTTTAAAAAAATGATAACACAAATTTGGCCTTGTCATTCCCAAACTGGTTGCCGGACGAAATTCTCTATGCGTATTGCAAGCCAGGGTTGGTACTAGTAACATAAGATACGTACGGCAGAATTCCCTTCCATAAATAAAATTATTTGGCTGCCGCCAAAGTAACGCGAAATTGGTGCAAAGAGTTTTGCAAAAGGGAGCGTAAACCGAAAAAAAGGGAAAAAAAAAAAGAGACAGAGGAATAGGAGAAATAAAAAAAATAAAAAATCTCTGGTGACGTGGCCAAAAAAATTTCTGTTCATGTGATTGTTATTGTCATGTAACCGAACAAAAAAAAAATAAGCGAAATAAAAAAAGAACACGAGAAAAAAACCATCCCCTGCCCGGTTTCGAAGCTAGGCCCTCTTGATCGTGAAACTAGCGCGCTATTCGTTGCGCCTAGTTGCGCCAACATAACTTTTTTTTCTTTCTTTATTGCAAGTTGCGCCAACATAACTCTGCCTGTAATGCTCACGCATTTTCACATCATAGGAGAAAGCTTAGGTGCCTTCGTAGTTTTTCATGCATGTGTTATTTTTATTTGTGTCAAGAGTTCACGTTCCAGAATGCTTTTAGAGTTTTGGAGCAAAACGAGTTTCTTCATCTGAGTCACCTTCTAGAGCCAGTAGACCGCACTGGGTCCTCCGGCTAATCAAGCAGCTATTTTCAAATTCTCTGACGTGCCCGTCTTCGGATCCGAGGTCGCCGTTTGACAACCTTATCTTTCTTCCACCTGTAGCCGGATCCCCACTCCCTCTCGAGAGGATGGCTCGCCCCGAGGCTAATCCCATTCTCTAGACGCCCTTTCCACCCAACGCTGGCCCTTTCCCTCCCCGTCTCCAGCTTCGGGAGAGAAGGTTCTTCCCTGCAGAACGTCCCGTTTGTACAGCGGCCTTTAACTCGTTTTTCGAGTAACTTGGTAACTTTCAATTGCAACTTGATTTGGGTAATTAGTAGTTTAATTTAACTACTTTTTTCAGGTAACTTCTACTCAAATTACTAACTACTTTCGAAATTATATAGTCCTAATTTTGCCCATCACGAAAGTTTGAGGGCAGAAATGAATAAGACGCCGGCAGATAAAGTGGCACTCCCGAACAAGGGGCCCCCTTGTTCGGAAAGGCGTCCTTGGGCCAAGGTGGCGACGAGCAGCCAAAACATAACACCGGCACACACGAACGCAGGAAGAGATGCTTAACAAGCCTTGGTCGGGTATTGACCTAATCCGGTAATGCACGCGGGCGCCGCGTTTCCAGCTGCAACCATGAAAGACGGGGACACTCCGAGAGTTATTGTTTTCGTGTTGTCTGTCTTTAGTGAGTTCTGACTCAAGCGGTAGGTTCCACGGGAGGCGCCACTGGAATGACCTCGCAGCTGGGCGCCTATTCCCATGGTCGCCTTGTCGTCAGCGCATACGCCTTTGCAAAGCCGGACTCCCCCGCGCACAAACCCTGGCACGGATGATCCGTTCATGGGAGCACGTTCCCGTTGCCAGCAGCGACGATGCTTTTTCACGTAATCCTTCGCGTCCTTCCGACCATCCATGCCTGGGAGACCTCCTCTTTGTTGAAAACGATTTACTTGTCAGGCGTGTCAGGCGCATCCGAATATTGTAGTAGCCGGGGAGGAGTGCGAGTTGCCCTTGGGAGATCATTTTGTTGGACCCGGCGTCAGCGGCGAAGTATGCTTCGGACCGTCATCTGTTAAACCAAAACTTTTTTTTTTTTTCAGTAGCGTAGCACTACAACGGGACGCGCAGTCGCCCGGATGATCTCATCGTCGTGGCGCGAGACTTGAACCCTTGACTGCCTGGTGCACTCGCTCAGCGTACTCTCAGAACGACGTCGGAATAAAGAGGGGCCAGTCATAACAATCCCAACTTGACGAAGAAAAAAGAAAAAAGGAGGAAAGTTTGTTATAAAAGATCCTCTACCCGAGCAAACCTCACATGTTTAGTCATGGACACCTAATATACCGACACTCGCTTACCCGACCCTGCACAGCCTGTTTCTCAAATTCAACGCTGCCGTTCCATCCAGCCCGTCGGTGGAACGTCTATTTAGCTTGACTGGGGACGTCCTTAGAAGGAAAAGGGGAAAACTCTCCTATCAAGAACTTTGAAAGTCAATTGCTTCTGCGAGCGAATAAACTATTTTGGCGAAAACGCAAGCCATAAATAGACTGCATATATTTTAGGCTCGCAGGGTTTTTCATTCATCAAAACTGCTGCTCATTTTGTTACCACAAAAGTATAAAAAAGTAACTTCGAAAGTAACTTCAAAGTAACTCGCTACTTTTTACAGTAGTTAGTAGTTTACTCAATTACTATTACAAACGCGTAATTTCTACTCTACTCCAATTACTTTTGGCGTTGATACTCAGTAACTTAACTTAACTACCTTTTTTGAGTAATTTGTACATGTCTGGCGCTGCGCCGCCATGGAGAGGGCCTCTCTAGTGGCGCCCCTTGGAACTACGCCGCGCGAGAGCAAATGGGAGCCTTGTTCCTTGATGACGCGCGCCACTGATCTCCACTAGAGGGGGTTGGATGGCGCATTGAGCAAACAGGTATGAAGCCACCGGAAGTAAGCGGCTTGTCCCGGAAGTGAGCGCTTGGCAGGTTTGTAACTCTTCCGAGTGTTGGTTCGAAAAGCGCCGGGGGCGCTGGATTTTCGCTTGTTCCCTCAAGAGAGCCTGCTTGTTGCGCAATAAGAGCGCATGCACACCCGAGGAGTATCATGGGAAGCCATTCAATGTAAACATTTTGAGATTCTAGTTGATCGAGTGTGAATATGTCCCAAGTTCAAATGCCTCATTCTGGGGATTTAATCCAGATCGGGAGTATTATAACCCAATCAAAGACACAAAAAAACATGGTCCGAAATATCGACTAAATGCACTAGGAAGCCCAGCGCACTCTCGACTTCCGGGACAAGCATCGAACTCCCGGTGGCTTCACTTGCGCCAGGCTCGGAGAGCAGCTAAGCGCCATCCAAGGCCCCTGAGGGTCGAGAACATACTACCGTCTTCGTTATGGGAGTATACATTCTGAGCACGAACAAGGTACACGGCTCTCTAATCATTCTAGAATCGTCTACTTACATAGATTAGAAAACACGGACCAACGGTGGCGGGATTCGAATCCCGGGCGTCTGCGTCGGATCCAAGCACGCTGCCTACTTGGCTATCTGCGCAAGCGGCAATATCACGCGCAAATTGCTCTAACGTATACCACAAAAAGGTTAAATTCCTTTTTTCTTTGAAAAGGAGAACGTTGCAAGAAAAGATGGTTCAGCTCAATGAAAAAACAACAGAACAATGGCCAGTAACGTGGTATAATCTGCGAAGGAGTTAAACGCATGCATACACAACCATTTGCGCCATCTTAGCTGTGGACTGTTTACACGGCTTGATATAACCCATTCGTCATTTCTATTCCATGGCCGTAGATCCAAAGGCAAGTAAAAGAATAAAACGAAGGCTTATTTCACTGTTAAGTGCCGTCAAGTTGCAGACGCCAGGCCGAGGGATGAAGCAAGATGAAGTGCCTAAGCCGAAGCTCATGCTTTCTCCGGATTTTTTTTTTTTTTCAATTCGCACGGCATCATATGTAAACATTCGTTTTCAGATGAAGTGGTAAATGGATGAGAAATTAAAATTCATATCCACGAATTATTTTTTATTAATTTACAAACACGGTGTGTGCAAACCGAAGATAATGTATCTAGTATTTTTAGAAGCTAAAATTATTGTTTTCCGAAGTAGTTCGACATAGTAGAACAGGGAAAAAAAAGCTTATTCAAGGTGAAAAGAAAATGATAAAATCACCATGGTGTTGGATACTGATCCCTTACAACACATTTTTTTCTCTCGTGTATTTTTACTTTCAAGTACGAGAGGAAACTTTTATTGGGTAGATAATACGTGATTCATATTTCCGCAAACATTGCAGTAGAGAAGAGTTGTGTCGAAACACATTCTTTGAAAGTTCGCACTAGTGTATTTCCGAGTTTTAAAACTGCAATAACAACTTAAAAGCCAAAGCTAATCTCCGCAAAGTGCAGCCCTAGGCTGTTCGCCCTAATGCGCTTCAGCGACGAAGTAACCTGATACTTTAGTTTCTCCATTTTACTGGCTGTGTTAGAGGCGAGAGTCCACGAATCTCTGTGAATCTAACGCAAACACTGCCTTTCGGGGATAACGTAAATTTCTCGAATTTTGTTCACATTTATTACTTCCGACGCACATAGATATCTCAAATTGCCGGTATTTCAACATGCGACCCACGTTAAGTACGAACTTGTCTACCAAGATTAATGAAAACTGCTCGCCTCGCTAGTACAAAGGCGAGGGATAGAAAAACAGACAAACTGTAACAAAAAAGCAACAAAAGAAAAGACAGAAAGAAGGCAAGCCACAGGGTTCCCGTAAAGAGCCCGGTTGCACAATTTCGGGAAGAGGCTCTAACTCTGAAATACGATGCCCCGGTGTATCCTGTCGGTTCCTCCGCTCGCGTTAATGTGCCTAACTTAATGTATTGTGTCTTTTCTTAAAGTTCCTTCGCTCGAATTACCGAGTTTGGAAGAGTGTTATGCAAATGAAGGGGAAACTTGAGGCTAAAACCAACAAAGCAAAAACACTCCGTTCAAGATGAGCATTGAACGAAGTTATATTGTAAAATTAATGTATTCATAAAAATACGTCTCGCAAGAAAAACGAAAAGGAAAGCCGGGAGACGTCTTTATAATAATGTTTACTAAATTCCGAAATATTCTGGCCTGGGGAAAAATAATCATATCATATTGTAACAGATGAGACTTTGGCGCGGAAAAATTTGAGAAACTTTCAAGTCGAAGGAAAAGACAACCGAAGAGAACGTTGAAAAGTTCTTTTTTGTTGTCTTTTCCTTGAACTTGAAAGATTCGTAATTTTTCCGCACCACAGTCTCAGCTGTTACACTATGGCGAATTATCACCCGCTCGCATGCAGAGTCACTGTTTTCTTTTTTCAACAATAACAATATCTAGCTTGCTGTTTGACGTCCCAGTGCACACCGCAATGTCGTGACAAATGTTGAATGCTTGAGGCTTGTTTACAAGGTCCGTCTTGTCGGTAGCAAAGACACGCTTTTTTTCGTGTCCTTTTTAACGATAATACACGGGCAATCCTTCTTATAAACTGGATTTTATTCGAACTTCAATGGATCATAAGCGGCGTAGGGGACACTGCGCTGTTTTGTAGATGAAATTTTTTGCTACTTTAATTTGGCCTACTGTTCGGTGCAATTGTACGTGCATTATTTTACGACGAAGGATAACCTCTGATGCTGCGTGCGATTTGCGCTCCCTCCTGCTGGAATTTCTTGGCGGGGTTTTGTCACTGTTGCCGCCTGCCCTCGACATCTCGAAAATACTAGGCCGAGGAACAAAAAGAGGGGGGAGGGGTATACACAGGGAGGTCTGTGTGTGCATCTTTAAAACCCAGAATAGAGGAACTTTTCGGTTTTTATTGGTCTGCAAAGTTTACCAGCTCGCTTTGTTATTTCTACCGCCTGGTCATTCGGAAAACGCAGAACCGTCCCCCCCCCCTTCTTCACCCTCCTCTCCCACCCTTAAATGCGATTTTCCAGACTCCCAAATGAGAAAACTCCTCAGGCTGAAACGAACTAGCACAAATTCTACTTCTGGTGTTGCGGAGTAGGGAAAACCGTAAGACTCCTGCTCTTACCGTACATAAAATATGAGGACGATGAAAAAGCCCTCGTCCGCTGGTGTGCCTTGCTCCACTCTTAGAGATGCTCTGTTTTTCGCAACAGCGAGTGGAAACACCAAAGGAAATACATCCAGCCCAAGTTGACCTTTTTAGTTGCGAGAGTTGGGTCTGGTCGTACATGAGTTAAGAAAACCTATGCAATCGATGCTAGAACATCGGTGTAACAATCAAGCTAGTCATCCGAAATTTTTCGGTAAATAACTTGGATTACAACTAAAGCCTACTTCTATTTCTTTATATATGGTTAGCCGGGCAGCAACCTTCCCCTCAATGAAGGCCCACATTTATCTTTCCATTTTCTCTGCACTACATTGCAAAAAAAAAAAAAAAAGGAAGAGATAGCACACCCCGATGGCGGAGTTTGGAACATCGCCACGTTTATTTGCGACAAATTTCATTGCCAGGTGCACTGTAGCAAAAAAGCGGAATATTGTTTACCGGCACCTAAGTTTCAAGCACAGCTGAGATTGCGAGCACAAGGTTAGTCACCTTGAGGTTAATATGCATGGTAGCTGCCGTAGATGAAAACGATGTTAAAGCTAGGATATGTCGCTTTGTAGACTACGCTTTGTCAAATCTATTATACGATATGCCTGAAACAACGCTGCACGCAAAAAGAAACTTGCGCAGAGGCTTAGCGATAGGAGCAATTTATAGGGGTTGTACAGCCTATTCACGAACATGTTAGTTTGTCACATTAGTGGTCAAGCTTAAACATCAATTTATCACAAGGTTTTTTTTTTGCAGATATTTAATCAGTACTTTAAGGTAATGTGAAGCGATCCCGAAGTCAAAGTCCCAAGAGTGGTCCTCCGTAACACGTTTAGTAAGAACCAAGCACTCGTACGCAAACGCGCCCGGACCTCACGCAGCACCAAGCGAACTGAATGGAAGTATTCGCACCTGGTCAGAAGAAGTTTATGTGTGTAAAGATACTTATTGTTTGCCATGAACAGCAGCAGAATCTGGCGGACACTCTCTGTGAACACGCGCTTAACCTGAGAAAAACAGCCATGGCTGATAGTTAACACTTCATACTGAGATAGAGCGCACCTCGCGAGAGTCGGTCACAAACAAAATAGTGCTTGTGGATTGTGCAGCACTGCTCTGCTCTTCGAATCGGGCAGTCACTCTAAAAAAATTATGTTTGTAACATAACACTTAAGCCGGGGGCGCACAGCTCATACACCATATAAAAGACAGTGTGCAAACACGAGTCACCGCAATATCCGCGGTTCGAATGCCGAGTGCTGAGTTTGTCCTTGAGGTCATCGTCATGCGGCATTCGAAGCACGGATCTCGCGGTGACTCACGTTCGAATCTGTATACAGACTGTCTTTTGTATGATGCATAAGCAGTGTGACCCCGACTTTAGGGGCTCTCCGGCCAGCCCATATTATGCACAATAAAAGGTATTTAAAGCGCCACCTAAAAAGGTTCTTCGTGAAAAATCGGGGCCCTTTTACACTCCTTTTTTTATGCGAAGGAGTTCTTTATCGCCCAGTTGCCTTTCTAGTACACCAGGGGGCGACAGTGCTTGAGGCGAAACCGTTCTTCACGAGCTGAAAGAGTTCTTCGGGCGTTAAAAAAAAACATTCAAAAACACTTTTTTTTTAGGGTGTAGGATAGTATGTTGCATTTTAGTGAAGAGAGAGCCGTAATTATAGAATAATGAGCTTTCTAGTTATGAATTATATGGTCAGGGAAACATAATTCACTTTTGATTTGATTTGTGAAAATAAACATGTGGTTTCAGGAAGCAAACATCTAAACAAATCAATTGTAGAAAGATGTCGTGCGAGTACCTCGTTTTTTAAGGTTTTGAAAACGAATCGAAATTCGACATTCTCATTAGACATGAGGAAGATACATAGAAAGGGGGGACGGACACCTTCCTCATGTCTAATTACCGTTACCAACACGCTCGTTTTGTTCTTATCTCGACATTCTCGCGTGCTATTTCCCGTTTCTTATTATACGCTCTTCCAAACCGCCAGCCTCGCGCCTATTGTGCGAGTGGTAGCTTTAACGGAACAAAGTGGTTCCCACGCGCCCCAAATTTTTCTAAAATTTACTTCTTCAGCATTTTTGATGACGCTCATCAAGTTTCTAATTTAAATCGTATGTTTATTTTCAGAAAAAAATGTTAATTTGAATTTCTAGTCAAATGATTATCTTATCTTGACGATTATCCCCCTACATTATGTCCCATTGACCGTGTAACTCACCTGTATAGATTGCGTTATTGTAGCTTTCACGGCTCTTTTTAGAAATATTTTAATGCTTATAATCAATCACTTAGTATCTTTATATTCGTGAGAATATAAATAACATTTTTTTTTATAAAAACTTTTTTTTAATAAGGTGGCTAACTGCTATGTGGATATCATCTTCACTATGTGTTTCTTGAACTTGGCAGGGATTGCGGGATAACCTTCACAAACAGTAAATTTATCGAAAAAAAAGTCATATTTTTTTTAGGGTTTTAAGGGTTATATTGCAATCACTGTAAAAAGGGCAATTACTTTTACTGCCTAGACCAGCTGAAAAACATTTTCGAAAATTATTATGTTTTGAGATATTCACTGATCAGTTCCTGTGTTTTAGCCATTCGATACTATAATTGGACGCTGTACGTACGGCGTAGTCCTGCACAAAGTGGTGCTTAGAAGACTGGTGCAGTCATTTCCGTCGCAGTCTTTTTTTCAATTAGTTTATTGAACAAAACACCCTGTCTACTCTAACACGCGTCACCATTATTTTAAGCACAATGTAAGCCATTATGTTTTCAAGTCTTCACAACCGACGACGACGTAAAACACGCCCGCGCGTTAGAGCAAGCTACTCCGTAACGCACGGCAGAGCTGTCATACTATGAGGAAATACCTATAGTTCACTAAAAAACTTAAAATACCGGCAAGCGCTCCAGGTGCTTTAGACGTCGAAGCGTAGCCAAAGAGAGGAAGCTCGCGCTGGAGGAAGGCCGATGCACCCCCTTGCTGTTGTCACCTTGTCTGTGACTATGGTGCCTCAAAACAAACTTAGAGCAAGACCAAATGTTTGACAGATAACAAACGGAAGCGCAACTCACCGTGCCAACGGACAGATGGCTGTCGAGAAATGAACAACAAGGTCCACCGATCGACACCGGCGTTCAGCGAACACGTCGACCAATTAACCGGAACAAAAACATGTAAACACTCGTCACAGTCGTGCTCCAACTACACACACAATCCCTGCCTATTTCCGACTTCGGGAAGAAGATTTTTTCTTAGCCGGACGTGTCCGTCACGCATAGTCTTGCCCACGCGATTCGTTTTCCGGCCAGAAACGCTGGCAAACCTCGCTTGGCGAAGAAACGAAGAATCGACAAGTTAATTTCCGGTTCCCCCGAAGTTCGAAACGCTTATGGACGAAGACCGCCTCAATACTGCGTCTCAGCGCACGACGGGGGCGATTCAGTCGAAGCGCAATGCGAGGATGTTATCCGACGCTTCCGCCGAAGCACACTGGGGGACGTGGCACCGACTGTTGACCGAGGCGGTTGTACGAACCGTCAAAGAGACCGAGTACTCGGCGACCGCACGGCGCGCACGCTCGAGCTCGACTGGGAACACGCGTGGTCTCGGATCCCGTTTGTGTTGGAGGATCGCGGCGGTCGAGTCGTCTCCGAGCGCCACGGCGGCGCTGCTGACAGGCTTGGAACCCGGGCTATTGCTCCCTCTAGCTTCCCTTTTTCTTCCTTCACTGTCCCTCCGACTTCTCTTTGCAGTAGGCACTTCGCTCTCTCACTTACCCTCTCGCTCTTTTTCTTTGCCGCATTCTTTGCAATCTTTACCAAGCGCTCACAGCGCACGTGGCCTGAAGTGGTCAGCGGAGCTTATTGTTTAACGGGAAGGATAAGCCAATTGCTTCTTTTAAATTGTTTTGATTGCACATTGGACATTTGTAGCGCATTCAAGATATTTTGCGGACAGTAGTGACTAAGTTAGGGTTTCATCGAATTCATTTTGCCTCCGTATAGTAAAATACAATACAATACAATACAATTTTTTTTTAAATTGAATTTCGTTGAACACTTTAATAAGCCGATGAGGTTTGTGCGTGGGACGCGACAGGTCAAAACATATTCCTTCAATTGTGTAACACATTCTGTTTGAATACAGTACGCCCTAGACACCGTAATCAATACTATGAGTTAAAACGAATATACATACTTATCATTCGATTATTAACATGACATTACCTTTGGTCCCACACGCGCTAGAGAAGGAAAATGTATTTACACTGCGTTCGGTGCTGACGTCACATACGAACTCGATCATCTCGCTTTGATACTCTGAGCAGCAATTTCTGCATATTATTGTTAGTAACCTAAGCAGGCACTATGCTGAAATGTGAGGCAGTCGCAATGTTCAAAATTGTTATTATATTGTTCAATATTCTTTAAGAACCACCGAGCTTCGATCTACATTTCCATAAACGTCATCATAGTTTTGGCACAAGAAAGAATTCATGATAATTTCTCCAGTTGGTTCTGAACAAAGGAAAGCCTGATTCGTTATCCGCGGGTCGGCTGCCTCAACGACCATTCAAAGCCCTCTAGCAGTTTAGATTGGGCGCATAAAATCGTGAAATATTTTAAACAAAATATAGAGACCGGCTTCTCCCAGCAAGTAGGAATTGTTTTCTAGGCACTTATTGGCAGAAAGCACGTGCACGGGCGGTCATTGCCGTCCACGGCACCAGCTTGCCTAAAGTCTGAGCACGTCGACAGCTCCGCATGAAACTTTGACAAATGCGTGGACAGCGGACGCTCAAGACGCACCCCCGCATGTTCTCAGTGTTTTTGTTTATATTTTTTGTACCGCTGACCTAACGATCCACCAGAAATATACAAAAAACATAAAAAAACTATATATATATATATATATATATATATATATATATATATATATATATATATTAATACATAGAGAGAGAGAGATATTTGTCCTTTCTTTTTATTTTGCAAGATGCAAATTTCTGTTGACTCAGGCGTTTTGAGAACCTAAAAGCGCTTCAAAACAAACACGAGAGTAGGAACGAGACAACACAATGCGCTAACTTCAACTTTTTAATCGTCAGAAAGCAATTGTATAAATACTCTGCGTCATCGCGCCATTCAACCAATCCCATGCCACGCCAATGATCGCAAGAACTGTGTCTCTGTCGCCCAAATCGATCGACGCCACGCTGACACATCGATCCCCGTAGTTTGTTTATCAGGTCTGCCTCCATAATATTCCTTCCCATGTTATTTTTATGTTTTCCAATGACAGTGCACAAACTAAATTCAGGTTTGCACCCACAGTCAAGGTAGTGCATTGACAAATGACCGCCACGCTGTCCGCTCACTTTTTGGTTGTGTTCACGCAATCTATCATTCAGACGTCTTCCCGTCTGTCCCACGTACATTTTGCCGCACGTCAGCGGGAGCTGATAGACAACTCCTGCGCATTCAACAGACGGGCTCCGATGCTTTCTCATGCAGCCAACCGGTGGTTTGCGGTAAGGGTCTATGCGTTTTCACAACTTTGCAGGTCTTTCCGGTGCAAAAAAGACCACCCGAGCATTTGTGGGCGCAACTGTGTGACTGTGGGTGCAAACTTAAATTGAATTTGTCAACCGTTATTAGAAAACATAGAGATACGACGGTAAGGAAAATCAAAAAGGCAGACCTGATAAAAAAAAAAAAAAAAACTACGGGGATCGATGTTTCAGCGTGGCGTAGATCGATTTGGGCAACAAAAAGACACAGTTCTTGCGAGCATTGGCGTGGCATGGGATTGGTTGAACAGCGCGATGATGCAGAGTGTTTATGCCCTTGCTTTTTCTATTATTAAATAGTTAAAGTTAGCGCATTGTGCTGTCTCGTTCCTACTCTTGTCCCTGTCTTGAAGCACTATCATATTCTCAAAGTTTCAGTACCAAGTCGCCCAAGAATCCGCATGACTCAGACATCCCAATATTTAAATAGCAAACCCCATGATGCAAACGAGAAAACTTGAAAGGGGTACCATTATATATTTTGAGACATCAGCTTAAGAAATATGACTTTTGCGGTGGATTAATGTTTCACCCTGATGCTTGTAAGCCATGGAAGGGGGGGGGGGGGGAGGGGGGGGGGGGGGGGGGCTAGCGGAACTGAATGTTCTTTTTGCCACCTTCTTATGGCACAAGCCTCAGAAGGAACCACGGGGAAATTACACTGAAATGGCGACCAAGCCGTTAGACATACTTAAATGATTCTTTTCGTAAAACAAAACGTTAACACGTCATCGAACTTGTTTTTAATAATCACCACAATGTTCAGCAAAGCAGGATATTTCTTATAAATAATCATATGTACATGTGGATCGTCACAAAAACAAATTAGGCAAAATATTTCCGTTGTCCTTTTTTTCATTACTTGTCTAGCTCCAATTTCTGGATGGGGCGACTGTCGTAGAAGTTTCTTGCATTCAGACATACGGATTCGACAGAATATGCCCGTGTAATTTTTAACAGTCTTCCCTTTTCGCCGGTGTCTCTGCAGTCCCCCATACCTATTTACTTTCCATTCTTATGGAGCGTCACCTCCCATACTATTGAGTATTGAAGCTCGTTAATTATCTTCTGAAGGTATGAGGCGAGTTTCAGAGGCTAAGATTTATACGAACAGTCCTTAATGCGGGCGTAAAATTTACTTAAGACTCCCGCACTCTCTCTCTCAACTTATGCGTTTTTTTTCTCTCCGTTGGGAACTACGGTATTCACGTAGTAGACGTCTAAAAAACTTTTTGCGAGTTCCACGCTCGAAGTGAGAAGCTAACTTTTGGCTGTTTTTCTTTTCTTGCATATATTACAAAATGGAGTCTAAAAATCTTTATGTGGGTGCGCTTTCTTTCACCTACCATTATCGTAAATGATCAGAGCAGGTAGTATTAGCCCGTAATTGCCTGGCCGAAAAGTGAAGTTTCATTCCCACTATATTTTAAGCACTTTACTACCCAAATCACCCTAGTTCACTCTAGGGTATGTTGATTCAATAACACTTTCTCAGCATCTATCCTTCAAATCTTTCCATATATGGCATCCTAATTTGTGGTCAAAAAGGTTAATTATATTTATTAATAATAAGTCATGCTATACGTTCTGTGAACCAGGCAGTGCCTGTTTGATAGCGCGCGGGACAGTTATCCCCTCCCTCTTCTTTCTTTTTTTTGTTGCTGGTTTTCCTCAGGACCTTCAAGAAGAACCAACAATAAGGACGGCATTAGTGTTGCTGCCCGGCATCTTGATTACTTCTCAGATGTCACGTTGTTTTTACTCCGTCGAGGTCAACCGTATCGCCTTAGTTCTTATTAAGGCATAAGGGTCACACATATTAAGCTATCTCCTATCCGCAACGAGCCATAGGAGAGGTGTGAATTCCATAAAGCACTATCAAAATCAATGAGAGTAATATAAAAGTAACTAAAAGCAATTTCCAACATTTCTCTTCGTTTTATTGTCCCGTTGCCTTGTTATTAGTTAAACATCACAATAGTAAGAGCGACAGAAAGACAGCGCTTCGACATTATTTTTAGTAGGGTTAAAACATGAGCGGACGCGCTCAAGAGCCGCTGTCGAAAATGCAGAAGATGGCTATGGCAACTCAAGTCCTGCCAGCGCCAAATTTGCGCCTACTTGAGTTTTTCATTCTGCCGCTTTTATAGACGGCATCGACGCGCGCGCTTTTTGACTCGGCAAACTCGTCTCAGAAGCCGGAAACGTTTCTTGGGCGAAGCACAAATAAAACCTTCATGTCCCGTGAGCTTTTTCTTTTGTCTTTAACTAACCCTGTCAGCGATTAGACGACAAAAGCGCGCGACTGTCGAGGAACACCAAGGACTTTTTTCTGTTTAGTTTTGGAGTTACTTTACCCCCCCCCCCCCCCCCTCCCTTTTTTTCCCCCCTTCCTGGCGTTAAAGGTTAAGAGAATTTCGCACAAGAAGTTCTGAGCCTATCTTGTGCACACGCCTCCTAAAGAACGTAGGTTTTCTTATTAATTCCAGGAGCGTGGCCTTTTTGTTTTGTTCATTTCTTCTTATACGGGTTGGAGGCGTTTGACTCAATCTTTTGCGTTTTGCTCTTCGCGTGTACGCTGAAGAGTCAGAACTGCTGCCTGCGGTTGAAACTTGTGGGATTTCCCTTGCTGCTACCCGTCTCGGAGAATGACACAGCACACCGGTTCAACAACACGTAAACATTTAATGAGCGCTATCGCCTGCGCCGCGATCCCAACCGCCCCCTCGCATCCGCTGCGACGGCCTTTTATCAGCGACGGAGCGCCGCTCGCGTGGCCAGTTGCCCTTGGCCCCCTCGTGGCCAAGATGACCACTTATGATTGTCGGAGGGGCAGCCTGGGCCAACCGCTTGGAATCGCCAGGTTGCCCACACATCTCCCCCCTTCCAAAAACGAAAACAGAGGACGTCTTTGATGGTGTTCGGGGGGGCCTTCCTTCTTGGTCAGCAAGGGTCTTCTCAGATGAGCGAGCACGGGTCCGACGTCAGTACTTCCGGACAGTACCGATGGAGCCATGGGGGGTGGTCTGATGATGGGAGCTGCGTCGCCGCTGTCTGGCACGAGGAACTAGAAATTAAAAACAACATGAGGCCATGGCGCGGTAGGAAAAAGTAGCCGCGCACACGAAAGATGCCTGTCCCACTGTGCATGCGGGAGCGCGGACCATTCCTCTTCTCCCCCCCCCCCCCAAAACACCGAAGAGGGCATGAAGATAATACGCTTAGAACTCGTGCTACTCCCGGTCGTCTTCACCGCCGTCTCAAGTTGTACCGCGGTAGAGACTGTGTGGAATCTTCCGAGAGGTGGTCCGGATAGTCGTCATCTGGAACCTGCGACACATCTACCTCCTCGGGTTCATAGAAAGCTTTTAGGTCGGCGACATGAATAGACCCGCACACTTCACCAGATTCACAATGCACCAGCTCATAAGACAGGTTGGAGAGCTTGCTACTAACACGGTAGGGGCCATCCCACCTCTTTGCTAAAGAGGCCGTGAAGCCTCTAGCAGCATCACTCAGCGGATGAGTTCGCCTCAGTACCAGATCTCCTACCTTGAACTGCAGATTTCGCCTCCCCTTGTTGTACTGGTTTGCCTGCTGCAGTCTCGAGACGTCGAGGCTCTCTCGAGCTTCACGCAGGTTCTCCGTGAAACGCTTCCGGAGATCTTCTGCGAACTGCGTGGTTGTGCGCTGCGTGCTTGCAGGATCTGTGCAAAGGAGGCCGTTTCCCAGGGGAAACACGAGCTCTTTTCCAAAGTTAAGTTGGGCCGGAGTAAAACCCGTGGACCGGTTGATTGTTGTGCGGGTAGCGAATGCCATTTCTGCTAATTTTGCGTCCCAGTCTTTGTGTCGCTCTGTATGCGATACAAGCATCTGCTTCAGGTTACGGTTCACTCTTTCCGTGATATTCGCCTGTGGATGGTATGGCGAAGTCCGTTTGTGCCGTATGCCTAGCGCCTTACACGCATCCACGAACGCCTTGCTAACAAAATAAGAAGCGTTGTCTGTAATAAGCGTTGCGGCAAAGCCAAAGCGCGCGAACGTCTCGAGAAGACAGTCCCAGATTTTCTTAGAGTCTAGTTTGCGCAAAGGAAACATTTCGACCCATTTTGTGAAATGGTCGGTCACTACTAGCAAATACTGATTGCCGCGTGGACTACGGGGAAAGGGACCGACAACGTCGCAGGCAACACACTCCCAGGGGTACTTGCTTTCGACCGACTGCATTAAACCTGGTGGTTGGCCACCTCGGGGTTTTGCCTTCTGACAAACCGGGCAGCTACGAGCGTACCTCATCACATCCTGCCTCATACCTGGCCACGTTGCAATTTGGGACAACTTTTCGTAAGTTTTGCTCCCACTGCTGTGGCCTGCCAAGGCGGGATCATGCATATATCTTATAAATGACTTACGCAGTTTACGTGGTATTACAGACCGGAATGGCGGGCCGCTGGACCCATCGTCCGCCTGGGGGATGTATCGCAGCAGGATGCCGTCGCTGCTGAGCAGGTATGAGTCCAAGTCTCTGGGATTCCCAGCGTCGGCCGAGTTTTCTTCTGCCAGCTGGTGCATCACCTTCTGACAAAGTCCATCGGACAGCTGGGCCGCTCGGAGCTCCTCTCTGTTCACCAGGGTTCCCCACCGCGACTCTGGTGTGATGGGCGCCGCATTGGCCAGTGCCACCAAGTCGGGATCCACCTGCATTTCCTGCCCGAGAAGTGGAGCACGGGACAACGCATCTGCAACGTGGTTAGCCACTCCACGCTTATACTCGATTGTGTATTTGTAGCGCTGGAGCGAAAGGGCCCATCGAGCGAGTCGTCCTGCAGGGTTTTGAAGCCCTTTGAGCCACGAGAGAGCCATGTGGTCAGTTTGAATGCTAAACGAAGCGCCGTCAAGGTACATGTCAAACTTCTTAAGCGCAAAAATAATTGCCAGGCACTCTTTTTCGGTTGTTGAGTAGTTTCGCTCCGCTCCGGTTAACGTATGACTGGCGAAAGCTACGGGACGAAGAACGCTGTCATGTTCCTGCAGAAGGACTGCTCCTAATCCGTAATCGCTTGCGTCGGTCTGCAAGACGAACGGACGATTCAAGTCGGGCAGGTTTAAACACGCGTTTTCAGTCACAGCCCTTGAAAGACATGCGAATGCGGTTTGCTGCTCTTGCCCCCAGCACCATTTCGTTTTTTTGCGGAGCAATCGGTTCAGGGGTTCAGTTATCTCAGCGCATTGCGGAATAAAATCTCTATAAAACGCAATCATCCCGAGATATCTCTGTAGGCTTTTGACGTCATAAGGGGGTGGGTACTCCGTTATTGCGCGCAGCTTATCTTCATTCGGCCGCAGCGTTCCGTTATCCACAACAAATCCGAGAAGGTTGATTACAGGCGATGCCAACTGGACTTTATCTGGATGAATCGTAAGGCCGGCTTGACGCATTCGTTCGAGTATGATCTGAAGGTGCACGAGATGCTCCTCGAATGTTCGTGAAAAGACCACTACGTCATCCATGTACGCCATCGCAAACTCGTACTTCGCGTCACCGAGGACAACGTCCATTAGGCGTTGAAAGCTGGCGGGAGAGTTGGACAAACCAAAGGGAAGGCGAGTGAATTCGAACAACCCCCTATGGCAAATGAATGCGGTCTTCTTTACATCAGCCGGATGAACTTCGATTTGAAGAAATCCGCGGCTGCAATCGAGGGTTGTGAAAACAGTCGCGTTTCCAAGGGCATACATTACCGAGGAAATACTAGGAAACGGGTAACTGTCTCTGACTGACACTTCATTTAGGCGCCTGTAATCAACACAAAGCCTTGCTGTGCCGTCCTTCTTTGTAGCAAGGACTACCGGGGAAGCCCACGGGCTTTTTGACTGACGTACTGCGCCTGTGTCGATCATTTCCAATAGCGCCGCATCAAGAAGTTCGCGCTTGTGAGCACTTATGGGTCTCGGATTGCACCTCCGGGGAGGTGCATCCTTGGTTTCGATGCGGTGCTGTAGGAGATCGGTTTTCCCAGGTCTTTCCGTGAACATCGGCGAGAAGGGTTCCAGCAGTTGCTGGAGCTGCTTCTGTTTGTCTTCACCGGAACACTTTTGCACGGCTTTGAGCACGCTGTCTGGAAGTAAAGGCATCTGCCCGGCAAAGTTTAACGGGAACGCTTGGCCGCGAATACAATCCTGCCGTCTGGTAAACGGCGTTAATTTCGTTTCGCCACCCAACCAATATCCAGCCTGGGCAAAGTCGAGCAAAACCCGCTCCGCTGCAATAAAATCTCTACCAAGGATCATGGGCACCGGCAGTTCTGGGAGGTATACGAACCGTTGTCTTCGTTTTCTACCATGAAAGGAAATTCGTAACCCGACTGCGCCGGCAGCAGGCAGTACGGACCCCGATGCTACTTGCAATTTCACGTTTGCTGACCGAAGATGTATCTTTCTCTTGTTACATTCCGCAAATACTGCATCCCCAATAAGCGATATGTTTGCTCCAGTATCTAAAAGAGCGGCTACTGGCATACCTAGTACATTCACAGTCATACGAGGTTCAAGAGACTTGGGTGTAGATTCGATTCTACTCACAGCTGGGATGAGCAATGTCGGTTCCTCGTTTAGTGAGGTTGTTCCTACCCCCGTCGGCTGGTGCGAGTCCATTAGCGGCCGGCCATCCAGAGCGACCATCCTTGGTGTTGAGAACTTCAAAGCGGCTCTGACGCTGGGGATCGTGCCGGCCTTTGGCTGAAAGGGAATCGCATTAGGGTCCAACTCAAATGCAGTTGCTTCGGGTAGCGTAGGACCGGGAACAGTGGAAGCTGTACGCCCGGGGATCAGTGCAAAGGCAGACGCGCCGGGAGTCTCATGACCGAGAATTTTGTGAGCTGGCCGCCCGGGTGTCACTGCAACAGCAGGCACGCCGGGAGTCTCAAGACCGCGAACGGTGTGAGCTGGGCGCCCGGGTGTCGGTGTGAAAGCCGACACGCCGGGAGTCTCACGGCGAAGAGTGTTATGAGCTAGCCGCCCGGATGTCTGTGCAAAAGGAGACACGCCGGGAGTCTCAAGACCGCGAACGGTGTGAGCTGGGCGCCCGGGTGTTGGTGTGAAAGCCGACACGCCGGGAGTCTCATGACGGAGAATGTTGTGAGCTGGCCGCCCGGGTGTCACTGCAACAGCAGGCACGCCGGGAGTCTCAAGACCGCGAACGGTGTGAGCTGGGCGCCCGGGTGTCGGTGTGAAAGCCGACACGCCGGGAGTCTCACGGCGAGGAGTGTTATGAGCTAGCCGCCCGGGTGTCTGTGCAAAAGTAGACACGCCGGGAGTCTCAAGACCGCGAACGGTGTGAGCTGGGCGCCCGGGTGTCGGTGTGAAAGCCGACACGCCGGGAGTCTCATGACGGAGAGTGTTGTGAGCTGGCCGCCCGGGTGTCACTGCAACAGCAGGCACGCCGGGAGTCTCAAGACCGCGAACGGTGTGAGCTGGGCGCCCGGGTGTCGATGTGAAAGCCGACACGCCGGGAGTCTCACGACGAAGAGTGGAAGTGTTATGAGCTGGCCGCCCGGTTGTCGATGCGAGAGCAGACACGCCGGGAGTCTCAAGACCGCGAACGGTGTGAGCTGGGCGCCCGGGTGTCGGTGTGAAAGCCGACACGCCGGGAGTCTCATGACGGGGAGTGTTGTGAGCTGGCCGCCCGGGTGTCACTGCAACAGCAGGCACGCCGGGAGTCTCAAGACCGCGAACGGTGTGAGCTGGGCGCCCGGGTGTCGGTGTGAAAGCCGACACGCCGGGAGTCTCACGACGAAGAGTGAAAGTGTAATGAGCTGGCCGCCCGGTTGTCGATGCGAGAGCAGACACGCCGGGAGTCTCAAGACCGCGAACGGTGTGAGCTGGGCGCCCGGTTGTCGACGCGAACGCGGACACGCCGGGAGTCTCATGACGGAAAGTGTTGTGAGCTGGCCGCCCGGTTGTCGATGCACGAGCAGACACGCCGGGAGTCTCAACACCGCGAACGGTGTGAGCTGGGCGCCCGGGTGTCCATGGAAAATCGGACACGCCGGGAGTCTCACAACGAGGAGTGTTATGAGGAAGAAAAAGTGATGGAGGGCCACCGAGGGTCGATAGAAAAGCGTCAGTCCCCGGAGCCCGTGTGAGCCTCCGGGAGGCCCGGAGGCGGCTGCGGCGACTCGATCTCGTGGATTGTGTTTTTGACGCGGCCGGCGGAGAGTAGAAATTTCTTACCACCGCCGGCCGTAGCCGTTTCCCTGTGTCTGAGGCGGCCGCTGCCGTTCGCTGCAGTCCCGGTGTATGTGTCCTGGCTGGTCGCATCGAAAACAACGGGGCGTAACCCGCCCGTCGTCTTCGTGCGGTGTCCCGCTCTCTTTTGCCTCTCCCGAGCTCCGCGTTACCGGTCCAGAGGACAAGAACTCATCTTGACCAATGGAGGGGCTGTAGCGTTGTGATTGCGTGCCTTCGTAACCGCTGCACCTCCGTGATTCGTATGCACGAGGATCTAGGGTTCGTGATTCGTATGCACGAGGATCTGGGGTTCGGGGGACGGGCGCCTGATTGGAATCGTCTTGTTCTCTCTCGACTCTATGTGCACGTGCGTTTCCAGACCACGCAAATGATGGTTCCAGAGTCATGTTCTGCGGTGGAGGGGGTCGGTATCTTAGTTCCGCGAGGATGTCGGCCTGGATGGTGATTGCCTCCCGTGCCATCTCGTCTAAATTCGTAAAGATACGTCCCCTGAGATGGGGATGGAAACGCGGGTGGCTTTGGCGGATGGCGCGTTGTACTTTCTCCGCGTCCGGTGCCGCGGCGTCGGCGATATCGTACAGGCCCTGGAGAGCCCTTACAAACTCAATAAGTGACTCTTCCGGGTGCTGTGTGCGCGCGCGCAGCTCATCCTTTATCCGCACGCTGTAATCCGGAGGCAGGAACTCCATCCTAAATCGTGCCTCAAAATCTGACATACTTGTGAATTTAGTTTGTCTTTGCCTCCACAGTGCTGCACTGTCTGTCAGTGCAACCGGCAAAAGGCGGGTGAGGATGGATTCGTCGTCAATTCCCGACGCAGCTTGGTAGTCCCGCAGTTCCGAGACGAACATCGCAACTGACTTTCTATCTGCGTACCCCGAAAAAACCGGAACGCTAAGCGAGAGCCTTAGGAAGTCCCTGGGGGGCGTACTTCCAGCAGGAGTGGTTCTTGAGCGCATCATCTGCTCTCGTTGTATGTTAAGAAGCATGGTCATGGCCATTCTTAGTTCTGCCAGACCACCCTCTAATGATGCGTCTACCGGGACTGAGACTGCAGGCTTAGCGTCTGGTTTTATGTCACTGGCGGCGTTATCCGCGAGTGCACCGAGCGTCAAAAGGTCGTCCTCACTCACGTTTCTGTCGGCGTCCTCTGTAGACGGCATCATGTTGTAGTGGAGACTTGCGCAGTTCGATGAACGTGGGCTTCCGAAGAAACGCCCCCTCAACTTTGGGCAAACTCTGGAACGCAAAATTGACTATGTAAAACGTAAGAACGAACCGAGTTTGCTGCCATCCTCCCAGACGAGCAGCATATCACGTCTGGGCGCCAGTGTGGGATTTCCCTTGCTGCTACCCGTCTCGGAGAATGACACAGCACACCGGTTCAACAACACGTAAACATTTAATGAGCGCTATCGCCTGCGCCGCGATCCCAACCGCCCCCTCGCATCCGCTGCGACGGCCTTTTATCAGCGACGGAGCGCCGCTCGCGTGGCCAGTTGCCCTTGGCCCCCTCGTGGCCAAGATGACCACTTATGATTGTCGGAGGGGCAGCCTGGGCCAACCGCTTGGAATCGCCAGGTTGCCCACAAACTCAATAGTATAAGGAGTGCAATTTGGAAATGTTCCGAGCCTTAAACAACTACCGACGCCAGTCGCTATAGCGGGTATGGCTGCAGAGATCTCCAGGAACAACACAGAAAGAAAAAACAACTAAAAAGCTCTATTTAGGCTTATCGCTGTTAACCATACGTACGGTTCCGTTCAGATTTTCAAATAAATATTCTTATCATGGGCTTAAAGGGATGCTGAACTAAACATTTCAGTGTCTGTTATAAGCAGAGGTCGGCATTTTAGGTCGCCCTCACTCACCCTCACCCTCACAGCCACACTCACCTAAGTCCCTCACTCACCCTCACCCTCACAGCTACTCACCTTCAGCCCCTCACTCACCCTCACCCTCACAGTCACACTCACCTTCAGCCCTTCACTCATCCTCACTAAACCTCACGGCCCTCACGCACTCACCGCCCTCACGGCCCTCACGCCCCTCACCGCCCTCACGGCCCTCACGCCCCTCACTCACTCATGGCCCTCACGCCACTCACCGCCCTCACGCCACTCACCGCCCTCACGGCCCTCACCGCCCTCATGACCCTCACGGCCCTCACGCCCCTCACTCACTCATGGCCCTCACGCCACTCACCGCCCTCACGGCCCTCACCGCCCTCACGGCCCTCACGCACTCATAGCCCTCACGCCACTCACCGCCCTCACGGCCCTCACCGCCCTCACGGCCCTCACGCCACTCACCGCCCTCACGCCACTCACCGCCCTCGCGGCCCTCACGCACTCATAGCCCTCACGGCCCTCACCGCCCTCACGTCCCTCACCGCCCTCACGGCCCTCACGCCACTCACCGCCCTCACGCCACTCACCGCCCTCACGCCCCTCACCACACTTGCGGCCCTCACACCCCTCACGCCCCTCACGCACGCATGGCCCTCACGCCACTCAGGCCAGCTTCAGATGGGGCAATTTCACCCAGAAACTTTACGTCGCAACACTAGCAACATGGGCGGCCCGCGATCACACGCAGCAACCAATTGCTGCAATTTGCCATCGTCATCATAAAATTTTATTTTTCTTGCACTATTTAGACACAATTACGCGTTATAAACATGTTTTAGAGCGCAGCTCTTAGGGGCCCGTTCCCGGCTTGAGCGGCGTCGCCGTCGGCGTCGCCGTCGGCGTCGGCGTAACCGCAACCCTCGTAACCCTCGTGAGGGTTACGAGGGTTACGAGGGTTAATCTCATGAGGGTTACCCTCACGAGGATCACGAGGGCCACGAGGGTTAGTTACCCTCAAAAGGGTTACCTTCACGAGGGTTACCCTCACGAGGGTTACTTACCCTTGTAACCCTCACGAGGGTTACTAACCCTCGTGAGGGTAACCCTCGTGAAGGTAACCCTTTTGAGGGTTACGAGGGTTAGTAACCCTCGTGAGGGTAACCTTCACGAGGGCTACCCTCACGAGGGTCACGAGGGTTATGAGAGTTACCCTCACGAGGGTTACTTACCCTCGTAACCCTCACGAGGGTTACGAGGGTTAGTAACCCTCGTGAGGGTAACCTTCACGAGGGTTACCCTCACGAGGGTCACGAGGGTTATGAGAGTTACCCTTACGAGGGTCACGAGAGTTACCCTCACGAGGGTCACGAGAGTTGCCCTCACAAGGGTTACTAGGGTTACCCTCACGAGGGTCACGATGGTTACCCAGGTCAAGTGACCCCCCCTGGGGTCACGTGACCTGGGGATACCCCCGAGGTCACGTGACCCCCCGTTGACGTCATAGCCACTGATGACGTCATCAGTGACGTCACTGATGATGTCACCGGCATCCGCATCGTCATCATCACTGATGACGTCATTAGTGACGTCACTCATGACGTCACCGGCATCCGCATCGTCATCATCATCACTGAGGGCGTCATCAGTGACGCTACTGATGACGTCATCGGTATCGTCACGTGGCCCCAGGTCACGTGACCCCCGTGACGTCACGTGACTCCCACAAGGTCACGTGACCCCCAAGGTCACGTGACCCCCCGCCCCCGAGGTCACTTGACCCACCCCCCAGTACCCTTCCCTCCTCCTCCTCAAGAGCTGCGCTCTAATTCGGCGTTACAGGGAGTTGTAAACGGCTTTCATTTTTTATGCATGTAAACCTCGTTAAGGATTCTAATGCACTTTTCTGAAACAGTTTATTTCCAAAAAACGATCGATTTCAAACCAGAACCAAGTCTTTCGGTGTCATCATCACCGGCACGAGGTATCACGGGAAAATTTTGCGTCCCTGATTGGATGCAGCCGCTTCAAACGTATTCGAATTGCTCGAGTTAGACCCCATCTCAGCAATTTGTGTCGATCTAGGGAAAGCTAGAGAACAACCCGCCATTAACACCAAAATTGCTGAGAAAGATGCTCGATCTGAAGGGGGCCTCACGCACTCACCGCCCTCACGCACTCATGGCCCTCACACCCCTCACCGCCCTCACACCCCTCACGCACTCATGGCCCTCACGCCAATCACCGCCCTTACGCCCCTCACGCACTCATGGCCCTCATACCCCTTACCGTCCTCACCGCCCTCATGGCCCTCACGGCCCTCACGGCCCTCACCGCTCTCACAGCCCTCACGGCCCTCACCGCCCTCACGGCCCTCACTCACCCTCACACTCATGAATTTTCCTGGTTCAGGAACTCACTCACCCTCTCCTCACCTGTGAAGATGAGGGTGAGTGAGGGTGAGTGAGGGCCCTCATGAGTGAAGTTTGCCGAGGTATGGTTATAAGTGGCACACGATCTTTCCAGGAGCCATCAGCCTCCGTTGTGTGCGAGCACACGCAACGAAATTGACGTCCTGATATCGCTTATTCACACCTATTCACGCCCATTAACCCTTTCACGAGATATGATGACGTCAATTTCGTTGCGTATGCTCGCGCACATCGGCGGCTGCTGGCTCGTGAAAAGATCGTGCGCCCATTATTATAGACACTGAAATGTTTGGTTCAGCATTCCTTTAAGCTAAGCTAGTTGACTTACTGCTAATGATGTGCCAGCTGAACAAGAGAAAGAGAAATCGGGAAAAAAAAGAGCACTAAACAGTTGCAAATTTATCAGTGCAAATGATGTGTGTGTGTGTGTGTGTGCGTGTGCGTGTGTGTGTGTGTGTGTGTGTGATCTTTGTTCAGCTGGCCCATCGTAAAAAAAAGAACTCTTACGCTTTGACGGGGTACTTGCAGAGCCTTCACAATCGTTAAAATCTCTCGTAGAAATATAAAGGAAAGGGAAACTAAAGTAAAACTATATCGGTAGTATCTCAAGAACACAGTGAAGGAAACAGAATACGACCTTCTGCAGCAGGTTTTGTAGCAGGCTAAATATTGGTCTGGAGCAACCACTGACGCTTTTGGAACAGATGCCAGCAACTCTTAGCGGAACAGTTGAAAAAAAAATCTAATGCATCGCTAAAAGAGTTTATCTTGGATGAAGACTGAGAGTTACTTTTTCATGGTGGAGCATATTTCTTAGTACCTTTTGTAATAACAATAGAAAGAGCGCAAAGGAACACGAAACTTTCTTTTCTAGAAGTAAACCTCTGGATAGAGAAATGGTTAAAACGAATCATACCGCAACACTTCAGTAGGGACAATGTCTCACTCTTCTCTCTTTTTTACACTCGGTAATTTATGTAGCACGTAAATATATTTTCAGTAAAATGCCAGCAAAATCCAGCATATCGGCTAGCTTAATAAACCTACCCGAACTGCACTTAAATAACAAACTACAAAAACAACCACCCACAAATATTATAAAAGCTTACAATTGTGTTTTCAATTTGGTACAGCTCCTTAGCGGCGTTCAAACCGGAGCTCACCGCTCTTTCGATCGACAGCTGCACATGGACTACCTTGACTTCCGTATTTCATAAAAAATAAAGCTGCGTGTATTTTGTTTTTATTTTTTGGCAGAATCTTTTTTTCTTTAAATTAGAGGCGAACCTACGATCGCGATTGAAGAAGATAGGCCTGTAATAGAATTGACCATAATTTCCGAGCCTATTGCGCTAACCCAGGCGCTCCCCCGTGTCTGCCGCTGCTCCTAGCACTCGGGTGCTAAGCGGTGAAGCTCCACGCGCGCGCTCTAGTGACAGGCGGCGGAGGTTGACACGAGCGGCACAAGTGTCACGGTATTCTGCAGCCACCACACGGAGGCATGCGGCATACAGGATCATCGAGAAATATTATCAGGAGTACAAGACCCTGGTTCTGTCTAATCACACTATCCGCCATCCTACTATTTTGCGAAGGTTTCTCGCGATTTTTAGCTCCTGTCATCGCCGGCATCGACTGGAAATATAGACGATGTCGTCGATCGACCGGGCGACGCATCAACCGGCCAGAGCGGTTGACGAAAAATCGTTGTATCACCTTAAAGGTGTTAGTACATGCTAAAAATAACATATAATATAACTATACTGCAAGGACCCATTGTATGTTCCAAGGTTTATGTTGAATTTCTTTTTTTTTTTTGAAAATGGCGCAATAGTTTTTAAGATACATCAATTTATATGCGGGACCCTCGGATCTGCCTTATTCGAAAAAGGCGCCGTGTTTGTTTTGTCGGTGACGTCATTCGTCCAACACTCAGAAGCCCCTTGCACGCACTTGCAGACTTTACTGTCTCGGCGACTGGCGCTTCAGCTTCCACACGTGCCTACAGCATTTCGAGTACGCGGTCTCGAGACTACGGCATCGCTGTTTTCGCCGGAGTCTTTGGCACTAATCGGAGCAGCGATGAGTGTGATTGTCATAAAAAGATTTTGGAAGCTGATCATTTTTTACTGCGACCCGCTCGCGGTCAGCTCCAGTGACGACGACGAGATTTTCATGGACGAATGCGCCGTCGTCCGCGACGATCTCACACGCGCAAGCAGGGTGGAAGGTAAAAACGCTTGGAGACGAAAACAAGGGTGTACTTTGGAGCAGACTTGTACCGTACGCATTACAAGTAATCAAATTACTTGTAATCGATTACTTTTTGGAGTAATTTTGTAATCAGTTGATTACTTTTATTAGGCAGTAATCACAAGAGTAATCTGATTACTTTTTGAAGTAATAAAATTACTTGTAACCGTTACAATTTGTCCACGGCACCCCCCCCCCCCCCCCCGGGCACACGCCTTTTTTTTATGACATGACAAAAATAAAATTTGCTTTTTTTTTTCTTTTTTCGAACGGAAAAACGAAAGATTTTTGCGGAGCTGTAGGAAACGAGGTCAATCTCTTTCTGTGTAAAGTTCCTGTGGAATGTCCGTTTTTGTTGTTTTTTTCGAGCTGGGACTGGGAAGCCCCAGGGAAGCCACAGTGCGTGACAAAGGCCTTTCAGGGCGAAGTTTGAGGAAGCAGAATGTAGCTTTGTGAGTCCTTCGTTCAAACTAGCCCCCTCACGCCCACACACACAGAAATAAAACAAATTAAAAAATCCTGCTTAGGGTACCTACTCGCAGCCTGTAGGAGAACCAGAACCGAAGAATGCCTAAAGCGGATGCAAATTATAACAAAGGCAGTTGAAATATTTCCCCATTTCCCCTACGTGGTCTTTGTGACAAGCAATGTTTCGAGTTGAGAAGTGGTCGAGGCGATCTCTTCCGCTAATGGATACTACACATGATCCGTTTCAAATCCTAGAGCTGCTGCTCCTTTGTATAACATGCGAGCTCATCCACATGTGAATAATAAAATGAGCGACGCAAACTTTCAGCGACAACCCTTGCTCAAGCTTAACAAAATCTAGAACCCCCTCCGCTTCCCCCCCCCCCCCCCCCCCCCACACACACACACACACACTGGCGAACGCCCAAATCATTAAACGTCTTCAAACCTATTATATGCTTGTGTCCGCATTGTGAAGGTGCAACTACCACGAAGAGGGAGCCAGTTTTTCTTCTTCAATACTTGCGCAAGTGTGAAATATAGGTTGGAAGTAGCTCATTGTTATGAGCGCTAAAGATGTGTCTTCACGCAATAAAGTAATCGGAAAAGTAACGATTACTTCTTTAAGTAATGTCCAATTACTTTTGCCGTCGAGTAATCAAGTAATCTAATCGAATACTTTTTAGCCAAGAGTAATAGTAATTGTAATCGATTACTTTTTGTTAGTAACGTGTACAAGACTGCTTTGGAGTAGCCAAGTAGCATGAGAGTGCGGTCTTATTGTGGCGAGGTGAACTTGGGCGAGCATGGGGGCGCCTAGAAAGAAAAAGCGTTCAGCTAAATATTATGATCACATGGTTTATGAGTATCTAAATATTGTGAAACTTGTTGTATATGCTAAGTAGCGTATGAGCATTTAATTTCAAGAATAACCTACCTTTTTAATGTCCGTGGCCTAACCCCTTGAAGTCAAAGCGCCGCCGACGCCCTGAGCCAGTGGGACCAATCAAACAGTGTCAAAACGCGACATCCTTGCATTTGTTATTTTCCTAAAGGGGTTCTTTCATCTGCTAGAGAAATCAAGTAGAAAAAAATGTCCCGTGGCTTGCACTTTTAGTATGTGTGTTTGTGATTGCATGCATTCGAACCTTCGACTGTGCGCTGACCTAAGAGGGGACAAGCTATCGACCAACACACTGTTTACAAACAAGCCCGCGTTTGCCCACCAGGTGAGGGCATTGCGCGCGCGCAGAAACCAGATTCGCCCAAGGCGAAGCATCTGCGCATGCGGGGTGCCTACAGCAGCGCCTCCGCATCGGCGTGACGTCAGAGAGTTGAGTTTGTCTATACGGCATGTAAAGACGCCGTGGAACACTTTTTTTTTTAAATTTTACTTTCCAGATACTTTTCGAAAATTTAGGTAAAATATAATTCAATATTTGTCTTTCTTGTTTTCTTTGTTGAAGCTTACTTGCCGCAGGTCAGACCCAAGTATTCCTAGCAAAAACGGCATTTTTACGCAAGTTGTAGGAGTTTTTTGTTCATGGCGCATTTTGGCGTAAATGGTGCAGTGCTTCCGTCACTGGATCCAAGCTATAAGTACAAAACATGAAGACTAAAGTCAGTCCTGCTCTAGTGCTTCCATGTTCTTCTGGAGACTTTGACCTGCAATGCGCCGCTGCTGGGTTTATGATACACCATTACTGGAGAATCTCCGCCCCATTCCCTTAGATCTTTTTTACTCCCAACTATTATATGCTTCGACAACGAGAACCATTATGCATGATATAGGAGCCCACTACAAAGACGATAACGACAACTACGAAGATTCCCTCGTCCAAAAACACGCAAGAGACGCTGTTTCGGGTGTTCCTGACGACCTCCAACGACAGACGTGATTTACGATCGCGCCATACAAACCAAGACACCCCTAAATTTTATTTTATTTCTACTTTGGTAAATCTAGGTTTCTATAAGTTCTTCCCTCAAAATTCAACTCGGCAAGCGGAAAAAGAAGGAAAGAAGTTTCCGGAAAAACACTCCCCCGACCATTGCGACGCAGGAGTGCCTGCGGCAGTTCAACTACTGAATATTTCTAACTTCTACATAAACCACAGGAAAACAAATCAAGTTTATTACAAACTTTGCAATCAAGCGGAATTCGCGAGAAAGAAAAAAAGCTAATCGAATTAGAAAACGTTTTATTAAGGCCAGGTAGGAATGTATGTTGATGAATAGAGTGGAGTTAGCAACTGGGAATCATAATGCAACGAAGAAGGCTCATTTTCAATTTCACTGTACGACTTTCAACAAACATCGGACCCTCACTTTTTTGTCGCTCATTAGTCTTTTTAACCTTACAGGCGCCACAATGTCACTGCATTTTTTTTTTGCCTATCTTCTTTGTCGTATACATGTATAATAAAATGTGATAAATAAGTCTCTTCAGAGTTGTAACTGAGAGGAAAGTGTCCGTAATTCCGCATCACTTAATTACAGCGTAGGAATATATTCTGGAATAAAACTCGTCGCCGAAACTACATTTCGAGTCGTAATCACTATGTTTACTATCTAACCGCCACTGTATTTCGTTTTGTCTTAATTTGTTTCTGAGTGAACGTAGCAAGCCTCAGCTCACATCCTTAGCAGTTATTTCTCTCTGCTACGTGACAGTTCGTGCTGCCGAGGGGTGTTGTTGAAGAAGGGGATCGCGCCAGTGGCTTGCCTGCTGCCAACTGTTACTGGACTAAACTCAATTTTACTGTAAGATGTGCCATCTTAGTGTAAAATGGAGTGTAGGTCAATAACACTCGGCTACTCCAGTTTTAGGTTTTATGGTTTTCTTCATTTTATTATTTGTGATTGTGTACGTCTTAAAATGGGACGCGTCTTGATTGTATTCCTTTATAGATTGGGCTTAGTTCTTTGCATGTAGATGTGTAAAACATATCGTGCCCCTGCCAATGTGAGGTGCTACATGATTATGTTTATCTTTATCCCAGAATCATCGTAAAAATGTAAACTCTTTTGGGAACTAAAATTGCAGTCACTTTAAAACAAACTGCACGCATACCGAGAAAGATCTAACAGTGTGTTTAAAAAGTAACAGAAGACCCGACACCGAAATATCTGTAGTGCGCACGTGGGTTTACTGTCTGTAGGTAGTTGGGGTTTGCTTTCTGATGAAATATTAGTAAAACGCTTTTAAGATGCTGTTTTTTAATAAACAGAATGTAATGGGTTCCACTCATTTTGAAGACTACAAATGTCGCCTAGTCTTAAGCTAATTGATAGTTTGCACGCGTGTACATTGTGGACTTGCGCTCAAAGGGCAAAACACAAACACGCAAAGCCGTTTTACAGGTGGTATAGAAGTGATCGGAAAGTTCGCCGCATGCTACCAGGCGCCAGCCAAACACGCCGTCATGTGACACATCAAACACACTTGACCGTAAAAGTTGGCTGGCTGACGGTCGAACTTGGTCATCTTTATGGCACATCGTAAAACGTGTCGGATGCTTCCTGAATGGCGTGTAAATCAAATACTTTACTAGGTATTTGCTTAAATTATGCCCGCGCTCGATCACACATGAAAAACAGCTTCGCGTCACTGAAGGAATGCTTTCTCTACACTCCTGACATAAAAAGACGGCGCGCGTTCATGCCCGCGCTGAAAAACATTTTCGAAAACCAACAGCTTCTGATCTTTACCAATACACCTGAAACGTTGTCGCGCACCCACCTCAGCACAAGGGAAACATAGTAGAACCGGAAGTAGATCTCCTCCCCTGTCAAGGCGGCCGGAACTGACACGCACACCCTATATATCACACAGCCAGACCGTCAGACCTATGTCATCGCCCAACACCGTATCAAACACAAGGGTATCAGCGAAGTCGTTCGGTCTACCACAAAGCATCACGCCTGACTGGCTGGTCAATGCTATAATAAAAATCAAAAACAAAAACAAAATTGAGCGGTTCTTTATTCGTCCACGGTACAACCACAGCGGTAGCTGTGACATATCTCACCGAAGTAGTTAGGCATTGGCGTCGCATTCACGCACCGTTGGTCGTGTAAACAAAAGCGTTCTAACAAAAAAAGCAAAAAAAATATTTTGTACCCAACGTTTTGTGTTTCTCCACTTTGTTGTGAACGATTTTCTTTTTTTCTGGAGCACGTAAAACCGTGTCTCCAGGCACGAGCTCTTGGCCTTGACAGTGCTACGGCGGCATTTGGTTACGATGTCGTTGTTAAGCGATGCTCATTGCCAAGGTGAGCACACAGAGAGGAGCTTCACTTGTCCCGCTTCCAGGGGGATTGGTGGCCGAGTGGTCTAGTGCATACCAGCTCGGAGCACGTGGAGCGAAAACTCGCGCTGCAGATCCCAGAATCCTGGGTTTAAGCACCAGCCCTACCCATTTTGATCTGGATGGGCATCGTACCGGCATGCGGTCGTGTATCACAGTATCACTACTGCGTGCACGTTAAAGACCCCAGGCTAGCGGTTGTACCGCACTGGCTAAATTGCTCATCTACAGTTAGGAGACTCGTCGCCCGTTGAGGCAGACCAAGTTCTGGGCTGTATAAACATACACACAACCCAATTTTTTGTCCCGCTTCCAGCGCCACCTTCGTACCGGTATTTGTTTCTATAGACGATTGCAAACAGGGCATCTGGTCGCCGACATGTTCCTGCTTGTGTGAGGACGCATGTGGAATTGCGATCCTTCCAAAGCTACCTTCACGCGCATGCTGCACATGCTTGAACGCATGGGGCCCCAGTCGGGACGCCATGCTTATAAACGTGTATGCTCCATCTGAGATGTGTCCGCAGTAAAGACAATGGTACAGGCCCAGTGCAGCAGAATGCTTTTGTTTGTACGAAAACCCTTGCCTAGGAGGTGATTTTCAAAGGCACGCGCTCGTGCGTATACCTCTGTCTGCACTGCAGATGCCTTTGAGAGGAGTATACCTTAAGCCCATCTATCCTGGGAAAAGTGGCGCCATTCATTGTGGAAATGCTCGAGACACGTGCCGCGCAACATTTCTGGGAAATACATGGCGTCTGAAATTATGCTTAGTGCTAATGTGTACTATAAAGGACGAGTGGGGACACCGGAGTGTTATTTTGGTACCTCCGCATGTGAAAAAAGCGGCTAATCCAAGCTACTTTGCTCGTAGCGCCCGAGAGGGCGCTACGAGCAAACTGGTTCGGATTAGCCGCTTTTTATGAAAAACCCGTTTCGTTCCAACGCCAAGCTCGACCAACACACTGGTCAAGGTCATAGAAACGATAGAACGCCAGACTATATTTTTTATACAACTTAGACGTCAGACGTGGCCTACATAAAGTCACCGCGACCTGACTTGTCGTTACAACGCCTTGCGACATCAGGACGACGCCTTGACGTCAACGTCGTCTCGTCATCGACGTTTACAACGTGCCTTACACGACATCAAGACTGCGTTCTGACATCATATTGTGTTGACAACGACGACGATGTCAACGTTGATGTTGATGACGACGACGACAACGTCCCGGGACGTCAAGATGACGGCGTCCTCGTCAATGCAACGTCATAAGGACGCTTGGTGTCAGTTCGTTGACGTCGTTGTCGACATGACACAACTTGACGTCAGAAGACGACCCGACAGCTTCATCGTTGACGTTACACAACGTCAAGACTTCATTGTGACTGCGCGTCGACGTTGGTACTGGCGAAGGCGACGACGTTACACGCCATCAGGGCTTCGTCGTGACGTTGAAGTTCACAATGACATCAGGACGACGTTAACGTAACGTAATAGCGATGTTTGACGTTGCGTGGGGCGTCGACGTCAATGTCGGCATCGACGACGGCCACGTTCACGCTGTCCTCGATTTGGCGCGCGACGTCATGACCGCGTTGCAACCGCGACTTGATGTCGCGTAACGGCGTCGTCCTCAACGCGACGTCACGACCGAGTTACAACGGCGTCTTGATGTCGCCAAACTTCGTCGTCCTCGAGCCGACGCGATGTCACGACGACCTTACGACAGCATCTTGGCGTCGCGTAACATCGTCGTCGATGACGTCTTGGCGTCGTCGTGGCGTGGTGCTTTGACGTTACCTCTGACGTCAAAAGCATAAACAATAGAATATAGCCCCTAAGGGGCTGTATTGCCCATATGACCTTAATCTGTGTCGTTGCTTGATGGCAGCGAAGGTGGCGCTGCAATCAATGTGGCTTGGTTGCAGCCACGGTGTTTCCACCTGATCGCTTTCCAGATTTTGAGGTGCAACTGAAAGCATGAGCGGAGCCTGTAGCTCCGTCCCACTCGTACCTTCTAGCACGCTCTATCAGTGCTGTGTTGTGCTGCCATGATCTCTCAAAGAAGTGCACGTTGCACGTGCCCCGTGCATCGACGTACCTTGCGCTACTTTTGAAACATGAAGGGGCTTTGTGCATACCTACGATAACGGCACGGCGTCACGAGTATACCTCGGGAGCGTTCGCGCAGCCAAATTACGATCGAAGGCATAGAGGGAGTTCTGAAATTCCGGTAATCCAAGCACGTGCACCTTGCGCGTCAGCATGGCTTTGTCAAGCTTGCACTTGCACGGGCTTGTCGGCTGAAGGTCGGTTATGGCGGCGCCCTACCTGAAAGCGTCTATAAGACGCTTTCAGGTAGCTCTGCATTGGGCGACGCCATAACCGACCTTCAGTTCTTGTTTCCTCTTATTCCATTCGCTTCGCTTCATCATTACCACAGCAGGACAGGTTATTTGCCCCTTTAGGTGTTACTGCGTCCTTCTCTCCAGCATAGGCCTCTGTGGGGGCTTGTCAACGCCCACTTCAGTGGCTCGGCACCTCGGTAAAACAAGAGAAGGTCGGCTATGGCGGCTCAATCTGGCACGTGTTTAAAGCGTCTATACTCTAAAAAAAGTCTGTGCGTCTACTTTCACGCACAACACTCGGAGAGCCAATCAGCGCAACCTACGGAGGCAGCTCAGCAAATGACCATGCCAAAACATCTGTTTAGACCAAAAAACGCTGAGTTGTGACATTAAGCAATGCAAGCGTGATGTTTTGCATTGCTTAATGTCACAACTCAGAGTGCGTTTTTTGGTCTAAACATATGTTTCGGCATCGTCATTCGCTGAGCTGTCTCTGTAAGTTGCGCTGATTGGCTCTCCGAGTGTTTTGCGTGCAAGTAGAAGCACAGACTTTTTTTAGAGTGTGTAAAAGCATTGTACCTTTAAAGCATCATAAAAAAACAAAAAAAAAAGTTTTTTCCCTTTATACATTTTTTTCTACCCCCGGTCCTCTTTTACGGAATCGCACATACCTCGACACAAACTCCCATGTATTCACCTCACCAGTTTCTACAAGCTTTAGCATAAGAACTCTAAAATAAATAAATAATAGCCCATTTAAGTTTAGACGTTTTTTTGTGGCGCATAATATGAGACTTGGAAAAACACAAATTAATCGTGTTTTATAGACAAGTAATCTGAATATATTATTTCGGCACCGTCTAAAAAAGGAGCGAAGAAAATGTGCTTTAATATTCAAACAAAAATAGCAAATGTTCAAGGTAACCAAAGGCCACTTGCGCTGGGAAGTAAATAAACAAAAAAACTACAGCAGAACGAGGGCCTTCTACAGAGCAAGCCAGGAGGACTTTCTAAGTAGGCTTAAAAATAAACTTTAGGTATCCAGATAAACCTGGAAAGCGCTGACGCTCTCTGAGAGACTTAACTAAAAAAAAGAATATAAAAATATGTTTTCCTATTTCTGTAGAACCTCCCTGATAGCGCCCGACTTTAATCCTGGTGCGTGGAGCGATTCCAAAAGAAGGCCAAAGCACTTGAACTCCGCCTTATGCTGCCGTGAAATCCAATGTACGCACGTGTGTCATCATGCGCTTTAGAAGACCCTCTTCATCCTTTTATAATAAAGCAACAAGGAATATAGAAAAGTACTAAGAAAAGATGCCACCAAGATGAACGTGACAAAAAACAACCCACGAGGTAGGTTTTCATTCTGGCGAGTTTGCCGAAATTTCTTTAGGCGCGGGGAAAAAAAAGAAGGAAAAGGTTAATGACATATTTATCCCGTTGTAATTCCAAGCCCCACTTGTCCGTAAAAGCCAAGATGTTGACATACTTTGAGCAGCAATAATTATGTAAATGGGAGTATTTAGTCTCAAACTAAATGTTTCCAGAGAACCTTCTTTTTTAGAGCGCAGCTCTTAGGTGCCTGTTTCTGACTTGAGAGGCGTCACCGTCGGAGTAACCGCAGGTCGCATTATGGGAAACGTCCCATAATGACGTCACACGTGACGTAACGTGTGACGTAACGAGGGTCACGAGTGACGTCACAAGAGTTACGAGTGACGTCACGACGGCCACGAATGACGGCATTATGGGGAACGTTCAAAATGCAAGACGCGGGTCATGTGTGACGTCACGAGGGTCACGAGTGACATCATGAGGGTCCAGACTGACGTCGCACGTGACGTCACTCGTGACGCGCGCGTTGCATTATGGGAAGTTTTCCATAATGACGTTACACGTGAGGTCACGAAGGTCACGAGAGTTACAAGTGACGTCACGACGGCCACGACGGTACAAAGGAGGAGGAGGGGCATACCCCCTTTCTGTACCCTCCTTTCGTTCTTCCGAAGAGCTGCGCTCTAATTTGGCATTACAAGAAGTTGTAAACGCCTTTAATTTTTTACTTTTTATTACTGCCCAAAGGGTACAATTTTGACAAGAAGGATGGAACAAAAAAAAAAGGAAGGGGGGAATTACTATAGTTTGTTTTACCTTAGGTCCAAACGTAGCCGACGCTACGAGCGCATGGGATCATTCAGACAGCATCAAAAGCACACCATTATAGTTATCGTCATGCCTCTGTATTTGTTACATCATCGCTGTACCATTCATAAACAGAAAAGTTTTCGTTTTTGACGCTTCATACATTGGGTACATTACCTCGTAGCGTCGGCTCCGTCTGGACTTAAGCTGAAAAGAAGTATAGTTGGCAGTGTGACGGCGTCGTTGTGTGCATAGTGTTTAGTGAGACTTGTCAGATACAAAATGAACATTTCTGAAATAAAATTGGGTTTTCCCAGACGTTAAAAAAAATGTAGATACGTTCCGATACTGAAATACGATTTCCAACAGTGTGTTTATTGCCTTGGGTATGTTGCCTCGGTTGTTTGTTCTCACACAGTAACTAGGCGACCGAAACCGCTCACAAAATTTACGGATGTAGCTTTTTGCGACGACCCGAGACGCATTGGGAAGCTCCGCTTGTTGCCAGGCATTCTTCATACATTGTTTGTTGCTTGTCTGTTTAGGTTCGTGGACCTAAATTTTGTGGTGTACCTTGACAGTGCTCTTTCAGGAGGGGAGTGAAGGAAAGAAAACGCGGCACAACGCGGTGGCTGCATATTAAAACTGCTTACGTTGCCAGCATGGGTCTTGCAGCGAATAAGTTGCTGCCATATACAGCGGACTGTCAGTTACTTTTTGTTTCGTTTTGGAAAGAGAATGTATTGTAGTGTTACATAAGTCCTCTTGCATACAAACAAGAAAGTTTAATTATATTTGTCTTGTTTACTTGGTCGAAACCCTGAAAACGGGCTCTTGACAACTCGTTGCTTACGTCATTTCGGAGTACGCAAGGCGGTCATCTCGTGCTGATCTGGTTTCGTTTACAAAAGCAAGGCAAAACGTTGTAGTTCCCGCCCTCAGTACACGTTGGACATCTTCCACACTTTGATGCCGGATAATTACATGAACGAGGATTTACATTTACTGCCGACATCATTCTCACCGCTTCCTCACTGTTGGGCACTCAAATCAGCTCGTGACAAGCTGCGGATGAAAGGCTTGAGCATCAAGAGCTCAAGTGTACTCGGTGCCGATGCGGGCGATGCGGGTTTCTGTCAGTCGGTAGCCCAGTACAAACCGTGAACGTTCTCGCTCCTCGACATAACATGTTGTTGCAGAGAGCAGGGTAAAATACAACTACACGGACCGCCGAAGCAAACGCACTGTTATCGCCAATCTTGGTTTGTGATTGCGCCTTTGTACATCATCTTATTCGTTTTGCTTGAGAGATGTAAACGACGGGCAGAACGAAATCGTTTAGATATTCCGCATACCTCAGAAAAGCACCTACCCAGTCACCTTGCGAAATACGAAGTCCTCATCGTCCTGACTTCCGGGTCTTTTACCTGGCTTTAGAGTATTTTGTACCTGCTAGGTGGTATATCTACTGAAACTGTAACTTGAAACTAGGGGCAATGCCAGAGAAAAAAGAGACAAAGTTGAGAAAGCTTTCGCACTCTCTTCAATTTCTCAACTCTCCAGTGATTGCATCATAATGAATGCACCAACGCCTCTCCCAAAATAAAGAAATATCACTATGTTCACTACGTAAAAACTGATCTCAATTCATGCATCTGGGGCCAGGTAGGAAATCTTACCCCAATTATTCACACCGCATGATGAACACAACGAACTCACAGGAGATTTACAGGAAAATATCGATGATGACATAAGTTTCCTTAAAATTCTGTATAACAGTTCGTTTGCAGGACCGAATCATCTACTCGAGTGGTGTGCGTCGCAGTGCAAACGCGTCGCTGTGCAAACGCAGTCCATCAACGCGAAGCATAAAAATGGCAGTTTTAGGACAAAAATCCGGAGCAAATGATTCAATTGAAACGACGTAATTTTGTGTAAAACGCCCGCAGCTTTTTTACTCACAGCATGCGTCTGGAATCTTCAACATTTTGGAGCTAAAGTCGTGAGTTTTTTACATGTTTTCTCGCGGCTTCTTCAGAATAAACCACAGCTTTTAGTCAGCGCTTGTCATCCACTACTTTGCCCTGTTCGTGAAACATTCGCGCTCTTTCAAGTAGAAGCAATACAAACTAGCCCAGTTATCCTGTCTCTTAGTCTATATAATTTTGTGTCTGAGTTCCATAGCGTGTTTCAACATTTAGTTTAATATAATATGGGCGTCGGGTTGTGTATTTTACATTTGTATACCCTTAAGCAGTCTAACTTGGGTTAGGTTAAACGAAATATTGAACAAATAACGTTCTTTCTTCCCATTAAAAAACCTATAAACGACCTGAACACGTAATACAAAATAAAGTTTGTCGAAACATGTAAATCTGCGATTGTTTAAGCTGGTCTGTAATTGACGTATTTCTTAAGCAAAAACACAGTAAAAACCCACTTAATGTTTTTTTCAACAATAAAAAAATAATTAAGGCGGTCAAAAGACCCGCAGAACGCGCGAATAAAAATGCGCATGACGCCTGCACGTGGCTGCTGTAATATGGTAACCTGGTCTAAAGGAAAAAGAAAAAAAAAACTATGGAAACATCTACAGAAGAAAAGAGCACGCAGGTTCCAGCACTTGTATTCTCATTAAATGATCGCTTTTTACGTTATAAACATGAGTCATGGAAGTTCAAGCGCCTCGTTTTTATACGTTGTATCTCTTCCAAAGCCGATCCGTTACTGAAACAGCCCTTGTTCTAAGCGGAGGATCTTTGTTCGAAGAAATAGCTGGCGGCACTGACCCATCAAATTCCCAACGACGTAAGACATCATTGACCTTAGGTCTCAGAGCCCTATTATGAAAAGATCGCCCAAGGATCGTGTGCGGCGGCCTGAAGTGACTGCGCAGCCCTATCTCTCATTAAAACGACACCTCCTATCTGCCGAGGCGTTAAAACTCAAAAGCCCGCACTTGATTTCTTTTGTTTCTTGCTCAAGAGGGCTTTGATTTTCTCGACCGTCCGCCCAGTTTATAGCCCGGAAGTAGCTTCTCTTCTCGGAGTACTGATGTAGTGCAAAGCGTTCCACTCGGAGGATTTTTCTTTTCTTTTCTTTTTTTACATTGAATGAAATTGCATTATGAATTTATAGTCTCTAATTTCGGGGAGTGTTACAGCGCTGGTATTTACAAACCTCGTCAAATACAAATAGCGATTCACTCAAGGGCCTTATTTCAAAGCGAAGGACCTAAAGTACTGAAGCTGCGCCTGGTCTCTACAGTCTTCATTAGTGGTATGGTGACCGGCCGGTCTTACGTTACAACTCGTCAGCTGTTCCGAAAGTCCAAGTTGCATCATTGTCGCGTGCTACTAAACAGTACCAATACTTCAGATCAAAACGCGATTAAAAACTCTCGCGAGTGCGAGTCGGCTTTTTCTTAATGCCTCACGGGCAAAAGGGCCCGTGGAACTGTGAGGCTAACAATGCTACGGGCTAGTTCTTACCGACTCCGCCAGTACATCAACCAAAACCACACATGAAAGCAAGCAAGCCTATGTGCGCGTGCATCGATACAAGCAAACCTACATGTGCGTACTCCCTTACAAAAAGATGGACGCGCACGAAAGCGCCTATGCGCAGGCCAAAGTTTTGTCCCGAAGTAGGGCTTGGGCAGAGCGACATCGACGCACAGCTTCCCAACATCAGAGGCGACTGGACCGAAAGGAGTAGCGTTTCCGCCCGAAGAAGCAGGGCTCAACGATCAGCTCCTTCCGGCTCAAAGAGTCATTTCCTCGCGGACGCACCCCAAGTTCTTCCCAACAACTTCGCATGACTGCAGCGGCCGATTCTGGCTATGGACTGTGAGTGTCAAGTTGTCTCGTTCCATCTCCTCTTCTCCTTTTTTCGAACGATGCCACCGCGGCGCGAATTCTAACGACCGAGGTCCGGCGAGGCTTACAGAGAGCACGCCGTGTTGACACGTAGGTCGTGCGCGATTCCAATGGCTAAGCCGCGAATGCAAAGCCGGCTTGCTAGAACAGCGTGTCAACTAAGACTAGGTGAAAGAAAGCAATGTAAAGCCTGGGGCGCGCGAGCGTCTAGAGACGCGGTTTGAGTCCCACTCAGCTCGTGCGCTCGCTTCGGCAGTGCTTTTGAGAGCGCAGCTCTTAGGGGCCCGTTTCCGGCTTGAGCGGCGTCGGCGTCGCCGTCGGCGTCGGCGTCGGCGTAACCGCGCGGTGCATCATGGGAAATGTCCCATAATGCACCGCGCGAGCCCCCCACCGGGGTCACGTGACCTCGTGGGGGGGGGCACGTGACCCCCCCGAGGTCACGTGACCCCGGTGCATCATGGGAAATGTCCCATAATGCACCGCGCGAGCCCCCCACCGGGGTCACGTGACCTCGTGGGGGGCACGTGACCCCCCCGAGGTCACGTGACCCCCCGAAGTCACGTCTCCCCTGAGGTCACGTGACCCCCGCCGATGTCGCGTGACCCCCAATGACGTCATCGTCACTGATGACGTCACCGGCACCCACATCGTCATCGTCATCATCACTGATGACGTCATCATCACTGATGACGTCACCGGCATCCACATCGTCATCGTCATCATCACTGATGACGTCACCGGCATCCGCATCGTCATCGTCATCATCACTGATGACGTTACCGACATCCGCATCGTCATCATCACTGATGACGTCATCAGTGACGTCACTGATGTCGTCACCGGCATCCACATCGTCATCGTCACTGATGACGTCACCCGCATCCGCATCGTCATCGTCATCATCACTGATGACGTCACCGGCATCCGCATCGTCATCGTCATCATCACTGATGACGTTACCGACATCCGCATCGTCATCATCACTGATGACATCATCAGCGACGTCACTGATGACGTCACCGACATTCGCATCGTCATCATCACTGGTGAAGTCATCAGTGACGTCACTAATGACGTCATCGGTACCCGCATCGTCATCGTCAATGATGACGTCATCAGTGACCTCAGTGATGACATCATCGGCATTGGGGGTCACGTGACCCCCAAGGTCACGTGACCCCCCAAGGTCACGTGACCCCCCCCCCCTGGTTAGTTTAACCCCCACCTCCCAGTGCCCTTCCCTCCTCCTCCTCAAGAGCTGCGCTCTAATTCGGCGTTACAGGGAGTTGTAAGCAGCTTTCACTTTTTTTTCCACCCAGTCTCAGCTGAGTCGCTGTTTCTAGTAAGCCGGCTGCGTTTCTACATAGTCAGTTTGGTGGGGTGTCTGCCCCTGGTGACAAGTGTATTGTCCCTAACCACGAGCGGCGTAGAATATGGTGTATTCTGTTCACCCTTAAAAATACACTGTAATGAAAACGAAGAAGAACAACATTTTTAAAGCTTATTAGGGACACGTTCTTTTTTTTTTACTTTTTCGGTTTCCACAAATTTTTTTTCGCGGAATACTTACGCAGTTTAACGCAATTTAAGGGGAGGTTATGGCCCGCGCTAAGCCCCGCCCACAGCTCAGTGGCCCCGCCCATTACTACTGGATTGGCTTGGCTGCTCAGCCGAATGTGGCCGGATATCCAGTGTCTTCCTTCCGCGACATCCGGTGTGTCCGGTCTGGGGGAGTTTCTCTTTGCACAGCATCAACCAGAAAGGGGGGGGGGGGGGGGGGGGGGGTCACGTGATTATCTAGTGCCGTTGTTTCTGTGTGTCACTCATTTCTCTTTGTTATAACGGGGACGCTTGTTAACTTCCTTCCCCGCTGCATTCACACCGCTATGCGGCTGCAGCCTGCGGTTGCTCATTACAAAAATGTTCACTCTCTTGACCCACCCGTAAAAGCCGCTTTGCAGCGGCCGAGCTTACCCGCTCGTGGAGCAATCAACTTGACGATCGACGAACCCAAATAAAGCCAATCGAAAAAAAAAAAAAAACGCGAAGAAAGAGAAGGTTGTGTGGCCCTCACCGGGCAGCGGTGCATAAAGTAAGGAGGTAGTGTCACTGGAGTGTTACGTAGCACCGCGGTTGATGCTGAGCGAATCCCCTAGTCTCGCGTCTGACACCGCCTGCTAGGAGTACGAGCAGACGCGCGGAAGCCTCCGGCATTGTGCCATATTTCACCCCCGTCTATCATTGTCTGCAATGCCTGTAAGACGCGGACATGAAGGCTGCGCGTCGTCGTCCGTTTTTGCTTTCGTCCGTCTGCCATCCCGCACCCGTTTAAAAAGAAATCTTACAACGCTCGCAAGATTCGACTGTGAAAGCGGCGTTCTAGCGTTCCATCATGCGCGAGCGGCGGTCCAATACAAGCGACTGTCAGCGTTTGTGAATGTGCCGTAAAAAAAAAACAAGCGAGAAGACTAAAAAAACGCAACAAAATAAATATGCAGTAATTTCAGCTTCTATGTTCTTGTAATTGTTTTTCGTATGGCATCTGCGAGCAAGGCGAGTAGACACCGTGACGTGCAATTATAACGTTACCTAAAAGTGATCAATTTTGCAGGCCGGGTGCACTGCATAACGTGAGAGCTACCTGCCTTTCGATGCAAAATGACGATACCATACCTGGACTAACTTGATGCGAGCCGAACACCCGATTGCCTCGATCTTCATGGCTCGCAAATTTTCACCTGTGTAGCTATCAGAGCAGCGGGGCCGCTTTTACGGGAACCAACATCTTTATTAGGCATCAACGCGCGCAAACAAACAAATCAAGCCAATTATTGTAGTTTGTTTTGTAATAAGATAAATAAAATAAAATAAAGGAAACTAAAATAGAAAGAAATAAAAGGCGTAGTAAGAAATGTTAATCTCCCATCAAGCCAGATCGAGCAACTTACCGCGTGGGCGAAATGGATTGAAGGCACTTTAAACTGACCGTATAAATCGGTTTCTTAACTTATCGCTCTGGAATTTAGTACAAAGGTGGTTGAAGTTAGTTAGTGGAAGCTTTCGCTAAAATGGTAAAAAGTTTGGGTCACCTGAGTAAATCAAGAAAAATAAAAATTACGCTTTCTCTATATTTTGCATGTACACTAAAAAAATATGTGTTACTGCGGCACTTATTTGGGGCCAAGTGAAGTGAATATTAGGTAAGCAACTTTCTATTTTCTTACCAATCCACAATTTTTTGCATTCGTAGTAAACGTCAGTATAGCCCGCAACGATTTTCTAATGATTTTGAAAAAGAAAGAAGGCTTAGCGCTAATTTTTCTATAAACAAAACCAGTTCTTATTTTATTTCTTTTGACTCCGGACGTCTCATGTATTCATACTCACAATTAATAAATTCATTGAACTGATACAGCACCTCCGTAGTAAATCCCAGCGCGATAAGTTGAGAAACCGATTGATGCGGCCAGTTTAAATTGGGTTCAGTCCAATTCGCGCACGCTGTGGTTGACGTGGGACGCTAGCATTAGGCCAGTCCCGCTAGGAAAACAAGCACCCCGCACAGCTCTTCCGAAGGCGCGTACTCGCATTAGTTGTTTGCTGCAAACTACGTCGGTTGAGGAGATCTCCCTCTGAAGACTTCAATGAACGCAAAACGACTCGCACTCGTAAAAATTAACGAGCTCGACGAGCTGCGCTCGTTGAGCACGTACACCGCAGACGCCGTCAATCATGTCTATCATCACTTCACACAAGGCGAAAAGTAAACCGGGATGCTTTTGAAAACAACAATGACTCTATCTAAATTTATTGTTTCTCAAACATAAAAGACTGCCGATTAAAATACGGTTACGGCACGGAGATTTGATTTTAAAACTTATATTTCCCACGTCAATCATATCTCCAGCCAATGAGAGATGTATGCACCTTGTAAAGCTGGGATCCGCGGGCTGCAGCCTCCAACTTTTCCACCTAAATCTCGTGTAACGAGTGAATATTGAAGAAAAAAAAAAAAGAAGAACTTCGGTAGCTTTTTTTCTAACAACGTGTCCCATCTGTGCCTTTTTAGATTTTTTTTTTTCATTGCAATGTCCCTTTAAAAAGGCCATGAAGGGAATTTTGCGCTGGGACAAATAGTTTTAGATTGTAATCTTACTAATCGCATATCGTTTTGTGGGCCTTTAGGAAGGGGGATAGACAGCCTAAAGCGTGCTCTTCAATACGAAAATTCGAAAATATAACGGTCTATTTCGTACCTCTTTTCTTTTAAAAGCATTTTCTCCTTTTCACCGTGATACATCCGCGGTACCCAAAGCACGGCAGGCTACCCCAGCTCACGCATTGGACAGAAGCACTGATTCACTCGCCCGTATGCACTCGTCAACAATCTATCCTTGACGTATATTTGAATTTGAGTTCGTAGCCAGTGCCTTGACGGCACTTATCATCGCTTGCGATTGATAAGTTTCATGGTGTGCTTTAAAAGGATGATGGAAGCTTGGAGTCATCGTACCTGTGTCCAAACACGTCACGACCTTGTGATTTCTCATTTCGCTTTTGATTTGTGGACGAAAGCTCAGGAAAAAGCAGTTTAAAAATCATTTGATGGCTTTTTTTAATCTGAGGTTGCAGCCAATGCTACAAGCACGATAGCACGAGCTCCCTGCATTAAAGCGTTCTTCCGGAGAACGAGCGCTCTCACTAAACATTCACGTATCACAGCCAGGAGCGCTGGCTAGCTCGTGTTTGTAGCTTTGGTTGCAGTCTCAACCTAAGGGTGAACGGTGTATAGTTTGCACTGTTGTAACTTTTTTTTCTTGATATATTATTTACTGCGCTTTTAGGCAATCCGACCATACCTAACACCTGTTCCTTCAAAAGACTTCTTTCAATGTCTGTTTCCACTGATAAATTTTTACATTCACAAGTGTCTTACCACACATGCTGTTAATTTAAATACATTAGCTTTGATGGCCCCGGTGCTTGCAGCCGTCTTTTATTTGGACGGTTGTGGCTTGGACTGGACTGGACTGGTTTTGTGAGATCAATGCGTGGTTCCCGCCATTACCTTTCGCTCCGTTAGTTCGCTCGTTACGTCCACTTTCCCTCTTACAAGACGAAAGGAGTCTTCTGGCTCGCTTCTAATTCCGCGCCGCAAGAACGTTTGAGGAAAGTATCGAGCGGCCGTGGCGCTGGCACAAGGTACGCGACAACGTAAAACCGAGACGGAGTGACGACGCCGTTTGCGCGAAACCGCCGACACCCGGAAGGAAAGATTGGCTTTTAGAAGACAATAGTACGCGGACCGGTAGCCGGCAATCTAGGTAAGCTGCGGGGGGCTGCATCCTAAACCGTCGACGCCACTGCCGTATCCAGGGGTGAGGCTTAAGGGGCTTCAGCTCCCCCCCCCCCCCCAATCCCCCCTCCCCCCCGGAATCTAGCCGACCCTACAATATACACCTGCATCTTGACCACCCCCCCCTCCTCCGCACCTCAAGTCATATACATCCAAAACACCTCAGCAACCCTCCTCCCCCCCCCCCCCCCCCCCCCTTCGAAAACAATGCCTAGATACGCAACTGGTCCACGCCCAGGAGAACAGACAGGCTCTCAGAACACAACAGTAAGCAAACCGTTGTTAGGATGGGATTTTCATCCTCAGCTGAGTCGGAACCCTTGCGCTACATGCTAACGCATTTTGTCGAGAATCATCGAAGCGACAGCAGAAATGTCGGCATCATTTTTTCGATGGAAGAGTAGACGGAAGTTTAACACTTCAAAGTGTGAGTTTCGGCTTCATGGTTGACTCTGTATCCAACCTCTCTGGATAGAAAATAATTTCTACGGTATAAGGACCTCTTTTTTTTTTTTTAGTTCTTTTCAAAATATTTGATCATTTGTGAGGCTAGAGTCCCACCGTCATTGCAGGAAGATATATTTCTCCTTTTAATGTCTCCACATCCTTAAGTATTGAAAGTTTAAAATTTTATTTGAGTGAAGTTATTATTAAGATTGAAATTACATTGTGTTACCCGAAATTACGGTAATAGGATGCGCTTACCCCCTATTAATTTTCTCCCGACGAAATTTGTTCAATTCGGAAGCGGTTCCGAAAGAACGGACGAGCAGCCACCTCTGGCTTTTAATGCCTCAGAGACAGCGTCGAATACTGAACCCAAATAACAATTAAAGATATAATGATGATTATGATGATGACATTGAAGACTTAACGGCGTGCCATACGCTATTTGCCGGAGAAAACGTATACCAATGTGAAAGAGCCTAAAACTGCAGTTATACGACACTTCTTTGTATACTACTATTTATAAATTATGAGCTATTTTTCGAGATCAAGATATTGCGTATTTAAATATCACCCATGGAAATGATTTTCCACACAACCAAGATAAAAACACATTTTTTTCTTATTTCATCAAAACTACCAGGAGTCTAGGCGAATTTTGCACTTGCCGGTGATTTAACTAAAGCTGGATTAGGTCAAAATGCTCTATATGATAAATAAAAGGTTATTAAGCAATACCTAAATGCAAGTTCACGCATATCGCACGATAGAGGGTGGCACAGGGCGTTTCATTATAAGCAGAGCGATCACGTGGTCTACGCTAAAGTTAACTTTTATCGCCCACTCCCTATTCATGCAGGCACCTGCCCCTGACCTTTTGTACTGAAACATTTTTCACTGGGGCACCGTCGTCGTGGCAGCGCGTTGAACGCGCTCGATACGAAGCGGCCAACTCATTAGCCTACGCCGCCGCCACACTAAACTATTGACAAGCAAGTCGTTCAAGCGAAAGTAAACTGAACTGACATCAGATAATAATGAAGTACACAAGCGTGTGAGTAATTATTCTTGATGCCGATATTTGTTACGCGAACTTCCGTGAAAGAATCCCAAAGAGGTACAGAGCGCGACACCGTTAGCGCGAACAAGTGATCGCCGGTTTCTCCAGTTTTTTTCTTTGAAACCAAGGGATGTCATCCCAGTTATTATTGCTACGGAAAGAGCTCATTTAGTTCTATAATGTAAGCGATAAAATTTCGTGCTCGCTAATACTATTTAGAAGTAAAATGCGAAAATGTGTTGATGTCGTGCTCGCGCTAACAGTGTCGCGATGTGTACCAAGGAAAAATTACGGGAGGACGCTTAAGCTTTGCATTTAAAAGGTCTCTAAAAAGAAGAAAAGAACATTTTTTTGGACAGTTTACTTGGGACGCTCAAGCAAAAAAATAAAATTTCCACGAAAAAACATTTAGTGGAATATTGTTGGCGCGAGACGCGGTTTAGTTGGTTGTCACCTTCTTTCCCCTTGCTTTTTATCTAAGCATTTCAGGCGCGTGGAGGAGAGGTGGATCGGCCCTGCCATCACGTTGAGGTGGAGAGAGTGTATGACCATTCCGTGACGTCATGGACTTTGCGCGCAGAATTTCAAATAAATCTCGCGTCGTCAGTATTCCTCTAAAAAAAATTGTTTTTCGCGTCAAGTTCATTTCTAGACACGCGCGTCCCAACAAAACTGGTTAATAGGCCTTTTTTATTGTTTTTTTAAGAGTGGAACGCTGTAGCTAGATGTATAATCCCCCACTCGTTCCCAAGCACTACAAGTGTGTCTTTGTAACCTAGCAATACAAAAAAAAAAAAAAAAAAAAAAAAAAAAAAAAAAAAAAAAACAAGTCTGCGTGGTTTAGTTGGTATTTTGTCTGGCTAGCAAAACCTAAAGGTCCTGATTTCAAGTCCCGCCTCCATGTAAAATGCTTCAATTTTTCCTTTGAGGCAGACAAATTACTTTATAAAGTGAAATTATTTGAGACATGTGGCGACCTGTCATTTGCATTACATGTAATGTTTTAATCACTTTCATTCCACGCGTGACGTCAGGTTTCACGTGTGTGTTGTGGGGTGTTTGAAATCTCCATAGAGTTATTACAATAAACGCTAGAGGCTCAGCTGGCGCTTGTGTCTACGGGACTTCCGGTTGCAAATTGAAGCAGACAGCATGCAGTCTACATTTCCAGCCTTTCTGGGTATTCCTATGGGAAAACGCGCGTGAATTTTGTCTCTTCGCCGGAAAATAACATGAATAACTTTTGTCGTTTTGTTTGTACCGGATAGTGTGTACCTTTATTGGTATTGTGAAAGTGTAATTGGTTTAGTTACCGCATTTTTCTTCACCACAAAACGATGTTAAACTTCGCTCTATCTCAGGCCCAAACCAAGTTTCAAGGAAGGTATGTGAAAACGCGCGACGATTCTAAGCAAACTTACGATCGAAAGGAATGTAGAGTGTGTTCAAGTTTTGCTAGCATTTCGGTGTTGCTTATATATTTCTAATATGCCCGTCCAGTCAGTGGATGAAAATGACTCCGTCGTGCATCTTTACGATCGGTTAAAGAAACATTCGAACGCAAAAAATAAAGCACGCGAGCTACGAAAGGTGTGTCTCTTCATTATTTCCTATGTCGGGGCAGTTTTTATCGTGCACCTGCTATGTGGCTCCCCCTATTTGCAAAGATTTAAAGCGTGCGGGTGATGAGTTAAACCCAGAACGATCATCTTCGCACATATTTATGAGCAGAAACGATAAAGCAGTGCTTATTTATTGCAAATCTGACTATATTACGTGGCTTTCAATTTATTTTGATCGTCTGCGTGCACAAGGAACTACTTATCCAGTCTTACTGCGTAGTTCTTGCCATCTCTCTTGGTTTTCGCATGTCCTTCCTTCGTTTGGCACGTATATCCCCCATGCTGGAAAGCGTCGACGCCGTGTTCGCGCTAACAGTGTCCGACAGTGCACACAAATACACGTACAAAGTGGTTTTAACAGCGTTTTTCATGCCACGAATTTGAAATAAAAATGATGTAACTGACCAATTATTTCGTCTGCGTGTCTGAGAAATGTTTCAATGTGCCTAGTACGTACAAATTCTTCGTGATAGTTTCTCTTATAATTGAGCGCAGAGAGAGAATGCACTCGCTTTTTTTCAAAGAAATGCATTACCGGAAATCAGTTTCTGACTGTTTGCTGTCCGCTTCAAAATGCAACAGAACACTAGCGCCAGCTGAGCCTCTAGCGTTTATTGTAATAACTGTATAGAAATTTCCGCGTGAGGGCATATGGCCGTGACGTCATGGCCCTATCGACCAATCCTGGATTTCTCCATCCAGCCGACGCCGGCTTTTGTGCGACACGAACTCCTTAAAGCTACCGTTTTAACAGATTGACACTTGAGAATACGATAAAGAAGCAGGCACTAAGGCTCGAGCATAAACGCCAAACTCCAAACGCCAGCGTTGCGAGTACTTAAGCGTTCGAAGAGCGCAGTGGAGACAAAGGCACCTAGCTTTGCATCTATCCACGAATCATTCCAACCAAAGCTTGGTGTTCTGTCTTACCCGCGCGCCCTCTTCTCCTCTTTTCCCTCAGTTACTTCCACCATAGTTTTAGAATATAAGGTTATGCACCATTGCGTTAATTCATAATACGCTTAGTTATCCCACTAGTCGAGAAACAAACAAAGAATCAAGACGCGTAAATATAATAAGGTACACCATAGCCTCCCCTATACTCACAAAGTCTGGTAGTTCGACGACGGAGCCAGAGAGTGGGCCGGTCACAAAATCGGAGAGCGAGGATCTGGTAGTACAGAGCATTTCTCTGGGAACCTGGTATTCAGCGCACAGCTTTTGCAGTGGCGAGGACCCAAAACATGTTTTTCAAACCCGTCAAGAAAAGCAGCAGTAGCGCGAGGAACGCGAGGAGACCGAGCGTTTGTTCATTCGTTAGTTTATTATGAGGTGTCGGGAAAAGGGGAAACCAGGAGATTGTGGGCATCAATTATTGGGCAAGTCGCTACCTGGTTCATTCCATCACTCGGGGAAAGGGTGTTCCGGCGTCTCGCCGGCAACGGAGCACCCGTTACACGGCTCACTTCTTATCCGTTGTCTGCAGCCCTACCTTTTCACTTCCGGCGGCCGCGTCTCGTGGCGATCTGCCAGGCACTGTGAGTATAGAGGAGGCTATGGCCACACCCCATGTTCTTAAAAGGATACTGAACCAAACATTTTAGTGTCCATAATAAGTGGCGCACGATATTTCCACGAAATGCAACGAAATTGACGTCATAGTCGTCCATTCACTTTTAAGATGACATTGAAATGTTTGGGCTCCGGGAATGAAGGAGAATAAAGACAGGTTTTTCATCATCGAAGTGGGGGTCTGGTGTAAAAGGCAGGCAATTAATTGGTCTAGCAAACAGGTGGCTTTCACTCGTTTAGTTATAAAGCCTGTATTTATTCTTCTTTTCCCCAGAACCCACATATTTCTCTGTCATCTTAAGCGTTTATAGAAGATTAAGACGTAAATGTCTTTGTGTGCGCTTGCGCTTATCGGAAGCTGCTGGCTCGTGGAAAAGATCTTGCGCCACTTGATAGGGACACCAAAATGTTTGGTTCAGTATCCCTTTAAACTCTCAGTTACTCTAGTTGTCACTATTCCTATGAAAAGTATGTGCAGCTTCTTCTCGACTGGCTTCACCGGAAGGATTTATTGTGCGTAGTATTGACGAATTCCGACTCCATTTGGTTTCCCGGAGAGGAAGCGTGCCGTCCAATATTGTTTTCACCGCAAATGGCCAAGAGTAACTGCAGCTCAAAGGGGCACTGACACCCAAAATACCATTCCTTTGCTTTTCCAGAAAACGATGCAATCATAGATTTAAAAAAATACCACAACGCAAAAGAAAAAAAATATCCACGCACGCGTTTTTATCTTTCGCGGTTTCTTCTTCCTCTTTTCACGTTCTCGCTTATTTTATTTTTTTTGCGTAATTGATTATGAAGCTTGGGAGCCTTGTAAGCGACATTGGTAAAATTTTTAATAACGATATTCGTAAAACATGTTTTAACGTAAATGCAAACGCACTACACCCCTTCTTTTGAAATATAGAAAATCGGAGCCCGGAAGTTACTGATGTCTCCTCCTGACTTTTTATCTTTCCTCGGAAAACATGGTGGCGCTCGGCACCTCTAGCAGTGAGGATGATTGTGGAGTTGAGGACTCGGAGGAAGCTCTTTATGTTTGGTCGACTTACCTCTAGCCTTGGACCGTTTCCTTCGTGGGACCCGCTGCGGCAAGTTCGTCGGAACGACCCCCCGCCTCCGCCGAGGCACCAATTAAACCCCCAACGCTCTAGAGGCGCTTAGAGTGACCTCATCATCCTCGTCAACAAAGTATCGGGAACAAATGAAGCACTTCAATCCGAAGCCCTCCAGCTTCAGGAACTGCAGCTAGCCGGGCCTTATTTTCTGACGTATTTTTCGCGAACCTGCGCAGCGTGCTTTCGGTTGTGACTCCGCCGGGACGCAGCACCGGCGCGACAGGGCCCCTCACGTCCCTCATAAAAGTCCACAGCGCGTCCTCTTCGACCTTACATCGTCTCTGAAAAATTCGAGATTGATGAAAGTGCCCTAAAAGAGCTTCAAACTTATAAGTGAAGCATCATCTGCTCACAGCGACAGGCGGCACGCATGGAGACGCGCGGTTGATCGTGGCATGCGTGAGAACACGACACTTCCGGTTGGGACGGTTCGGAGGCGTGAGAGATACTCGAGTTACAGGACGACTCAATCTTAGACGCCACCGCACTGGCGCGGATCGCGCGAAAACTTCGAAATCGGCTTTTGAATATTTTTTACGTCACAAATACACAGTTTTTAAGATACAAATTTTGATAGTAATGTCCTGGTATTGTTTTACATAGTTTTGGATTAAAAAAAATGTTGATTCGTTGGTTTTTTTTAAGCAACGCAGGCCTGACATAATTGTCCTTCCGCTTCTTGCATCGTTATTTGTTCTTCGATGATATCGGCCGATGCCAAAATCTTATTGGCTTCGGAGGTATTAGTACCGCGAAGATGGAGTGGCACCACCTGACAACTCGTTGACGTGACGTGGTAGCCGGGATCGCGTGACCGCGTCTACGCTCGCAGGTAGCGGGATCAGGACAATATAGCCCCGGGCATTATGGTCCCAGACAATATGGTCTCGGACAAAATGGTCCCGGGTACAATGGTTCCGAGTGCTAGGCCTGACAAAATAATCCCAAGTGAATTTCGCGGCGTTTTTATTCCCCTTACTTTTCACTGGTTTGTAGATTACGTGTATTTATTTTTGCTAAACACTTCTAACATGAGCCGTTGGTCATTTTGAAGTTGCTTTTTTATTGCTTGCTCTTCACAGGTTTTTGTTATTAAATGTGATTTGCAAAATACTTATGCTGCGAGCCGTTTGTCAATATATTTTTGCTGATATAGGCCTGTAGTTATCTACTTTACTCTTAGATCCACCGTTATGAACAGACACAACGCTGGCCACCTTCCACTTTTCTGGCAGCTTTGAGGATGACAAGGATTTTATCAACAGAATAAAGAGATAAGAAGAAACCACGTCAGTACATTCCTTCAAAACGCGATTTGGGATTTCGTCGGGGCCAGTGGCCTTATTAATGCGAAAGCATTAACTGTCTCATAGAGCGAGTCGACATCATCAGCTTTGAAACCATGCAAAACGGCACTTTAAAAAAACCACGCGCAAAGCTAGCCATTGGCACCTTTTACACTTCGGTCCCATTCACTAGCGTGCGTCCACGAGGCTCCTATTGGCCGCTGCGCGTCAGTTTGTGCGGTGTCATCCTGACCGTGTTATTACACTGTTGTGCTATCCCTGGTCAGCGCGTTCGCTCGCCTTTTATCGGTTGTACGGTGCGTGACAATATATACGGCGCATGGAATAAACCAAGGGGTTCGTTCTGCCGGGAACTACGTTGCTGTCTGTTGCTTCCTCTCACCGCAAGGCACACAACAGTTTGAACGATCGCACACCAGATGGCGTTGCGTGTCCACGACGCAGCGGCTCCACCGTTTCACGCCCAAGGTCAGCGCGTTGTACGCCGCAGATTAAAAAAGGGAGCGAAAAGCGGCGTGCGTGCTTTCGCATTTACAACCCATAAGAAGTGCTTAGGTGTACCGTGTACCTCGAGCTTTTTTACTTTTAAGTTTAGAAGGAGGCTCCGAATTCCGTCAGCATTTATTTCTAAGTTTTACATTGGAGAGAGCGACTCAGCCAGAAAATGATTGGTCGCGTCAGTCACTGGTTGGGAAAAAATTGATTGGAAGTAATTATAGAAGCATAATGCTTTCTCACAATCATCAGATATCATTGTACCATTACTGCCAATTGGCGGTATTCCACCATCCTCTTTTCTGTTACTCCCAATGTATTTACATACAGCTTTGGAATTTGTTTAAACGTTTTTGCATAGAAGTATGGAAGCTTTCTTTCGCCGTTTTTAGCTGCAGTTTGTAGATACCATTTAATTGATTTGGTTGTCTAAGACTCTGAGTGGTTTGGTTTTTACGATACCGTAAATAAGCCTACTCTTTTTTTCTTCTTTATATGGACCGCAGATCTCCCTTTATCCAGGCCTTATCTTTGCGCTGCCTTGACCGAAGTTTTGGATGGTACGTAAATATCAAATAAATGCTTTAATTTACATGAAAACGTATTCCAAAGATCGTGTCCATGTTTAAAGATGAACTGAGTTCCTCGAACTCCAAAAGAAAGGAAATAAGCTCTTCCGTCAGGCTAGAGTAAGCACCCTAGTCATAGAAGTAAACCCTTCTGGGAACACATTTAAAATTTTTAGCTTGAAGGCACTTCAAATTACCAATAACGTCGTCGTGGTCGCTGATTTCAGGCAGAACCAATACAGGAGACATAACTGATTTTTGATTGGTAAAAAGGAGATCAAGCATACTGGCCTGTTGAACACCAATTCTTGTTGGCGATAAAACCTTTTGAAAAAAATTGCAACTTGAAACAAAATTCATGAATGAAGTATAAAGGGTAAACTTGTTATTTGTTCAAGAAATACCACATTCCCATTGCAGATCCGAAAAGTTTAAATCACCTTCTAGTATCAAATATTAAGAACAAACATATACCACCGTGTCTGATATTTCTAGCAGGGACAGACTACTAGAACCTGGAGGTCTGTAAAGAAACCAACCGTCAAAAATGCACCGTTTTAAAGTGATACCTTACTTTATACTGAGTCAGCATTGTTAATTTTATTAGTATTCATTCCAGTGTTCTGCAAGCTAGATGAACCAAGATAGAGGCCCCATGAACCAAGATACGCAGATAGCGGGGTCTCACGTGGGAATGTAAGCTATTGGTGCATGGTGAGAAAGTTAGCCGATTGTTGGTGGTCTTTAGGCCAGTGGGAAACTCCTGTCTGACGACGCGTCGAGGATTCGCCGGTCCATCAAAAGGGAATAGGCCAATGAGCGATTTTTAGCGGAAACCCAGCAGGCGGTTTTAGTTAGTGCTGGAGCTCGAGAGCTAACGCTCCGGAATCGAGTCAGGTGGTGGGATTCCGAAGTTCTTTTTTCTCCGTAATCGGGGCGTAATCCCATGGCCAGGGGAACCTAATCCGTCTCCGACAAGAACCACTCAGCTTCCCACAAAAACCTTCGTCAACCCAGATGGCGCAGGGTGACCCAATAAACCCGTACTCCACCCACTTGAGCAGTATAGAATTCTATATCTGAGAATGTATTTTTTTTAGCACCGGCAGGATAGCCAGTGCTATAATAATAATTATAATATATACCTTTTTTTCTAGTTGAGTAGACAACTATAGAAATAAGAAGCTTTCTTTGCTTTTGTTCTTCTATTTTTATTTTTTTCTAGATGATTATTTATGTTGATGTGGCCAATAACAATGGGAATACTGAAGAATTTTTTTTAAACCTGTGATCACCGAGTGCAGTGACGAACGCAAATACGTTTAATGGCATGTCTTCGTCCCTGAAGAAAGGTAATCTGTTTCAAGACGAAGCCGGCCTTTAGGCAATGACCTGTTCCCAAGTCGCAAGACAGAAAATAAAAGATCCGCCTCCCTTCCTTGTTAATTCACTGTAACCGACAGAATCATGAACCTGCCTGATTTTCGACATACGGTATACTTACTTAGAAAGGAAGCTATTTTCAAAAGAAGAATAAAAGCGTCGGTAAACAAACAAGTACAAAATAAAAAAGGGCACAGCGAATACCTATTTCTCTGTCCTTAAAGTGCATTTCATGCGTTAAAAAATAGTGGGATGAAGTGGTAAAAATTGTGTGGTGAGGAACAACAGCTCTAAAAGTATCTTAATGTTCCAAAATTCAGTGAAGGAAAATTCGATGAAACAGCATTGGATGAGTCGGCGTGGGATTAAATGTTCACTTATTCGATCAAACGGCGTTCGATGAAATGGCCTTCAATTAAATGTCCGGTAAACCCCATACTAACCTACACACAACTTGCGATCATTTCGCGTTGCGAAACGATCGCAAGTTGTGTGTTGTTTTTCGGGTTTCGTCCCACGCAGGTTTAGCATGATAGCAAAAACTAAATACACTTACCACGAACAGTTTGTGCTGCTACGCGCTAAAGCACGCAACCAAAAACGAAGCAAAGCGGAGAAAACACACCTGGCCCCGTCACGTGATACTGGTCACTACGTCACTATCGAGCGATCGCAGCGCTCCAATTGGAGTAAAATGTTCAGAACTCGCCTCGTCCCCCGGCTACGTCAGCTGTCGGGACTACTGGCGAGGAGGTCGAACTAAAGGGGGCGCTTTGAACAGCTTGCTTTCTACACAGCTCGGTGTTTAGCCAACATAAGGCCTGTGGACCGAAATAGTTTGGTCATCTGTATCTTATAGATGATGATGATGATGATAATACTAATAATAATAATAATAATAATAATAATAGTTTTATTTCTCATTAAAGTGCGAAAGAAAGCTGAAACAGGTGGACGGGTCTCCGGCCCCCTACACGATTCACGAACTCAACTCACGAATGCTGCGTCCGTGTTCAGCTGGGACTCGTGCTGAATCGTTGTTTCGCTTATCGAGCATGTGCCCTAACCGAGCGCAGAAGCAGCCTTTGGCTACGTCAGCTGAAAGGCTGCGTTACAGACACAAACTACTGCCATTTAGTTTGGGGCACAACGACCAAAAGTAACGTCAACAAACTAATAACTCTTCAGAAAAAAATTATTCGTTTCATTGCTAATGTTCCGTACGACACACATGCTGAACCATTATATTTGAGCTACAATATCATGAAAGTTTCTTGTATTTATGACTATCGTTTGCTATTTTCTTACGCCTTTTCAACTTTGGAGTTTAGTGCTTTTTTGTCACAGCTAGCAAACCTTACTGAGCGTGAATCAGTCTTCGATGTTCATCGTAGAGAATTCTGGAAGGTTCCCCATTTCCGTACAAATTATGCACTGCAGTCTCTTGCTCATAATCTACCTACATTGCTTAACAACATTGTAATGAACCGCATCGATATTCATTGTATAACTAAGAAAACATTGCATACATTTTTGTGTTGTTAAATTAAGAAAAAAAATTTTCTCCAATGTCGGTGATTTTAAAATTTTATTGTAACATTTTAAATTGTTTGATTTGAATATTGTAAGAAATATTTAGGATTGTTTAAATATGATTGTGTTCCCTATACATGCAAGGGCACCGGACCCAGTCAAGCTAGCTTCTGTTAGCTTTTTGGCCGGTGTCCTCGGCATAATGTTGCTGAAATAAAGTTCAAAGTTCAAAGTTCAAACAATTAACCTGTGTCGTTGGTGTCCCGATGGCTGTAGTTCTCAAATTAGCCGCTAGGAGCGCGGTAGATGAAACCCCTCTTCAATAACGAAAATGCGGCGGTACAAATAACGACGCACAAAAGTTATGTTATCCGCTATGCGGCGAAGCGACGAGCATAACCTTTGCTGCCCTAGAAACGGCCTTAAGTGTCTTTGGGAATAAGCTTTTAGAAAGTTTCGCATTCAGATAATCGAATTTCGTATATGTGGTAATAATTGGCAGAACGCAGAGTCATCAGGCAGGACGGGCGGTATTTGTTCGTAAATAATGCATGAACGTATCGGGGCAAAAATGATGTCGTTAGCCCATGGAAACTGCAGCGTATTTTCGGAACATCGATACTCGTGTATCAACAAAGTGTACTGTGGCTGAATGCAGCGTAATTTAGCTTGATTGCCGCGCAAACATAAGTGTTTCTCGGTTGCCTATTGATATAGTTCAGTTCACCAAAATGTCAATAGTTTGGCATTCTGTGGGTCCAGAAAGGATTCGATTGATACAACAATATATGGAGTGTGTTGCAAGGAAAAGATGGCTGATTATGCTTCAGAATGTAGCTTCCAAAGGCAACGTTGTTTTAGCAAAGACATTGGTACTAAAGGCTACTGACAAAATAACGGACTAAACACTGGTTCTCCGACTGGTGGAAGAAAGTGGGGCAAGCCTAATTATTTATCTTAGTTTCTTTTACGAGAGTGGTAAAGAGCTGGGTGGAGGTGTCATTCTCCAATGAGCGTTGGGGTAGCATATAATAGCTACAGAAGATTAATGCATGGCTAGATGGCGCGAGCCACGGCACGTTTTATAACGTTCAGCCTTATCTATATACATACATCCAGCTAAAATATGTGTATGAAAAGAAAACGCTTTTTACAAGTAGCTTACCAATTTTGGGCGCTCACCGGACTGACCGCCGCTCAATGTTTTATAAAGAAAAGGGTGGCGTTCAGCAGCCAAATATAAACTAAAAGGTTTTTTTTTTTTTTTAGTAAAACGCGTTTTTGTTCCTCTTTTATTCTTTTTCTACCCAAAGTAGTGTTTCAAAGTGTATGTAATACATGTCTTAAGTGATCATATGTACGAGACGTAACCCCTATAGCTGGATTATTTACCCTATCGGTATGTTTTTTGAACAGGCTCGAGACGAGGTGTCAATCACGCACATGAGAAACAAAAACATGAACAAAAAGTTTATGCAAAAAAAAGTTTGAAGAAAGCTTGGGACAAAGTCGAGACTGTCCCGCCGCCCTTGGATTATACATGGGTCGTCAAACTTCAGAATAAAATAAATAACGTAAAAAATACCTCCCTTATTGCTTATCCAAAAGGCGGACAATACAAAATACATCGCACCTACGCGACACTTGCGCGAGATCCCGAAGCGCCAATCCTAAGAGACATATCGCTCTGTTCTCGGAAACTCTGACTTGACTTCCAAAAACGTCACGCGAGATATTAGTTCCGGATATAGGGATTCGGGGCACGTCGATCTGACACGCGCGAGAAATCTGTCGTGTGAACTTTCTTAGCGAAATGCTTTGAGCAAACAGCAGTCGGCTCATCCACTTTTTCATTTTATTTTTAACCTCTGAACACTGTAAATTATCTTTGGGAGGACGAATGTGTTTAAAACAAGAAAGTAAATAATATTTATAGGACAATATGTTCTGGAATATTAAGCGCGATTAGTTGTCGGATTCATTGCCCCACTTACAAACTACGGCACTCGGAATGTCTCACCGTTACAACAAACGAATTCTATTTATTTTAAACCAGTACATAGCCCCAAAAACTTAGCGCAAAACATAGCAACCCGATAACTTAAAAAAAAAATGAAATCTCCTCCGGAAAATACACCATCGTATGGATATAGCCAAAAGCAAGTTATCCAAATAGCACCAAGAACCTCTGAGCATTTCGTGTTTTGTGCGTGCAGTGCACCTCATATACTGCGCAAAATATCTCGAATTATTCGTTCAGAAATTTATGACCTTTGACCTAAAAGTACAACAACGTGTATGCAAGTCGAACCATATGCAGACGAAAGCGAGCAAGACTTGTTGCCGCTTGATGTTTATAACAAGTTTCGGAAGACTAGCGAAGCGCCGAAAGATTGCCATAATTTGGGTGTTATCTTTGATTTACGAGTAAAAAAAACATGTGTGTCGTGTTTGATGGTGAAAAAACAAAATATATCTGGAGGACCCTCTCTCTCCCCCCCCCCCCCCCCCCCCCCCCATTCTTTTTGTTTTTACTCTTAGCGGCCTTCTCCTGAAAGCAATTCAAAATAGGAAGGTAAATATAACAACACGTTCAAAGCAACGAAATATATATTTCCGTTGCTTTTGAAGGCTGGTTTCATGAAGATTGATGTCCGCAGCGGTCGCGAAAAAATTATTGATTCACTGTCAAGGAGTACTTTCCGCTAAAGCAGCAAGGCCTGGAGACGTCTAAAGAGCTGTCAAGTGTTAAAATGTTGGAAGGATATTGACCTTGGATGTATAAACCGGAGTTGAAACTGTTTCGTTTACGTTATTTTTCATTTATAGAAAACTAGTAGCTGCGGTCTCCATCGGAAAGAGACAGGAGGATATGACAGGCGGCTCCTGCGACTTCAACGGCGTGGCGACCCCTCCCGCGGCGACGCCAGTCAACGGCCCGGGAGCACCACGTGACTCCACCCGCCGGGTGGCCGAGAAGACGCCCCCCGGACCCCTCGAGAGCATGGACGAGACCACAGAGTTCGTAAAGCATGGCTTTGAAGAGAGCTTCAATGACACGAACCCCCCACCGATGAAGGGTATGACGCCCGCTCTCAATCCCTGACTGGAAGAAGAACAAGAAAGGGCGCTACCAGACCTCGCCCCTCACCCTTCCAGATAATCGGGAACGGCGAGACAGCAAATAAGGCGCCCGAACGCCTGGTTTTCAAGGGCTACCAAGACTTCCAAGGCAGGTGCAAGAGGCTGAAAGCAACACACAAAACGATCTGTACTGTTCTCCCAGCCATTGCCGTCGCATCGGGAAATGTTCGAGGTTTAAACACTCGTAAGAAGCAAAATCAATTACAGCGATTTCTGCTCAACGAAAAAAAACGATTTCTTGGCGATACAAGAGACCGAATTGGCGGAGGATGAGAAGGTCGCTGCTGCACTTAGCACCTTTTTGCCGTCGTATGAAGTTTATGACACCCACGCCGTTGGTTTTGCTGCGGGACTTTTTTCTTCATTAAAAAGTCCCCGACCCTGCCTGAGTTAAACATAACCAATGCGCGGAAGCATTGGTAACGCTTAATATTTGGAGCCTCATTTGTGTCAACGCGCCTAGTACGATTAATGACCATGTTTTCTTTCATAACAGGTTTCGCCGGTTTCTAGAGTGTGACAGAGCGGTCGTTTTGCATGACGATTCTAAAAGCGTCCTTCGGGCAGAAAATAGAATGCCCCGAGACAGAATAACAATAGGAGGGTCAGCATTTTGAGTGCGCTTATCCAAGACTGATTTGATCGACGCTGGAACTGTGAAAAACGAAACAAATCGAGGTCGTTGCACACGTTTCCAAACATCATCGCACGCTCGCCTAGGCCAAACATATGTGCCAGTTTCTCTGGTAGCAGTGTTAAGAAAGTACCGGGTCACGCCAGTTTTTACAGCGAAGCTGTTATGTGCTAGGATCTGGAAAAATCTGCGTTCATGGTTGTTAGCAAAAAGATCCCACTTAAACGGCTCTCCTTCATTCCGATTAATCGAGGGGAGTATAAAAAAAAAATAGGGAGCAATCCAGGCAAGTAAGCCTTCCTTGGCATTATTGGATAGTGAGGTCCTGATCCCTTGTTATCATCTACGGCCACCGACTTATCTCAGCTAAGAGTGCGCTATGACGAGGCTGAGGGCAGGACGCGCCCATCTAACCTTTTTTTCTTTCGCTTCCGCGATGCTGATGAAGAGACTTGGGCTCAGTCAGAAAAAAAAGAAACCGACCTTGAGGTGTGCCTCCGAGAATTCGATTTAGAACTTACAACGTCGTGTATTAAAAGAGCTCATCGCCATTATGTTGGTATGTGTCTTTGTTCAATCAATATAGCAATTCCCTGTAACGTCGCTGTAAAACCTAAATTATAGCTACCAACCAATGTCTGTGTTCCTTTGTCTCTTGAACTAGCCATTTCCTAGCGACGTTATCAGTCACCCTTTGGACTCGCCATGGGTAGGCCTAGTGTTGGTCGCTCTGTAGAGGAAGAGCGCAGCTACAAGGATCGTCGGCGCGCTTAACAGCAAGAATGTGTGCGAAAGCGTCGAGAAGTCGAAGACGTAGCGACCCAACCTGGTATGGCAAATGGTGTGGGTCCATCGGCTTGGATTGATCCTTTACTCACCGACGAAGAACGTGCCCGTCTAGAGCGTCAGCGGCAACAGAAACGGGAGTGTGAACGTCGTCACCGGGCGAAAATGACCGACTAAGATCGGGCCACCAATTCCAAGCGGAAACTAGTAGTCTTTGTCGTAAAGATAACAGCTTCGCTTGTCTTCCATCTTCACGTGAAGTGGGTGGGCTCTACAATTTTTGTTTTATGACCTTTGTCTTATTTCTACCACGATAGGGGAAATGTCACCGAGGAATAATAAGTTTAACTGAGACCTCTTGAAGCTAAACGCAAAGCTTCTCAAGGTTGTTTTTCTTTTTTTGAAAAGGTAGAAAACCTCTTTTAAATGTAATTGAAAAGAGTGAGAGACGGTAATTTTTTAACTGTGGGAGATCATCAAGCAGGAATTAAAGATGCTAGCGATAGAAAGGTCTCCCGGTTTAGCGTTTGAGGCGCGAGTCGAAGAACGCTACTTAATAACGTTTTTGAATCGCGGAGTGTGAGAGGCCCGGCATAGCCCTTAAAGATTTAGAAAATGTCACGGAACGGAGTGAGAAGTTCCACCTGGAGCATTAACGGGGAGCAACTGTCCGTGCTCACGCTGAGAAGTATGAGATGGGAGAGCAACCAACAAAGTTTAGCGGATGAGAAATGATTCCTGCTGCGTAACGAGATAAGCGACGTCGAGCACAAATGGTGACAAGCAACGTTGAGCAAGCGTTTGTCGACCTCTATACAAAAAAAAAAAAAAAACATTTTAGAACGCATGGGATTTGAAAGAACGAACCCATGTATAGGGAAACTTCTTAACTCACTCCCGCAGTTGGCAGACGAGGTGAAAGAAAAGCTCGCATAGTTTTTCTATTTAGAAGAAGTCGAGAGGGAAACTGACGAACTGCGCAACTCAAAAACGCCGGGACCCAGTTATCTTCCGAATTTTATAAAAAAAGTTCAAATATACTGTCTCCAGAGCTATACTGGAAGTGTTTTCTAAAGCGTACGAACGCCAAACATTGCCGCAATCGTTTTTGGGCATGTATACTGTTTTAATACCCAAAAGCGACGACTGTGCGAAGTTACGCTAAACCTCTGGTTCAGCATAACTCAATCACTCTCTGTAATGTAAATTACAAGATTTTTGCAAAGATTTCAGCGCGACGGCTTCAGAGTGTCAGCTGTCAATCTAGTGGCGACCACCAGATATGTGGCATTTAGGGTCGATCTATCCTCACCATTGTGCACGTTGCCCACGGTGTTTTAGAAGAATGCGATGACGGCATGAGCCAGGTTGCCATGCTGCAATTGGACTTAGAAAAATCCTTTGACAGTGTTAAGCATTGCGGTACTTTTCCTGTAATAGAATGGCAGCGACTATCAACTACATCACGAGACTCCCAACACTTTCCCGGCGCATGCATGTTGTTTAATCTCAGTCAAATGATCGACGTGCCTACCCGTGACGAAGATGTCCTTGATCTAGTTCTTGCATTGTCACCTGATCTCGTGCAATCTACTGTTTTTATGCCCGGCCTTAGTGACCATATAATAATAAACATGTTGATAACTTGGTATGTTGTAGTTAAGACGCTTGTGTCTAAAGTCATCCACGATTTTAACAAAGCTAATTATGACGGCATTAATAATGACCTCTCCATTCTTTTATGATTTTCTCTCCTATTCCTCGCAGACCGTTGAGGACAATTTGATAATTTTTCAGCATAAGTTAATTGACCTCATCAATTTTTATGTTCTCCTGTTGCGAGTTTGTGGGGATGTTGGCAACAATCGTATAACAAAATGCTGAAATCAATTGATAACAAAAAGAAATGCCTTTTTCAAAAGCTTTCAGCCTTTCCCCTTTTGTGAAGAAGGAAGACCAGCGGAGCTGTACAATGGAGAGTAATGGCCGGCCGCCAGTCGGCAAGGCAGACTGGAAAGGCTGCCGCCATCTATGAGCGACGGCGGCCACCAGATACCTGGCTTGCCGCCGTCACTCATAGATGGCGGTAGGTGTCCAGAGTTCGGTGTCTTCATTTCTTTGCGGGGGACACGATCCTGGGGAAACTAGCCCTAAACAGCTCCGCTGTAAAAAGCGAAACTTAGCAGCTCCTCATGTGTGGGATAAGTACTTCTCCTGCCTTAAGGCGTACACTACATTGATAGAAAGTTCGAAAAGGAAGTATTTTCATCAAAATTTTCCCAACATTCTTTAAAAATAACCGAAATAAGTTTTAGAAAACAATTAAACCAAACCCCATTCCCAGTCAATTCGACTAATAAAGGATATATCCTTTATTAGTTGAATTGACGCACGACAACACTAGTGTCGTCGTGCATGACAAACTGCCCCGGATTCGATGCGTGCTTATTTTTCCTCTGTTTTCGCAACTGAGTCACCAGATAACATCAATTGCCTCTCTCCCCTTCAACTTCCTCGCATGCCACCAATCACTGTCACTGCAGCTGGTATTCCGAAACTTATAGATAAGCTGAAGATTTCTTCCGTCTTTGGCCCTAACACTATCTGCTCAAAGATACTGAAAAATACAAAATATATTTCCAGTTTATTTCTTCAGCAAATATTTAACCAGTCACTGTCTAACGGCTGCATTCTGACAGATTAGAAGATTGGTCGGGTCATTCCTCTATAGAAAAGCGACGATCGATCCCATCGCAGTAACTATCGTCCAATATCGCTCACGTGCATTGCATCAAAACTTCTAGAGCACGTCATTAATTCGAAAATTATGAATCGCTTAACCAATAACGACGTCTTTGATAAGCAGCACGGTATTTTCGCAAGTTGAAACACCTCTGTTTGAATTCTCTCACGATCTGCACGATAACCTTGATTCACATCCCGAACGGACACGCGTCTTTCTAGATTTCTCAAAAGCTTTTGATCGCACTGCTTACCTCCGTCTCCTTTTAAATCTTTCCTGTATCAATATTGACAATTTAATTGTGTCTTGGATTCGCAGCTTTTATTCATCCAGAGTCAAATACACGGTTGTAAACTCATTAGAATCTAACCTTACCAGTGTCTCGTCAGGTGTCCTAGGTACCCTCCTTTTAATTATGTTTATTAACGGCTTTCCAAATTCAATCACCTCTAATATGCTTCTATTCGGCGACGATGGTGTAATATATCGCCAAATAAACTGTATTAACGATCATCTCCTCCTTCATAATGACCTTGCAAACATAACCAAATAGTAATACCAATGGCCCATGTTACAAACCACCCTAAGTGTAAATTGTTCTGTTTCTCTCGCAAGAGCTCCCCATCTCTCTTCCAGTATTCTCTAGGCACTGGAAAAATCGAGTGTGTACAATCATGGTGTCATTTTTCTCCTCATATGTCATAGTCTCTACACATTAACTCTATATATGTCAAAACTTCAGAACCCTTGGCAATATCAGACAATGCCTTCACTCTGACCTCCCTGGCCTACGACAGCTGGCCTACGAGACATTTGTCCACCCTAAGGTTAAATATGCTGCCTTCATTTGGTCTCCTCATCCCTCACTAGCACCTTAAAATATATTCAAAATTGTGCCGCATATCTAATTATGAGTGCTCTGCCAGTCTATCAGTCATTAAGGCTTCTCTATCCCTTGTCACACATATTACTCGTCGTATAATTTAACACATCTGTCTCTTCCATAAGATCCTTTATCACCACCCTCAACTCAGACAGTCACTGCTATTAGATTCCCATTGTTCACCCAGACGTCTTTTTAACCTCCTTAGTGTACGTCGCATTCCTGGTTCCACTTTCAGCTCCAACCACTCATTTCTTCTTGCTATTATTCAGTGCAATAATCTGCCGGATTATATTTGGCACAGAAGTGTCCCCAAACGTCACAATAAATCGGATAATTAACTAAAGTTTGTTAATTACCTTTTTGTATTATTGAAGGTACCGATATGGTTCCGATCAAAAACTTTCTGTCGAAAACCCCTACAGACGAGTGTCCGAAATCGTAGCCCCCAGCGATCCAAATAGGAAATAATAATAATTTGAAACGCAGGCACTTGGCGAGAAAAGGGGATGCGCATAAAGCAAGATATTTGGTCTTTACAGCACTCTTGGTAATGGTGCTGTTCTTGGAGCTTCGTGCCTATGCATTTCTGACGTTCTTTCACTACAATATGTCCGAAGGTTTCTAAAAAAAACAGGGTCTTGCAGAAAACGCCTCCTCCTGCTGTGCCATGGCGTCAGCATTAACAGACACGGCGGCGCCCAGGAAACAGAGGAGGCACTCGTCTATAACAGAAACTTTAGAAAGGTTTCGGGCGCGTGGGAAGCGCGACAGTACGCTAAAGTTACCACTTGTGCGACAGGCGTGAGGCCAGTGGTGCGAACACTCTTCCTCGCAGTTTTTCCATCTCTTATTATCCGAGTTCTTGATCCACCAGCACTGTGCCCACTGCACGAGCGATAACGTTGGCGCGCCACCACGATCCCCAAGAGAACAGAATGTTTTTAAAGTGATTTCGTTGTTTTTGATGACACTCGGCAGGTTTCTAATTAAACCTTATGTTAACCTTCACTGAGTTAAAAGTTAAGTAACAAAGTTTTGGTCAATTATTCGACTTCCCGTGATGATTAGTCCCCTATAATATGTCCCCCTGCCCATATACACCTTTCCAAAAAACACTCGACCCCAGGGGCAACAAACCGTTTTTGGGTCTAGTCACTGAGTTTGAGGCTAGGCTCTCACCGGCGTCCCCCCTAACCCTAACCGAGCGGACTGTGATTTCAATAGGCGCAGCCTGTGTAGGCGCAGTTTCAAACGCGGCTGGCGGCTAAATTCTCGTATTTTCCCGCTATATTTTGTGTTTCATGGTACATGTATGTTCCCGAGGACATTGAGAAAGCATTGTGCCATATTTGAAAAAACAAAAAAAAGCAAAATAAAGCTGTAAACTATTTTTGTGTGGTACGCGCGCGACAGAACGAATGCGACTGGAATGTACAGTTCTACGGTAGATATTTTTTTTTTCTTACGATAAGTTTTGACGGCGCCGCGGCATTCGGCGCATGTGGAATGACAAAGCGCTTTGCTGTCAAAAATAAATTGCAACGGAAGAGGGCCGAAAGTCATGCATTTTTCACGCTCCCAAATAACGTGTTTACCGATGGACAGGACACGGACATACAATTGAGGAAGTGTTAACATTCGAACAATATATCGTACGTACCACACGATGGAGCGTTATCCGAAAAGAATTTATTTGAGAAAGATCTCAAATAACACAGTCAACAGTCGACAACAGGCACATCTTGACGATCGGACGGAATCCGAGATGACTACGTTTTGGGGCACGTTTTGGGGAGAGCTTCCTTTTTTCACAACCGCACCAAGGCAAAGAAACAAACGCGACTGACCCGTTTCCCACCCCAACCCGGACAACTATTTTTGGAGATGACTGAGGATTCTACGCGGATTATCTCTGGGAGGGGGGAGAACAATGTTCGCAAAATCGCGTCGAGTGTCGTTCGACGTCCTTCACCTCCTTCGTTTCCCGTGAATGTCCAGCAGAAAAGCTTGAATGGCAGGCACTTACCAGCCTTATTTCTCACAATGGAAGATAACACAAGAAGGGTACGCTGCACGCATAAAAAAAATTAAGTGGAAACTTTCAAGAGGGCGAGAAAACGTCGAATGCAAAACCGCAAAAACGTAGGTAGAGAACCGCGCTGAGCGGGTCTTCACAGTCCCAGAGAGTGGCAGAAACTTTCGAGCTGATAGAGGGCGCGAGAGTCGCACCAGCCGCATCAGCATCAGCAACATGGCGGCGGCCTAGGAGCGTTTTTTGGAAAGGTGTATACATGCCTTGCAAGTACGTCATAGGTTGACGTCACACACAGGCCACGGCCATCCTGGTGGTTGAGTTGGTCGAGTTGACCGCCATTTAGCCATGGTGAACTGCGCCGCGTTCGGCAGCAATAACCGCTCGCGTAACAAAAAGAATGACACCGGTAACTTCAAGGGCGGTTTCTACCGTATACCGGCGATTGTGACATCGGAGGGCCCCGAGGCAGAGCGTCTGTCGAGGGAACGATGGCGCGAGTGGTGGAGGAGGCTGAAGCGAGACGACTTCGATGATGCGGCCACACACTATCGAGTTTGCGGAATACATTTCGTTAGCGGTGAGTGATGGACCTTTTCTAACGTGTTTATGCTCGTGCAAGCTTTGCATCGACACCGCCGGTTACGGAAGAGCGAATATAAACTACATATGAGCGATTCCCCCAAGCGACGCAGCGATGCGACGCAGCGATGCGACGCGACAGGACCCGCTGCCGCTCACTCCGTCGAAACCACATGCAAGTCGCGATGAGCAGCAGTGACGGGCGATGGGTTCCGGAAGTCTAGAAACGAGCGACGAGACAGCGACGGCAAATCTCGTCGCTTGTCGCCGCCTTGTGCCGTCACAATGAGTTCGGATTGAGAACGCGACCACAGGGCCCGCATTCCAGTGATGCAGAACTACGGCGGACGATGCTCATCCAGACCGAAACAGGCAGGGGTGAGGATCGACCGCACGCCGGGACGATACTCATCTAAACAAGCGTCGTGCGGGCGTGCGGTCGTGTATCAGTACTGCGTAGTGCACCTCAAACACCCCAGGCTAGCAGTCCTGCACTGGATAAATGGCTTATGTACTGCGCATAAGCAGTGTCACCGAAATCTCTGGCAGGCTAACCTCACACTGTCTAAAGATCTAACGACAAATTTTAACATTTTGGCTTCAATCATCTAAAAATTATTTGTTTGGAAATTTTAGGCAAACCATCAGCATTGTTCGATATCGACCATCCTGACTGGGCCCCCAGTCTGAATTTGGGGTACAAGAGAAAGGTCATTGACAAAAATGACAGGTACGTAACATACTGTGAGGGAAAAGGATGGGTCCCAGTTAAAAGGATATTAGCATGAAGTACAATGCTTCTGTTTACTCTGCAAACAGGTACAACCGTCGCAAGGCGAGAAGCGCTGCAAACAAAAGGGCTCTGCAAGGTATGTCACCACCTCACTTTCCTAAGATAGTGTTCAAATTCGCCCTCTTTTATAATTCCTGTTAACTGGTTCCGATTTACTTTTTGATGACCTGCCAGCAGCTAGCAGCTCTGGAATTCTAACTTGTGCTGCATACGCCTGCCCTTCAGCTGCTCAAGACTGCCCCCCTTCCGCTGAGGATGGCTCTCCTGCTGAGGATGACTCTCCTGCTGAGGATGGCTCTCCTGCTGAGGACGGCCCTCCCGCTGAGGATGACCCTCCAGCTGAGGACATCGAAACTCAACTGGGTGGGAACGCTGCTCTACCGGACGACCAAAGTCAAGTTGAGCAGATAACGGTTACTAGAGGTACGCTTCTGGTTAGAAATCAAGCTTGTGGCTACTCTGGTTGTATGAAACGTCCGACCAGGTTGCTCGCATGTTAATTATTTGTGACCACCACATTTGAAAGGGGCCAAGGGCATTCAGTCATGCGAGGGGTGCTCCACCTTTCATGAAAGGTCAGCTAAAAAGTAAGCGAGGAGCTTTTTCGGTTGCAGCATGCAATGAATGGTTGCCATGACTGAGTGTTGAACCAGTGTGTTGTGTCGTTCTCTGAGCCGGGTAGCTGCAAGGAAAATCTGACGCTGGTGTCGAATGTGGAGTGGTGTTGGATTGATTTTATTGCTGCCTGCCTCGGAGAATGACACGACACACCCGTGCAGCGCATAGTCATTAATTGGCGTTATTGTCGCGTGCCATGACCCAGAAAGCCCTTGCACATACCTTTTAATGCTGGCTTTTCAAAAAGGCGGAGTGCCCCTCTCATGTCTCAGTGCCCTTGGCCACCTCATGGAGATGGCCATAAATGATAGCCTACCGGCAACCTGGTGGCATGTTTCAAACTACCAGAGCACCCACAAACTTGTGCTACCAAACCTTTGTGTAACAGTCTGGGTAACAAATCATTATTCTTCAGGAACACAGGCAGATGACGGCTCGCGGGAAATTGCCGATCGCCTAAACCAGGAGGTCAACCGACTTCGGGTGGAGGTCTATTCCTTGCGGGAAAGCCTGAACGCACGGTGCCTAACTTATGCTGCCTTCCTGAGGGACGACGAACTAACCAAGTTCTACACGGGACTGCCAAACTTCAAACTTTTGAATGGTGTTTTTACACTCGTGAAGGAACTGGTGAGGCACAGCCCCATTAATGCCTTGCCTCAGTTCCAGGAGTTTGTGGTCACACTGATCCGGCTCCGGCTGAATGTACATCTCCGGGACTTGGCATTCAGGTATTGTATTTTGTTTATCTGTCAGAAAACATGCACAGTTTACATTGTGTGTTACAACCTGTATTGGCCTGTCTCAATCTCCAAAGGCTATTAATGTTTCTTTTTTCGTCTGTATTGACCACTCGGTCTTCATTTTCTATACTTCCTCCTCCTTTCTGTCATCACAGGTTTGACGTCTCCGAAGCCACCGTCTCAAGGATTGTGATGAAGTGGATCGACGGCCTGTACTTCGGCCTGGAAAGACTGGTCAGGTGGCCGACAAGAGAGCAGCTCGTGCACACCATGCCGATGTGCTTCCGTGTTGCCTTCAGTACCGACGTCGCAGTCATTCTTGACTGCTTTGAGATTTTCATCGAGCGTCCAACCTCGCATCTTGCCCGGTGCCTCACATGGAGCCAATATAAACACCACAATACGGTGAAATACCTAATTGGAATTGCTCCTCAAGGAACAGTAACTTACATTTTTAGGGGGTGGTGCGGCCGCTCGAGCGACAAGCTCATCACTGAAAGCTGCGGGATTCTGGGTAACCTGCAGCCTGGCGACTTGGTCCTTGCTGACAGAGGCTTCACCATCGCGGAGTCAGTTGGCCTCTGCTCTGCACGACTCAAGATGCCGGCATTCACCAGGGGACAAGCCCAGCTAGCGCCTTGGAATGTGGAGGCCACGAGGAAGCTGGCCAATGTGCGCATTCATGTAGAAAGAGTGATAGGACTCCTCAGGAACAAGTATATGATAACCAAGAGTATCGTGCCTGTAGACATGCTCTCTGCAGTTCATGAGGATGATGCAACCACACTGGACAAGATAGTTTTTGTTTGTTGTGCTTTGACGAGTGCTTGCAGCTCTGTTGTACAATTTGATTAACTCTGCTTGTGTGCGACTTGGAACACTTCCTTCACTAAACTGTCTGCAAGGCTGTCTTTTTTTTTCTTTTGTCAGGAACTGCGTTGTCCCGTTTTCTATGCTATGTTTTCCTAAGTTAAGAGCGAACAAGGTATGTGCATTTTTTGTTTTTGCTCGTTTTCGAAGCTTACAACGAGTGCCGTATGTAGCACGCGAGTTATTGACAGCGTGTTGTTTATTGTGATTGTTCTCAACAAGCTTAAGTAATTGCTCCTTGATGTGCATCATGGGGCACTTTTGGGATTGCTAGGAGTGTCATGATGCAATATTTTAATTTTTGTGGGTGAGTAATTATTGCATAGTCTCTAAATTGTTTCCATTTCCCCATTCTGCAATAAAAAGGTGCGTTTATTAGGTATAATTTTCTCCTAAAGATGCTTTATAGAGATGGAAGTTCATTTACAGCAGAAGTTTCTATCAATGCCACATCGAGAATGAACACAATATATGGACAGAAAACAAATGCCCCTGAATTAGTAGAAAAAATTTCTTTGAGAAGGGAAACCTAATGATAAGGTCTAAATAAACAACATTTTGCTTCTTTCGTTTGAACACAATTTTCTTTATTTGCAATCTTTGTACAGCCATTGGCCTCGTGGTGCTTCTTTTTATTTACACTCTTTGCACAGCCATTGGCCTTGTGGTGCTTTCTTCATGCCGATGCATGCAAAGTGGTACCATTTTCGTATGCATTGCGGGTTATCACACATTACCATCTTGCCATACTCTGGCCCATCACAGAGACAGTAGACGTCCTTGTCTCCCACATTCTAGTATGTCTGTTTCTGTACAGGTTGTGACGTATACCAGTATCGCAGCTCTGGCAACAGCACGCGCTTGAAGAAGTGCGTGCTCTTCAGCAACATTGTTGCACAAAAGTCATTGTCTAGAAAGATTCTTTCAATAAAGATCTCCTTCGTCGTCCAGACAACATAGTCTGAATACTTCACCTGGCACACAAACATCTGCATTTGTACTTGCCAAAAATGTGCATGTTTTCGTTTTAGTTGGAGGACATCTCCATCGGGCAAAGTGATACTACTGCTGTTCCAAGAAGTGAGCTCTAAGACAGTACACTCTCGCAGGCTATACGGGCACTTCACCTCGAGTACGCCTGCACCACAGCAATCGCAACTCACGACTCCATCAGGTGTAGCTGCGAGGAACTGGTGTTCGAAGCTGATGTGCACGCCTGAATCGCAACACATGAAATTTGAATGTCGACTAGTCATTGCTTCAACATACTGTGCCCTTGCACGGGGTTCATTGTCAATGCCCCAAGTTGTCGCTACTGTGGTGAAGATGTGTTTACTGGGATAACATATCCTCTGCACCAGGCTTGGTGAGGGGTCTTTTATTGATGTGGAGCAGGCCGCTTTCGCGCATGATGCAGTCACCCTACCGGCACGAAATGAAAACCATTTCCTACATGATGCCTGGGCTCTGGTTTCTTTCTCAATAAGGTGAAGAACCTGCACAAAAAGAGAAAAATTAGGGAAACGTTGCCAACATCACATTTCCACGGATCATACCTCTCGTTCAACTCTGATGTTGCTTGCCAACTTGTCGCATTCCTCGGAGACTTCTTCCCATGATGGTGCTACGCAGTCCTTGAACAAAGTGCACAGAAGTGCGGACTTGTACTTTGCAGCTGTCGGTACGTAGGACTCTGCATAGCCATCAACAAGCGAAAGGAAGGCTGGCCTTAAATTTGATGCTTGAGCGTCGTCCAAAAACTTGTTCCACTGTTCGTCGGTCGGTCTCAATGGAGTCGGTCTTTGTCGGCGCAGTGCTAAAGTTGTTGATGGCTTTCCCTCATTTATTCGCCTTTTCTTAGCTACTGCAGATGAGAAGTCAACTTTCGCTATTGGAACGCATGTCAGTTTGTTGCAGTATGCTGGAAGCCACTCATTTTCTTTGTCAGTGCAAGTTAGTGAGTCTCTGTGCTTCACCGCCACTTGAAGGTAGAATAAGATTGCACCAATGTGAGAGCAGGCCTCTCCGAGACCAGCCATACAGGTGCAATGGGCAGCAACAACTTCACCGTCCTGCTTCACTAGTATCCATGGCTGCAGGCAAGTTTCCCTTGTACTTTGGGAGTGGTTCACCTACAAAATATTAAAGAGAAAGATTTTACTACATTTAGCGACCTTTTAACATAGATACTGTAGGCAGATGTTTTAATGTGCAAAGAGTGACTCCCGATGTACCGGTCGAACCTACTCGCGCATCTGAACGTCTGCTTACGTGCACAGAACTAGCCACCTTTGTGGTCCCGCCGCCGCCGTCGCCGCCCCCGCCCCCGTTTTACGGAATGCCCAGTTACCCTACAACCTACAGTGAACGCCTGACAGATCTTTAACGAACAACCCGGAACATGCAATTTCGTTATGGTTAGATTGGAAGTCTCTTACCTTGCCAATCACGACAACATCGTTGTTTGGAAGGACTTTCAGTCGCGGCTCTTGAACCCACCCACTCGTCAAATAATTGTGCGATTCCAGTGACTTGTGTGCCTTGAACTGCTCCCGCGTAATAAAGCTTGTCTTGCCGACAAGATAGTCCTTCACGTCGCACTCTTCTACTTTGGGATACGCGCTTGTATTGGTCACGGTCTCGTCAACTGACAGCGAGAGTGGATCTTTGCCGCCGCACATCAACACTTTCTCCTCGTAGCGCGATCGCACCGACGCCGGCAACTTCTGCGCATACTCGCTCAACAACATAGTAGATTTGCGTGAACACGTTGTTTGAACTTGGAATTACGTACCTTTGTTGAAAAGGCGACGCATTTCTGCAGTCGCGCGGGCCGCGAACGGTTGCAAAGCCGTGCCGTGGGCATACGCGCGGTGCCAGTCAACCACCAACATGGCAAGGGGCGCCGTCCCTTTTCTATCCTGACGTCACTTGCAAGGCATGTATAGTATCTCACGCGCACATACAGCATTAGTGTAGCTTTCTCGGTTGTTTGTGTTAATAAATTTGTAAAACCTAAAAAAAGAAACACCTTGTACTACACTGGAGTGATGTTGGATATTTGAGTGGAAGACAGAGCTCATGGCACAAGAAAATTCTAAATTTCGAATTATCAAAATTTCGAAATTCGAATTCGACATTCGAATTTCGAATCACAGACCAGATAGCCTTCGACCCTACAAACTTAATGTAATACTAAAAAAAAATGAAACTTTTGAGATTATAAAGTTTTATTCTGGACCTATTGGGAACCCTAAAATAAAGTGGGACCATCATTTTCTGCTGCTATATCGGTTCTAATTGGCAGGTATTCGCACCAATATTTATTTCACAAGCACGTTGGTCCATGTTACTTTTTTTGTTTCCGAATAATTTCCCCTTGCATGCACCTTGTTTGTATATCAAGTTGGTGCCATATGAATCACCCTATACAATCTTATCTTTCAACTTGTCACGTATTTCAAAGGTTCACCGATGTGAAGAGCTTCATATTTGAGCGTCGCATGACATGGTAACGCACAACTTGAGAGCACTTGTGTTTTTGCGCGTCTTTTCCCCCCTCACCGTGTTCAGTTGCTCGCTGTGTTTCAACATGTCGAGTTCCTTTTAATCACGTTGATGCTTTATCTCACAAGTTCTACGCAGTGCTATTAAAGTCACAGAGAGCATATACGTATGCGTTGTGCACAAAACTCAATTTGCTCTAGTTCTCGCGCTAAAAGAAAGCCACCTGTATATATTAGAACCATCTTTATGGCGTTAACATTGTAAAGTTAAACTCAGCCTTCTATATTTATAGCACACATTTTGGCAAAGAAACTATTTCCAGAGGTACATTTTTAATAGAACTCGTACCCCTTACCCCAGCGGCAACTCGAAGAGGCGAGTTGAAATCCTGAAAGATTAAAGGCGCTAACACGAAAATTTTTAATCGAATGAAACACGCAGTTGAAAGAAGGCACCAAAAATTTTTCGGACGCACTTTCAACTTTTAAATATGTTCTCAGTCGTAAATTCGCACCTCGCCTGTATTTTCCGAAACCACTTTTCTCGAACACGACATTGAAAGTGGAATCAGAAGAAACGGTGAAAGTAAAAACTTAACGAAGTGAGCTTCCGCGGAAATTTAACTTTCCAGTTTCATGCTATCTACAAAAACCGAAAGCGCTTAACTCTTCGCAGCACCGCTTCATCATCCCTGAGAGTCCTCAAACAAAGAGGCTCTCGTACAAATCTTTTTTTGGAACGAAGTGGAAGCCGCTAATTTAAGAGGCGTTCCAAATGCGGGTGATTATCTTCTCATTAAATTGAGCAACGTGAAACTTTTTCAAAGAAAATACAAAATTTCAGAAAACAAGATAGAAAATATGAAACGACAAAACAATGACCCTAAAACAAACTGGCGTGGTTAATGAAAAGGTACAAAACAGTTAAAGGAACCATGGGGGCGTATAACACGGCCATTGTAGCTGCGACCCATATGCCCGCATGCATTAATTTTACAATATTTTTTTTTAGTGTGGTCATCGTATTTAATACACGACGGAGAATCTAGAACATACCCCATTTTACTTTTTTGTGATTTAATTATGCATTCGTGTCATTAAAAATTCAGTTTAATTCGCTGAAGTCGCGCCCGTATCGCTAATATCTAGCTAGATTTACACTGGGAATCAAAGAATAAAAACGGGAAGTGTATATCATTTTGCATTATTCGCTTAAACAATAAGTACACCAAGCGCCTCCCCCTCCCCCCCCCCCCCCCCCCCCCCCCAAACCAAAAAACAAAAAGAATTAGAGGTCGGGAATACACAATGTGTTTTTTTCATTCAATATATAAGATAGTGAAAAGGCTTAGGTGGGTTGAAGGACGATGATTGCAAGACGAAATATATCTCCGAGAGAGAATGAGCGTGAACGTAAAAGAAAGCTTCCGTGCAGTGCCAGGCAGTTGTTAAAAAAGGGCAGTGGCAACACGCAATTCACGGGTTTTCGCTCGGAGGCTATGTTTCGCACACGAACTTGGTACGAATTTTGTGCCTCGACAGCACAAACGTGGTTGTGTGTAGCTTATCGAATGGACCTTTTGTAGAAACATCGGTTCGAGAGTAAATGGTGCTAGTACCCTCTCTCTCTTTCTTCTGGCCGAGCAAAGAGGGAAGATTATTTCGTTGTCGACTTCGGGGCGGAAGATTACGCACGATGGGGACAAAGGCCAGTTTGGGGGAGCCGTATCGAGGTCACAGCGCCTCAATGGGTGAACAGGATGTAGCTGACGTTTTGGGCGTGGAACGGGTGGGCGAGGCCTTGCGCGCGCGTTGTTTTCTCGCCACTTAAGGGCTGTTTATACTCCGTCGTAACGTCAACGAGGGCACGCGCTCGTTCACGCTCGCTGGCGCTCTATTCGAACGGGCTGTCTATACTTCAACGTCAAGTTGAACGCGGCGCCGCGCTGAGCAGCTCGACGCGCGACGTCGTAGCTTGCGACGGACTTGGGACATGCTCTACGTTCGACGTAGAGCATGTATAACAAAATGCTGAAATCAATTGATAACAAAAAGAAATGCCTTTTTCAAAAGCTTTCAGCCTTTCCCCTTTTGTGAAGAAGGAAGACCAGCGGAGCTGTACAATGGAGAGTAATGGCCGGCCGCCAGTCGGCAAGGCAGACTGGAAAGGCTGCCGCCATCTATGAGCGACGGCGGCCACCAGATACGTGGCTTGCCGCCGTCACTCATAGATAGCGGTAGGTGTCCAGAGTTCGGTGTCTTCATTTCTTTGCGGGGGACACGATCCTGGGGAAACTAGCCCTAAACAGCTCCGCTGTAAAAAGCGAAACTTAGCAGCTCCTCACATGTGTGGGATAAGTACTTCTCCTGCCTTAAGGCGTACACTACATTGATTGAAAGTTCGAAAAGGAAGTATTTTCATCAAAATTTTCCCACCATTCTTTAAAAATAAGCGAAATAAGTTTTAGAAAACAATTAAACCAAACCCCATTCCCAGTCAATTCGACTAATAAAGGATATATCCTTTATTAGTTGAATTGACGCACGACAACACTAGTGTCGTTGTGCATGACAAACTGCCCCGGATTCGATGCGTGCTTATTTTTCCTCTGTTTTCGCAACTGAGTCACCAGATAACATCAATTGCCTCTCTCCCCTTCAACTTCCTCGCATGCCACCAATCACTGTCACTGCAGCTGGTATTCCGAAACTTATAGATAAGCTGAAGATTTCTTCCGTCTTTGGCCCTAACACTATCTGCTCAAAGATACTGAAAAATACAAAATATATTTCTAGTTTATTTCTTCAGCAAATATTTAACCAATCACTGTCTAACGGCTGCATTCTGACAGATTAGAAGATTGGTCGGGTCATTCCTCTATAGAAAAGCGACGATCGATCCCATCGCAGTAACTATCGTCCAATATCGCTCACGTGCATTGCATCAAAACTTCTAGAGCACGTCATTAATTCGAAAATTATGAATCGCTTAACCAATAACGACGTCTTTGATAAGCAGCACGGTATTTTCGCAAGTTGAAACACCTAACTGTTTGAATTCTCTCACGATCTGCACGATAACCTTGATTCACATCCCGAACGGACACGCGTCTTTCTAGATTTCTCAAAAGCTTTTGATCGCACTGCTTACCTCCGTCTCCTTTTAAATCTTTCCTGTATCAATATTGACAATTTAATTGTGTCTTGGATTCGCAGCTTTTATTCATCCAGAGTCAAATACACGGTTGTAAACTCATTAGAATCTAACCTTACCAGTGTCTCGTCAGGTGTCCTAGGTACCCTCCTTTTAATTATGTTTATTAACGGCTTTCCAAATTCAATCACCTCTAATATGCTTCTATTCGCCGACGATGGTGTAATATATCGCCAAATAAACTGTATTAACGATCATCTCCTCCTTCATAATGACCTTGCAAACATAACCAAATAGGAATACCAATGGCCTATGTTACTAAACCACCCTAAGTGTAAATTGTTCTGTTTCTCTCGCAAGAGCTCCCCATCTCTCTTCCAGTATTCTCTAGGCACTGGAAAAATCGAGTGTGTACAATCATGGTGTCATTTTTCTCCTCATATGTCATAGTCTCTACACATTAACTCTATATATGTCAAAACTTCAGAACCCTTGGCAATATCAGACAATGCCTTCACTCTGACCTCCCTGGCCTACGACAGCTGGCCTACGAGACATTTGTCCACCCTAAGGTTAAATATGCTGCCTTCATTTGGTCTCCTCATCCCTCACTAGCACCTTAAAATCTATTCAAAATTGTGCCGCATATCTAATTATGAGCGTTCTGCCAGTGTATCAGCCATTAAGGCTTCTCTATCCCTTGTCACACATATTACTCGTCGTATAATTTAACACATCTGTCTCTTCCATAAGATCCTTTATCACCACCCTCAACTCAGACAGTCACTGCTATTACATTCCCATTGTTCACCCAGACGTCTTTTTAACCTCCTTAGTGTACGTCGCATTCCTGGTTCCACTTTCAGCTCCAACCACTCATTTCTTCTTGCTATTATTCAGTGCAATAATCTGCCGGATTATATTTGGCACAGAAGTGACCCCAAACGTCACAATAAATCGGATAATTAACTAAACTTTGTTAATTACCTTTTTGTATTATTGAAGGTACCGATATGGTTCCGATCAAAAACTTTCTGTCGAAAACCCCTATAGACGAGTGTCCGAAATCGTAGCCCCCAGCGATCCAAATAGGAAATAATAATAATTTGAAACGCAGGCACTTGGCGAGAAAAGGGGCTGCGCATAAAACAAGATATTTGGTCTTTACAGCACTCTTGGTAATGGTGCTGTTCTTGGAGCTTCGTGACTATGCATTTCTGACGTTCTTGCACTACAATATGTCCGAAGGTTTCGAAAAAAAAACAGGGTCTTGCAGAAAACGCTTCCTCCTGCTGTGCCATGGCGTCAGCATAAACAGACATGGCGGCGCCCATGAAACAGAGCAGGCACTCGTCTATAAGAGAAACTTTAGAAAGGTTTCAGGCGCGTGGGAAGCGCGACAGTACGCTAAAGTTACCACCTGTGCGACAGGCGTGAGGCCAGTGGTGCGAAAACTCTTCCTCGCAGTTTTTCCATCTCTTATTATCCGAGTTCTTGATCCACCAGCACTGCGCCCACTGCACGAGCGATAACGTTGGCGCGCCACCACGATCCCCAAGCGAACAGAATGTTTTTAAAGTGATTTCGTTGTTTTTGATGACACTCAGCAGTTTTCTAATTAAACCTTATGTTAACCTTCGCTGAGTGAAAAGTTAAGTAACTAAGGTTTGGTCAATTATTCGACTTCCCGTGATGTTTAGTCCCCTATAATATGTCCCCCTTCCAATATAGTATCTTACGCGCACATACAGCATTAGTGTAGCTTTCTCGGTTGTGTGTTTTATTAAATTTGTAAAACCTAAAAAAAAAAAAAAACACTTTGTACTAGACTGGAGTGATGTTGGATATTTGAGTGGAAGACAAAGCGCATGGCGCAAGAAAATTCTAATTTTCGAATTATCAAGATTTCGAAATTCGAATTTGACATTCGAATTTCGAATCACAGACCAGACAGCCTTCGACCCTACAAAATCAGTGTAATACTAAAAAAAAAAAAAAAAAAGAAACTTTTGATATTATAAAGTTTTATTCTGGACCTATTGGGAACCCAAAAATAAAGTGTGACCATCGTTTTCTGCTGCTATATCGGTTCTAATTGGCAGGTATTCGCACCAATATTTCACAAGCACGTTGGTTCATGTTACTTTTTTTGTTCCCGAATAATATCCCCTTGAATGCACATTGTTTGTATATCAAGTTGGTGCCATATGACTCACCCTATACAATCTTATCTTTCAACTTGTCACGTATTTCAAAGGTCCACCGATGTGAAGAGCTTCATATTTGAGCGTCGCATGACATGGTAACGCACAACTTGAGAGCACTTGTGTTTTTGCGCGTCTTTTCCCCCCTCACCGTGTTCAGTTGCTCGCTGTGTTTCAACATGTCGAGTTCCTTTTAATCACGTTGATGCTTTATCTCACAAGTTCTACGCAGTGCTATTAAAGTCACAGAGAGCATATACGTATGCGTTGTGCACAAAACTCAATTTGCTCTAGTTCTCGCGCTAAAAGAAAGCCACCTGTATATATTAGAACCACCTTTATGGCGTTAACATTGTAAAGTTAAACTCAGCCTTCTATATTTATAGCACACATTTTGGCAAAGAAATTATTTCCAGAGGTACATTTTTAATAGAACTCGTACCCCCTACCCCAGCGGCAACTCGAAGAGGCGAGTTGAAATCCTGAAAGATTAAAGGCGCTAACACGAACATTTTTAATCGAATGAAACACGCAGTTGAAAGAAGGCACCAAAAATTTTTCGGACGCACTTTCAACTTTTAAATATGTTCTCAGTCGTAAATTCCCACCTCGCCTGTATTCTCCGAAACCACTTTTCTCGAACACGACATTGAAAGTGGAATCAGAAGAAACGGTGAAAGTAAAAACTTAACGAAGTGAGCTTCCGCGGAAATTTAACTTTCCAGTTTCATGCTATCTACAAAAACCGAAAGCGCTTAACTCTTCGCAGCACCGCTTCATCATCCCTGAGAGTCCTCAAACAAAGAGGCTCTCGTACAAATCTTTTTTTGGAACGAAGTGGAAGCCGCTAATTTAAGAGGCGTTCCAAATGCGGGTGATTATCTTCTCATTAAATTGAGCAACGTGAAACTTTTTCAAAGAAAATACAAAATTTCAGAAAACAAGGTAGAAAATATGAAACGACAAAACAATGACCCTAAAACAAACTGGCGTGGTTAATGAAAAGGTACAAAACAGTCAAAGGAGCCATGGGGGCGTATAACACGGCCATTGTAGCTGCGACCCATATGCCCGCATGCATTAATTTTACAATATTTTTTTTAGTGTGGTCATCGTATTTAATACACGACGGAGAATCTAGAACACACCCCATTTTACTTCTTTGTGATTTAATTATGCATTCGTGTCATTAAAAATTCAGTTTAATTCGCTGAAGTCGCGTCTGTATCGCTAATATCTAGCTAGATTTACACTGGGAATCAAAGAATAAAAACGAGAAGTGTATATCATTTTGCATTATTCGCTTAAACAATAAGTACACCAAGCGCCTTCCCCCCCCCCCCCCCCCGCCCCCCACACCAAAAAAAAAAAAAAAGAATTAGAGGTCGGGAATACACAATGTGTTTTTTTCATTCAATATATAAGATTGTGAAACGGCTTAGGTGGGTTGAAGGACGATGATTGCAAGACGAAATATATCTCCGGGAGAGAATGAGCGTGAACGTAAAAGAAAGCTTCCGTGCAGTGCCAGGCAGTTGTTAAAAAAGGGCAGTGGTAACACGCAATTCACGGGTTTTTGCTCGGAGGCTATGTTTCGCACACGAACTTGGTACGAATTTTGTGCCTCGACAGCACAAACGTGGTTGTGTGTAGCTTTTCTGAATGGACATTTTGTAGAAACATCGGTTCGAGAGTAAATGGTGCTAGTACCCTCTCTCTCTTTCTTCTGGCCGAGCAAAGAGGGAAGATTATTTCGTTGTCGACTTCGGGGCGGAAGATTACGCACGATGGGGACAAAGGCGAGTTTGGGGGAGCCGTATCGAGGTCACAGCGCCTCAATGGGTGAACAGGATGTAGCTGACGTTTTGGGCGTGGAACGGGTGGGCGAGGCCTTGCGCGCGCGTTGTTTTCTCGCCACTTAATTAAAGGCCGTCCCGCAAGCAGAGAGAAGGAACCCGACCCTCACTTTCCTTCTCGCCACCTGTGAAAGGAGGAAATCGCCACTCGCTTCCTCCTCGCCATTTTCCGATTTGTTTTTTTTTTGTTTTTTTTTTTTTTTCTAACTGCCTGGTTTTTTTTTTCTCTTTTTTTTTTTTCTTTTTTTGACAAGTTTGGGGTGGAGGAAATGAAAGCTTCGAGGATTTGAAAAGATTATCCAGAAGCCAGCCGCCACGCCTGCGACAAGGAGCTGAACCAACCGAGTAGCTGTTTTGAGCGAGTTTGGCACTTGCTTTTCCAAACGAGTTGCATTGGCTTTTTTAGCATTGGTTTGGAGGATGATTCTTGCTGGTTGTGAGAGCACAAATACCTTGTTCTGCTCAAAGAAGTAGTCATTGAAGTATCAATTTTAATATAAATATCTGATTTGGCATCTTTCGCTGTCGGATTCATGGCGACAACGGGAAGTACGAGCGGCGTTTTCCGTATATCAGGGATGGCGCTCCATAGACCAGTGGTTCTGAATCATTATGGTTCGTAAACCGGCAGAGGTAACGGAGGATCCCATTCGTAGTGGGTCTAGCACTTTTCGGCGTAGAGCGTTTTGCTGTAGGGCATTTCGGTGCGGACTTTTTAGTGCACATACATTTCAGTGTACGGACTTTCTGCTGCAAAGACTTTTTGGTGTGGGACTTTTCGGTGCGCGGATATTTGGGTGCACGGACATTTTGATGCATGGACATTCGACGCTATGGTTTGCTCGGCGGTATCTCTTTTCCAACGTACGCAGACACGCTTCACATCGTGTTTGCGCGTTGAGTTGATAGAGATAGTCTCCTATGCAAGGTTTTGGCTTCATTATTGGTCCTGCATGTAGGAAAGCACCCAAACAGCAAGACGTTTGAGGTTGTTTGTGTATTCCGAACAATTTTGAATATCTTCAAATGCGCCTCCTCCGCGTAATCGCACAGCTCCGATTGTTAATAATAAATTGTGACGACCTCGCACGACAAAAAAAAAACAATGTAATTATCACTTGTAACTTATTAGGGAATAAAGGAGGCGTGTGCGGGTACAAAATAAGTGTAATAAAATCGAATATCGATTTGAATCAAGTAAAACAAGCCGAATTTGGTGAATGCTAAATCTATTTTATTTGGTATCAAATGTTTGCTCATTCTCGTACGAAAAAGAAAAAAAAAAAAAAAAACAGTGACCACAGATCATACACAGCGTATAATCTGTGGTCAACCTCTCCTTCCATGCCGTAATGATGTCGCCGGACGTAAAGAACTGCCTTACAATCGTGCTTATAAAAGGCGATTTTTTTTTAACGACTGGACATTTTTCTAAAAAAGACGTCCGAGTTACGCAATTTCAGTTTGTGCCTTATCTGTAGTCATCAAAAACACCAAATCATTCATTTTTAAAGAGATCTAGTGCTCATGAAGTGGTTCACGGCGTCTTAAAAAGCCTAATTTGGACGCGAATCGTGTTACCGCAATCTTTTCGGCCGCCGCACTCCTCGTCCCTTCTACAGTGGCGTTGTCACAGCGATGCGCATGATTTGTCGCTTTGGCTTCACGGCGTTAGGCTGTGCCACGCGGAGACGGAGCCCACATAAAATCAGAACTATATTTTCGCGCCCAATTTAGGAGGACGCCGTATAATAGTGTTCGCGTGTTACATCTTTTTAAGAATGCACGGTTTGGTGGCTTGCGATTATGGCCAACAACTTTCTAAATACACGATGTCGTTTTTCTTATCCAACTAAAAGGTTAATTAGCGAATTTTTGGCAATCGGTCGGTTTTAGTTGCGTTCTTTCTTGAACCTAATCCTCGCCTGGCCGTATAACTCACCTACACAAACCGCAATGGCGCTAATTTTCACTGGACAATTTGGTGGCTTTCGATTATGCCCAACAACTTTATGAATCAACTATCCCGTTTTCTTTTATAATCAAAAAGTTCATTAACAAATGTTCGGTAATCAGTCAGCTTTTGTTGTGTTCTTTCTTGAATCTTCACCTGGCCGTATATCTCACATCCACAAAACGGTAATTTGCACGTTTTTTCTAATATCTGGTAGGTGAAAAAAACAACAACAATAACAAAACAAACAACGCTGTATATAAAAGAGGGGGCAGTTCTTTTCTGATATAAATAAAGCGTAAAGCACCGTGTCTTGCATGCATCTCTTTTTTTTTTTTTTTCGGCCTATAAAAACAAATCCCGGGACATTCGAAATTGAGTTTATGATGGCGCTGGCGCTTTATCACGGTGTATTTTGTCATGTTTCATAAGCTTTGTTACAGGTCAGAAGAAAGCCACGCGAGCCGTATCACGTTGCAAACAGCTAATTCTGGTGTTTCTCAAGGAGCTCTAGAACTTTCCAATTGACATTTCGGTTCTTAATACATTTAAAAAAGTTTGCTACTTAGTCCTAAACATTTAATTTAGAGGCATAATTAAAAATACTGCAACTCTCGCAAGACGTCTGCCCAAAACATAAAGTTGGTTTCATTGGCGTAAAGTGGCCGCACTCTAATTTAACGTTGCAGAGATTTGTAAACGTCTTTCATTTTTATGCTTGGTCTTTAAAGATTCGTGAAAAGCATTCGCGACCTTATCTGTCAAGCCGCGTACGCGGACAGCGCGGCCTCCTCGGCAAGTTGTTCCCTCATCGAAGACTACAATGAATAAAAGGTACGATCAAAATCTTAATGCCTGAAGAAAGCGCAAGTTTATAATGATTCTAAGAGTGTCGGTTGATTTTATTTCTACTATATTAAAATTTCAACACTCGTCGCAGGCAGCATGAAAGGAAGCACTGCACTCTTGGCGCAAACCAGTGCCCAGTCATAGGTCCTACACTCAAACACGCATCACCACTCGACCTTTTTTAAAAATAAATAATTTCCAGTACTTTTGGTATAAAAGGCGAATTTTCTACTGAGCGTGATATTTTGTGGACCCAAAAGTCCTGTAGCCGAGATCGGTAGTTCATAGCTTCAGGGAGACGAAGAACGACGGATGCATTATTTCCCACGGAAGTACTGTTTTGACGTTGAATTCCACATAAAATTGTATTTGCACAAATTGTGGCACGATACCGAACTTGCTTGATTACTTTTCTTTTAGAGACAACATAACAAGGCATAATCTACAGATATTGCAGAATTTATTTTAATTCGCGTACAGCGCGAAAGACAAGTATGGACATAAAGACCACAATAGAGCTCTGCAATTCTACTGCATTTATTTCTGTACTGGTGGACAGTTAGTCCGCATGACTATATTCAAAAATTGCAAAATCGTTTAAGCCTACCCCTTTTTATAGTTTTTTTTTTCATAGACGAATTGTGGCGAATCCCGGCTGGGTTCGGGTAAAGATCTCGCACGTGTTCAAGGACACATTTCGGCATGAATTCCCGCTTGGTGACGACGTGAGCTGGCCGCTGTTCCGCTTCTTTTCTAACTAGGCCGGGCAACGCCAGACGCCTAAATTAGACAAGCAGCCCCAAAACTTGTGGCAGTACACCTTCCAAACTCCTGTTTTTTTTTTGTTTTGTTTTTTTTCGGAGATGGTCGCTGGACTTCGCTTACCCTGACAGAGCCCCGAACAATTATGATGCGATGGCTGCAGAGGCTATCTGGGCATTCCATTTCTTAAGCAGCGAACAAATAGGAACAGAAGAGAATGAAAACTTCGTAATACCTCCTGTCTTTTAATAAATGGCATAATATGCTATTATTGCTAGTTGCACTATTTTACGCGAAGAAAATTGTGATATTGCGGTTCAATCTCCGTGTTTCCCGTTCTCTTTGCTGACACGCAAGATATTTGTCGGCTGTCAAGTTTTCAGTTACATTTGTTGACAGAAACTAAATGCACGTTTGGCCACGAAGAAATTTTTTTCAAAGGCTGAGGATGGATGAAATATACCATAAACCGTTTCACTTTTTATGGAAGTTTTTTTTTTACTCTTCGTGGTAGCTTCAACGAGGCGGCCGTCACTCTACAAAACACCTGTAGTACGAACCTATATATTATGCCCCAGAAATGGTCAGACTATGTCCCTCTGACTGCAATATCTTTGACTTGCAATTACTCATGATTATTACTTTGTACAAAAAAAAAAAAAAAACAGAAAAACAACAACACAATAGTGATACAATCACTCTTCAGTGTGCCGTTGTTAGAACGACAAATTTTCAACTCTCTGGGTAGAGCTCAAAGTTCAGATAAAAATACCCATCGTTTTTTGCTTCTGCTGTGATATTCAAGTTCCGTTCACTCGAGATAAATATACCGTATTCGGTGTTGTAGCGTATGTGACCGCACGCGGAAGTATCTGAATGTAAAAAAAACTTGTTGGGCTAGTTGGTGTTGACTATCTGAGTGTGTCTTAGAGCTGCATAAAAAAATTAAAAAAAAGAAAAAAAAAAAGAAGAAAAGCGAGCCAGCCCGAACCGTTCCAAGCTCATGTCCAGGCTGCCTAACTAATCCTTGATGTTTGGGATTGAAGCAGAGAACCTTGAAGGGCTACAGAGATTTTGTCGGGGGGCCGGTAAGCCCATTAGCACTCGTGCGAGAAGGCCGTAAAAAAGCGAGGAGGAAAATAGAGGAGGAAAGGGGAGGAGGAAAAAAAAAGAAAAGAGGGGGAATTTCTGCCACGCTGAAGAAAATTTTGAGCGCCCGCCTTTAAGGGCTGTATACACCAACTCATGTTTACAATCAAACCGTAGCGCCCCTAGCGGACGCCACCGGCGCCGCGCATGCGCGATGGGGGTGTGGGCAAAAAGCTCACCGTCGCCCATAAACAAACCATTGGAACGCGATGTTGTCGGCGTCCGTGTGAGTCCCCCTGCCCTTTTTTGCGTTCGAATCAGTGATTCTACGTCTTCTTGGCGATGTCTGACTACTTGAGCGGCGTCACCGAAATTACCGAGGCTCGTTACACCGCAAAACTTCGCGTGAATAATGTGACATGTGGCGATTCATTCCGCGTGGATGCGGCAGTATGTACACTACAGCCCGATTTGCATGATGAGATTTCGTTCGCAATTTTCAGTCGCGACGCCGCTCGGGCTGCAAAAGCGTGAACCGTAGCTGAGATGGTCGACGTTGATACTGAAAATCGCAAGCAGAATCGGACCAAGTGAATTAGGCATAACAACTCGGAGATGGCCACTGGTAACAATGATCAACATCTCCTTGTATCTACTGTTTACATCCAGCCTGCTTACCAACCTTCAAACTTTAGTCTTTTGAGGCCTGCACTTACTTCTTATCGCAAGTACCGGGCCAACAATTGGTCTACGGGCCGGCGTCGTGAGAGCAGGCGACAAGCGGAAACGTTTGAAAGAGCAGACGGCAGTTCGAACGATCCGGCCACCGTTTGAGATTGAAGACACACTGAACGTAGTCCGCACGTGGTTCGCACAACTTGACGGTTTTCCGGCGTTCATGTTGGAAGAAATCAAATAAATCTGATGACCACAAGCATCCGTGAATTCAATCCAAAGTGCTTCCCGTCTTAGCAATCGTAGTCCGACGGCGTCTGCTTTTCCCTTTTCACGGCACATATCGAGATTCTCGGACGAACCGAGCACGTGACAACTGACCTTCAAACTTTTCTCCACACTTTTGGTACGGCCCCAGTTCCGGCGTTTTGACGAGAAGGCAGGTTTTTGTCTGGTTCCTTTCAAAACAACGCAGGAATACACGTCTGGCATGGGGACTTCTGCCCACAGCCCCAGACCGGAAGTGCGACCGACGCGCCACCACCGCGCCGTGACGTAACAGAGATGAGTTCGTGTATACTCTGTCGTAACGTCAACGAGCGCACGCGCTCGTTCACGCTCGCTGACGCTCTCTTGCGAACGGGGTGGGGTGTCTCTACTCCAACGTTAAGTTGAACGCGGCGCCGCGCTGTGCAGCTCGACGTGCCACGTCGTAGATTGCGACGGACTTGGACATGCTCTACGTTCGACGTTGGACGTCGGCGCCGCCGACGCAGGCTATCCCAGAAGCCCTCGCGCGAATGCCTCATTCGGGAATCCGGTTGGCGGGGTCGACGGGGCCAGTCGGAGTGTGGTGCGAGATGCTCATTTCTGGGATCTGAACCTGTCGTTCTTGTTGCGTGTCGTGTGCTGTTGTCGTGTTCCAATGTTGGTGTGCGTAATTAACGTTCGTGCGCTTGACTGAGCGATTGTGTGCGTGGACGTGGACCGCTCCGAGGATTCTCGATTCGGTTCGATTCTCGATAGGCCTATCGACCTAACGAGCCGGTGGTGGTGGGCCGTGGTGTTGGGGTATCGGCAAAAGCTGGAAGCTCGATGACGCGCCAGAGGTAGGGTTAATTAGAATTAAGGATGACCTAATGTGTGTGCTATTTATTATCATGTGCCAGTCGCACTCACCGGCAGTCGTCCCCGATCGAAAAAGCGTCGTTGAATGTACAGGAACGGCGGTCACGGAAACCTCTGAACTATTTAGCCGGCCAGAAATTTTCAATTGGGCTGTCCCAGCTTCTAAATGGTCTCAGATAGTAAACGATAGTAGCGATACGCGATGACAATTGGACTGGATCCTGTATTGTTTGTATAGGCTTTGTAAAGTGCGTTACAATTTCGAACGCGTACATTGCGTAATTTAGGCATCGTCCGCTCTCTTCGGTGTCCGTTTCTTAAGTCAGCGTGAAAGTCTACTATGATGATAACATACCGGCTACCTGTCATAAAGAGGTTTCTGTGGAATATCGAGTGCATAGATTTCATTGAAGCATTCCGGCGAAATCGCCGGAGTCGACTGGCAGGATTCCGGCGAACCTGCAAGCAGCTAAATTCAAAGGTTATCGGGCTTTTTCTTTCTTTTTCTTCTGACATTTGTGTGGCATTTAGGAGAAAATAAATGCTGGTTTTCACTCGTTATCACCATCATTTGCTCGTTCTTGAACTGCTAACCGCTACCCCGAATGGTTGTTTTGAAGCGTGACATGACAACACCAGGACGAACCACACTGACCGGTTGCTTATAGGCTAGATGGTGCAAGCTACCGCCCATTGTGTGCGTACGATGCGGTTGCCACGGAGACGCGCATGCGTAAAGTGGGGCAGTTCGTCGGAGTGCGCTGGACCAGCGTTGGTCTGCGCTGGACTGTAAACACCATCGTTCGGGCGCTCCTCGGCGCAACGTAGTGGCCGACGAACGTCAGTCTGCGCCGGCGCGCATTGCGTTCTTCGACGTTGGAGTATAAACAGCCCTTTAGCGTCAAGCAAATCGCAGCGTTGACGCACAATTCGAGCGGTGAGCACTTTCACTGTGCACTCTTTCAGCTGCACGGCAATCTGATTTGACCGCGGTACGTCCCGGAAAGAAGTGCCGCGCTTAACACCACGTTATTTCACCGTTCGCGAAACACAGAACGTAGAGAACACCACGACGCCCTTGCTGCGCCAGTCAAGGTAACCGCCATCTTGAAACTGGCGCTCTCTTTGGGCCCGAGATCTCTCGAGAGCTTCCCGCAAGGCCCGCTAGCCCGCAACGCAACATTCACAGCGTTGCGTGCGTACGCAATATGCTAGTCCTTCTACTGCGTTCTGAGCATGCGCACTCACAACCCGCAATTTCCTTGCGTACGCAAAGCTATAGCGCACGGTCCACTAAAACTGTCTAATGACATATAAAACACCCGCTAGTTCTTCGCCCCACGTATTAAGAGTAGAAAAAAAAAATTAAAGACACACGAGCAGCGTTCACCCCCTTAACTCGCAGCCAAAACAAGTGGCCACGTGATCTGGTGTTGATTATATACCGCGGATGTTAATCATAGCCGCGCGCTGGGGTTGGCAAGGCACAGGACACGCGCTAAGTTTCAGACATTGTTAGGGTTCGGCTATTGTCGTCATTACAGCGATTGGACATGGGCCACTACACGAATGCTTCTCGAGCTATCGATCATCACGAGCCCATATCGAGTGCACACGCAATGCTCGGGTCCAATCTATGAGCCGCGTTCAAATACCGTCACTGTGGGATACTGCGATCCTCCAGTTACGTCACAAAGTTTCCCGAAGGACAGATTAAATGAAAACACTCGCTTCTGTACTTGTAACTACACCGCAACAAACCAGTTTCTTGGCCAGTGGCGTTGCGTGCGAGTATCCTTGAGTCCCCACTAGTGCCGGTAAGCTCGCGTGAAGTGAAAAACGTTCGAATTGAATATTGTTGCACCACCCCTTTAACTGATTGCAATGCTTTATATAACGGACGGATAGGCCGGTGAATTCAAGTTGTATCTTGACGTAAGCGTACGTAAGCTTCGTAACATAACAAAACGATGACGTGGGAGGGCCGGTTCACACAGTACCATTTCTTAAGTTACGTTACATACAACGCAATCAAGGCCCAGTCGCACAGGGGCGTCTCCTTAAGTTATGATCGAGCGCCTACGACGAGCTACGACGGTGATTTACCATGGCAACCAAGGACACAAGACTTGTCGTAACGTAACGAGAAGAGTTGAGCTTGATTCAACTTGTAAAGACTGGTTCACACAGCACCGTTCTCACGGTACGTCTAAGCAGACTTGTGCCTATCTTAAATACTCTACTCAAATACTGTATTTCAAATAATTTGGATAGTACTTCGATATCTTGGAAACACATTTTGTCTAGAAAATTTGCTATTATATCTTAATTACATTTCTCACTTTCTTGTACTCCGTATCTCAAATATATTTTTCAACCTTCAAAACTATTTGTCGCCGAAAGAATCCACGTAACTAGGGATCATCAGACTCGAGGGCAAAGCTAAACCGATTGCAGACTTCGAGGCAAGCGACGAAACACAGTACAGGAAACAAGACACAAGCAAAACGCAGTCTCCAAATGCCAACAAAGCACCAAATGAATAGCCCCAAGTACGCCCGCCTTTATGTTCCCTCCGGTCCATTTTCTTTTTTTTTTTTTTCAGTCTGTGTTTGATTGGCACGTTACGCTTGGAGCTATACACGAACTCAACTCTCTTACGTCACGCCGCGGTGGTGGCGCGCCGGACGCACTTCCGGTCTCGGGCGGTGGGCAGAAGTCACCGTGCCAGACATGGATTCCTGTGTTCCCTTGGAAGAAACAAGACAAAAAACCTGCCTTCTCGTCAAAATGCTGGGACGGGGGCTGTACCAAGAGAGTCTGGAAAGGTTTGAAGATCAGTTTTCATGTGTTTTTGCACCCTCCGTTCGTCCGAGAACGTGGATAGTAGCCGTGAAAAGGGCAAACCAGACGCTGTCGAACTACGATTGCGTGCGCGGGCAACACTTTGTGGTCGCCAGATGTATTTGCTTTGTTCCAACATAAACGAGAGAAAACCGCCAGGTTGTCCGAACCACCCACGGGTTCAGTGCGTCTTCAAATTCATACGGCCGCCTGTCGTTCGAACTTTCGTCTGCTCTTTTGAACGTCTGGTTTTTGTCGTCTGCTCGTTCAAACAAAAGCGGCCCGCAGACCAAACTTTCCGGTGATTGCAGTAGGAAGTAATTGCAGGCCTCAAAAGACTTAAGTAGGCTTGGTGTAAACAGTAGATACAAGATGTTGATCATTGGTACCGGTGGCCATCACCGACTTGTTACGCTTGGTCTGTTCCCGCTTCCGATTTTCAGTATCGACGTCGATCATCGCCGCCACCTTCTACACTTTTGCAACACGAGCGACGTCGCTGCCGAAAATGGCTGGAAGAATCTCATCATGGTTTTTGGCGTCCATTCTGCGGCGTTCATGCGAATGAATCGCCGCACGTCAAATTATTTACGGAAAGTTTAGCGGCGTAACGAGCCTTGATAATTTCGCTTACGCGATTAAAGTGGTAAGACATTGCGATGAGGACATAGAATCGACAATTTCAACGCGAAAAAGAGTATCCAGACTCACACAGACGCCGACAACGTGACATTCGAGTGGTTTGTTGACGCGGGACGTGGTGCTTCTTGCCCGTACCCCATTACGCATGCGTTCGAACTGTCGTCTGCTCTTTCTGACTTGGCTGCTTTTTGTCGTCAGCTCGTTCAGACGACAGCGGCCCGTAAATCAAACGTTGACCCGGTAATTGCCAGAAGAACTAAGTGCAGGCCTCAAAACACTTTTGAAGGTTGGTTGGGGTAAGTAGGCTAAGTGTAAACAGTAGATGCAAGATGTTTATCATTATTGTTACCGGTGGCCATCACCGACTTGTAATGCCCGATTCTACTTGCGGTTTTCAGTATCGACGTCCACCACCTCAGCTACGGTCCACGCTTTTGCAGTCCGAGCAACGTCGCGTCTGAAAACAGCGGGCAGAATCTCATCGTGGGAGTCAGGCTTTAGCGCCCATTCTGCGGCGTCCACGTGAAATGAATCGCCGCACGTCACATTATTCACGCAAAGTTTTGCCTCGTTAGTTTTGCTGAAGCTGCTCAAGTAGTCAGACATTGTTAGGAGGACGTAGCATCAACAATTCCAACGCGAAAAAGAGCACGGGGACTCCCACCGACGCCGACAACAACGCAATGCAATTGTTTGTTTATGGGCGACGGCGGGCTTCTTGCCCACCATCCACCGCGCATGCGCGGCGCCGGTGGCGTCCACTAGGGGCGCTCCGGTTTGTTTGCAAACATGAGTTGGTGTATAGTCCGCTGCAACTCAAGAAGGAGGACAAGGGAAAGGAAAGCCGGTGAGGAGGAAGCAGAAGAACGCTAAAGAGAGAGGGGGGGGGGGGGGGGTTCCCCCTTTCTTTTCCTGAGTTCCATCTGCTTCTTCTTCCCCGGAGTTCCTTTCCATCGTTCTACCTACTTGAGTTGCAACGGCTGGTAACGACATAGTGATTTACACTATTTTTCTGAAGCTACAGTGGTTCCGTCAGCGGAAGAATGTGACGCCAATGCTTAGTACGTTCACAATGGACCATTGCCGGTTAAACGTGTACTGATATAAAAATGCTCGAGCACATCTTGAAGTGAGCGCGAACACGCCCTCGGCCAAAGAGGCTATACTTCTCTTCAGCTAAGCTTCGAGCGCGGCCAAAGCTACAAGAGGCCGATGCCAGTCAAACGCCGGCGAAAGGACGCGATTTCGCTCACACCGCCCAAACTTCGTATATCGCTATGCGCGGGATCTGCGCAGAGGTGCAGAGGAGTCGAAGAGGGGCATTTTGTCTGCTGCGGGAGTATTCGTGGCATCGTCTTCTACATAATAAAAAAATGCCATTTCGCCTCCTGGAATAAAACTCTGGTTCAGTGCAGTGGCTGCTGGGCTTCGCGAAGGGTCGTTCGCACTGCCGGCAGAGGAAGGACACGTGGATTCGACACGGAAGTTGGTAACGTTCGGTGCCCATATGGGTCTTCTTTTCTGCCGCGGTGCCGTCCGGAGCCCACCGAACAAGCGGGCTGAGCGAGCTTTGTGGGTAGACTGTCGGCCTGTCTCCGATATTGAGCAGAACAGTGCGCTCTCTCCGCAATCCTATAACAGCTACTAAATCATACCGCGTCCCTCCAGTCGCACTGGAGTACGCGTCATCTGGGCGCTCCACCGACATCGCATGGCTTTGCCTCTGACCGCCGCCTCGACACCCGATTTCGACCCGTTTTTCATCGAAGAACTTTTCCCGCCGCCGGCGGATCAACTTTTCGTCGATTTCTCAACGTCTGTTAGCTCCGACGTTCGTTGAACATTTTCGCGGTACGACGCGTTTTGGGACTCCCGACGAAGAAGAGTAATCATTCATTCCGATCTCGAGCCTGACGTTTAAAGGTGCCCTTCTTATTATCTCTCGTTGTCGGTGTAAATTCGGAAAACAAAAAACCAAGGGATGTCCAGCAACTTGGCGAGGAAAGCGTCGACTTTGATGCCCACGATTCGGTCATTGAAAACACGTAAAAAAACGAGGAAACAAAACGTGTAGTCGTCGCATCAGTGTTCCCAGCAAGTAGGCGCTTTTTGTCGAAGCATATTCCTTACTATATTATGAATAATGTAGATGTATTTGATTTTTTTTATGCTTACTTTTTAGCAGGACACAACTGGAAAATTTTCCGATTTTGCACATGGACAAAGTATTTCTCAAATTTTACTTTTTCGAACTACTTCCTAATGCGTATGAACGCTCTTTTCCAGGTAGTGAACCGTCCACCAGCCTTTGGCTACGCTCGGAGCCAAGCTAAAACAAAGTATAGATCCTGCTGTCTTTATTGAGCTGCAGTGATCTAGAATGGGCTTTCTCCAATCCCCTAAGGTGTGAATATTGTGGCTAAACTTTAGCTCCCAAGCTTGTTCAAACGCGTTTATTTTTATTTTGATATCTCCTTGCGAATGGGCTCGCGTTTTATTCTCAGAACTATCCAACCCAGTTTTCTGCCAGATGGAGCAAGAGATTGAAAGCGGTTTCGTGGACACTATATAACGTTACTTGTGTTTCTTTATCGACGTTCTTCATATTTTTTGACAGTTGGAAGGTACAGGCGCTTCTCCTCGCCCTTGGCTGGGGATAAAATACTCGGTCTTCGTTGTTGATCAGCGAAAGAGGCTGCTGTCCTCCAGGCGATGTTTCTCCTGTGCGTTCACGTTTGTCCTTTCCTCGCGTACTCATCATCAAGTTTGGCTACTTGACTAACTTCTAGTTAGACTGTTAGGGATATGTAATGCCAAACTATGTGCCAAGTCTGCCGATTCGCCTCAAGGCATATTACGAACATATTGCGAAATGCGTCATGAGCCGAGACTGCCGCCAAACTAAAGCACGCCAGTTGCCATGACGACAACACGTGAGTCCCCCTTGTTCCTCAAATCAATCGGTACCCATTATGCAGCATATTCCGAATTTCAGAGCAAACTTCGATTGCAGCAGCTAAGTCGCTTCTTGAAACTTTAAAAAACAACCGCATCTCCACGTGGTGAATGATGTTGATTGGGGCGAAGCTCTGGTGGTGCTTGTCTGCGTAGACGCTGAGCCGCAGCATGCCGAGCCTTTCGTTCGTTTTCATCCACGTCACGCGGCGGTCAAATGCTCAAATGTGTATATAACCACGTTCCATACCACACATTCTCTTTCTGACATGGATGAAAACGAACGAAAGGCTTGGCATGCAGCGGCTCACCGTCTACGCAGACAAGCACCACCAGAGCTTCGCCCCAATCAACATCATTCACCACGTGGAGATGCGGTTGTTTTTTGTTTTTTTTTGCCCTACACGAGCACGGGAGCACGTGCACCCGACGGCGGACGTACATACGAGCTTCGCCCCTAAAAGATCACAGCAGAAAGTTATTTTCAGCGAAATCATCACAACTATACTCTATTTCACCTTCTGATGTACCGGAGGAAAGGCTACAAGCGCGAGCTCCTTGATCTGGGGCACATCTCGGCGGCACAAGCTCTCGCACATTAAGGGCAGCTGCCAACACTATGAGCTCGCGCTTCTAGCCTTCGCTGCGGTACAACATAAGGTGAAACGAAGTAAAGTGCACAGCCTTTGAAATTTTTATTCCAGCTTGCAACCTCGTTGCCGGGTATCAGCGAATGAAATTACTTGTTTCAAATGAGTTGTAATCTACTTAAGAAAGTTCGTAGTAAAAGTAACCTAGATACTAGTCTAAATACATTTTCAAAGAAGTATTTATTCTTTTACCTTAAAAACTTCTGTTGTGTTTTGACACAACACGGCGTCTAAGTCACCGAAACAATCGTGCATCGAATGTCGCGTGCCAGGCTATATTCTCAAATTAGAAGCCACGCTTGATATGCAGCACAGATTTCCATGTCGATTGTACGTACGCGTACGTAACGTAACGTAAAGGCCGGTTCTGACACTTGCGTTTCAGTGCGTTTGACTGCGTGGCGTCGAGTACCGAAACCGAGTCACGGGAACATTTGTGCTTCCTATGAAGCGTGGAATCCAATTCAAGGAATCATCTTGGCACGCGATATAAGCAGCGGAGATGTCCTGGTTTCTCGCTGCCGCAACGCAGTCAAACGCAACTGTCTGAACCAGGCTTAAGGAATCGGGGCCGTGTGAACAAGCCTTGAGCCGGCCTTCACAAATGTAAGTAACCGGGACATCCGTACTTCGTACAAAGCATGGCAACTCATTTAAAGAGCTTGGCACGCCGCGTACAAGGCACGAAATCGCCGGTGACTCGAATTCGTATCACTTGAGCTATGATCCTGAATTTACTCCAGAGTAAAAACAACGTTTTTGTAAAACTGTCGTACATTTGTTTTAGAAACCGCACTTACTCCCAGCGTAGCTTTATTTGTGTGATCACGTGATATAACCCATGATAATAATTTAAATTTAGTCGATTGGAATTTGGGAAACGGGGACTCAAAACTGGGCTCTTAAATTGGTTATACATATAGATATACATATTTAAATTCTAATATACACACTTAAAAGATATATGTAGTACGTACTGTGCATAGCAGGCTTTTAAAAGCAACAGATGACGTGTAATAAAGAAGCAGTGCTCCAAACGTAACCAAAGTATAAATGAAAATAAATAGTTTTGTCGTCCAGGTAAAACATGATAATATACTACAAACAACGAAAAGAGAAATACGAAAAGAAGGAGAGAGCGATGGTGCAAAAAGGTGCAACTGTTTGTAGAGAGTGGTGCGGATGAGCAGATTTCGGTGACCTTGGTAATACACATCACTTTGCCACAAGCGTGCTTTTATTTAAACAAAAAAAAAAAAAAAAGAAGACTGCGAGACGGAATTTAAGCAACTCATAATTTACGCTACACTTTATTCTTATATACAGAATTCGTCTTCCTTCTGTAGAGACCAGGAAAAGATATGTAAGGTTCCATCATCCCACTTTTATTTCGGTAAAACATCAAAATCTTTATTCCTGCCTCTTTGGCGCGCAAGAATTGAAACCTCACGTTTGGCACAAACGAACGTTCAAATATGGCATTAAATGTAGTTATCCCTACTTTCGTATACACAAACGACTGGAAAAAAAGGAATGAAAAAGCTAGTTGGCCAGGCTAATCTGGATCTGACACGGGTCGTTCACTGACCGAAGACCTGCGACGTGGAATATTCCCAGAGAGGAAAAGGCGAGGGGGAGGGAAAGGCCGCCTGCGTCTCTTGATGGTGGTCCGACGGTAATCCCAGTCGCCCGGCTTAATCCTCGGATCACCCGAGGCAAGCGACAGCCGAAATATGGTTCGGTTAATGCCCCGTGCGGACGACGACGACGAAGCGTGCCATGATCCGGGTTGGGCTCATTTCACCTTAATGTCGCCCACGGGAAAGCACCTCTGAAAGGAGGAGCAACACGAGGCTAAAAAGCTCTCCACACTCCTACATAACGTCAGAGGTCATTATGTAGATGCAACGTGTGCTGAATGTGCGTACTGACACACTCGAATGAAGATTTATTTTTCAGTCTCAAAACTTTTGTTTCGTTAATCAAGATTACAATTAAAATTTTTTTTTTTCAGAAAATGAGAAAGGGAGTGAGGGAGATAAAAACAACTTAGTTGTTGCTTGACAAGGTCTCTCCCGAAAGACAGTCATGAAAGTATAAGAAAACAGATCAACTTAGAAGAGTAACTTACATTTAGTTTAAATACACGCTTTTTCAACACTGAGAGATCCCTAGATAAATAGCGTGCGTATATTTTTCCTACTGCACAAATTATATCTATGTTCAGTTTGTCCGAACAATTTAGAAGATGGGGGAGCGCATATCTTAGCTTTTTAATTCCGAAGCTTGTTCTGGAGCTTTGCCGACACACTTTCTACACATGTACTTTAGGTGATGCAAGGATGTACCATTGTTCATTAGTAAAACCGAATCCCATAGAAAAAACACGTCGCAATGCTAACGGTTTCTTTTAGTGTTTTTTTTTCACTTGTTTTGTTTAAAGAAATGAGGGAGCTTTCAAGATGCCAAACGTTTATATTGTCGCCTGGATGCTAACCACTAAAAAAAATGTTCTACATAATTTATTTCATTTCTGGGCAAAGTTAATAAACAGTTTAATTTAACATCATGAACTGACTGTGCTCACAGCGTGTCGAAAAAAACAACCTTAATAAATACAATGTTAAGCTATCACACGCGCTGTTTCTACTACTAACATTACTCCCATTCAGCCGGAGAAACGAAGTAACCTAGACCAAGTTGTTAAAGAAGCATGCAGATTTACATGCTGCTTTAACAACTTGGTTCCCCCTAGTTTCTTAATTAGTCTTAATGCCTTAGCTCCCCAATAAGCCAAAAAATTTAGTCAAACAAAGTTTTTTTCAGCGGAACAGAAGTTCTTAGTTTTTAGGTAGTTCAGAAGTAATTAAACATTTAGACATGCTGTGCTGAAATTGATTAATTTCTCACCCGAGCTAGAAGCGAACATGCGTTCGTTAGCCGGATATAATGCACAGATCATGCAGTAGTCGCAGAAATATAATTCTGCAAAACATAATGCTGGCGAAACCTTTTCAGTCACCGCAGTGCCACACAAACAAACACGTTTTGAAACCTGAAGTCAAACCAAGGTCTGAGCTTGATTAAAATCGCCAAGCCGAAATTACCCTCCACCCGAGTCCGGACTGAAGCTGAAGCGAGATGGAACCGTGGGCAGAGTACAGCGCAGTGATCTCTCATCGATCTCTCCGAACCAGGGCCCTGAAATTGGAAGGCAAACTTTACGGACTCTGACCGTCAGGTCGAGCCGGCAATGTCTACTCGCTGCCGCGTCCTCTGTTTGTAATGGAATGTTTCTCTGGGCAACCGAGGCAAATGTTTGAATTTAGATAGTCTCTTTGCTTACAAAATCAGCTGGGAGAAAATTAAATTAGACTCCTATGCGGGGGTCAAAGAACAACCCTGTAACCTTTTTGTTTTCAATCATTCTGTCTGGATATATTTTTTTGTTTTGTTATTCAATATTTGCATAGAAGCCATCCAGTACCCCCAACTGCCTACAGGCCCCATTCGTGCCCTGGGGTGATTCCTCGCCAACTTCAGCGGTAGGCATTCTTGTCCACTTGGTCAATGCCGTTTTACGCGTTCTTTTTTTATCGCCCCTAACTTTTTCTCGCATTAAAGGACGGTTTAATGTTTGTCTGTAAAAGTAAAAAAGCTGCATTTTTTGTCGTATCACCGTTACTGGTCCAAAACCGCTAGAGTCAGCAGTATTTTGACATTGTCCCTCTGATATCTACGAATTATTGATGTGCTCTGCTGCTAAATGACACTTCAAAACATTGAAGTATCAAAAAGCTTCCTTTTCCGATTCCCTTCAATTCCCCCATTTTTATTCTACGGATCCGTACTCATCTGCAATTTATTACAACAAAATACCTTTGTGGTAATATTTCTTCAAAACTTTCTGAATAAATATATCACTATTATGTAACACAGCCGCCTCCAGGTCTGTTAAAAACTAACCTTAAATCTCGAAAAGAACGAAAACAAAAAGTGGCCAGAAACGAAGTTATTTATTCTCATTAAAGATATACACTATTCGATAGAAGTGCTTGGAAATAGTAGGTACCGTCAACCTCGGCCTTCAATAACTTGAGTATTTCAGATGATAAGGTCGTGGGAGTGACAACCAATTTCACCCGCAAAAACGAAAGCATTGGCGCATAAAAATGTCCGAATAACCGGTTTTTCTCCTAACCTAAACATCCACCGCCTTGTTTGCAATCCACTAATTTTTTCGGTCGAATGCCTCTGCCGTCACAAATGCATCCGCCCGAAAATCACAGCAGGTGCACGCGAAAAGAAAGACTTCCGCTCTGTTCCTCCTTACTCCGCACTGCCGCGAGCAACGTTATTGTCTATTTTATTATCCCTTTCTCCCCTGCACACATTACGAAACTACGTCGGTAATAATGGGTAACGACAAGTCTTAAAATAAGGGATTAAAAAGAAGAAAACACAGAGAGGAAAAAAAATGGAAAACAGCGATGCAGTGTACCAGCGGTAGGGACAACTATGCCCGTTCCTGATACACGGAGCGTTACCAGCACCAAACGACTAATCTTCCACTCGGACGCTCAGCGTAGTTCTACCGGAAGAACTAGCCTGAAGTTCCTGTCGTGCAAACAGAGTATTTTGGTTGTGATTTGATCGAACCGCGTGAATGAGAATACCACGGTGATGTTGGGAGAAGAGCCGCCTTCGCGTCACTCTAAATTCGCCACCAACATTCCCGAAGTCATTTCTTTAGAAATTAGCCTCCTTCAAATATTTATATCGAAAGAAAAATATGACGGACAAGGTTTGGTGAAGTTCATGACTAATCAAAGGTGGGCTCCGCTTGTCATTCGGGCAATCAAGCGAACATTATGGAACGAAGTACCGCAATATTACGCCGCCTCAAACAAACAAACAAAAAAAATGTTTTGAAAATTCCTTTTTTTAAAGACAAACAATTTTTTTTTTTATTTTGTGCTTGTCTTTCATATATGTAACTACCTTTTTTAACGAGTCATCTTAAACGCTCGTTTAGGCTCGCTTTTACTACACGTGACCGCAAGCAATATAAGGTACGGGACATGGAGCTGGCAATCAAAAGATTTGGCTTCCGTGCTTTTATTTTGAACACCCCCCCCCCCTATATTTCGTCTGGTGACGTCAGCACTGGTGAGTGTTGCAACTCACCGCGACCCCTGGTGATGAAAAAGCAGCGGAGATTGATGCGACCGATGCTTGCTCTACCGCGCGTCAAAATGAAGCCACCCAGTCCACGTCAGAGCTAGGCACGAAGAAATAAATTCCGCTAAGGAAATCCTAGAACCAAAGTCACTGACAGCCTAAATCAACGCGCAAACGTCAAGGCGATTGCGGCATTCGCCAATGAAAAATGCCAAAAGAACACATCACGAAGCAATAAATCAGAACTTAAGACGGTTCGTCGTTCTGTGCTTCTTTAGCTGCCGGGACTAAGCAATATCGCCACCGCAACCCGGCGTTTTGTCTGCCGAAACTGCGGTCGGTACAACGTAACCACACAAACAACACTGCAAGACCGTAACGTGCAAACTTCCGGTATTATTGCGTCCCTCTGGCTTTCCTCGTATGTAGGCTAGAGAGAAAACGAAAACAGCACCTATTGATAACAACACGAAGCTCCCAAGTTCCACAAAACTGTCACCACACTATGTAAGCCGACGATGCCAAAGTACGCTTCGACAATCTAATCTCGACGTGGAAGAAATCTCAGACAACCTAGACCCCACCTACCTGTCACTAGCAAGACAAGCATTTTTGTTTGTTCGTTTGTTTCGTTTTTATTTGTTGAGGCCTCACTTCCGTGAAAACACGCAGGATGCCTTGTCGCAATCAGCGCGACCTACCATCGGACCGTGTTCGTTTTTCTGTAACCTCTTTTGTTCCCCACCACCAAATTAGTGCAACGCCCCCCCCCCCCCCCCCCCCCCCCCCCCCCCCCTTTTCCGTCGAGGCTCACCACCGCCTTCCGGAGATCTGTCGTTCGGTCGTTTCTTTACTTGAGCGTTTGTTTTTATTTTATGTCTCGTAGATTTGTGAAGGTACCGCCCATTTATCAACGCAGTAAACAAAGGCAACAAATGTCATGTTCAGATCTCTTTTTTTTTCCTTTTTTTTTACGCCTTCCCCAATTTCCTTGAAACAAGACAGCCGGAATCGATTCTGTCCCATGAACCGACCTAACTAACGAAGAACGCGAGTGAGCGCGCTAAAAAAAACCCATAAGGACTGACGATTCATCGTAGCAGATGGGGAGCTTTCCGGAATCTACTCGGTCTTTGGTAAGCGCTAGCGGCCGACGCAAAAACGGGCGAGACTCGACGGAAGAACACCAATATCGCCACAGACGAACCCGACGTCGTCCCGGAAGGAACTGCGGCTTCGTCCGGTTCCGCGAAGTAATATCTGGCTACTGGCACTGCCGCTTCATCACTGCCGCTTCGCTACGGCCTACCACCTCACCAGAGATGCGTAGGAACAGCGACCGAGCTCAGTTTCCTGGGTTTGTTGCTGGAATGGTTTGGCGTTGCTCGCGCCTCGCGCCGTTTCCGATCGTCCGCCTCCACCGTATCTACTGGTAGCACCACCATTCTCAATACCATTCAATACCGCCTTTCTGGTAACTTTCAGTTCGCCCGGCATCTGGAAAGAATGCATCTTAATATGCTGTGAGCGAGAAACTGATTTGCCTTTCCGCGAAACGATAAGTTAAATCTAGACTGAGAGCGTTGCCTAGGGACCCGTCAAACTTTTATTTCCTACATTATATAGGAGTTGTTCTTTTAACTTCCAATTAAAAAACTTGTTGTTCTAGCGACTGCCCTTCGTGTTTCCTTGAAGTAGGCGCACGGGAGCACTGGGCGGGTCAACGTTTTGAGGCCCGGCCCGGTCCGGGCTCGCTGAGTGTTAGTCTTACCCGGCCAGGACCCACCCAGCCCGATGGTGCGCCTACCTGATCAAGCCCGGCCCGGATTCTGCCTGGTGAGAGTTCAAAGGTGCAGATAGCCGCGGGTGAATGTTTCATTTTTACAGCGGAAATATTAAAAGCTAGCTTCCCCCCCCCCCCCCCCCCCCCCCCCCCCCCCCCCACAGACACACTTTTGTGTCCGTAAAAAAATAAAACTCGACAAAACCCTCTGGACAGCTACCGCCATCTGTGAGTGATGGCGGCAAATAGAAAACTGGATTGCCGGTTGTCTGATTGCTGCCATCGCTCATAGATGGCAGCACATAAAACAGCTCCGCTGCTCTTACTTCTTCAACAGAGTGGAAAGGCTGAACGTTTTTTATTGTTTAATTGATTTTGGTATTGCAAATTCAACTGCGAAACCGTCAAACTTGTACTGAGGTCGCCAACATGTCCACATAGAATATGGCATTGGTTAAAAAAACACATTTCCCGTAACTAGAGCATACTCGTCTATATTCGTCATTACAAATACGAAATAAGTTTCGCGCATCATTTATGCGCTGCGCAGTATGTCTTACATGATTTGGTTGTCCGAGGAAGAAACTATGTTTTGGCGTTTGAAACGTGCTCGCCTCAATAAAATAAAAACAAGCTAATCAGAAATGCACCCACATACATCTTAATTCATCATACAAAGGAGTAAATCAGTAATGCTCCACGAGGAGCTGGATGTTTTTTACAACAGTTCTTGATATAAATACGAGCTTAGGCGATCCGGCAAAAAAATTCGAAACCATCCGCCGGCAACATGATTAGAAGGCAGAGCTCCATCCATACACATTTTAAGTTCGTAAAGCTGGAGCAGCTATATTTCTTTAAAAAGTTCCAAGGTTCTACCACTAACCTCTTTGTGAAAGCTCAATTTCAGTGTCCTGTGATGATTCTCAACTTTTTTTTCAATTCTTTGAATGAAAAGAAAATAGCACGGAGACAAAAATCAAATAAACAAAAAAGCGAAAATTTGAAAGTACGCATATATTTTCGCCGCATAGATCCGACAAATCGGCAATAGCGAAACCAAATACGAAACCAAGCGACATCGCCTTCCACCTCTCCGAATATTGGCCTAAGTTTGTTTTTTAATACAGAATATGTTATATGGCTGGCAACTAATTATATCCGGTTATGTGCCGGCAATGGAAGTCGACAGGCCGATTGTCTGCCGAACGCTAATCAAATTTAGGGCTTTTTGCGTGCCAAACCAATGGCGGGCATATGCCACGCCCAAGCAGAGGACTGAGGATTAACTCCGACCCCTTGGGGATCTTTTGACTTGCAACCGAAAGCTAAGTTACACGGCGCGTTCTCCACAATAAGTATCGGACAGATTGCGGGCATCTCGGTCGGGATTTGAACCCACCACCTGGGGACCCGTAGGCCGTGCCGAACGATGACGTAGCGCTCGTCTCGTCACTGACTGGACACCAGTGCCAGCCGAAGCTCTTACTCAAGTCCCTCCGTGTTACTCCCGGCGGGGGTGAGAGGGTATATCATCACGTGTTCAGACGTTTACCTGCGATGTGCTCAGTGCTCACTCATAAAAACAAAGCGCAAAAAAGGAGAAAAAATAACGCCAAAAAGCAGCAAAGAATGCAGACTCTTTTGCCTTAATGAGTTCAGTTAGTTTCCAGGGTTTGGTTCTCTTTTGCAGCGAGCGGGTGACAGGGCTCTGCTTGCACGCTCCATGTACCGCGTCTAGAACTCCAAGATGCTTTGAGAAAATTGGATTTATACTGTAATCGCAGAAGATCGCACCCACTATACTCTGTTTCACCTTATGATGTACCGCAGGAAAGGCTGCAAGCGCGAGCTCCTTGCTCTAGGGCACACCTCGGCGGCACAAGCTCTTGTGAGTTAAGAGCGGCTGCCAACGCTATAAGCTCGCGCTTCTAGCCTTCGCTGCGGTACAACATAGGGTGAAACGAAGTATAGTATGACATCCACGGAGCGCTCACGCGCATACCTTCCACGACACAGGTACAGTGTACTAGAATACTTGGGTAGTGTTGGGACCGGAGCGGCTCGGCAACGGGAGCTCGTAAGGGCGCGTGTATTGTCAGTTCGTAGCGGCGCTGTAGTCGAGTTATCCGGCTCGCGCAGCCCGCCTTTTCTTTTCTTTTTTTTTACTTTGAGCGGTGCACGTGTCGGTACCACCATTTTATACACTCCGTTTCACCTTATGTTGTACCGCAGCGAAGGCTAGAAGCGCGAGCTCATAGCGTTGGCAGCTGCCCTTGGTGCGCGAGAACTTGTGCCGCCGAGATGTGCCCTAGAGAAAGGAGCTCACGCTTGTAGCCTTTCCTGCGGTACGACACAAGGTGAAACAGAAAAGGGCAGATAAAAAATCGGTATTTTCAAATCTTTTCTTTTTTGACATTTGTGCGGTAGGCAAAGCGTTAATGAACGGTTTAATGGGCCATGCTGCAATTGCAGCTTTAAAGGGAGCCATTATTAAAGGCCAACCCACTTTAGAAAGTTCGTGAACAAACAACGAGCTTTGAGCGAATGCAACAAGGCGCTCGTTTTTGTTGAGTTTGTCCGTCCCTTCTCGTTTTCTTCCTCAAGCTTAATTATCTCTACCAACCCGCTCGTTCTGTTCTGTGATAGTCATCGCTAAAATATTGCCTTTCTTCGCTTAATTAAAAAACCGCGCGCTGAAAGCGCGAATGAGGTTGTGCTGATATCGATGCGTAGAAGAATGGCACAGTTGTTTCTGTCCCCTCGTCACTAACTCGACAGCGTGTCTTCGGTGGACTCGCCGGCGCCGCACATCAATACGACTATGTCACTATTCTACGTATCATTTTCATAACGCGGTTTCTGAATCAAGGGAAGAAAGGCAAACTTTTACGATAAATTTTGCGAGCCTCGTTGCCTTTTCGCGAATTGCCGAAATTGTGTTTGCCTTTAAAGGGGCGGTGAACCGATAATCAATTGGAATGTTTTTCACTTTACACGAGCTTACTGGCACTAGTGGGACTCAAGGATACTCACACGGAACGCCACTGGCTAAGAAACTCCTTGGTTGCGGTGTAATTTCAAGGACAAAAGCGATCATTTTCATTCAATCTCTCCTTTGCAAAATTTGATGACGTAACGTGGGGATCGCAGTACACCCCAATGACGACATTTGAATGCGGTTCATCGATTGGACCCAAGCATTGCGTGCGCACTCGATTTGGGATCGTGATAATCACTAGCTCGAGAAGCATTCAGGTAGTAGCCCGTGCTCAATCGCTGCAACGACGATAACAGCCGAGCCATAACAATGTCTGGAACTCAGCGCGTGTCCTGTGCTTTGCCAACCCCAGCGCGTGGATACGATCAACATTGGCGGCATATAATCGGCTCTAGATCACGTGGTCGCTTGTTCTGGCTGCGAGTTGAGGGGTAGAACGCTGCTCGTTTTTCTTTAATTTTATTCTGGGACTTCTATTGCGTCGGGTGGAAAACGAACGCGTGTTTCATAGGTCATTAACGTCAGGCATTCATTCTAAGTGGTATTTGCGCAAAGTACAAACATTTTTGCATTGCCCCTCTAATTATAACTACTTTTTAAACTGCAATTGCACCATGGCCAATTAAGCCGTTAATAAACAAGTTAACTAACAGATTTTGGTTAATTATTGAACATTGCAACGGTTATTCACCATTTATTGTCCTCCGAGCCCTACATATATAATGAAAGACGGCATACACATATCTGCCACATCCTTTTTTTGTAAAATATGTAAAGTTCTGTAAAGAATAAAACAAAAACACCCTGTATGTCTACGTGAACCAGGTACACCCCCTGTGGAACCCTGGGTCTTTCCCTTCGAAGACCCAGCTCAGACGAGACTTACCTGGTTGTCAGAAAGCAGCTGTCGGTTAAATGTGTTGTTATGAGCGTGTAGGTTTCAGATGGTTTGCCCTCAAGAGGATAATGCGCTGCATTGTAACCATGTATGCGCTGCACAATTGTAACCATTATTTCAATGACATGCTGTAAACTATTACAACTTTTTCCTTGCCTGATCTACGTGTGCTCATGTTTTCTGTTCAAAATGATGTGAAATAGTTGCTTTTTTAAAATCTTGTTCAGCATTACTTGTTCAGCCCTCGTTGTCTCAGTTTTTGGACTGAGACAACTTCTGACTGAGAGAAGTTCAATGTTAAAACGCGTGATAAAAATTGTCACGGCTTATAAGCCATTTCTTACAAGTGAACGTCGGATGGTCCTCGGATGGTCGTGGCAGCCATGAAGAAATAGAAGATTCTCACCCCATTGCGACCGTCGCTTGGGTGGTTCGTCGCATAAATGAACACAATAATGAGTGATAAGTGAAGTGAGCTGATTATGGTCAAGAAAAAGAAGACGGGCAGAAAAGAAGACAGAGAAGTTAACCTGGGGTATTAAAAACATACTAAGACAATCTCAAACTATAGTATGTGCCGTTTCGTTCCATTATAAAAAAAATATAGAAAAAAAAAAAACCCTGCTTTTGAGTTTTAGATATTGCTTTAAATATCTAATGTTCGACCTTTGCGACCAAGGAAATGGGCATTTCATTTATAATGCTCACCATCCGACAAACCGAAAGTCGCAGCTAATTCTACGCTGAAACAACTTGTAATCCGCTTCTTTAAAGTAACAATTGTTTTTATGTAAAGGAAAGGTAATGTAGCTTGTACCCTTCAATAGTACATTGAAGCATCATGTTGCAAACGATCGTAACGCAGCGTAATTGATGCCGCGGTACGACCGCTGGCAGGTCGTAGCTATATCAGGAATCCAATGTGCACTCCACCAAAGCGGCACCAAAGATTCATATTTTCGCGCGTGCAGCCGCGCACGCGCACACCTTCCGGATAATGCGCCGGTGTCGACACCTGTCGCGATCCATACCACGCGCTTCAGGCGAGCCCCTCCGGTCCCAGCACTACCCAAGTATTCTAGTACACTGTAACACAGGGCCGGTTCGCGCCACTCAGACTCTACATGTGGGCACAGTAGGCGCGTTCAATTCACCTACACATCCTGCACCGGTTCAGAAGTGTAGCCCCGAGCGCATTCGATTTGTGGGTGCAGCCCTGAGGGTCTGCATCGCGCTGTTCGATTTACAAAAATGTAGCGCCATATCTACACCTGGCGTACACTTTCTGCACTCGCTCGTTTTTGCGGTGTAGGCGGGTGCGTGATAGCCGACGACGATAGCAGACGACAGCGCGAGGAGAAAGTACATTTTTATTCGACTAGGCAGCGCTAGCGCAGCGGAACTGTACCAGCGTCACACTGGCAGCACCCTTCCTACACCGGAACTACACTAATCCCGCCCTGCCCCTACACGTTCTCTGTACTTTCTTCTAAATCGAACGCGCCTAGCGTTTCCGCACTGAAGCCGGGGTTGTACTTCTATCACATCACACCAAAAGCAGTCTGCAAACCGATTCGAACACAAGTCACCACGAGATCCGTGCTTCGAAGGTCGAAGGGCAATGAGTTCGAGGAGAAAATTTGCACGACGCGGCATTCGAGCCACGGACATCGAGGTGTCTGATGTTTGCAGACTGTCTTTTGTATGATATATAAGCAGCGTGAACTCTGTTTAAAGTGGCTGCGCAACGATATTGGGTAGGAACGCTTCTCACTTTACACGAGCTTACGGCACTCGTAGAACTCAAAAATGCTCTAACTCAACACTACTGACCAAGGAGCGTCTTTGTCGCGGTAGAATTCCCAGGATAGAACCGAACCTTTTTTCCAGTGTCTCCTTCGCAAAACTTGATGACGGAGCAGCGGAAACATTGCCAACAATACGACCCTCAGGCGTGCGTCATCAAGCTTTGCAACCCCGCTGTGACGATATTTAAATGTCGCTCACACAGTCGGAACGAAGATTGCGTAGACATTCGATTTTGTCTCGTTTCCACCAATATCTCGACATGCACTCTGGTAATGCTTCGTGCCGAATCTTCAGGATGACGGGAATACCCGAACCTTAAGAATGCGTGGAGTTCAGGCACGATCTGTGTTCTGTCAACCCCAAGGCGTGGCTATGATAGACATTGGTGGCATATAATCGGCTTCTGATCACTTGGCTCCTTTTTTTTTTTTTTTTGGCAGCGAGTAGGGGGGTAAACGGTGTTCGCTTTCCTCTGATTTCTTTCTACGACTGCCATTACGTAGAGAAAAAAAAAACAAGCAACGTGCCTTTCATAGGTCATAAACATCAAAAAAATATTTCTAAGTTGTATTTATCAAAAGTCGAAACATTGTCGCATTGCCCCTTTAACACATCCCATAATGTGTTACCCCTACCCTTGCCACCCTAATACGGTAAAGAGGCGACTTTTTTTCCGCTTCCGTTTTGCACGATATTTTTGTGTCAGGGAACCACTCCTTCGATTATATGTTTCCCCACCATTTTCTCCTCGCAGCGACAAAATAGCAAGAAAAAAAATATCAATATGAAATGTCACGCAAGTTTCGAATAAACGCGATTCATGCCTGTGAAAAGAACTTGAACTTTAGGACTTGGGTGCAAGCTCTTTATAAAAAATCGCATGGCAAAAAACCCAATCGAGCTCTCAACAAAAGCCAGAGAAATGGACTCAATCTCGAAAAAGAAAATGTTCCATACTTTGAAGATTGATCGGTTACCGAAACGCAATCTTCTTGACGGCGGGATTCTAAAGTACCATGGCGCGGAAGATTGTCCGGGAAATCCTATTTCCAACTGTAAAACCGCTCAACACCTCTCGATCAGCAACTTTCTGCATCAAGCTCAAGGAACATAAAAATGCTGGCCAAAAAGGAATAAAAGAAACAGTTTACTGCATTTCAATCATAAACGCCGATATGGGCGATATCTGCAGAGGACTTGGAGAACTGAAACGCTACGTCCCTACCAAGACTCGTCGCGACTTCCTGCGTTGGTCGGCCAGTTGGAATCGGATTCCGAAAAGCGTATACAAAGTCAATCTTGATGTGTAAAAATAATGCCGCGTATATGTCCGAAAGGGAAGGCTTCTCTGTACTTCGTAAACATGTGTGCTTACTTTTACACCGAGATTAATATATAAGAAGGCCAATGTGATGTTGCCGACTCAGTCTCGAACATTCTAGGCAGAATGTTTGAGATACCGAGAGTAAAACATAAGGGAGCCAGCGTAGCCTTACCGACTCACTCAGACTGTCCCTACGACTCTGGCAGTCTCACTCGAGCCAGCTGTCCCGCCGACGACGGAACGTTCGCTTCTGCTGTTTCGACACTTATTCTTTCTTTTGTTTCTGGCGCAAGCTCCCCGATTAAACCTATATTTGCAGTTTATCGCTGGTGAATTAATTTCTATCCGCGACTATATTCATGTAAACACCCGATATTGAAGGAATCCATTAGGACTTGTAGCGCAACGAGTCACAGATTCATTAAACCTCAAGTTTACAAATGAAAAGGGAAGGACACTATATCTTAATTGTAACCCCCCCCCCCCTCTCCGCCCCCCCCCCCCCCCCCCTGAAGTATACCTTCTTTAGTACCTTGACATAAAACAGAGGGATTGCTGCCTCCAACTCTTTAGCCGTTTCTGCAGGATTTGTAGTTTTTTATTCAGTCGGCCATCTGCTCTGGAATTGGAGCGACGCTGTCTTCAACAACGGCACTGCCTCTTGAAAGGAACTAAGATAATATTAGTTTTCATGACAATATTTTTTTCTGCCTAAATTGTGCGTCGCATGGTAAACCAACAGAGGTAAGTAACCCTACACGAGATTGTAAAACTTGATCCTAAAGCGACAAACAAGATTTTCCAAAATGTTTGAGATGAGTGGGACATGTAAATAGTAAAGGTAAATAATTTTAAAGGTACTTTTGTATTAAACAGATAACCGTTTGGAGTCCATGGCCTCAAGAACTCACCATGGCAGATATTGGGCGCCATGGTCAACCTCAGTACGCTGAAGTATTTCGCGAAGTTTAACGAGACTTCTCCTACGCTGCACCATACCTGCAGCAACATACATGACATTTTATAACAAAGAGCTGAACAAATACAAAAACAGTAATCTCCAGTAGAAATATTTACATAGTTTATGATAGTCTATACTTCAAACAAATGAGGTTTGGAAAGGAAATTTTCTTGAAGCCAATCCGGATATTCGAAAAAACGTGTTAAGGATAAAAAATTAATAACAAAAAACACGTTTTAGAGCCGCACCGTATAATAATAATAATCTTTATTTTGGGGTGCCCAAAAACAACCACATTGGTCTTCTTACAGTGTATCTGGTCATTGAATGAATAAAAATATATTTTCGTTTTAAGGAAAATATTTCTGCCAAGCATGGTTTCAGAGCCGCCTGGTTGTGTAGCTGTTGAGGGCGTTGAATTGAAGACGCGGGAAATCTAATCAAGCTAGACAAAGTTAAAATGTCCTTCTTGGACATCGACATACTAGCCGGCGGTTCCATTATGATTCATATAGAAATCATCTAAAAATAACAGACAAGCAAAAATCCTTCCGATCGGCAAAATTCACTAGGTATTCAGAGTTTTAGTTTATAAGCTATATATAAGTCTTTGTTTTTTATTTATTGGGGGTCAAAATCACCGACATCATTTAATCAAAAAAGTCGATTTTCTTCCTTAACCATTAAAATAAGGTACCCAAGGAAGATTTTAAGCGTACATAGTTTTGAACGGTAATGTTGCCCCTATATTTTCCATAAATATGCCACACTGTTTAAACAAATGCTTCGTAACGTCCTGTTCCTTCATAATACTCCCGCGCAATATCGGGCATATTATGTTAAAGGATGCATTTCGTTTCCTCCTCGAATCTATAAACGCTTTTCCGTTCGCTTATCTCTCTCGCCGCTCATACGTGTATATGTGTGTGAGTGTGTACGTGCGCTCGTGCGTGTGTTGATTGTGAGCGGAGGTGGAACGTTTCCCATGCACTTATTTCGCCGTCGACGCGGAATAGTGTAGGGCGACGAGCGTTGTATCTTTACGACAAGGCCGTCGCGATGGCCGGCGTGGGACTCTTTTTCTTCCCGATTTGAGATTGACGACGGCGATTTCTCGGATCTTTCGGACGAACGATCCAGCGCTTGAGGACAAAAGGGAGCCGTGACGTGAATGACGAGGACCGAGAGCCTCGGCCAAGAAAGATTTCGAAGTGGAAATGATCGGAACAAAGCGATGTTTGAAAGCGTCGGCGGTGGCGATTCCCGACTCGTTGATCCTATTGTCAATCTTGATTTGAGCCTGTTCATATATTTAGATTTGTATCTACGTGTTGGAATTTTTTTCTTTTTTCTTCAAAAACGAGAAAAAAATGTAGAAAAGAAAAAGGTCTTGAAGAGATGACTGGATGTTGTACAATTACGTGAACAGGTAACCACAAATTACTATAAACAAATTTTTTTTTTTATTTAATGAGGAGCTCGGACGTAAGACTGCACGTCAAAAGACTCCGGCCAGGAAATCGCAACCAAACAAAACCACGAAAACCCAAGTTACCTAAGGTGATTGTACCGGAATATTGCGTACGCTTTCCTTGAAGTCTGTTAACTAAAACTTGAAACGTAGAAGGAAATGACCGCTTGTCACTTTTCAGGCACACATTATAGCGAAGCACGGTAACGGCAGATCAGACAAAGAATGTGACGCAAATTCTCTTATTTGAGTTGTTCCAGTTCTAAACCCATAAACAGCTGTAATATCGTCAGCACAAGCTTTGACCAGTCAGGTGTGACCTACCCATTAGTTGCACTGCGGACAATGTGAGGGATGCAGAATAATAAAATAAAATACTGAGGCGTATTTTTTTTTGCATGCTTTGGGATCTTGTTCATAATCTGGGTCTGTGTTTTGTAGCCGAGAGTTGCTCGGGCATAACTTTCCTTTCAATAGCAGTGAAGGAACGAATCAATCTTAAGCAGTTTTTACCTGAAAAATTGTGTAGTCGCTTGATGTAACGCAACGAGTGAAGAGCTCGGGTTCCTGTTACACATTACACATAGTTGAATAATCAATTTAGTAGGCAGCACTTTTTTCACTCGGCTAGCATTTCTTCTTTGCTTAATCCATCCCTTTATTTTCCCAATTTATAAAAAAAAAAAACATAAAATCGCTAATGAATGCTTTAGTGCGTAAGCAAACAACGTTTTCGCGCTTTTTCTCCCTGCCACACCACACACACACACACATATTTTGTTGTTGCCAGATTAAAAAAAAAACAAAAAAAAAAACAAAACAGTACAGCCAACCAAGAATGCGATTAACCGACCGAAAAAGAACTTCCCCTCGGACACCCATTAACTGGTTGGGACTCTGTCGTGTAAAGGTTAGGTCTGTGATAACGCATAGTCAGAAAGTACCCTCGGTAAATTCCCCAGCATTGAAAGCGGATAGGAAATAGAAAGCGGAGGGCTTTTCTATTGTTCGCTCACAAAACAGGCTCTTTGATCAAACTTAATAAAAAAAAATGTCAGCGAGCCAAGGTCAATACAGCCAATATTTTGGTTTGTTTCTATGCCGAACATCACAGCTAATTCCATCGAAGTCACCCACCCTGCTATGAAAGCGTAAATACACTCTGCATAACACCAGCTAAGAGCACGGCGAGGTGTATACTCGCCCGAAGTCAAGGCATCGGACTTGTGACCGAAAAGTAGGGACTTTGTTCACTGCATACCAAAAAAACTGCCCCTTGAATATTTGGCCACCTCTCGTACGAAGCACAGATGTCTCAATAACACACGGCCGTATTTCAAAGTAACTTTTCATGAAGGCTCTTTCGCGTGCAACGATGCAGTGACTAAAAAAAGAGTTGGTGCGGCAGCTGGCATTTTTACGCCAACCGCCATGAATATTTTTCCACTGTTCGTGCATCAAGCGAATTCTGCCCGTGTGACACCGTTTGACTTGTGCAGTGATTGCAGCACTCTACGATTTGTTTTGGTAATAATGTAGTGTGAAAGCCTTAATACTCATAAAATGTTTACTATTTATTTATCTAAAATGTACGCACTTTTAATCATTCAGGAAACATGTTCAGGTGTTTTAGTTGATATATTTATCACGCAACTTTATCAAATAAACCAGCTCTGGAGAAGACGGCTTTTCCCACTGGTTTTTGCTTCCGTTATGCCCCTTCCGGTTACTTGAAACTTTTTACCTCTAGCTTATACTTTCGCTTCGCGATGAAGATATGACACTAACCCCTGAATGTTGCGTCGAAATTCTGGGTAAAACTCGTTTGAAAATTCTCTGCGACAGTGCAATTTCAAATTTAGTCGCAAATCGACAGAATATTTTTTGCTCCACGATACTAATCGGAACATGTCAATTGGGATTGACGTATTCAAACTCAACTATGGAAATGAGTATTCGCTCAAAAAAAAAATATATATATATGGAATTACTTCTAAAATGTTTGAAGTAAAGTACTAAATTAAATCGTTGACGGACGTATAGACCGACACGCGGAGCGGCTCTGTTTAACAACACGGCCGGAAGGCCGCGCATGCGCGGGAGCTATGTGGGCAAAAGCGGCCCTGCTCTCTCTGTCATCGCCATTGCGTTGTGTGGCGTGCGCTCGGTGTTGACGTTGTAGGGACGCTTCTAGCTTTATTTGTGCGTCGCATTTTTTGACAACGTATGTCTTAAGCTCTGCCCGACTATTTGAGCTCGCTAGCCGAGCCTGAACGGCAGCGATATTGAGACAAACTGTGCGTGGACTGCGTTGCCTTCGAGGATCCGTACGCCGCAAACAAGGACTGCTGGACTTCCGACGTGAAGTTGCTGCCACCGAAGTTGACGGCTCACGTCGTCGTTTATTTAGTTTTTTTTTTGCCAAGCCAGTTCACGGCCGACACGGTGCAGGCGTACAAGTCTCTCGAGGCTTACGATTACTTCGAGTCAGTTTCCGCACTGCCGGCGGGATCAGCAGACTGCGGAAGTGTATTTATTAATTGATTAAATACACACAGCGTCTTCAAGTCAAGCTATCATATTGTTCCTATATACCCTCATGACCGCAAGGAATGACAAGCGGTAACGCTGTCTCCGTTGTTGCAACCGGGCGATGAGGAAGAAGAGAAGCGGCGGGAGCTCATGCTTTTTGTAATTTTTATCAGTCTGAAAAACGAACAGTAAAGGAAAAGGTCGCACCGACCGATTTGTCTAGCGTAATTGCCTTCGTATTCCTTGGTTCCTCAACATCCGTATTCCTTGGTGGTAACACGTTACAAGTAACGGCGTTACCAGCAACGCGTTACTTTTTTCAGTAACGTAGTAACCTACGCGTTACTTTTTCGACACAGTAACGGGTAATTTACTTACGTTACTATTTCAAGTAACGTGGTGACGCTACTCGTTACTATTTGCCAAGTGTTAAAGAAATTACACTTCAATTTTTTCCGTGTTTTTAGGCGTGAAGCCATGTAAATTTTTGAGTTTTCTGCGTTTTTCCTTGCCGTTTTTGTTGTATCTCGGTGAAACCGTAAAAAGAGATAAAGTAGTCATGTTCAGTTTCTGCATGAGCTTAGTGTTTCTTGATATATGAGCTTATGCATACCCGTATTGTCAAAACAGTAAAACGTGTTAAATCATAATTTAAAATAACGCAGAAGTAACGTGCGTTACTTTTTATAGGTATCGGTAACGCGTTCCTTTTATTTTTGGGTAAAGTAGCTCGGTAACGCGTACCTTTTATTTGCAAGTAGCGAGTAACGTATTTCATTACTTTTTTTTCGGTAACGCCTACAACACTGCCGTTCTTTCGCCAATCCCCTTCTGCTTGGCAGCACGGGCGTAGCGACCCTCCGGCGAGTGCTTGGCCGGTGCTTTGTGCGCGAACACCGTGGGAACAAAATCCGGGTGGTCTCGATCAGACGACGGTTTAACTGCACACAAGCAAGCCTTCGGACGGAGACTGAAACTTAAGCCTTATTTGCTCCAAGGAAGTGCTTGCCGCACAAACGGTCGTTCGCGCGAGGCGACCATTCTTTTCGATCCACGGATAATAGAGAGTTTTAGTAATACGTATAGGGGAAAACGCAAACCCCCTCCGTTAGCGTTAACGTTGCGTCGACGGAACGTTACGGAGCGCGTCGAATACGCACTTTTAGTACAGCGGAAGAAGAACGCATACGTAAAGACTTGTAGCGCCATCTAGATGTGCTCCTGTAAACTGCTTCAAACAATCCAAGGCGGGTATTTGGTCAAGACAATCCAAAGCCCCAATTCTCCTCGCTTTGTTACGGAAGTGCCTGTTTCCGTGTGCCTGTTGTGTACGTGTTTTGTCTTCTCTTTTGTACCGACCGCTCGGTAAACACCTTTTTGGGTTCGAAGGCGTCGCCAACGTACTTGGCTATCGACACCCATCTTTGTGGATGCTCGAAAGGGTTCGTCCCGTTGACTTCTTTGAGGAGGTTGATGTCATCTTCAATGGTGAGGTGAACCCGTACAATGCGCGTAGCACTTCCGCTGGTTTGCCTCACCGCTGCCATTTTTCAAACTGGACTAGTCTCGCGCTCTCCCGTGCGCGACGAGAGCAACGAGATGGCACGCAGGGGACCGCTACGTACGTTCGCAAAAAAATCGATAGCGAGCGCACATACGCAAGGCTCGCCGCAGTACGTACGTATGGCGCATGCGCAGTGTGGAAGATGCAACGTTAACGTTAACGTATGGGGTCTGCGTTTGTCTCCTATACGTATTACTAAACCTCTGTATTATCCACCTTCTGTGCCTTTCGGAGTCTGCCGGGAACTTGTGGAAACTCACTCCGCTACTTGTCTTGTACCTTTCGGCGCAATTAACGGCAACAGAGCTTCGCGGCATGCTGAATTGCTATGACGCCCAGGCGAAACGTGCGCCCTTCTGGCCACACCACCCGGCTCCGGCGCGATCGCAGCGCCGCCGTAGCTCCGTGACGTCAAGCCTGCGTGTCGGTCTATATGCAAAGTGCCATTTACGTCTAAGTTTATATATTGTTTCGGAAAATTAATTGTTTCAGATGTTCAGACGTGCAGCGCGTGCAATTAAATTCACCGCATGTTTTTGGCTACTTGAATAATATAAAAAAAAAACGTAATATATTGAGGTGAAAAAAATGAAAGCCGTTTACAACTCTCTGTAACGCTGAATTAGAGCGCAGTTCCTGAGGAGGAGTAGGGGAAGGTACGAAGAGGAGGCTATGCCCCTCCTCTCCGTAAAGGAAAAAATCTCTCCCCCCCCCCCCCCCCCTAAATTTGGCGGAAAAAATTTTCTGATAAATTTACCGTGGAAATTTTCCGCTAAATTTAGCGGGGAAATTTACCCATGATCCGCCACGCGGTTATGCCGACGGCGACGCCGCTCAAGCCGGAAACGGGCGCCTAAGAGCTGCGCTCTAAAAACCTCTCCAATATTTATTATGTTGCTGCAGTCTACAAAAACTCTTTGGTATTACATAAAGTTCCTTCGTTTCAAATATAGAGCTCCTGTAAAACACTGAATTTTGGCTTATCCTACCACTCAGATGGGGAGAAAATGATGTCGTCATTCGTAACTTCAGTCGCACTTTGGCCTTTTTTTTTCAAGACCTTTTGTCAGACTACAGTCATAGTTGTATGAGATGCAAGGTACCACGGAGCCTGGAACGCGTCTCCGACTTGTGTGTTTAGCGTCCTATGCAGAGCGCAAGTCGTCGTCTGCTTTCGGCACTGGGGTTTTGTGGTGACGTCACAACAACGAGCTCCGATTCGCTCTGATTGAAGGAGAGTGGGTAGACCTCAGAGCAAGCTTCCTTGAAGTCTACCCACTATCCTTCCATCAAAGTAAATCAGAGCTCGTCCTCTTTCTGACGTCACCGCACCTCCTGCCCAAAAAGCAGGCGACGTCTTGCGCTCCGGATTCCGGCCACGCATTGAAAGTGGTCCCGAAGTGGCAACAAATGACGTCACTAAATGCCGACTTTCATGCTGTCGGATGCCCCGATCCTGGTGGTTGGTCGCAGAAACTCCGGGAAAAAAGCAGGACCAAACGCTAGTGGTGTCATGGCGTCCCCACTCTTGGCTGCCGAAGCTTCCATACACTCTCTCAAGCTGGAGAGCGACCTGCAGAGGAACGTGCGTCTGCCACGTTCATTACCACCGCTGTGACACCACCAGGGTCGCGGCCGGCGCAAGCGTAACACGTTTATGACGTCATAAAGCAGAAATCGAGGAACAACGTTTTGGACGCGTCAAAGACACCAGTTGAAGACGTGTTCCAGGCACCATAGCGGTACCAAAGAGGAGAAAGAAAACAACAATGAAAATATTTGGATACGAACCATAAAAAAATTGTATTCCCACTTCAAAATAAAGCAAAGATACAACATAAACGTTTTTTTCTTAATTTGATAATATAAGTTAGGACTGATCACTAAATATCCTAACCCATGTTGGTGAAGTACAAAGCGCATACTACCCACTTGTTTTTGTCAATCACAGGGTTCTCGAAGTTAATAGAGAAGATATCAGCAATGATACTTTCGCTCTAACACCATTGCAGCACGGCAAACTTTTGGAGTAATTTTCATTCAATGACATTATGCGATCGGCGAATCAGCTTGCTATCATAGCTATAAGCCTCGCGCGTGCACCGCACTGCGCCAGGAGTGGCTCGGCGCCGATTGGCTGATCAGTTAATGTCGATAAAAAAAAAACGATATTAAAGCTTGCTTTATGGCAGAACAACTTTGTCGCACTGAGCGCTTTGAACAGAATAAAAAAAATATGTCTCCGCTAAACGAGTCTGCCAATTTTATTTGCAAGTTTTTTGCAGGCGCTGCGTCCCACTTGACAAGATTTCAAGGGGCCCTCTTTTTACCTGGCGTTAAACGCATCCTTGTTCCGCAAGTCCTCGAAATAAAGGGGAAAGTCGAAACCGGTTTTCTAGCAACGCTAAAAACGAGTGCGCACGTCCTCGATTCTTGAGTCATTCTTCCTTCCAGACGTTTCTCGAAGAAAGGTTCCCCGATGTTGTTGAGGGCATCCGCGCACTCATGCATTATTGGTCGGTGCACGACACGTATCTCGAGGATTTAGTAAGGCGCACTTTTCGATGAGTATCATTTATATGGATGATGATCGGCAGATTGTAACCCCAAGTCTACAGTCCCAGCTGAACTCTCAAGCTTTTCCAGAATTGGCGTGGTATGCAGACTGTGCTCGGTAGCTCTGCACGCTTCCGTATTGTAAGCCTTGGAAAAATTTTGATCACCGTCCGACTGAATAGGGGCTTTTGATTTGAGTAATCTTAGTATCGTCCTTTATATTCATCCCTTGGAAGTGGTTATTATGTCCTCGGACACAAGAACGGTGCCTCGAAACTTTAACATTTTCATCGGCGTTAAATTTAGAACCTTTTTGGTTTGCCGAAATCACCCTACTCAATTTTGCAAATGAGAGGGGCGCGTATTTTCTACGGTGCAGGATTGAAGGTTGTCTAGCAAACAAGTCAGGAAAGATCCCTTTGATTCTAGACTAGAGGAAAGGCATAACCTGTTCAGTGAAAGGAAAGGCATGTAGTTCAGTTGTCGTTGATGAATTATCTTGGCGTATCAAATTAAAAATCATTAATATTTTACCCCTTGTCACCTTTCTGCTCAAAATAATTTATTGCGCAAAAAACTGTAGCTAGGTGAAGCCAAACTAAACAACTCAACATAAAAAAGAAATTAGACAATAAAACTAAATGCTCTAGAAAACAACCTAAGCTCAGCCGACTTCTTGCATGTAAAATTGTTGAAAAAGGAATGCCTTCGAAGTTGAAATGTTTTATTGCATCTTATAGCCGTTAGGCGAAACATTCGTTAAAAGTTAATACGAGGCTTTACGCAAACCAACATATAGGTCTGCCAAGTTGAACCATCGCTGTCTTCTCAAAGTTAGGAACTAAGCATTTGCCAAGCAAGTTTACGCGATTGAGTTCCGGTAAACAAACATTCTTTATTTTTTTTTCTACCCGGACGTCTAATCCCACCCGAACACTTCGGTTCACTTTCGTGCGTTTTTGCACGTCGCAAGCGTTATGATCATGCGCGAAATAGCTCGAGAAACGTTAAGCACAAAACACACACACACACACACACACACACACAAAAAAAAAACAACGCACGAGCATGATTCGAGTGATAATTTTTGAGCCGATATTTTCGAGCCGATAATTTTTAGAATGAAATAAAAACAAGACGGAACTAATAGATTCAAGAGCACGAGCATGATTAACGAGAATCGCCACCGGGTGAAATGTTGGAGCGAGCCCCTGACAAAATATGTTCAACGCCCCCGATACACGCAAAAGAGCGGACGCGTGTCACCGAAACCGCTCCAACGACTGCAACACAATTACCAGTAACAGAGATATTGGTATTAGTGTCACCCAAAAGAAGGAGAGAAAAAAAGCGAAGAAATAGAAACAAAGAAGTCACGAGAAAAAGATTAAAAATGTCGGTTTCAAGTTTATCAAACTGCAGGGTACCAACAACATGTTTGTGAAGGAACAAAGCACGAAGGCGGCGCCAATCTCACGCCCCTGGGCTGTTGTATACGTATGAAAACAAGAGAAGTAGGAGAAAAAAAAATGAAGTACGGATAAGGTTATTGCTCGAGTCAGTGACACCCTCTTTTGACCCCATTCAAAGTTGGAGCGCAAAACGTAAACGCTGCTAGCAGTGATAAAAACGAAAATTTCTTTCAAAATAAATCCAAATAATTGATATTAAAATGTGCGGCCGGTAACAAGAGTCGCTTACAGAATTTATTTTAGAGTCATTGATACTTGCATTAGTAATAAGAACCTAGGCTTTTTGTTTTTTTTTCATTTTCGTATTTTTTATATAAGACACCGGTGACGCAAGTCCGCACAAAAATCAAGTCAGAAATTAGTGTACACTCAAACGAAACAGTTGTCGGGATTACGATTTAGACTTATTAAGCAAACTGGAGACTTATTTTAAGCGTCTTTTTATATTTGTTTTCATTCGCGCAAGTATATCTATCAAAACAAGGTGCATTCAGCCTGCGCGTCAAGGTACCAGTACAGGTTTTTGAAAAAAAAAAAAAAAATAACACTACACCGAAAATAGCGCTTCCCGTGGCAAACTGGTTTCTACAGGACGTAAAGTCTTCTGATGTGATGATTTATGTAACTTTTAATCTCAGTCGGGAAGGATTCGGAAAATCGCGAAGTCGGGGGCATATGTTGCATCTGATTGCGATTTCATTCGGCGGTATCCCTATTTCTTTATAGCGCTGTGAAGACTCAGATTTCATCAATTCAACTTAAACACGCCTATCGCTTCTGATAATGTCAGAAACATCAACAGCGCGTGTGAAAACTAGCGGGCTCCGGTGATGTCTCGAAATTCATATCGTTCTGACAAATGGAACTTATTCTCCCGTTTGCTCGTTCTTCGTCATTCATTGCGCTTTGGTGTTCAACCGTCAAAGTAGGGCCTTAACTCGCCGAGACCTTTTACCCCCGCTTTAAAGAAACTCGTAGACACTGACCAGTGACAACCGTGAATCAGCAAAATCCAAAAACCAGCAAAACACTCCAAACTAAAAAAAAAAAAAAAAAAAATCAAAATGTTGCGCGGAGTTGGCTTTCCCTCAATCTCGTCTAGAGTGCGGGGAAGCCCTACACCTCGTACTTAGGAGACTCGTTTGCCCGCTTTTCCTCACCCGTCAGGAATTGGGCTCTTCCGCGCATTTTTTATTGATGGCGCTTCAAACTGCGGACGAAAATACGGTCACACCTATACGTAATGCCCAAGACACTCTGAAGACACTGTCTGAGACTTGTTTCTTCCTTGTGTGACCGTGTAGATATGTATATATGCACATATTTGCACAAATGTACACGCGTACATGTGAACACGTACACATACATGTGTATATATGCGAGAAGCAAACATGCTTCTAACACTATAGGGGCGCGTCCTTGGATTGTTACCTGTCATCGTGCCTGCACCGAACGCCGCGTCTTTCGTTTAATGAACAAGCAGTGTGACTCTGGCTTAATGTTTCGTAACGGTCACGGCGCGTTCACCCCGAACGCGGTCGTATTGACTCCAACGGGCATAAGCAACGCAAACGGTAGAAAGCACTTTCGCAGATTAGAAAGTTCCGAATTCCCCTTGAGCGACCAACTCAAACATTTAAATCTCCTATAGTAACTCACAGAATGAAAACGAAACGGCGTGTTTTTTTGTTTTTTTGTTTTCGAACGCCGCCTCTAGTACGCATTTGTTGCCCTTTCGCCGACCTTTGGCTGCGCATGCACGCTCAAAGTTCACGAGACGCCAAAGCACTATCGAAGGCAGGAAGCTGGCACCGGAGGTGGAGCAACCGAAGATCCTTCCTGCCGTTCTCGCCTTAAAAAAAAATTATATATATATGTGGGGTTTGTAGCTACCAACAGAAATACCTATAAAGTAACCAAAAGGTTATCTCATAAAGGAGCCGTGAAACCTAGTAGCGCGGTCCCCACATCTCCGCAGCAATATAGGCGACCTTTTGGGCGGCATTAGCATAACTCGGGTGAATTAATTACCTCCGTCGGTGCCAATGATCGACTACCGTGTCTCACTCCCTCGATTATAGCAGAAGAGAAAACACACGTACGAACGTGAGGACACAGGCCGAGAGAATTTATAAAAACTCTCTTAATGAACTGATACGTCCCCAACCAAAATGCCTCCCGTGCCGGCATGGTAAGAAAAGGTCCAGACGCTGGGTTCCGGACATACATGGGTAAATTACTTTCAAAATGTAATTTAATTACAATTATAATTACTTAGCTCCAAAAGTAGTTTAACTACAATTACAATTACTACTACGCGAAAGTAGTTCATTGCAATTACAAATTACTTTTCAAAAGTAATGCAATTACTTTACAATTACTTATTTCTGAGAGTTACCCCCCACATTGGGCCATATAACTGTAAACGACTTATATGGCCGCTGTATAAATGTCACGCATTGCACTTTACTTTTATGAAATTTGTTAAATGGATTATAGAACTTAATAGTTTGGAGTAATGAACTCCTGCGTTCATATATTCTCAAAACATAAAAAATGGCGACAAAATTCACAGGTGCGAGGTGAATCTCCTTAGAGCTTATGCAAATGGTATCCAAGTCAAACCAAGAAAAAATAAACTTAAAAATAATACAAGGAAACAAATATGCAACAGTACTGGTATCATAAAACTCACGGAAAAATGGCTAATAAGAGAAACTTGTAAACGACGTCAAACATTTAAAGGATACGACAACTTACGAAAACATTTCAGCCACGATAATTCGCTTCCTCTCCCTGTCTGTGAACTTGATACATGCCGGATTTGGGTAACCGTAGCACACGAACTGTGGTCGCTTTCACAAAACTAGTGTCACAATAGTAGCAACTCTATTGCCAGGGATTCTGGGTTAATTCAGTGCACGGTAACACCCAAAAAGCTCCCGAGATAAATAATAAATTTAGGACCGTCATGTAGCTAATCAGTAGGATAGCAATGATTGTATCGATGTTATGCGTCTCATAAAGAATATCGATTTGAATTTAGCATGGCAAGAACAACCTCGAAAAATTCATGATACACTGCAAACGACTTTATTTTCGCGAATTTCGCGAATCGCCTACAATTCGCGAAAAAAAAAGTAAACACATTGGAATCTATATCGCGACCGCACCGCGTCGCGAAAATTAGAATCCGCGAATTATTCCAAAACTGCGGCCCCTTGGACGCCTCGATTTCACGATTTACTTGGGCGTGTTTCAGCTGGAAGATATAGACGAGCTAATATTATTATTTTTTTTATAACTGTAAGTATTATTCAAAGTAACAAGAAAGTTGCCTACCTGCAAGTGTTTCCGCAAATTGGAGGTCGCCTTTCGGTTTATTGAATTTGTTTTCAGAAACGGTGCGGAGAGTTTGCTCCTCACGATTATAGTTTTTTACATTGGTGCTAATCTGTTTAGAGAATTTTTCGCAACAAGGCCCCGGCAGCCTTTCCTTTTCCATTGTAGATAAGACTGTTGCAGCTTCTCAATGCAATGCAGCACTGCGCGCCTCGGGACGGTTCCACAGGCCAAGACTAGAGGACAACGCGTGGAGGGTCACGATAGAGGTGTAAAAACAAAGTGCAAGCCAAGCCCTCTATAAAAAAGAAGCCTTCAACGAACAACAAATGTAAAAACAAGCTCCCTACAGCTAAAGCCGCGGTTTGTAGGTTTTGGAATCTCGTCCAATCAGGCTGACAAACGGTTGAAAGGGTTAGGTAGAGCGAACACTAAATAATGAAGATTTATACAAAAAGGTAGACGAGGATTGGGAGAAGGAAGAGCAGTGTAGCAACAACAGTTGGAAGTAATGCGGGGTGAGTCGTATTAATGAGACCTGCTGCTTCTTTGCTTCTTCGCCTCGATGTTAGAGTAGCACGACTTACTGTTAGTGGTATTAACATACGAGATAGAGGAGAAGGAGGTGAAAAACTCATAAAGAAAAGAGAATAATTTCATGAACAAAAAAGTTCCAAACTTGACTGAAATATGTAAGCGAATATGCTAGCGGCGAAGACGCGTAAGGAGAACCTCGAACCTCCCCGCCTCGACCGGATGATGTGATCGCAGCCAACCAGCTCGACTTCGACCTCCGATGCCCCCGTGTGGGAATGAGAAATAAGAAAGACCCCTAGAAGCAGGAGCAACAGGAAGCAAACGAGACGAAGAGTCAGATTTAACTAAAACAGGAACGAAAACGGACGCGAATGTAGCCCTCATTTATCAAATTATTTTTCAAATTCTTCATTAAATCGTTTTACAGTCTACAAATTCCTTCATTCCGTTCTATCCCAGCCCTCTTTCCCACCCCTCTTTTCCATTTTTTTAGCAGGTTGGGAGACGCTCTCTCCCCTGTCGCTTTGGCTGTGCTGTCGTCTCCGTGGCCAGGGGGGAAAAGCGCCGCCGCCGCAAAATCTTGCAAAAGTAATTGTAATTGTGCCTGAAATTTAGCAATTACTGACGCTAGAAAGTAATTAAATTACAATTACAATTCCTTTTAGCCAGAAGTAATTATTACAATTACAAATTACCAGGAAAAGTAATTAAATTACAGTAATTTAATTACTGTAATTGAATTACTACCCAAGTATGGTTCCGGAGAGCCAAGACCGGGGAAGCATCGGAGAAGTCGCCGATACACGTCCTATCCCTTTCGCGGTTACGGGCGAGTCCCTTTCCCGAAAGCAGGAAAACAAGAGGCGAAACTTCCTCGCCTGTCAGCAGTGATCCGCGTCCGAGCGGGGGGAACGGAAAGAGGCACCCCCGAGAGAAAGAATGAGCAGGGGGGGGGGGGGGGGGCCTAAGAAAGGGGATTGTCCGCTGCACGAACAGATCAGAGCTCACGGCGAAGGAGGCCCAGCGTTCCGACCCGCGGTCATTACCACAGCCATCGAGGAATTGACACCACAGGAATCCCCATAATATGTATATATATGGGCGGTTTCATTTGGATTCAGGCAACGAGGAGCAGTCGTATTTTTTAGATGCGGAGCATCTCTTGCTCGGGTCTATGTCCCGCGGCGTCGTAGTCCGCACTCACACTACGTATGCGCAACTCTCCTCCTTCCCTCTCTCCAACAGCTGCGCGTTGCTCTCTCCGCTCTCTCTCTCTACCAGCTGCGTGCACTTCGCGTGCGTTCGCTTCTACTCACACCGCGCGCGTATGCGCAACTCTCCCCCTTCCCTCTCTCCAACAGCTGCGCGTTACTCTCGCCACTCTATCTCTCTACCAGCTGCGTGCACTTCGCGTGCGTTCGCTTCTACTCACACCGCGCGCGCATGCGCAACTCTCCTCCTCTAGTCTCATCTCCTTCAAGTGTGAATATAAGTAGCGGTAGCGCGCTGCGCGCGTTCAGTTCACCACTGTTGACTCCACTTCACTCCATTCTTCCGATGAAGTGTGATGGAAGCAACAGTCCCGTCAGTTAGTGGGTTGGCGCAAGCAAGCGTCAGCACCACCCCACAAACTAACAGCAACGCTACGTCCACTGAAGACAAAGCTGCGCAGCGAAGGGCACGCGACGCTGAGCGCAAACGCTTGAAGCGAGCGGCAGACCCTGAACTAGGGCAACGAGAAGCGGCGTCCATTCGTCAACGTCGAGCGGCGGATGCTGAACTACGACAACGTGAAGCAGCGGCGGTTCGAGAACGTCGAGGAGCAGAAGCTGAGGTTCGGGACCTTGAAGCTCAACGTAAACGTACGAAGCGAGCGGCGGAACCCGACCTTTGAGAACGGGAAGCCGCGTTGGTTCGTGAACGTCTAGCAGCAGAACCTGAGGTTCGGGACCGTGAAGTTCAACAACGTTACTAACACCGTTAATAACACCGTTAATAACGATCCGCGATGCTCCGCATCACCCCATGGTTCCCCTCAGGAAAATGGTGTAATTTGTTTTTTATTTTGCCTCTATTTTTTATATTTCGTGGCACATGTTCCAACAAGAACAGCCCTTTTTATTTTAATGTCCTGACTGTTTAGTTTCTGAGAAAAAAAATCTCAAAGAAGCGGGAATGAACGACGACGTTTTGACGATTATCGTGTGTGACGTCTTTGAATCACTCTCAATCTCAAACTGTTCAGAAAAGAAGGTACATATTTTTTTAGTGTGATATGGAATGAAAATAGGTAAAACGATATTCTAACTACTATTTATAATTCGTCACTCCAATTTTTGTAACAATCCCCAAAAATGCCACCGCGAACAACTGGAACCTAAATTCCGGATTTTTTTTTTTAGTCGACTATGTTTAGTATTGTTTTTAAAATAATACAAAGTGTAGAACCTTTCATTACCTTCCAAATTAAACAAAGTTTGGGCCTTTATTATGTAAAAGTAGTGAGAAATAAATTATAAAACTGAGAAGGTTTTCACTTTTTGTTAAATTTCAACACGCTGTAAAAAAAAAAAATAATAATAATTTTTTTTTTTTCGCATCGCGTTTTCTTCACACCCTTCTTTTACCCAGAATACATTCCGTTAGAGGTGTTTCCACTGGTTTTGAGTTTTAAGCCTCTAAATATACTAAACAAATAGCAAATACCGAGAGGGGGTTTTATCGATTTTCATGTGTGGTCAGTGGCATTTTTCAACCACTCTAAATTTCAAAGTATTAAAAAGAGAGCTTCTATACTTTTTTATTGTGATATATATGCAAGTCGGGAAAACAACAAGAAACAACCGTCCGGTGTTGCTGCTTTCCCCAAGGGCTTTTTTTTTCAGTTATATATATATATATATATATATATATATATATATATATATATATATATGTATATATATTAGCGCTTACTTTCCTAAGCATTTTATGCAAATTACTGACAAATAAGCTAACGAGGTGACATATAGTCTTGACTGCCAGTTGTCAAAGACACCTGAGATTCTTTTCGGAATTTCTCTAAATCGTTAGATAATCGAAAATAACGTAAAAAGAAAACCCTGAAAGCAAACCAGACGGCTGGAACATGATTGGTTGCGTATTACGAAACGCATTCCAGCGGTCACCAACCGCACCGCTAAAATAAAAATAAAAAAAAAAATGAAAAATGTAAAAACAAAAAACTTGTGTGAGCTCTTTTTTGCGAGGGATAATTTGTCGGGAACGAAACATGGGCTGCTTACGAAATATTTTCCTAATAAACGTCCCGTTAAGACTGCTTTTTTGCAACGCAAGATATTTTTCCCCGCTATCAAGGCCTTGATTTACGACGCCCGTGCAATACGCTTTCTTTTACCGTTATATTTCGGGTTTTTTCCTGTTTCAGTTACTAATATCTCAAATTCCTGTAAGCAGACTGCAGAGCTGTTCCAGTATGGAGTGGAGTTAAAGAGTAGCAGCTAGCGCTATGTAATTATTACCGCTGGCACCTCGTCAGGCAACCTGTTTGCCTTTAGTGCCAGCGGACCGTTCAAGTCGAATTTGTATTTGAATTGAAAAAATAAAATGATTGATTGATTGATTGATTGAATGATAATGGTTAGACTGAGAAATATTAAAATCGGTAGTTGCAGCCGGCTCGCCTAATAAAGGGTCAATATAAGGTTACCCGCGATGGTCTATTATCTTTAACGAAATTACAGGAGGACGCCTAGGCTTGGCCTTTACGAGTGGAACGCGATAGCTAAATACAGACCGCCGCTCGTTCTGAAGCCGTGCAAGCGCGTCTTCGTGGCCTCGGCAATAAATAATTTAAAAAACACGTCTGCGTGACATAGTTGGCACCGTGTCTGGCTCGTAACCGAAGGTTCGTGGCTTCGCTCCCGCTCCGGCAAAACACCTCCAGTTTCCTTTAAGGCTAATAAATTAGTTATCAATAAATCCTGATTTTCACGTCCCCCGGCATCGACCCCGACGCCGGCTTTTCTTCGACACAAGCTCCTTAAAGCTGTCGCTTTACAGAACGCTATCATGAAAGCACCCCGAGATATATTTTGTGCACGCGGCGGATTAATCAAAATAAGCTACCGTCAAGTTTGAGGTGCTACACCAAGAAGAGAGGGGAGCGGGGAAGGGCGCACATGGACCTTTTGCTTTGTGTAGAGGTGGCAGACAGTTATTGATAAAAGTAAAGCAAACGCAGACAAGCTAGTGAACAAACTTCGTAATGATAAACCCGAGCCCGGGGATAAATGAAGAAAAACGGGCAACTGGACACATTGTCAGAGCTTACGGAGAGCTATAGTTCCTAAGAACGCGTCTCCGACTGGTGTTTTTACCATGTCAAAGAACAAAAAAGTGGTGTCTCGATTTCCACCCGATGGCGTCATGCAATTTTCACGCTTTCGCCTGCCGCGATCCCTGGCGGCGTCACAGCAGCGCTGGTGGACGTGGCAAAAGCCTGTTCTGCCGCAGGTCGCTCTCCAGTTTTGACAGTTCACGAAAGCTTCGGCAGTCACGAGTTGGGACGCCGCGACGACGGCCACACTCGCGCTTGCTCGAGTTGTTTTGCTCGAACTTTTACGACCAACCGCCAGGATCGCGACTTCCGACAGCGTGACACACCGGCTTTTGTGACGTCATTTCGTTGCCACTTGAGGACTACTTTCGATGCATGGGCGGAAAAAGACGCTAAACACACCGGACGGAGAAACGCGTTCCAGGCGCCATAGTGAGGGCTTAAAAAACGCTGGGCAACCAGAGTTCGAAGCATCTTATTGTTGATCGGCAGCTTGCGGCATTATTGGATGCAAAGAAAGAAAAAAAAAAAAAGCATTGCAAAGTGTGAGCCTAAGAAGCCGGACCCTACGTAAGCTCTCGGCGTCTATGGTATAGCGTCAGGCCCTGATCTGGGAAAGAGTGAGGGGTAACGGTGGTCAGCGGTGAATATTATCCTATCGCGTGTTAGAACCTCGTCGACGGGAGATGGAGGCAGACCAAAGAATAGGGAGAGCTTTAATGCGCTCCGGACGCGTACGACTACAAAGGGAATAACAGTGTCACGCGGATAGTGGCACAAACATCACGTGGACGTTCTTTTTTTTTTTTACTAGGACGGTTCAAACGCGCCTTTTCTCAATAGTCGCACTTGATAACAGCGTGATGTTTTATTGCTGAAGCGGAATCATCATCGCGTAGCTTGCTACACTTCGTTAGCGTGTTAGACGCGAGTCCCTATAATAATGCAGGTAGACATTGAGGGAGAAAAGAAGGCGAGAACGCGCGGGTACACCAAAGCACCGGGCTCTGATGGGAAGGATTAGTGGGTCGATGCGAAGGTCTCTACCCGATATTCGAACGCGCTCGATTCGCGAAAGCCGGCGCCCGGCGTCTGGCGTTCGAGCCTGAACGCCCCTCAAACGGTGCAGTGGAGACAAAATTGGCTAGCTTTGGGTCCCCCCCCCACTAATCCCTCCAACCAGAACTTGGTATTTCGACGTCTCCGCGCGTTCTCATCTCCTCTTCGTCCTCTATTTCTACGCGTGTAGACCAACTTTACTCTCCGACGTCACGCCATTCCGGTAGCGCTGCTGTCGGTACTGCAGTACCGACAGCAGCGCTACTGGAATGGCCTGACGTCTGCGTTTGCGCATGCGCAAACGCAGACGCACTCCATTGCTCTATTGTTTTGGGATCGCTGCCATCGTGGTGCTAAGTGCAAAGCGGGCGCAATCGGTAATCGTTATGGTTCATAAATGCCACTTTCTGACCACAAAAAAACGCTCTCATTAAGATTAGGCAATACGGTTCGGCTCTGTAGCAAAATTTATAAGCATTTCCGGAAGACGTCAAAGCCGTTTAAGTTTCGTTGCGAACTGAAATGCAGTTCCTCCGGAGAGGCACTCACCGAGTGACCCTAGGTCTAATGGTCGGCAAAAAAAAGTCTGACTGGAAAATATTCACTGAACTCAAACCTGATTGTGTTTCTAGCGTTCTTCTCCGCTCGCAGGACGAGACGATGAGGCGTTTTATTGCTTTTCAATGGTTTTGGGAAGTGCCGCGGAGCTCGGTGGCCACTCAGGATCGAAGTATTCAATGCTCCCATTGTTTGAGGGCTCGAGAATATCTGCGCGTACGAGAAGAGGGGGAGGCGACAGATTGAGGGTGTGACTCTTTTCTCTGCTTGTTGCCAACGAGCTCGCAAAGGCAAATCGACACAAACGCCATTGCGGCAGTGTAATGGACCAACGGATCCCACACCATAAGCCATACTAGTGTAAGAGGACGTAACGTGCGAGTCAAGCGACAGTGAATTATAGACAGGTACAAATATTTGTGGGTGCCTCTGATGGCAAACAATGAAGTTTTTGAACTTGCGAAATGCAAAGTACCATTAGTTAATAAAAAGTGTACCTAAAATACAGTTACGTTTGTCAAACAAAAAGTATCTAGGTTTGTATCTTAGCTACACATAAGCTAAAAACCTCCCAAATTCCACTTACCCGTGTATTTTATAACCAAGCTCGAAAGGTGCACAACCCCCTCCCTACACGAATCAAGACCTGCATTGTTATACACCGTTTAGATTGAGCCTGAAGGTCAATATAGCAGGCGTTATACCTGTGACCCAATCAAAACATTTCTGTCTCGCGCATTAGCAATAAACTGAGAAAGCAAACTCACAAAACCAACATGCAAAACGACTAAAAAATATTAGGTTTAACAAGGGCGCAAAATCTATTCCCGTGTCCCCTTACAACTGAGCAACCTCGCACGCCAAGCTGACAGAATGCTCCGATAAACTCGTCTTTTCGAAAACACAGTATTTGTTTAGATAGCACCTCCTGGCGTTGTTACTAGTCGCGAAGAAGTCGGCGAAGAGGCGTATCGACGCCCACAAAGGAAATTAAAAAAAACGTCAACGAGACAATATCAATGAGTGTTCGTAAGAAAACATTTTCATTATCCGGGATGAATGCGCTGAGCGGTAAGACGGGTGTATTCGAGGGAAGGGTTCCAACTCTCCTATGTTTCGACACAAACTAAACCGTCACGTCGTCTTAAAGTTTAACGCTATTCTTCCATTCTACGCCCACTGCGCAAATCTTTGTCCAGAGCAGCGTCAACAGAAGCGTCTATCGATTGACTTGTGCAGAAGCAAACGAAACCTTTTGTTATCGGCTCTGCTGCTCCCGTCGTTAAAGCAATGTCAACAAGCTCCATTCTTCCAAGGTGGCGATTGACAGTAAAATTAAGCACAAAATATTTCTAGGGTTTAGAAACACAAGTCATCTCCTGCCTGCCAAACAATTCCCGCTTGCTCTTTATTTGATGGCCTCCCGGACTTATGCCACAATTGCTAGGATTCTTAGATACTAAATTATCCCCCAAAATAAAGGTTTTAAACATAGATAATTTGTTTTGTCCGTCGGTTCATTTGGTCAATTCTCGCAAAATTTAGCCGGAAACTTGATGTCACATATGCTGATGTCACGCGAAATTACCACTTAAATTTAGCCCGGAAATACTAGACTTGACGTCGCGCACGATTTTCTGAATACATTTGGCGCGAAAATCTACCATGTCATGATGTCACACAAAATTTCCTCGCTAATTATAGTGGAGAAATGATTAAGCAATGATGTTGTCCGACACTCACAGAAACGACAGTTGAAGGTCCTCTATACTAATTTAAACGTTTCTACCTTTAATACTCCATTCTATGGATTATAAAATTTTATTCATAAATGTCGCTGGTAGATGGACTCCTATGTTACAAAATAAACTTTCCAAAAACTTTATAAAACATTGTGCTTTAAAACTAAAATAAAATGCACGTGAAACCGCCTGATTTCAGTGGCGTTGATACACTCACTCAACGTGTTGGGTTAATCTGTTTCTTTTTTTAAAGAGTAAATGCGATTATAAGTAGTTCCATCTTGCATTCTGCTGGTTATTATATTATTTATTCATTCAATAATTTATTGACCTCTACAATCCTTTGTTGTTGTTTTTTTTAATTTATATATGTATTTGTAGTTTTCCACACATAGATTGATGCGTCTCTAGTGGTGCACTTTATGAAAATCCTTCGATTACATAGCAGGACACAAAAAGCTAAGCCGCCTAGTTTAAGGTGCAAATCTTGTTTCCAGTTTACAAGAGTGCAACACCAGCTAGGGCCCACCGCTATAAACGATTTTTGTTCACACCGATCGGCTCTTTACACGCCTGGCACAGTCAGCGTAGGAACTTCATTGCCCCATTGTTATGGAAAAACGTGTGCCGCACAACAAGCCATACTGATGTAGGAGGATGTAACGTGTGAGTCGAGCAACAGCGGATAATAGACACGCACACAATTGGTCGGTGTCTCTAATAGTAGACGATCAAGATTTTGATCGAGTAAAATGCAAAGTAGTCACAAGTTAATAAAACGTGTACCTAAGATACAGTTACGGTTGGTAAAAACGAAAACAAAAGTACCTAGTTTTGTGTCTTAGCAACAAAAAAGCTACTATAAGCTCGCGAATTCCACTTACCTCTGTACCTTATAATAAAATATAACCTTAGAACACTTTATATTCTATTAATCAATTCATTGTGCAAAAGCGTGTTGGCGGTAGCGATACAAAATGAGCAAGAACAAGTATAAAGGCAGGATCACACGAAGTGAATATATCTCGAACAAGCAACGAAACTTGACCGAAAGAGTTCACTCTGCTCAAGGCGTCAAAACAGTGAATGTAGTGCCAAGCGCAAGTGTCACTGGTCAAACTCGGTCGGTTGTTTGCCATAAATAAGCTCCTTAAGACGTTCCTAGAGATGTCGACTGCTCTTGTGAAACCAACGTCCCAATTTCGCTACAGGCGTCCATCAATTTCTCAGTAAGCGTATTCGTTTCAGCTTCCCAACAAGAAACAATTTCAATGGATGCCCTCCAATAAACTGAACGCAGAATATCTTTAAATACTTTTTTTTTCTCTTTAAAACGCAAGTTATCTGGTTTTGTTTTTGTTTTAAAGCCGAATAGCGTTCTTTTGCTACTTAACTTATTTGAATCCCCTCCAGTGTCCTGTCCGATGTACTGTAGTGCTTACTTTGACTCAAGGTTCTTGTATTCCCATCCTTTCGGGGTTCCTTTCTATGCGGGCAGAAACCGAGGGAGAGGAGAGGAAGAGAGTGGGCGGGACGTCCGAACATCATGCTATGCCTGGAATGATTAGAGGATAGTCACAAAGCTAGCTCCCTTTGTCTCTACTCAACCGTTCGAACGCATTCGAACGCGAACGCTAAACGCCGGAGTTCCGCGTTCTAACGCGCTGGACGAGTGCAGCGGAAACAAAGGAAGCTAGCTTTGTGTCTACCCTCTAATCCTTCCAGCCATAGTATGATAGTCGCACTTCCCGCGCACTCTCGTCTCCTCCTCTCCCTCAATTTCCGAACGAATAATTTTTCATACACGCGTACATTATACACTACGTGTAGACATAAAGTTACTCGCGCCAAGGTGTGCGTTCCCCAAGCACCCCAGTAGATACGTCATTATAGCTGAACTTTCCGATGTGTCTTGAAAACTCGGTGGTGTCGGCCCGAAGTTTATCCGATATGGGTCGCTAATGAGGAAGCTTGTTAACGTCGCCACCGTTGTTGTGATTGAACGCTGCTCGTTAGGCAAACTAACTTCGTCAATTTCCCTGCGGCTGTATTGTCTAAGGGAAAAAACGGTGTGCGCAGCGCAGAAAGAGCTGCAAAGGAAACCTTTCGCAATCAACTTTTAATCTGGGACCTCGTTTTACGGATCTTTATTGTTTTGTGTATGTTAATACAATTTTACTTTAATAAATCGCTTTATTTAGTTGAATCAAGTACTACCGCAAGCCGCCTGATTCCTCTCATTTACATTTTATGGAGAAAAAGCTGCACGGAATGTTGAGTACAAACTTCACTTTTAAAGTGAGAGATTAATTATTTTTAACATTGCCTTTCTCAATATTAAAACTAAGCGAAAGGTGTGCTTTTAAAAAAGCTAAGTCATTTAAAATGAAAAACTTTACTGTAAAATGTACTAAAACTAAACGTAAGGTAAGGTTTTTTTCTTGTCTTTTTCTTCTATTTACTTTTTCTTTGATCTTCCCTGCTTCTCTTTGTTTTTCACCTGTCCTCCCTTTGCCTCGTCTTTCACTTTTCCTTTCTGTTCTTTGTTGGGCTGGCATCCTATTCCTTGGGATCCAAAGAGAGCAAGTTTGACTAAATACCTCTGCGCTGGTTCGTAATTAATTAAGGTTTTATATACTATCTTATCTTCCGTCATTTAAAAAGGACACTAAGTGAGACACTTTAAGTCAATCTGTGGTTTGCGCAGCATTTTCCCGCATCCCCAGGAAAAACAACGAATTTGAATGCGTCTGCCTGGTTCGGGTCTCCGGTTGGGTGTTGGCCTTAATGTTCTCACGAATCACAGATGATGAGACGATGAATGAACAGAAACTAAACGCTTTATTTGGTGAACTTCATCAAAAAACAATAACACAAAGGCATAGCGTCCCAGGTGTCGAAGGTCGGTGGACTCGCACGTTCGAGCTCAAGAGCGAGACTGACTCGAACGGCAAGACGCAGCTTCTTTTAAGCCTTCTCTGGGAGCCTAGAATATTCTGCCTCGACCCTTGTCCAAGCTACACATTCTTAACATAAATAGGTTAGACGGGTTTCCAACCTTCTCTTATCATCTACTTTCATAAAAAAAGATAAAGCGGCACGTAGTGACCAAAATCGATCCCGAGTCACCCTGCGTGTGAACCAAACGCACAGCCGACGCGGCCTACATAAGCTTTTTTTTTATCTTCTTTATTAGACTCGGCTACATAATCGCTCGGCAATATGCAGCCAATAGGAAACCGACACTTCGGTAGGTCGTTCACATTTTTTTTAATATGCGCCATAAAACGCCATTCGCCAATTAATGTCTTGGAAACGAATTTCTTTAGTAGTTTATGACAATGCCGAGCAAATTTTTAGTTGAAACAAGATTTTTAATTCTATCAATTATGAAGTTCTCTATTCAAATTTATTTCAACACTTAACTGTAACAAACGCTACATGTATCTATATAAATGTGGCAGTTTACAGCAGCTAGAAAGAGGTGCTTAGAATGATAACCTGGTATCCCGTTTACCAGGAAAAAGTGGCCCCGCTTTGGCTGCCTCCATGTTGTACAATTTTGACTATTAGACACTTGACAATACCAAATCTTGAGGCTTTTACGCAAAACTGAGTTCTAAAAAAAACACCCCGTAAACTATCTTTTTCAGTACTGTTAGCCCCAGAGATCAGTGATTAGCTCCGATAAAAACCCAAAATACAGCACCGCGGCTGATGGCAATTAGCGAAGGCATTGCGAAGCTGCCCGAGTTTTTGCCGTAAAAGCAGATTTTGGACATAAAACAAACGAAACATAACTTGTTTCTTCCGCACTGTTAATAAAGAACAATGAGCAATTATTTGTGCGTGGTACATCGTTAAAATCTAGACGCGAAAACTATAAGATCACGTGTGTGGTGTCCAGAAGTGTGGAACGTGGCGGCGGCCAATTGGAGGTCACTTTCAGCGGCCAGTTTATTGCTCTAGGGCCCTCTACCTCGTTGGACGGCAGTAACCTACATGCCGTCATCCGTTTTTCCCCTGTCTGAGTCCTAAACTCTGCATTGAAAATGGGCGGAGTTCTGTCAAACATTTACGGGCAGAAGACATCTAGGGGCTAGTAAAAAAACTATAAATATAAAATTCTATACTCTCATTTAGCGGCGGCAGCGTCCTTTGTTAAACAATAATACAAAAAAAAAACACAGACCTATATTTAAAAAAAAAATATTGTTCGTTTTAAAACGGCATGCGTTCACTCGATAATCGTAAAATATTTTTTCAGAAACGGGAAGCGAGACTCCAAAATATCCGCCTGTTTACATGCCAGGTAGTTTCCTTTTCCCGCTGAAGACGGCGTTCAACTTCCCCCAAAAGGCAAAAAAGCGGTGCCCTGCAGCGGTTTCTTTCTCCATCTAATCCTTACACAGTGACCTAACTTAGCGGGATTAGAAGTGCGACACTCCTCTCTAGACCTAGCTAAAAAGCAAGATCGCACCTGCCAAAAATTGCATTTTCTAACTGCCAACTTTATAATAAAGGCGACGAAAACCAACCGCCCCAAAATTAATAAACACAACCGAAAAAGCTAAACACAATAACGCTTATCAATTGTCGAAACGGGGGTGAAAGTTTAGTGAGCTAAGCACTACAAAAAAAAGAAAAAGCTTTTTTTTCCCACATTTCCTTTTCGTACCTCCGTAGAAAGGTAATTTATTCCCTATCGCAAAAGGTAAACGCGAGCGCAAAACTTATAATGACTTTCTTTCTTGTCTCACCTCTGACGGTCGTAAACTTATACTCAGTGAAGCGGGCGGCGACGTGCGACGCCAGTGGAGACCGCCAATACAAATACAGCATGATAAAGATAGGAAAGGCGGCGGCAGACCGATAACACATTTCACCCCCTTGTCGCGGAAACAAACTGTCACCGGCCGGTTCTTTTTATTATATATATATTTCTTGCTCGTTGTACGACCGCTGACCAAAGTCAAAATAACATCCATCTCTGTACAGCTACCGCCGGTTTCGGGAAAGAATGGGAGGGCTATATTTTTGTAGCTTTTATTCCCCCAACCTTCAAAGTCAACCACTATTCATCTCAATTACCGAATGAACAAAGCATAGGTAAAAAAAAAAAATCCGTTACTACGAAACAAAAAAATATGCTATACAAATACGAGAATGCGCCAGAAAGTGCCACCTATAGAATATACGATCACGCGCCGTAGAAAAGAAAAAAAATGGTGCTCGCAATGAACCCCTTAGAGCACGCTACAAACAGGACAAATATTTTGCAGCTGATAAATTACGATAGTGGGCGGAGACCTGGAGCATTTCACGTTTTGATAATCAGGTGGCACCAATATTCACATATATTTAAAGAAAAAAAAAAAAAGCCCGAACTAGACACGAAGGAAGGAAAATGGACGTACTACGGGCTACGGGCCGTTCGTCGAAAGACAATTCGTAGCAGGTTAATTGGTCGCAGGGCAGTTCGTCACATAAGGCATTTTGTCATAGGCTAATTTGTCACCTTTACGAGCTAGTGTTGGCGGTAACACGTTAAAACGTACAAATTTACCGGTAACCCGTTACTTTTTTTCGGTTACGTGTAACATACTGGTTACTTTTCCAAGTCAGTAGGAATAAGTTTCAGGAAACCGTTTTAAGCAAACCCGATACGGTGCGATGAGCCCTCCGGTACGAACTGCGCAAAGGGGAGACTTCTGCCATAGCGCATGCGCAGTTCGTACCGGACGGCCGATCGTACCGTACCGGAAATGCGAATACGGTTCCCTAAAACTCCCTAGTGACGGGTAACGTACTTACGCTACCTATTTCGAGTGACGGGTAACGGAGTTACGTTACCCGTTGATCTGCATTCCAAAACTTAAAAAAAAGATTACACTTCAATTTGTTTTTTCTTGTTTCAAGGCGCTAAGTTATGTGAATTATTTAGTGTGTCTTTTTTTTTTTCGTTTTTATTTGCGCTTTTTCTTCAGAGTATTTAGGTTAAACCGTAAAAGAGATAAAGTAATGGATACCTTATGCATACCCGTAATGTCAAAACAGTTAAACGCGTTAATCCATAATTAATAAAAGTAACGCAAAAGCAACGTGCGTTGCTGTTGCGTTAGTTTAATGGTAACGCGTTCCTTTTATTTCGAAGTAACGTACGATGGCAACGCGTTACTTTTATTTGCAAGTAACGAATAACGTGTCCGTTTCTTCCTTCCGGTAACGCCTACAGCATTGCATACAACATGCACAAGCCCTATATCCCCCCGCCCCCTCCCCCCTCCTCCCTTTTGTCCCGTATCTCTTGTGCTTTTGAGATTTTCTAATATCCTAGAGACCAATTGGTTCATATCAAAGTTGTAATGCGTCGTATCGATGACTCGCTTGATATAAAATATTAGAGAGTTTTAGGGAACCGTTTTTGCACATCCGATACGGTACGATGGGCCCTCCGGTACGGACTGCGCATGCGCCTGTCTTCTGCGATCTTACCGTAATCCGCTGGTGGAACCGTAAGTCACGACCGGCACGACCAATGGCCGACATGGACAGTCTCGCTTGGTTGGCAAAACGGCTATTTCGCTGGCGGAGAGGGCGTGCCGGGGCTCCAAACATGAATAAAATAAATCGTGGCAGTGCCTGGCAGGAGCGCCATGTGTGAAAGCAAGTCCATAAAGTTTGAGTCAGCAAATAAGAAAAAGAATCAAGAACAAAACGCAGTAGAACTTTCTCAATATAAATAAATTGGTATTTAGCGCAGCCAAAATTCGTCTGCTCGGTAGCTCAGTGGATTGGAGCGCCGGTTTTTTGAGCTCGTAGAGGACCGGTAGTGAAGAGTTCAAATCCCGCTGGCCCAAACACCTCTTCTTCTTTTTTTTTTTTTTTATACAAACATTGGATGTGCATTTTGAGCACTTATCACCCGTTTTTTACAGCTGCTGTTATGACTGAGGATTATCTGTAGTGGCAACAGAGTGAGCAACAGCCTTCTGCCTCAAGGCTCTGGATACTTTTTAGTTTAAAAATGTTGCATGAATTAAAAATTTCTGTACAGATGCTAATCACATATATCCTATAAAACGAGCCCTTTGAATATTGGGTGATAGTTTTAATAAGTGCACATCAGTAAAGTTATAGGTTTTCCTTTATATTTTCTTCGTGGTGTACCGTACACGGCGCAACGATCGGTACGCGGGCGTACGACCGTGATCGTCTGCTATCTGTACCGTAAGAGCAACATGAGCGCCGCATCTACCTCCGTCCCTCCGCCTCGCAAGCGGTTTACAGCAGAAGACATCTTTATACTTCGGGAAGTGCTAGGCGCTACTCCTTTTTCACTCCAGCACTTTGGAATGACGCAGCGTTGAAAAAGAACTTCTCGTTGCGAGGAGCGAAGGAACGGATTGACCTCCTCGTAAATAAAAATAGAGATTTGAGACGTACTGGAAGATACGTCATTCTAAAAATATACACACTGTATGGAAAGAAAAACAGAAATCAGTACATTCCTTCCTTATTTAACGAACTCCCAGAGTCCCCTATGAATATAGAATCCACTAGGGTACTTAAAAGGAAACTAAGGAATTGGTGTCAGGCATCTGAGCTGTAGATATCGTAGCCTAACCGTTGGAGATATTTCGTACTTTTATTCCATGGTTGCGTGAGTAGACTTGGCTATAAACACCTATATTTCATGCTCTAAAGTGTTCCTTTTTGTATTTATTTGTGCTGCTAATTTTGTGTTCCTTTCATTTTTTTTTTAAGCTGCGGAGTGTTTCTTTTTCGTGTCTTTTTTTTGTAACAACATGTATTCTAGTTCGTCGCCTGGCACCACATACAAGCAGAATGCTGCTTTTGTGGGCCAGCTCTTTATTTTGTATGACTTGGTGTTAAAATAAAAATTCAATTAAATTGAAAATTGAATATAAAATTGAATTGAATTAGCTTTGTACAAGAAAAATGACCGCATAGCTTGAGAAAGTGAGTATATTTTGGTTATTTTTGTATTTTCTTCGAGATTTAATATTTCTAGTTTTATTTGTCCATAACTTTCTTAATACTCGATCCTGCATTGGGCCTCGAGGGAAAGAGACAGCCTCGCTAGCAGACGACTTCGAATGTTGATGATAAGCACGCGCGAGCGTGTTCTTGTGCCAAATCGAGTTTGCTTTCGGCAACGCTTCCGCATATCGGGACGTGGTTGGTGTAAACATCATATTTGGTTGATGTAAAACACCAAAGCTTGCCCGCTGAGAACGCATGATTTATTATAAAACAAGTTACCATGTACGGTCGAGGCATTATTTTATTCCCCAAGTATATAAATCTGGTAAACTGAAAGAAAAAAAAATAAGCTGGCACATCATTCGTAGTATCCGCACATCATTTCTGGTATCACAACATTTTGTTTACTCAAAAGCTACACCGAGTTGAACGTCCTATGCCTTGCCGCCAACAAGCGCCTTCTCTTAGTGTATCAGTGCCCGGTGGCACCCGAAAGAAATGCGACTGACTCCGTGTTACGGCAAACCAAAAAGAATGTTTATTCCCTCAAGTCACGGGCCCCACGGCACGCGCGTGCGTGCCTCGCTTATAGAAAGCGAGAAGTTCAAAAGAGACTCACGCCATACTTAGTGCGCAGACAGTCGTACAAAATCACTTTTTCTAAATTGCTTTCGCTGAATAGAGGCAACTCCAAGTCATGGTCAAAAAGATCGAGCGCCATTGTCGTCGGAAAGCTCGTCTGCTTCTGTAGCAGACGAACATTTTACAGCTTCGCTGCGCTAGGGGCGACACGCCGTGGTGCGCCAGGTTTTGTATTACGGAAGCGCATTCATTCCAGTAAAAAAACGAGACGAACTATAAGTAGGTATACATTATTTTAGGTTCTCTATATATTTAGGGTGCGATCTTTATTTACTTGAGTTTCTGCGATTTGTACAAACACGCAAATTTGTCTTTTCTCGATGAGGCGGATGCAGGTTTCCGTTGCCAGGGGGCGCGACCTGTACCGATCGTCTGCTATCGTCTGCAAATACGGTTCCCCCAAAGCCGTTTCAGGGCACACGATCGGTCCACACGCCCGATCCAAGGTATCGATCGTTTTTGTTTATCGATCGTATTTTGTTCCGGTTCCCTAAAACTCTCTATTGATACTGTTATCGGCGCCTGAGCAGCGGTCGAACGGTGAACAAAATAAAACATAGGTAGAATATTTTTGAATTAAAATGTTCAAAGTGATATCATAAACTGAACTGTGATGTACCAAATCGAAAGCCATCTAGTCATCTTCAATGATTACTAAATGATAGAACATCGCCTCTTCTCTGGGTCCCAAACAATGTGACTCTCATCGCTCTAAGATTAGACGCTCTCTGGGGTTTGATACCTGTATAATTCTATTTTTTTCCGATACAAGATGAAGAGAAATATTGTGGTGCTACGAATCAAGCGAAAGCGGCACAACCTAAAACGTTATTTAGAGTCCCCAAAGTTATGACCTACGATCATGTTTGGCGTTCTTATTACAGTATACTCTAAAATTTGGTACCGGACATTTCATCGAACTCCGATTCATCGAACGCCGTTTCATAGATTCGCTTGACGCCGTTTTAAAAAATTTATATTTATCGAATTTCGAAGCGCTTCAAGATACACGTTGTTTTCTTGCTTCTGAAATTGCTTCGACACAAGTTGAATCACCAAAAATATAATTACACTCCTAATCACTCACTAAAATTTTGATAGCTGAATCATTCAAGATAACTGCATAGCAGTTGGGTGGGTGTGCGACTTACCGTGTTCTAATAGGATAAGCGACTTTTCTTCACCACACACTTTATTCCCTCTTGCCGAAAAGGGATGCAACTATCCTCCGCTGCGCCTTTTTAAAATTTTGTATTGACATTTTGACTTTTGTTTTCATTCTATCCTATGTGAATACTTTCCTTTCTAAGAAGAAAGGCCAGAAAGCAGGCAAGTTCACGGTTCAGTCGATTAAGAAAATAATAAACAAAGAAGGGGTACACATTTTTTCCATACCACATAAAGGCAGGTCATTGTTTCAAAGACGGCCTAGATCTTGTAGCAGAATAAATATTTTCAAGGGCGAAGATACGCCCTTAAAAGAACATACCTTCGCCAATATACCAGATAATCGTAGGTTTAAAAAAAAACAAAAAAACTTGATATCAGTCTTTTATCGGCCACATTAACAGCAGAAGTCACCAGTTACAGAAAAAAAATGGAAGTAGCGAGGAAATAAATTTCATTATTATAGACAGCCGCAATGCCAGAACGGCAGGGAGGACCTCCAGCACGAGCTTTCTATTTTCGAAAACGGCTACAGCCTCCCGTTCAGATCGAGCGTGCGCGAACAGTTGAATCGAGCGAAAGGTAAAGAGAGCGCGCCGAAAGCAGGGGGCGTTCGAAGAACACGCCTTCCGCTTCTCATTCTGTTAGCGCTTATATTTCCCCCCCTACGCTCGAAAAGACAGTTCATGAATAAAATTATTATTATAACACTCACATGTTTCCTAATCCAAAATTTCTACTGCTATACAGGCGGTGTTTGATAAAAACGGCTTCGGTAAAACGGTGTTGGGTGAAACAAAACGGCGTTAGATGAAAAGGCGTTTGATAAAATGTCCGGACCTATGTAGAATTGAATCCCGAAGAAAAGCTCACCCACTTCTATGCGGGTTCCAAGAAAGGCTCACCAGTTTTTTTACCGACCCGGAGAAAAGCTTTCCTCGAATTAAATCATTATTTTAAGTGGTCGTTATTATCTAATATCAGTAGTGGTACTAAGGTTTTAGGCTCCTCTGACGCAGGCGGTACACCGTGCAACAAAGTTAGCGCGAAGCGATTGTTCGCATTTTACTTAGAGAGGGGGTTGATCAGTGTCAAACGTTTATTGCAAAAATTGGTGCCCCGAAGTTTTGATGGCAACTACTAAAATGTAACAAAAAAACATTGTTTCTTTTTGTTGACAGTCACGCAGCGTACACACTTCACATCAGGAGGCTCTGCTGCATGCAAAGTAAGTAAAATATTTTTTTTAAAAAAATCAGATTTTTTTAAACTATCTAAGATGTATATTATAATATGAAAGAAACATCGCAGTAGCTAGAAAAAGAAAATCATGATCTATCACACTTTTAAGCACGGCAAGTTGTTCGATCAATTTTTCTGATCAGTGAAAACAGTGCGGAAAAAAGTATTACTGCAATTTTAAAAACGTTTTGATCATGAAAGCACCGCCATTCTAGAAAAAAAAAAACAGCTTACACTAGTTCTTTTTTTAGCAAAGAAGCTGTATTGGTTTGCTTTTTTGTTATCTCATTTTCTTGCTATACGAAATTACTTCCTTAGTTTTTGTTCCTAGCTTTTGTGTTCTGATTCGATTGCAAAAAGATGTGACGTAACGGAGGAACGGAATCGGAGCTCGAACGGAAGCCCAACGAATCGATTTGCTTCGAACACCGTTTATTTTTGCTCGTGTTCAGTCCGATATAAATCTTCCTTGTATGACGATTCCTTCATAATAATATCAGAACATATATGCACATATTCAAAGCATGAAATGATAAACAAACGGTAAATACAACATATATCTTTGGGATTATTTTTGCGCGAATAGTTTTATTTAAATCATCCTAATAAAACCGGTCTGATTTAAATCCCGATTTAATACCCTGGCCGCATTAGCGCTTTTAAGTATCAGTAAGCCAACGGCAGTTCACTCAATCGTGATCGGCAGAAGTTACACAGCGGCGCCAACTGTTATCGAGCCGCTAACGACCGTTGAGTTCAACTGAGCTCGCCTACATGAGTTAACTGACGACGGTTCACTCTAATGAAGCTAAAGGTGGCGGCATCCTCCGCATCGCCACCCTTGGACAGCGACAGCGAAGCACTTACTATTGCGGTTATTTGGGGAGGTATCTATAAAGTATCGTAGCAGCAAATATTCTCGGAAGAGGTATGATTCAACGTCAGAACTGCCGCTGGAACGATTGCGGCACGTCACGGAAACCAAAGGCTACGTATTTTCGCCACAGATTTGAAATGCAGGGGGCGTGACCAATGACGTCACGTCCGCGACGTCGAAATGGTTTTTTATTTGGTGTTATTTTGACCAAAAAAAAAAAAAACGCTCAAGTTTTGTTGCTGACTACAGCGCCATTCCAGCCCCTTGCGGAACGCCCCATTCCGAGTGGCTCGTTGTTTTTCGCCTCGCTTCTCCGCCGTAGGCGGTCAGGTACGCTAGTCAATAATAATATTAATTGCGAATAAAAAATGTAAATGCCCGGCTAACACATATATTTTGTTGTTGATTGCAGTAACAACTTCCGATATTGTTGTAGTTAATCCTTAAACTCTACCGCTTCCCTGAAAAGCCGTACGAGACTCGAACGGCGCCAAGCCTGAACCACGGCATGCAGTGCTCCAACGAAAGTAAGTTTCTCGTTCGGTGGAAGATAAGTTTTGCTAAATAGGCCTGAAAAACGAAATGGAATTGGTGTCAGAACAAGAACAGCATGACTACCGAGCGCGGGAAAGTCAGTTGGCAGTGCCTGCGTGACGGAATATTTGAATTACGCGCGCCTGTTCCTTCCCTTCAGGTGATTGACGGGGCCTGGATCGTGATGTTGGATCCCTTTGGCACGCATATTGCAACTAGAATTACTGTCAGGATGAGAACGGCAGGCACTAGCTTCCAACCTTCGCTAGGGCTTCTGTCTCGCGAGCCTCGAGTGTGAACGTGCAGCCAAATCGCAGTGAAGGGCAACGAAGACGTGCTAGAGGTCGGTCGTTCAACGCCCTGCCGTTCTTACTTTGTCAGCAGACTTCTAGCTAGGGGAGGGGCTTTTCGGGGTTGCGAGTGCAGCTTTCTCTCGCCGTGTGTGTTTTTAGAGCGCAGCTCTTAGGCGCCCGTTTCCGGCTTGAGCGGCGTCGGCGTCGCCGTCGCCGTCGGCGTAACCGCGCGGTGCATGATGGGTAAATTTCCCCGCTAAATCTAGCGGAAAAATTTCCCCGCTAAATCTAGCGGAAGTTTCCCCGCTAAATCTAGCGGAACATTTTCCCCGCTAAATCTAGTGGAAAAATTTCCCCGCTAAATCTAGCGGAAAAATTTCCCCGCTAAATCTAGCGGAAAAAGTCCCCCGCTAAATCTAGTGGAAAAATTTCCCCGCTAAATCTAGCGGAAAAATTTCCCCGCTAAATCTAGCGGAATGATGTCCCCGCTAAATCGAGCGGAAAATTTTCCCCGCTAAATCTAGTGGAATAATTTCCCCGCTAAATCTAGCGCAATAATTTCCCCACTAAATCTAGCGGAAAAATTTCCCCGCTAAATCTAGCGGAATAATTTCCCCGCTATATCTAGCGGAAAAATTTCCCCGCTAAATCTAGCGGAATAATTTTCCTGCTACATCTAGCGGAAAAATTTCCCCGCTAAATCCAGCCGAAGAATTCTAAATCTAGCGGAAACATTTTCACGCTAAATATAGCGAAAAAATTTCCCCGCTAAATCTAGCGGAAAAATTTCTCTTCAGGTCAGGTGACCCCCCGAGGTCACGATACCCCCGTGGTCACGTGACACCCCCAGGTCACGTGACACCCACGTGACCTTGGCGAGGGGGTCATGAGACCCCTCCAAGGTCACATGACTATATTCGCTATAGTTTCGCTATAGGAAATTTCCCCGCTAAATCTAGCGGAAACATTTTCCCGCTAAATATAGCGAAACAATTTAATCTGGCGGAAAAATTTCTCTTCAGGTCAGGTGACCCCCCGAGGTCACGTGACCCCCGTGGTCACGTGACACCCCCAGGTCACGCGACACCCACGTGACCTTGGCGAGGGGGTCATGTGACCCCTCCAAGGTCACGTGACCACCCCCTCCCCCCGATAACACGTGAACCTCAGTACCCTTCCCTCCTCCTCCTCAAGAGCTGCGCTCTAATTCGGCGTTACATGGAGTTGTAAACGGCTTTCATTTTTTCAACTGCTGCTACCGTTGTCTTAGCTGTTTATAGCCCGTCATGTACAACCCTTTAATATGCACATGCATCCACCCCTCCCAAACAACACACACAAGGCATGCACATCCAAACCGCCTCAACCAGCCCCCCCCTTTTAAGATAAAAAAAGAGCCTGATCACGATTTTACTTGTTAGGAACAATAATAGTTTTTATTATTTCGTGTCGATTTTCTGCTGATCACACTACAGATCTTATATTATTGATTTGTTCTTCAGTGGGGGCGGTTCAATTTTGCTTCCGCCAACGTCAGCGAGGATTTCTAGTGTACACTTCGTGAACACCCGCGAGGTCGACGCTGAAGCTCATCCTTCAACAAGTTACTAGATGAGATGCCAGTTGAGGTGTGGAATGAAGACTAATTGCAGGGGAACCTACCGACCCTGTAATTGCTCGTGAAAGATTCTTAGTCAATTTAAATTAAATTTCACTCCCTCGCTCGACTATACAGGTGACCTTTCCTCGTCTATTTTGCATTCTCTATATGTGCACGGTTCTTAGCCAGTTAAAAGTATGGTTAGTTGATTGGCAACTTCTGTAGTCTCTTCTGTCTTTGAGTTACATGTTTTGGTTTAGTCTGTACGCCAAGATTCAGTATAGCTTGGCTAAAGGTAGATAAGCTTAGGTGATGACTGCTTTCTCACGAACTGGGAGACATCTTTCGTGAGATTTGGAATATCATGATCTGCCGTGCGAGATCCCTGAAATAGTCGGTGCTCACGGCCCTACAATTTCTTTGACAGTTCCTTTGTTTCTCGAGATGTGTACATCATCTTCAAGTGTCCTGCCGGCGATACTTCGAGTCTCCGCAAATGTCACCGTGTTAACAGCATAGGAAATTTTTTATATTGTCACAAGGTTGTGTCTTTACCTACTCGTGTTTGTGATAAAGCTCAATAAAAAGTTTTTTACTGTAAACAAAACATATTTGAAAGCGTTGATTTATGCTGCTGTACCATATTTTCCAGACTATAGTCCGCAAGGGCAAATTTGGGGGGGGAAAATAAAAGATTTTGCATAGATTGTCCACACACGGTGCATAGTCCGCACCTGGTGCTTACTCGTCACGAATATATTCTTATAGACGGCACACTTTGAGAAATGTTTGCTTTCTGAGCTCCCCAAAAAAAAAAAAAAACTTTAATATATATAAATTATCATTAACATACTCTTTCATTCACAAAATCCGTCTCGTCTCGTCATAATCAACGATATCGAAAAAAAAACAAAATCCCGCATCGTCCGCACAGCCTAAAATTTCAACTTTTAAAAGTACAGCCCAGAAAATAGGTACAATTTAAATACGCTTGAAGACATGCAACGAAATAAACTTTATTTTGTTAAGCACCAATGAAACACTTACAGGCATAATTTTTTTTTTTTTTTTAGAAAATAAAAATTGTTTTGATAATGACAACCTATCATGTGTCAATGGTGTTTTCTTTGTTACACATTTTCCTCCTAAAATGTCCCACACAGGAATGTATGAACCAAGCCCCCACCCAATGTTTGAAAATCTTGCATGTGGATTGGACATCTTGAATCTGGAAGAGAAATGAAGTTTTTTTATAAATGCATCCAACTGAAAATTGTCATGAAAGTTCGAGTAAAATTATGTGCAGTCATCTGCATAGGAGACATTTAGGATGGATGATTTAGTCTAGGCTAGCCTCTTTTCAATTTCAACTGTTTTTCTTCTCTTTCTGACAGAATCTCGCAGCAAATTATCGCTCAAACTCGCAGAAAAAGTACCATTAATCAGCAGGAGCAGGCCCCCAGTAACTGCAACCTACTGCCTCAGTGAAGTGGGACAAAAATACCTGGTAATAAATCTACGAGGCCTTTGTTCAGGTCGTGCCCTGGCATTTTAGTTCCCTACTGTTGAGGCAGGCTTATGCAGGAAGCGTGTTCAGCAATACTAATAAAATTAAGATCGTCGGCACAATGCTCGCACCGGTCCGCAACTCCAGCCCAGCGGGGACCTGTAGTCGCAACCGTACGCGGGGGTCCTATCTCTTCCCGGAATTATGAGCCTATGCCCGCACGACCCCGACACGTTAGTATTTCTTCGACGTGGACGAGCCCAAAAAGCTATCCCACTCGTAGCCTCTAATGCGAGAGCGTAATCTGTCGGTGATTTAACAACCGAAAAATAGTATCCCGACTTCGTGCACCAGACGCAGAAAGTGGGCTAGACATGCTCCCTTGGCCAACTAGAAGCCTAAAATGCCCTAGCGGTGGTAGCGAGAAACTGTTTTGGTCCAAGGTATATGTTGGTTTAAGGTCTTAATAAGCGCGTAAGTGTGAAATGTAGTAACCCTTATGGTTCAAAAAGGGTGCACCTGATGTTTCAATCATGATCATTCAGAAAGATGTAAGAAACGAATGCGCCGCTAAACTCTGTTTGGCTCGAATAGAGTGTGACCGCTCGGACGGCAGATTCCCAACCCTCGGCGCTTGGCGTACGGATTATGTCGATCCTTTTGCTAGTCATACACTTCAACCTTGATTTTGGATGACCATGATTGAAACATCACGTGCACCATATTTTCAGTCACCGAGAGTTACTCCCACGCACTTGTAAGGTTTGTTTCTCGCGATCACCGCCAGGGTATTATTTTCGGCTTCTGGTAGGCCACATTCAAATTTCTGAAGACGCCCTGGAACATGCCCAGCCCGCTTTCGGCCAATGGTGCCTCCTCATTTGTCTCCTTTACTTCTCAACGAATGGCAAAACTCTCTACATATACGGCTTTGGGTTACAGGTGCGGTCCTCTCGGCCAGCGAACAGGGTCAGCTCTGGCTGTTGCCCCAACCGGCAGCCACCGCCAGAAAAGTCGTGTCGTGCTTTTGCCTGCAATCAAATCTCGGCCCAAGATCACGGGCACCATGATTTCGCAGTGTCGATTCTGTTCCTGTTAAGCTGCATTTGCGGCATCCCGGCTCCTCCAGTTGAGGATGCTGTGTTAGAGGGTAATTGCAAGCGTGTACACATATTGAGGCTTACCTCTTTCGCTTTCGGGAGTTTAAAGCAAAGTCTCCCGTAAGAGAGATAATGGCCTCACCACCCAAAAGCATGACATTAGGACGCCAAGTAAAAAACTTGTCACAGAAGGTTCAATGATCTTACTATTTGGCTGGATTCGGCATACTGGTGGGATCAGTGTCACTGCCTGACTGCTCCCAGGGACGGTAACGGCCATAGGTCACTGGCTGTTTGGGTTCAGCGTCTCTGCTGGTTTCTTTGGCCTTCCGTCGCCGCGGCGTTCCACCTTTGCTTGTTTGTAGGTTTTGCCAGTCACCGCTTTTGATGATGGTCAGGCTGCTCACACTCATGGCAGTGGTCCGACGACTGGTGCCTGCCTAGGTTCTCCCGTACCAAGGTTTCTTTTGGACCGCCTCGCATCTGAAGTTGCACTTTGCAGCGAGTGCAGATAATAAAGAAGCCATCAGGTAGACGAGAGCACTACGAGACGCAAAGACGCAAGGCAACGCACGACACTTGAGCAATAAAAGGGAAGTCGGCGGCTGAATTCACTGAACCACGTGTGCTAAAAGTGCGAGCTAGTGCAATTGCTTAGTATTACGTGGTACCAGCGCTCCTGTAGCGGGTGCTCCAGACATGGCAATGAAGGCTACTCGCTCACCGCTTGCACGGCCTTCGCATCTATTCTATGCAAGGGTGATGATCCAGCTCCAGAAAAGTTCGTACAAAAAATTACTGCCGCTGGGCTCTGTCGCCTCCGGTACACGTAATCTTCATTTGCAATAGGAGTGACGTTAAAACAAGAGTGCAGGCGAGCTGGTTGAATATAGCCATTTTAACCCTGGAGAGTGGGGACAAGGAGGACAACACGACACAGATCTCCAAACCAACTCCGAGCTACATAATTGTTTCCTCACATCACTCACAGCTCTAAAATCATGACTATTAGTCCTGAACGAACTGTCAACGATGGTACTTAACCTTTTCACAGATTCGTCTATAAAGGCTGACCTTTTATCGTCAGAGCAGATTTTGTGTGCTACCTCATGAATATTTGCTACCATGTCTATTCTTGAAGGTTTTACGCCTAAACAAAACTTGGGGCTTTTTTTCTAATACACGGGAACCCGAGCCAGACAAGGGTACATCACAAGGATTACAAATCTGACTCTTTTCGAAATCCGATGCGCTACGAAAGGTTCCAATGAGGCTGTTCGCTAAAGATGCAGAACGAAGGTCTGAAGGTTGCGTACTTTAGCTCCGCGAAACTTTGAACAGTTGGATTCTTTTCGACAACCAAAAACGATGATAGAAGTCTTGTATCAGTCGATACCAAGCCTTGAAGCCCATCGAGGAGTTGAAGTTCTCTCCGTGGGCAGAAATCCACAGCTTAGTTGACAGTTCATGACCGAACTCAAGTTGATCACACTTGAGGATTCTTCTCTTAAAACGCCACTGAAGGTTTGCAGAAGTCAGATATCTGAAGTCAGAACCTCCACCACATCGTTTCCGTAGTGCAAGGCTGAAGTAGCTTGCGTCTGACTCCAAGTCCGCAGCACGATGGCAAGCTGACATAAAACACAGAGCGCATGCAACTCGAGGTCTCTCGGATTCAATGGGGGAAGAACAGAAGTAGATATTGGGACAATGTCTGCATTAGGTAGAAGTAATGAAGTTAAAGCAAGGGTGCAGGCGAGCTGGTTGTATACAGACATTTTAACCCTGGAGAGTAGGGACAAGGAGGGCAACACGGCACAGATCTCCTCTAAATCAACTCCGAGCTACAGAATTATTTTCTCGGCACCGGGCGAAATTCGAAAATGAAAAACGCTTACCCACTGATGTTCCTGAGAACGCGACGAGCACAGGCTGCACGTCGACGACACACACCAGTGCGGTGATGACACCGCCGAGTCGCCGAGTGCCCGACCAACGTTGCCGACGTTTCAAAATGCTACTGCGTGATGCACTGGCTAAATTTCTCATCTACAGCTAAGAGACGGATCACCCGTTGAGGCGTGCCAACATCAAGGCTGTATAAACATGCAAAGCACGCCATTTTTTTTGGTCAAAATAACAACAAATAAAAAACCATTTTGACGTCACGGACGTCAAAATAACAAAGGATCATCAAATAACGTTATTTTGACGTCCGTGAAGTCATTGGCCACGCCCCCTGCTTTTCAAATTCGTGTCGAAAATACGCAGCCGAAACCAAAGCTCGTCAACAGCGGCCACTATGTTGTCGTTGTCGATAAGACTTCCGTTATGTCTCGTGCTTGAATTCGTGTGAAACGTTCAAATTATCGTTTCTTTACTCCGAATTTTATTTTATAATGTTTTAAAGTGTTTATATTGAGTCAAAAAGTGTGCATATGATTTATATACATGACGTTTTTGAAAAAAAAAAGGTAATATGACATTAGTTTTGACTTCTTTGCGGTCTCAACTGTACCCTGTGACTCGTATTCCAACAGGATTAGTTAGGCCTATGTACCGTGTACCATCGGTCAACTTAGTTGAGCTCTAAGACAGTTGGAAGATGCCAGTTGTTGTTGGCCTGATGAAAGTTGACAGCGTTAGTGTAACTAGCGTATTAGTAATCTTGATTTTTATTCTCCACCCTGGATGTATACCTCCATTCCGCTTTCATGTCAACCAATTTCTCATGAGCGTGCCCATATTTAGTTATGACGTAACCAGGATACAAAAAATACTATTTTTGTTTTATTTTCCCTTGGAATGAAGTCAGACATGACACCACTGTTTCTTAAACAAATGGTGAAATGTGGAGATTTGGAAATGCGGTGTTGGTATACTCCCTAAAAGGTAATTTCATAAATAAATATCCAGAAACAACTCAAGCTGCAGCTCCCTACAATGGTTATATTACCCCCGCTATTTTATTTTTTTAAATTGTCGTTTTATTGAAATTGTTTTCTTTTCGTCGGGCAAGGCCTGGTGTATTACAGAACATTTTTATATTTTGCAAATAAATTTGTCTAGTGAACTGCAAAATGACCGCATGCACATGAGGCATCCCAGTATACTTCAGTTTAGTGAACGCGTTTTACTTGAGTGAATGTTCGATTCTTGAATTCGTATGTGAGCTTTTCCCCGCACCAGTCAAGTCAAAAGGCCGACGAGCTTTTGTCCGCATAGGAAAGCTTTACGGTGAGCTTTTCTCCGACGAGCTTATCTCCAATGAGCTTTTCTTCGGTGAGATTTTATCTGCCGCTCATAAAATTACCTAATGAAATTGTTACTGTCATATTTTGTGCAGCGTCAAATATATATATTTTTTTTGTAGGAGTCTGTGTTCTAGTACGACAAAGAGTTGGAAAAATGGCTACTACATAATGTTTCATGAATATATATTATTATATCAATTATCTAGCAACATATAAATATCAATTTACTCAGAGTTATTTGACTAAAAACGAGCTGTCGATTGGCCAAAAATTTTCTTCGTATTGTGCTGTTTGAGCAATTTTTATAGCACGGAAAATTCAGGGTGGAAAATCGCAAACGTAGTACCACTACATAGGACGGTTATAAATAAAGAACGACCTTGGTGCGTGCTTGAAGCTTTTGGAGCAGATAATCTATAGCCGTTTAGTAAACCATATAGAATTGTAAAACTTTTTAACACCCGGTTTCATGATTTTAAAAAAAGGTATTTCTTGAAATTCCCAACTTCTTGAAAAGTATTAAAATTTATCTTTTATCCCGAAACTAATCAAGCTGATGACAATGTGTCCGTGTGTTTTAGATTTTCAAAAAGCTTGATTCTGGTCCCGAACAGATCTAAAAATGCCTAATATTGATGAAAACATATTTCGCTATGTGGAAGATTAATTAACTCCGGCGTTTTCTTTATAGTCCCCGATTTTCCTGAAAATTTGCTAAGCGCACCAACAAACATCGGTAAAATAGTAACCCAGATATTTGGATATTTTTCGCAAAGTTACAAATTCGGTCCTCATCGCGTTTTTCAAAGTGAAAAGCTCTACTGGCAACATTAAAAAAAAAATGAAGTCATGGGAAGGCGGGGGTTCACTCTTTGGGCAGTAGACTTTGTTTCCAACTCATTACAAGCAGTTTCATGGTGTCAAATGAATGCTTTGGAAGCTCGGTCCAGCACCCGCGCAGCGGCACAAAGCACAGGACGATTTCAACAGCGGCAGCCTTAACATTAAATGGAGTAATTCGAGTCGGACTTCTCGGAGCGCCTACTGGACAGCTGAGAAAGCGCGGCTCTTCAGCTGCTCCTACGCAGTTTCCGCTTCCTCTCCTGTGGCAGACGGACACCGAATAAATTGGAAGCAGACGACGCTGAGCACGATCAATTTTATTTGACGTCGGTATTGAAGAAGTCTCGACAAGACATCCGCGCCTTTCTTCGAAGCGATTCAAAGGGATCGAGCCCTTCGCGGGGCGGTTCCAAGGTTGCTATTGTTATAAAAACCGACAAAAACGTCGTCAGCACACGCAAAATATGGAGCGCCGCGTACCTACGCCGCCGGTTACGATACTTTTTTATGGTCATTGTTTCTTCCGCGCATCTTTACGAACTTCCTATAAAATGTATCCGTATACACACGAGAAGTCGGCCGCGCTTGGCGGTCAAGGTTTTGTCGGCCGAAGCGAGCATCAACCACCATCTCACACTCGCACACACCCCGATTTAGCTACGCAAGCAAAACATTAATCGGAATCAGGCTCTACGTGAGTGTTCAACCGCGCACCAAAGTCACATTTATGCCCTGTTTTACTGTGTTCAGCACGGACAGGACTATCGTCGATAATCACCGAGTTTCCGTCCAAAAGCGATCAAAGCACGGCGTCAAATGAGCATTTACGTGGTTTACTACCATGTCCAACACAAACGAAGTATGCTCCAGGGTATTTTTAGAAGAGAACATCAGCTGGAAACAAAACTCGAAACCATTAATCGCCTTAGCTTGACCACTTTTCATTAACAAAATGGAGCACACCGCAGACTAACGCCGCAGCCAACGGAGCTTCTCCCGACATTCGTTCTTTTTTTTTTTTCTTTCAGCACCAGAACTTCATGAGCGATCCGGAAATACGTCATATTGAGTTCCTTTCACTCCTCGCGCACCGTCTCGGGGCTCGGGACACGAGAGCGCGATTCCTTTACTTCGGAGTAATGTGAACCTGAAGTCGCTTTCTGCCGCATAGTGGAAGGAGCGCAAGCACCTTGACTCCCGGAGCCGCTACTGAACGCGCCCAAAGGCTCGGCATAGTCCATATTTAGACTGCTCGCTTGACCTGCAAGCCTGTCTTCCCCTGATGACACGGAATTGAAAAGCGCGGGTATGTTTCAATCTTAGTTTTGACGTCATTTGCATTTGCCGATTTCACAAGAAGCATTTTGAATTTCTCGATACTAAATAACATACCGGAAAAAAGGAAAAGTCGAAAATTTTGAAAATGTGATTTGCTTGGGTAGATAAAAATTCCGAATTGAAAGGGTTTATAAAAAAATTAAATTAGAAACTCTCGAAGTCACTTTGTCGATTTCTGAGGGTTCTCTTTTTCAGAAGAAAAGCCCTGCGAGAAAGCAGACCCCGTAGGTGTCTGTATGTCTGTGTTTTTGTTTTCTTCGAAAATGCATTATATACATGTCAAAGCAGAAATGCGATTTTAGATCAAATAATGTTCTTAGTCGGTATACCCATTTGGTGATTCTCCACCATACTTCATAGTAATTTACTCTCCTTGTGCGCAGCGCAGACGTCTGCGAGAGCGCTTTTCGGTATTAGGCTTGCGAAGAGGTAGAATGCCGTGCTAGGCTAACTTGAGTAACGACGAAAAGTTTCACACCAACACATTAGTCGAACGAAAAAACGGAAAACCCCCAAAAATAGTATAAACATTTTGAACGTCAGGGCTGTGTAATATTCGTTGGCAGAAAACACCTCTGATATTTTTGCTTTTCTGCTTACTGGGTGGTATTAGCGATATTTAGCTCCTGACAAAGATATTTTTTTCGCTTTCCACTCTTGACGGAACGAAAAAATATTGGTTTCAAAACTTGTGGACTATGCTATCTCCGAAATAATAGCTCCAAGAAACCTATAAGAAATCTGCGATGCCTAAAACATATGCGCTCTGGAGCCTCGTAAATTAGGGAGCGCGTTCCTTACGCACCTAATCCAAACGCTCACTTCCTACTTATTTGCTTCTTGACTGCCTTGAACTTCAAACAAAAACTGTGTTTAAACATTTGGCTAAAAATCCCGAGACTGGGACGATACTGGGACGAGACAGGGACAAATGTTTAACCACCGCCAGCTCGTTTGCGCCATAACCTTTTGTTCAAAAATTTTATCTTTTCTTGGATTTCCACGCAGACGCTACGGCCAATGACCTTTTTCTTCAATAACACTCTGAACCTCCGACATAAGTTTCAGCAACTCTGCTCCCTAGCGCAAGAAATGCAATTCCCGACACTCATACACAGAATCATGGAGAGATAAAAAAAAAAAAAGAGTGCTTCCCGAGAAAGAAAACAGAAAAGCAAAATCCAGAGAATACACCAACACGAAGCACGCTGCGGGCACTCAATCTTCCGGGTTTCTTTTTTTGTATAGATTGTTTACATTTACGTCCGGTGCTGCGAGATGTGGAACAGCTCCACGCACGTGTCCTAAAACACGGGCCAGATATAGAGCGAGAAAGAGAGACGGACCTGGGGAAAACGACTAGCGTTCTCAGCGGACGGTTTCGTTGGTGCGAGAGGCAGATCGGACAGCTAGCTGCCAAGGGAAATGAGGACATGGTAGGATGAGGTGAAAAAAATAATAAGAGGAACAAGTGGCGAGAAAACACGCCGCTGAACAACCCACGCACCTCTTCCCAAGATACGTTTTCCGGCTGCCCCATTTGGGGGAAAAACGGGAGGAGGAATGCTTTATTCCCGGGGCTGGAGCTATGCGTTGAATATTCTCTGCGCGTGCACATGGTCAAAAAAAACCGGAAATAAGTGCATAAAATGAAGGGTTCAGTTCCATTTGTATAATGCCTTGTAAAACAGAGTTTGAACAATAGTTGCACTGCCGCGAGAGCGATGGTAAACATCGACACCACCGGTCTCTCACAGGGCATTATTAAAAAAGGTTAATATTTTCTAGCGTTTTCCGCAATAAGTCGTCTGCCTGAACGAAACGAAACGCACTTGCTTTTAATTGTAACGGAAGAAAAAAAAAGGGGAGGTGAGGCGGGGGGGGGGGGGGGGGGGGGCTGGTCGGAAATACAAAAAAGGACCGCTAGGGTCAAGATACGGATTTAAATAAAGCGTAGCAACTAGGGTTGAGTGCACATAAAAAATTTTAACCTGATTAATCGCCACCCTTTAACTAATTAATTATTCAATGAATGGTTTTCGTTTATTACCATGCATATATTTTTACAAATATCAAAATTAAACTTTTTTATGTGATAAACCGCGCAATGTACAATTTCGGATTTTAAACCAACCTTGATGTGTAGTTGAGAAAAGTCTAACGACACCCACATTCGCAAATCACTACTTGAGCCGCAGAGGCAAAGAGGTTAGTTGATATTCTCCGGCAAGAGCGAACTCCTTTGATTGTTCACAATAGTTTGTGCTGCGCTAAACAAACACTGGAGCGGCGTTGAAGTGCTCGGGACACGTATAACCTTCTCCATTTGTTTGAAATTACAAGTCTAGCCCTTCAGTGTACTTTAGATTAAAATATTCAGCTAAGGTTTGCCTTCATATGGGTGTACTCGTCCACGTCTGCCTAACGAAAGCGTTGAATTTTTTTTTGTAAAACTTTAACTGGTTGACCGGTTGCTAAGATTACTCGCAATTAATGCATTGTTTCGTTAATCGGTAGCCCTAGTAGCAACCCGACACCCGTATAAAGCGTAACGGTATTAAAAACGTAATTTCCGAACTCAATAGGTTGTTAGGAATAAAAGCTTATTCAAAGTAGTTTTGTCAGTAGCCCACACAGACAGACACTCGCCTCCAATAAGCTCCTAAATGTTTGTTGCCAGGTGTCGCATTCATTTAAAACAAAGTTGTTGTTCTTTCGCACAAATATTAAAGCGGAATCTCAGTGTTTTTTCAAACTTTTACTAAATTTTTGAAATTTAAATTTCAGACTGCGTGAAGCGAACAGATCCCAAACTCGTCTTGCTAGCCAGAACCATATTTGTACAGTGGCCCAAGATTTTAATAATATCACGAGAGCGTCAACCGCCGGGCCTACCAGCACCGTGCCGCGGAAGGGTGCGGTGATACGGGAGAGATCAGGCACGTGCGCACAAAGCTCTTTCCGGTGCCAGCGTCGTCTGCTAGGCTATTTCGCTGACCACACACAACCCCTGCTCCTTCTCTGCTGGCAGAGCTAAGCGCCAAAGATTTAAACAGCCCTTGTTTGCGTGATGCTGCTCAGGCATAGCATAAACCAAAGTTACTCAATCAACTCAGTCGGCAAACTCCCACGGAGAGCGTGATCCGTTCTGGTACCCCTCAGCCGGGCCAACGCTGTTCGAAGCGCCAACCTTCTTGCTCGCTGCGGCGAGTCTTGCAACAGCAGTTCAAAACACGGCCGCAGCGGGCAAGAAGGATGAAGCTTCAAACGGTATTTCCGAATCCAGGGGTTATCAGCGGAAACTAACGTGTATCGGCGCGTGTCTTACAAGGAATCACGCTATCCGTGGGAGTTTTCCAAATTAGTTGTTTGAGTAGCGTTGGCATAAACTGCGCGTCATTTTGGCACTGTTTATGCCGCGCAAGACGAGTATCATGCCGGCGCACGCTCTTCAGACATTTGCTCTACCAACAGTTATGAGAAGCAAACAGAGAGAGAGAGAGAGAAAAGAAATAGAGTTAGACGTTGGATAAAGAATGAGGTCAATCATGTCCTGCGCGCCTTTATACCGAGAAGGGTTTGTGTGCGGTGAACGGAATAGTCAAGCAGACGACGCTCGCACCGGAAAGAGCTTTGTGCGCACGCGACAAATCTCTCGCGTATCGCCGCACCCCTCCGCAGCACGGCGCTGGTCTGCCCGGCGGTCTACGCTCGCTTGATATTATTAAAAACTTGGGTCACTGTACGTAAAGAGTTAGAAGTAACCGATTACTTGAAAGAAATAACATTTTATTGTAACGTTTTAACGCTTTAATTACATTTCTTTTTTCTGCGGTAACGTTTGCTGTTATTCAGCCACTATTTTTCTGTAATAATTTACAAGCAATCAGTTACTTGTTTCCGGAAAAAAACTAAACTTATTGGGTTAATTTTTTTACGTATAAACTCGCTTTGTGTGCCCGTGCCTCACTCGTCTATGTTGCACCAGCCTTGGGCACACGCTAAAGCCAACGCTGTGAGTATTAACGCCGAGTTATTGGATTCATTCCCAAACTTTGAGCATCCCTTTAATACAAGGTCGGTGGAAGAAAACTGGTGCATATTCAAAGAACTTATTCACAACCTCATTTCTCTATACGTTCCGGTATGTCGGGTAATCCCTAACCCCAGTTCGCCATGGTTTAGTCTTAATACGAAGAGAATGCTAAGGAAGAAAAAGAGGCCATTTCAGTCGGCAAAAAGAAAAGATAATAATGACGCCTCGTGGTCTCGCTTCCGTGAATTTGCTAAAACTTGTAAGCGTGAAATAAGAACGGCGAAACGTAATTTTTTTGAGAACGACCTGTATAACATTCTTATCTCAAATCCGCGGAGATTCTGGAAAATTATTAATCCTTCAAAGAAAGGTCCGATCATCTCAGATCCGACTGGAAAGCAGCTGATTGAAAATGAAATATGTGACAGATTTAAGGGATATTTCAGTACCGTCTTCACTCGAGAAACGTTCCCCATGCCGCAATTAGCTTCTCGGGACACACTTGGCGAAATGGGGTCAATAACTATTTCTTCTGAAGGAATATCAATATTAATAGAGCAACTTCCAGTCAGCTCTGCTCCTGGTCGCGACGAGATAAAAAGTAAGATTTTCAAAATTACTAAGCACATCTTGTTCCTCTACGTGGGTAAAATTTTCAACCAATCACTTATTACTGGTATGCCCCTAATGACTGGAGACATGCAGACGTCATTCCAATTTTTAAGTCTGGGTCATCTGACAATCTGAGCAATTACAGGCCTATTTCTTTAACAAGTGTATGTAGTAAGCTCCTTGAACATATTATTTTTACAGCCATAATGCAGTTTCTTGATATCAATAATGTATTATTTTCTAACCAGCATGGATTTCGTAGGAATCGATCACGCACAACACAGCTTTTCGAGTTGGTAACCGATATCCACAGTAATCTTAACTTAAGAATACAAACAGAGGCTCCCTTTATAGACTTTTCGAAAGCTTTCGACCGTGTGCCACACTACAGACTTATTGTAAAATTACAAAACTTAAAAATTAATGCAACTGTAGTTAATTGGATAAAAACGTTTCTTACGACTAGAACCCAATCTGTACGTCTAGGTGAAACATCTTCACAATCCTTACCAGTTATTCCAGGCGTACCACAGGGTACTGTACTGGGCCCATTGCTCTTCCTTATATATATAAATGATATCGGATATCGCCTGGGAAGCTGTGTTCGTCTGTTTGCTGACGATCTTGTTGTTTATCACGCTATTTCCAGTGAAGATGATTGCCTAACATTACAAGAAGACCTATCCCTAATTGAAACCTGGTGCGCCGAGTGGCTTATGTCCATTAATCATAATAAATGTAAATGTGTATATTTTTTTACATCCCGTAATCCAGTAAATTACACCTATCAACTTACATCCCAGCCCATTGAAAAGGTTTCATCTTTTAAATACCTTGGCGTGCACTTAAGCTCTGACCTCTCATGGAGAACTCATATTGAACACAAAACTTCCAGTGCTAATAAAACTTCAGGTTTTCTAAGACGCCATCTTAGTCAAGCTTCACCGAAAATCAAACAGCTGTCATACTGCACCCTTGTTAGATCCAAGATGGAATACGCTTCTAGCATTTGGAACCCCCATCAGGCTTTCCTATCCGAAATGTTAGAATCAATCCAAAACCGCGCAACTAGACTCATTCTTGCTGACTACTCACCCCCGAGCATCTCTGCCCTTAAGGCTTCTTTATCACTGCTTCTCCTTAATACTAGACGCACCGTAGATAGATTATTCTTTTTTCATAACCTGTTTTACAAGCCCTGGACCGACCATGAATTCTTCTCTTCAGCCAGTCATGTCTCCCTACGCCGTGATCATTGCCAGAAGATAGAAATGCCCTTTGCCAGAACCAGCATTTTAAAAAACTCTCCCCTTTTTTTGTGTATACGGGATCGGAATGCGCTACCTGAGTCCATTGTAACAATTACTGATCATGCCTTGTTTTTAGCAGAACTTACTAAGCATATGATTGTATAATGAAGATATTGCATTGTAAAATAACAGATGTTCTTTCAACCTATTTGTCCCTACATTTGATTTCAACCCTTGAAGTGTTATATTGTGTTTTATGTTACCCCACTTATGTAATGCCCCCTGGGGCCCTTAAGGTATAATAAGTGAAATGAAATAAAATGATATGAAAAAAAGATTTACCTCTGTACAACTAAACAAAACGTATCAAGACACCAGAAGGATCATAATGTCAGCACGCTCAGTGACGGTTTGACTGTTGAGAGTACCTCGTTTCCTGTGTACGGTTTGTTACGATCCGGGTTGGCTGTGGCATAGACGACTGTGCTCTGCACTGACCTCATTTAGCCACAACAAAGCCCCCCTCCCCCTTTCCAAGTGCTTTTTTGATTTCGTAATAAAAAGTTTGAAAAAGTAACGTAAGAGTAATCAATTAGTTCTTGGTAATTTTTTCAATGACTAATCAGTTATAATTTTTAATAAAGCAATTGTGGTTGTAACCGGTTACTTTTTTCACTAACGGAAACAAGACTGGCCAGAATCGAGCTTTCTCATGGTTGGTAGTGATTTAGAATCCTATGAATCACTCTGCTACAACAACTCGTATCTGATCAATATTGGCTTTGTAGCTCTGCAATTAAAAATAGTGCCGCGTAAAAAAAGAAAAAAACTCAACGTTTTCTTTACGGACCTTTATGTTTCATAGACACTCTATTCTTGCTGAAGTCTGTCAAAGGTAGACTGGATCATCGAGCAGGGGTGTCTCAAAAATGCGCTCTTCCACCTTCGAATCTCGCTCCTGGAGGCCATTTTAGTACGCGTATATACATATAAAGCTCCACTCCCTTCAACGAAACAATGGCGAGGAAAAGAGGGCAATACTATCCTTAATATATTTCGCGTTGGCAAGAACTAACTTTATTTAAAATAAAAAAAGTGTTGGGAACGAAGACATTTTCAATCTAAACACTGCATTTTAATTTATTTTGCATGCAAGTGAACACATTATAACTGTGGCTCTTGACGCGCTAAATATAAAGCATGAGCCCAATGTTCGCGGAGCGCGCCGATTCGACTTCGGTGGCAAGAGCGTAGCGTCATTGTTTGCTAGAGTTCGATCGGCGAACTGCCTAAACTTCGGCATCATCTTTGTTTGTAATGCGATTAAATGCAATTTGGAGATTTGTGTTTGTCCTTTGTCCCGCTTGTTCCCCTTCTCCAGGGATTATTTTCATCATCTTTGTGTTTGGCGAGTTTAAGGACACTGTTCGACAGAGAAATACAATAGTCATTACCAGTACCGTTTTTGTTACACTTATCATTACCCTTATCATTACTATTGTAATTCCCAGTATCATCACCATTATCACATTATAATTATCATTAAATTACCATTATCATTATCACTACCAATACCAGTTTAAAAAAAATTCAAACTTTTTTTTTTTTTTTAAGGGCGAAGTTATACTGGACGTGCGGTTTAATTTCCTTTCATAAACATGTTCACACTGACTGAATCATTTTAGGGTGGGCCGGAATAGCGAACGTCTTTTGTTCTTTGCTTTTATTACTATTACTGCAATAAAAACTGCAACTCGGTGCTAATTGTCCTTCCGAATGGCAAATTATATAAGCCTGCTTCGACTGTTATCCCCGCCCTTCGAGAGAGAAAGCTATTGCTGCACGCAAACGTACCAGGTGCCTCCAATCAGTGCCGCCTTTCGCGTTCTTTTACTGGTGCTCAGAAATAAGGACTGGCTATCCCTAGATTCGATTAGAGCCCCCAGAGCCTCTGAGCACGCGTAACCGCCACCTCAACCACACGAGTAAAGCGGCACTCAGCAAACCTCGTTTGTCTAGATTGGCATCCGCCAAAGCCAGCCGCTCCGTTAGCGGGAAGCCTCCATCCGCCCCTGCAATGTCTGCAGCGGAGATAATTGGCATCTCGGCTGCCGGAATCACACATTCTTAAGAGCTGCAGGCCCACACAGGTGGAGTACATTTTACGCCGTAGATGCGAATAGCGAATGATGCGGCTGGCGCATTATTCGCTGTTTTGAGGTAAGTTAATGGATTCTGAGATGTTTTTGTGGGTTACCTGAATCGTAAGGATCGCCACATATATTCATCGTTAAACTCTATGTTTTACCGATTGCCTATACTCCGTTTCAGCTACCGTCTGAGCGCAGCCGAAGGCTGAGGGACTGTTCGCAACATCGAGAAGAGCTTTCCTACGCATCACAAAATAATCCGCAAAAGCTTTTTTTTTTTTAAATAACTGTTTTGTGCGTAAATATTGCACAATATTCCAGATGTGTACTGCTGAGAATGATTTGCAACTAAAGTAATTTAATATCTGAAGTTTATGTTTTTATTAATATATGTAAATGCATGTGGTTTGGTGAAAACACGTACATCCGCTGGCAACACGGCTGCTGCGCTCGATTTTTCTGTGGGATTTCGTTCCCGTAATGGCCGAATCGTGTGCATCACTGCTTTCCTCACAGAGTCGCTTCAAAACGTCTTTTCGCAAAGGCGTGTTTGGGCGTCAGGCGCGAGAGGTGATGATGAATGCCTACTTTCAAATTCGACAGAAGACTCCGGCCGCGTCGTACCGCGAACGCGTTGTAAACAAGAAAAGTATCCGGGCCGCTACAATTCACTGATACGCGGCGAAATCAGGGCACCCCGTTACCTGCCGATCAGATAAAACGCCGAGAAGCTGGATGAAAGGACTGCACCTCGAGCTCTGGTATATCCAGGCAATACAAGGAAACATAAATGGCCGGGTCATCAGGCACCTTGCAATGGTGTACTTACACCTCGAAACTATGCCGAAATGCCGAACAGGTGGAAAGCTCGGACACCGACGCCAGCGGCCAGTCTACGTACTGACATCCCCTGTGACTAAATTTTAGAACGTGAAAGGGAACTTTTTAAACCTGTAGCAGACGATACCGTTGATACACCCGTAGCAGACGAAATATACGGCGAGCGTGGGCGGTGCGGACGACCAGCGGCGCAGCGGAGTGATACAAAAGTGCAGGCGAGATCGCGTGACCTATTGCCAGCGTGTGATTGGCTGCGGCCACACATAGCTGTGGCTGCACTTGGACGGAAGCTGAAACGAAGTAGCGTTCTCTCGTAATACCTTTTAGGATTTAAAACGAAACCAATGCTGCTATGTTTTCAAAAAGCGTATCATCACTAGATCCTCAAACTTACCCACAATCAGGCCAGTGACCCGCGGAAACGCATACGCTGTTTGGAGTTACTCAAATATAAATTTTTACGAGTGGGCTTACTTTAGTACTTTTAAGAAAACTTCTAGAAACGGCAATAACAACAAGAACGCCCTTATAAAGCACTCACACACTCACAAGCACTTAGATCCCAACAGCTATTTGTGGAAAGCGAACGCGAAATATTGAGGCAGGCTAAAGACATATATCCGAGGAGTACCGCAAAAAAGTCCCTGCATCGACACCAACAAAACTTTGTTGCGCACGCTGGTGTCAGGTGTACATAGCGATCGACGTCTGCACTACAAACGCGAATACGAGCCGGTCACAATTCGTAGATCAGTTCAACTTAATCTTGTAGGTTCCGTAATCGCGAAGGAGACAAGAAAAAAATGTGAACGTGGTGTGTCTTGACAAGTCCCTGCCTCGTGTAAAGTATAACAGTGTTGTGAACATATAAATAATTAGGCGTTTAGAAAAAGAGGCACACACAATTTTGAGCGGAAACAGTTCAAATCATCCAAGATTCTCGTAAAATACAAGGCTAATAAATAGTTTCGTCCTGTTACCATTGCTTATATAAATATTTTTTAATAGTTTCGACGATTTTACATAGGGCATTAGGCATTTTAATACTAGAAAAAAATATATAGTTTTGGCTGTTTCTAATACAAACCTTCGAGCCCGTCAAAGCCATGAAGGCTTGTATGACGTGGCTCTGCAGCCGCGAGAGATTTAATTTTAATAAAGGCCGCACTTGGGCTAAAAGAATAAAAAAAAAAAGAAGCCAAGAAAAGACATTTAAAGCATGTATTTTGACTATTCTAACAGACACGTAGTCACTATGTCCGCCGTGAAACTGGTAACTATAGTATACTGGATAGTTTTTTTTATATATAATTCGTACAATTTACGTTTCTTTTCAAGTACCACAAGACAAGAAATCGCAAACTCAATATACGACTAAACAGTAAAAAAACAATCTAGATTAACATAAAAAAACTTGTTTATACGACTCAGCATACATTTGTTTACCACAGTTACATCTATATTACCTGAATCGAAATGTTGTTACGGGGTGCGGGAGGTGGCGTAAAATACCCGTAATCGGTAGTACGTTTTGTCGTAGTACTAAAAGGCAAATCCTATAGTTGTGCTTTTAAACCAATTATTTTTTACAGTGCATAAAATCATGAAATGGTCACCTCGTCACCATACCGGGTAATACTGTTAGTTCGAAAGATATTTTTTTAAGGGCGTTTTTGTTGGTACGGGAATGCCGTATTCACTAACTACTCCTTAAGCTGGGCGCACAAGGGGAAAACGACTGTCACAATCTGATGAGTAATTTTGTAAAATTCGGTAATTACCTTTTTCGCTATTGAAAATAAACATATGATTATAATTAGAAATTGGCTGAGTCCCATCTAAAACCACTAAATCAGACATTTTCAGAAAGTCTTTGAGCGCGTGAGACGCTCAGTAGAGCCCTGAAGTTACCTCTCATGCAGAAGGAGCAAGGCTAGCGGTCCAATGAGGCGCACGCGCGATTTTTCCGTCTCTTTAGCCCCAGCCTTGAACTTGTTGCCTGAATGGTACCTTTAGCGCACTACTAAGCTTCCCACGCGCTCAACGTCTTTTAAAACATTATTGATCTAGAAGTTCTGGATGACGCTCAGCAAGTTTCCAATTAGAAGCATATGTCTATTTTCACTAATTGAAAAGTTAATTAACACATGTTGCCTAATTAATCACCAGACTGTGACGGATGCTCGTCCCTCCAATGTCCGCCGAGCACAAAAAACATATAGTAAAAATGGCTTTCACTTAGCTGTAAAGACACCTTTTTAAGAAAATCCGTTTTGAATAAAAAGAGCATAATGTATATATCATGAAATAGAGTTTACGAAATACGTCTGCCAATATATACGATGACGACGAAACTTAGCTAAAAGCAATATTAAGTTTAAATTGCCACGGAACTTTCAGTCTACCTTTTATGGAAACACTGAGCGACAGTTACAATGCTTTCTTGACTAACCAACATTGTTTACATTCAGCACCATGATGCAGACTTAAAAACATGCCTAAAGTACTGATCGAAATTGAACACTGTAATCAATACGCACTTTCGTATTCAGATCGAATCTGGCCTAAAATAGTGCGTACTGAAGTGAACATTTTCTTATACAGTACAACTTGCCATAGCATGGCAGATGAGGTTTGTTCTTGAAAAGATGCGGGTCAATTTGATTTTCAAATAAGCGTAAACCTTGCTAATTGGTAATTTTTTGTCGAATATAATAAAGTACTATTTCACGCTCTAATCGAAATGGAAGCTACTTAATTGGTCACTTTCTGGCGGTCTGCTTACTTAATCGTGATAGTTTTGTTACGCGCCCTTATGTACTTAGTATTTGTCCAGACCACGGATACATAAAATTGCTGTTCATCACATAGAAGAGGCAATAACAAACTTATATATTGTTTGAAGCTCTCTCCCAAATCACTTATACATGTCGATTGAGGACAAAAACGTCATAAGATTTGCAGAGCATTTTTCAGATAATTTGGAAGTCCATTTACTTATGATGTATATCCTAAACGCAAGCTAAAGCCCATCTCGAAAAAAAAAAAAACGATTTAAGAGGTAAATTCTGGCGTATTTTTATCGCGTGAATTTCAATATCACGTTCGTTTACCCCGAACTAAAACCGTGGCACAGTTTTACCCGTTTCGACTTTGTTGAAACGAGTCAAATTGTGCCACGGTTGCGGTGCAAGATAAGTGGATTGGGTGACACTGCAAGATGTGAAGGCAAGCTACGATGTATAAAGTATTAAAATAGGCGAATAGCTTACCTGTCGCGATGCGTTTACTCTGCCACAGATAAGGTACTCCGCTAACGACGTACGATGTTTTGGCGGATGGGCGGGATGGCGGATGGCTGCGACGGTTGCCGGCGGTAGCTGTCGCGACTTATGCGCTGTCGCGGAGGCACAACGAGAAAGCGCGTGATCGTTACCGACTCTTCCCGAAATTCCTTGACGTCATGGCGTTAAACGCTTTGCAACATGTCTATCGCACGCGCTGGCCACACGAGCAACGCGCTTTTGTGGCCGTCTCGACTGGTCGTCTCGACTGGTCGGAGGTTTTTCGTGTTTTCTTCCCAGGTATATTCCCCCGCACTGACACCAGTCCCGACGTCGCTTTCTGACCTTTTTGAAAATAGCAGGAGTGCGTGTTCATAGCTTTGATAAGTGTTGTAGATGCACGAGTGCGGAGATTTCGAAAACTCCTAATATGACGTCACGCCACTGAAAGAAGGGGCTTCACCGGTACCTTGAAAATTAATTTCTGCAGCCTCCGTGCACCGAATTGAAAAATAATATCAATATTCGTGATCCTAGATGCCAAATGAAGGCGATTTCAGTGGTTTCCTCAAATTAAGAACCGCTTAAGATTTCTTATTATTTTAGGTTATCGGAATTTTTTTTATGTTGTCCAATCTTCACTCAGTAATTAAATACATTTTGAAGACCATAAATGAATTTTACTGTATGAAGTTCACATAATCGCTTGAGACCAATACGAAAGGTTGATACTTAAAAATACGCCAGCTGTTGAGCCGATCGGTGGAAACGTGCTTTTTTGTACGTTCTTTGGCAACGTGAAACACCGGGTCGCGGGGAATGCCAAAAAGAATATTGCACTCACATGATAGATCTGAAGGCGAATACACAAAATATGCAGAAAGAAAAATAATAAACGGCACTCTTAAAAAAAAAAAATTTGATACACGATGCCTTACTGCAAAAGGAAACACCATAGGGGTGCAATAATATTCCTAATTACATTTAAATAGCGCGAAGGAGTGATGAAGGTTCTTATAATCCTAACATAAATCCCATATGGGCATCAGCTTGCATGAACTCGAAACTTAGCGAAATATTGCCTTGGGAGGCTAACGTTATATTCGGTTTTACCTGCATTTGTCTTGGGCTTTCATTTTACAGCTCTGTGCTTTATCAGTCATGCGCTCTAACATTTTAATATGCTGCCGTTTATCATTGCAGGACTGCTGTTTATACTTCACAATTTTACAATTTGGACATCTAACTTTGCTAGTGCTGCAAACATCGCAATTCACCAGAACACTAAATTGTTTAATATAGTTTGCACGCGACGTCATCGGATTCTATGCTAGTGATCATTCCGCTTTGTTGCTGGAATTATCAATTCCGGTGGTACAAAATTTACGCTGCAGAAGGTTCGCGCCCAGTGCGAATCATGTATTTGAGAGAAACAAATTGTTCCTGCTTAGGGCAGCTTCTTTAGGAACCGCGCGAGCTTCTGGTACCACAAAAACGCGCTTTCTGACAAGAGTGTTTCTGAAAGCAAAGTAGTTTCCGGGGTCACGCTTCCTGGTTTGTGCCTAAAATAGGGGGCAGAGAAACGTTTACAACACAGTATGTTTTTAAAACTATCCCCCTCCCCCCTCTTATATTCTTGTTTCGTTGCTTCTCCAGAGAACACTTTTTATTCCTGAGAGGGACTCCCTTCTCGTTTAGGGCTTTTAGATCGACAATTTGGGCCACTTGTTAACAGTTATCCTCCATTGCTTTTATTTTGCAGCCAAAACTGTAAATTTTAGACGGAGCTTGGGGAACAATTTGAGAACGACACTCTTGTTAGACTTAGATCGGCAGCCAACGTTCGGCTGTCCCTCTGAAGCCACTAGGATCTTTCTCTTCAGTTATCCCTTTCGTACACATTTTTGGTTTTATGGAACGTCGAATTGATAAATCAGGTTTAACCCTTTCAATGCTTCTGTCTTCGGGGACAACTTTCTAAAACATTTCAGCGAGAACGAAAGCATGTTTGAGTGCAACTTCCAAAAGCACCCATTAGTTTTCCTCCTCACTCAATGGCGGACGCAGAAAAAATGAAGGCAAGAAACAACTTCCCCCTCCTCAACTCGCAATTAGAACAAGCGGCCATATTATCTGACGCTAATTGTATACCGTCAGTGTTCATCATAGTCATGCGCTGGGGTTAGCAAAGCGCAAAGCATGGACTGAGCTTAAGATATTTTTAGAGTTCAGCTATTCCCATCTTTGATTAAACACCGGCCATTACCCGGATGTTTGGCGATGCTGATCGTCATGTACCCAGGCATTCGACTCAGGATCATGATACTCGAGTACGTAACGGTGTCACGAGACTCGCGATGCGAAGCAGTGATGTCGTGTGGAGTCACGGTGTCAACATCGCTAATAGATCTAGTGACGTACTCAATTTAAACCAACTTGACGCAGAGGTACGTGACTACGTCACGTGACGTCAAGAGACCACGTGGCGTGAAATTACTTCTCAACATGTCTTGATACCTTGACGTCACGTGACACATGATTAAATACTAGTGCCGAGACAAAAGCCGCCACGAAAACTCACAATTTCTCATACATTGCAATTCTGTACAGGACGATTTAATCAATACATGGAAATATAGCTGCCAATTTTGCATTCTCAAATAATCACTTTGCTATACGAACACAAAAAAACACAATAATCTTTTTTGTACCGGTTACCGTTAAATATTTTTGCGGTTCAGTTTTGGTTCAGTTCCAATATGGCGGCGAAAATTCCGGTTTGGTTCATTTCTGGTTTGGCTAAAACTAACGGTTCGGTTCCGGTTCGACAGACTGTTCAGGTACAGTGGTTAGTCGTGCCAAAACCAGCGGAATGAAGCATTCGGATCACTATATCCGAATATCCAAGCTTTTTGTTCTCATAATACGGTAACGAGAGAGACTGGCTGGTGAACGCGAGTTCACCAGCCAGTCTCTCCCTCTTTTCACGTACCAGGCGCAGTACAAAGGGAAAGCTATTTTCATTGCCCGGAGGACACCCCCTCATCGATGAGCAGCAGCAAAGGCTAGAACTAACGCGAGACGGCAAGGCGTGGTCTGTCAATGAACAAATATCTTCCTAAAGCAATCACGCCACGTACTGGAACAAAAAAGGGCTGACACTCGACAACCTGGACGCGTTGTTCCCCAGAATCGCCGTGCTCTCGTAATGGCCCAGTTAGTGGCGCCATCTTCGAAGACGACCCAGAGGTACGAAGTTTGACAACCCCGCCAAGTCAATCTTCGTTTCGACTCATTGACAGTGATCGCGAACAAACCGGAACAAAACGGAACAGGAGCAGAAGAAACCAAAGCAGAGAAATAAGAATCACCCAATGTCGATACAGAAGAAAAAGAAGCCGTCGAGGAAAAATGAGCTCGAAACAATGAGAGGCACGCAAAATAAAAAAGGAGAAAAAGTGGGGCTCATGTTTTCCCATCATAGGAGGCTCATCGCGCCTCCTATGATCCGATTTCCCGTGGGAAATTGGGCTAAACAATAAAAAGATTTAGGGAAAATGTTTTGCACACCCGATATGGTATGATGGGCCTTCCGGTGCGGACTGCGAACGCGCTACCGCAGAAAAGTCCTATATTCCCAGTTTGTATTGGGAAAACCATAGTACCGTATCGGATGTGGAAACACAGTTCCATAAAAGTTTCTAAGTGAGGGTCTCAGAGAACCGGTTTTAGACATCCGATATGTTACGTTGGGCCCTACGGTTTGCACTACACACATGCTAGTCTTCCGTGGTGGCGCATGCGTAGTTCGTACCGCAAGGCCTATCGTACCATATCGGATGCGCAAATTTAACTGCGGAGAAGTTCAACGAAAACATGAAGATAATCGAAGCTGGAACAAAGATTTTAAGGGAAACTTTGCGTGGTTCTATCTGCGCGCTCTCGAGTGTTCTTTCCAGGGCGATTTTTCCAGAGCGCTCATCAATTGGGCACCAGGATCACGAATATCGAGATTATTTTTCAATTTATTGCATGGAGGCTGCAGAAAATTTTTTTTAAAGTACCGCTGAACCCTCTTCTTCCCCGAGCGTTACCTCCTAAAAAGAGTTTTCGGAATCTCCGCACTCGCGCATCTTCAGCGCCTATCAAATCTAGGCACGTGCATTCTTCATATTTTCAAAAAAGTCAGAAAAAGACGTCACGACTCGTGTCAGCGCGGAGGATATACCTGGAACCTTGGAAAACTCGCGCACTTGGCAGCCGAAAGGCCTTTTAAGACGTATAAGGCCGTTCGGAGGTTTTTCGTGTTTGCTCCCGTTTAGTTTACATATTCAGAGAAAACGAACGTGCTATCAAGATTCACTGGTTGAACATACTCCGTAATTCACCCCTAACTCATTTCTTTTATTTTCTCATGAACCTCTTTAGCTTTTATTTAAGGTTCCACGCAAAAACTTGCAACACTAAGCACTTATGAGGTGCAGAAACAAAATTATCAGTCCAGTACTAATACAGAGTACAGCCATGGCAACAGCTGCGACACCTCACGGCGAAGTCGTTGGGCATCGGCGGCGTATTCCCGCACCGTAAGGTGCGTGAGCAAAAGCATTCGGAAATAAAAAAAATGCAGCAAGATCCTCTGGTGGATTCTTAGGGAATGCCTTAGCAAGACCCTCGTAAATGCCCGACATGTCCCCTTTTAGGAAACGCTAACACTGGCCCGTTGAATTTTTTCTTCTGGCTTTATCTTTTTATTTTTATCTTTTTTGCTGCCTTTTTTTTTGTCTTGGGTCAGTTTTAGTGTTTTCGAAAAGGGGATGTGTATGGCGTCTCCCAACAGTCATGCTAACGGTCTCCCAGAAATCCACCAATGAGTTTTCCTGTAATTTGTTTTCACCCCTTATTCTGCTTGTTAGAGTATACGTCAAAGCCCTTGGATACGGTCATCCATATCCCTCGTGCTAAGAACCACATCCATACCACTCGTGGAAGGAACCGCATCCTTATCACTCGTGGAGGGAAATGCATTCATCCTTTCAACTGCACACACATATCACAGCAAACGCACCGGTACTACTGATACCCAGGATGAAGAACAACCGGCGACGGTAGAGCCGCAACTGAGCACGCCCGCATTCCACCTCGCCGTGGCGCAACGGCTCCTAGATAAGAAAGTCGTAGTACTGAATGAAATGGCGTCATCCCAGAAGTTCAACGCTGGGCGCAAATTGAACACGACGATTGCGTCAACGTTCGGCTCAAACTTGACTCGAAGCCGAGCGCTGACGCAGCCCTCGTTTCCAATCTATGTCCAGCGTTGGCGTTCTTTGACTTCGCAATCTCATTCAGCACTACGTCTTCGTTAACTAGGAGGTGTTGCGCAGCGCCTTATCCTCTCTGGCTCCAAGCCAGCTGTGAGCGTGACTTTGACGAAAACAAAAGCGTTCGTTTTGATGAGAATTTCGGCGGTGTCTGTCAGTTTGTCAGCGCCGAGATGGGAGGGAGAGGTTGACATGTCCTGGCGTGAGCGCTTTGGATCAATAGGAGTGTCGCACGCGTCAACCTCTCTCCCTCTTTTTCCCTCTCTCGCCGGCGCTGTGAAACGGAAGACATCTCAGGGGTTTCTTCAAGACAACTGTTATAGTATGCAAACGCATTAAAAACATATTCTGACCATTTTGTTCCCAACACTGTTTTATTTTTCGCCCGGAGTGCTTGCACGCGCGATCCCCCGGCGCGTGCAGTGGGCCTCGGGTATTACCCTTAACCTTCTCTACACACATAAATCCTGGCAGTTCGACGACGGAGCCATAGAGCGCTCGGTCGCAGATTTGGAGTGCGGGGGTCTGGTAGCACAGAGCATCAAAGAGCCATTTCTCGGGAAACATGGACGTCAGCGAGTAGTAGAAAAAGTGTACCAACTCGGCCAGATAACAATCAAACATATGTTTCCGATATCAACATGTTTGTGATATCGGGGTGTCCGGTGTCTAACATCCATCCTATCTACGATATGTTTCCGATATCGCGGTGTTCGGTTTCTGACATCGATACATCTACGATATGCGGATATCTAGTTTCTGACATCGGCCCTATTTATTCGGATATCTAATTGGCTAGGTCTCACGAAGGGGCGCGCGATTATCCATTGGTCTGATGTAGGAGCGACCAATTAGTAAATCCTAATCGGATATGAAATGTTCGATGATCGATAAATTTATCACCGACCGATGACCGATCATCGGACGATAGTCGATCATCGACCGATAGTCGATCATCGGCCGATCATCGCCCATTGCTAGTCGCACACGTCGGTGACGTCAAGTGACGTGACAAGTGCGAACTTTAATTCCTCGAAAAAAACACTTTTAAAAAGGTTTTCAGCTCGGCCGGTTTCGCGCGTCAGTAGAACGACGCGCTATCCACTACACCAAAACTGCAAGCTGCCATTTCGTGTTTAGACATTGACTACAATCGTGAGAAGTGCGTTGACACGTGGGAAAGAGTGGGAACATTGCCGCTGGATGGCGCCAGGTCCAGTGCAGTTGATGTTATTCCCAGAAGATGTCGCCCCAATCCTGGGAATGTGTGGGGACATGCCGCTGGATTGCGCAATGTTCAGTGCAGTTGCTAATATTCCCAGAAGATGGCGCGCGACTAATCGCGTCTTCTGTGCGGTCCGACAGAGGGCGCTATAGGATTTGAATTGCGCGGAGTAGGTAGGCTGGCTTTGGAAGCACATTGCAAAACGCCAAACCAGGGAGTAAGTATAATAATAGGAGTTTACTTTCCAACAAAGTACAGGTTGGAGGGCGGCTTGGAAAAAACGCTGTTAGCACAGCTTGACTGGTCCCAAGCCCCCACGACATCAGTAGCGGCAGAAGAGCAAAAAAAAAAAAGATGAGAAAAAAAATCAACATTATTTTTACACGGAAGAATCATTTGCACGTATATCAGAAGCAAAGTCGAGCTCTATAAGAGGACACTGCCTCAGTGCTTTCGAACGCAAACACATGAAATACACCCACAAGAAAAACATACATTGCACAAAACCACTCTCGTATAAGAAATACAACAAAACATTCAAAAACAACAAAACATTCAAAAGCATCTTTCAGTCATGGTCGTTCCGGCTAGAGAGCATCATTTCCCGCAGACCGCCCACTGATAGGTTGTCAAGTTCTATGTGATTTGTAGAAAGCTGATTCAGAATTGTTGGAAGCGTGTGAGCTATGGTTTGACGACCGTAATCTGTTCTAGAGAAAGGCACTTGCCAGGGTAACATTATACGTGTTTGATAACTGTATTCTCTTCTTCTTAGATTTGATAACTCTTCAAGATGTCATATGTGCATATTTTTTTCAGTTTTATATTTTAAGCATAGGCGATATCTATACAAATACAAAATTTTCATTACACCAAGTTCATTGAAAAGCAAATCTGCCGGGTATTCCAGTGAAACATTGCAAATACTTCTTAATATCTTTTTTTTTTGCAGTACGAATACCTTTTGAAAATTGGTAAGTGTGGTTGTACCCCCTATTAAATAACCATAGTTTATGTGGGAATAAAATAAAGAATTATATAGTAACAGTTTTATTCTACGTGGCAAGATATGTTTATTGCGGCATATTAAGCCAGCAACGCTGGATAATTTGGATATAATGAAAAAAATATGATCATCCCATGACAGAGTCTCCGAGAAAGATATACCAAGGGTTTTAAATGCTGAAACTAATTCTATTTTAGTGGAGTTCAAAAAAGTTGCATTGATTATATCTGCTTGTTTATTCCTTGGGCGGAATAAAAATGCCTTAGTTTTATTTACGTTCACTTTTAAAGCGTTACTTTTGCTCCATCTCTCTAGTTACCTGAGCGCATCATTCGCGTTATCTATGAGTTCGGTGGCGGTATCACCAGTAAACAATAAAGTGGTGTCGTCAGCATAAATTATGAACTTCGCTGTTTGGCATATATTTATGACGTCGTTTACATAAGGTTGAATAAAAACGGTCCAAGGATGCTTCCTTGAGGAACGCCTGATCTAATTGATTTTACTACTGATGAATGACCGTTGATATGTACATATTGTTTACAATAAGACAGATATGAATTAATAAGCACTCCTGATTGACCACGAAATCCATAGATTTCTAACTTCTCAATAAGCAAGTCATGATCGAGATAGTCAAAAGCCTTTGTAAAGTGAATGAACAAGCCAAGCGTTAGTTGTTTATTTTCGAAATGTTTAAAAATATATTCCTTTTGTTGAAGAAGAGCAAGTTCAGTTGACCTTTGTTTGCGGAAGCCAAATTGAGATGTGCTGATCAAGCTATGATTATCTGCAAACGCTGTCATTTGAGTTAACAAAAGTTTCTCGAGGCCCTTTGAGAATACTGACAAAATTGAAAGGGGTCGGTAGTTTCCCAATTCATTTTTATTACTTTTCTTATATAAAACTGCAACTTTCGCCAATTGCATCCGCTTGGGAAACACGCCGTTTAAAAGGCAAAGGTTAAATATATGCGTCAAGCAAGGGCATATAATTTCAATTATGTATTTAACAGGCTTTATTTCCAAACCATCACAGTCACAACTTTTACTATTTTAATGCATTAAATACGTTTACTACATCTGTGTCTGTAACAGGGCTAAGAAACATGGATGCGCAGTTTCGAGAACTTATAAGCTTGGAAACAACTAACTCAGGACTTTCTTTGCTTAAACTAACGAAGTACTCATTGAAAAGATTCGCTAACGCTTGGCCTGTCACATCGTTACTATTGTAGCTTATCTTTTCTACATGGTTTGGAGTATATGTACGATTTAGAACTGAGTTTAGTTTTTTCCATAGGTTATCACTTCTGTTATGACATGCTAAAAAAATATCAGCAAAATATCGTCCCCGGCGTATCGCATTTTTTTGTTTAATTGGTTTCGATAACGTTAAAAACTTTGAAGATTTTCGGTCTCTCTTGTTCTTACAAAATTTTGATATAGCATATTTTTTGTACGTATTTTATCGACTATCTCGTTTGTTACCCATGGCTTACGAATCTTTCTAGAAGTTATTATTGAATTATATGGAAAACATTTTGTATAGAGCTTTTGTAATTTAGTCAAGAACATGTTATATGCATTATCTGCATCAGTCTCTTGAAGTACATAATTCCAGTCCACTAAAGAAACTTCTCGTCTAAATTTATCCAGGCCCCATCTGGTGTTATATCCTGAACCTGCACCGACTGATTGACTTTTTTACTTATATTTGTCTTTACACAGAGAAATATACCCAAGTGGTCGCTTATATCAGTTACTACAATGCCAGATTTAATCTGCGACTCAGGAAAGCTCGTAACGAACAGGTCAAGCAATGTGGAAGATTCAACAGTAATCCTAGTAGCCAAAGATATCGTATATATATAACCGCTTACTTTAATCAACGCGTCCATCTGTATTTTATCTGGCGTTTCAAGTAGCATATTTATATTAAAATCGCCCCCCAAGATTACGTTGTATTTATTATCATTCGAAAACTCGAAGAAAGATTATATATATGTAAAAAAAGAAGAAAGGTTACCACACGGGCGGACGGTAACAAACCGTGATAACTTTTTTATCGATCAGTAAGGACAACATTTCGAAATCTTCGTGAACGCAACTGTAATCAGTGAGCAGCTCACCGCAAATGGTCTCCCTTAACAACAACGCCACTCCCCCTCCACGACATACGGTGCGATTTAAAAAGTAGGTATTATACATTCGTAATTTAATAACGTCAGCAGCATCAGCGAACCACATTTCGGAAAGCATAATTACATCGTAGTTGAACCTAAATTTTTGAAAAAAGAATTCAATCTCTTCTGACTTATTCCGTGCTGATCGAGTGTTTAAGTGAAAAAATTTCTGGGAGTTGGATTATTCGCTTCCCAGGAAAGAAATGACATCCGATGGAAGAAAATAGTGATCGTCTGATATCGAATTCAGTGTGCAAACTGTATTGTTCGATAACAGGTGAGCCGGGAGACATGGGATGGGCGTCATTTGAGAGCAGGGAAGTGGTGAGCAAGATAGAATTTGAGGATGGGTTGAGGCAAATGGATGGGGAGCAATGGGCACGAAAGGTTTTCAGCAATTTATACATGAGGAGTATAGACACAAAGTAGAGGCAGCACACTAGGAAATTAAGAGGAAAGTTTTTGGGCTATAGCGAAGATACGGAAGAGCAAGTCTGAGTCAAGAAGAAAGTTAAGGCCACAGAAAGAGATCGGTGGCTAGAGGGAATGCAGACAAAGACGGATCTGGAAAGCTATTTATTAAACAAAATAGTTACTGTGAAAGAAAGCATTTATGACAATTCTAGGGGAAGCTCATTGTGGTTTGAGGCGAGGACGGGTGTTCTGCGTACCAGAAAATACAGAGCGAAGTACCAGGAAATGGATACAGTGTACACTGCTCGAGGAGAGGAGGACGAGACGGCTGAGTACTTGATACTCTACTGTAAAGGGCTTCACCTACAACCTAGATTTAATAAAGTCATTGGCTTTTAGAGACAGTGAAGGAAGAGTCGATTTCAAGACAGCAGAGATTGCCAAACAAAGATTAAGTGACTGGTGTCAGAAAGCGAGAGAAAACTAGGTATTTTCTTATTAACTGGTGGCAAGGGGGTTTTGTAGCCTCACCTTCTTTGCAGTCGGAGTGAATGTAGTTTTAACGTTTAAATATTCCAAGCCTAAATGGTAAAACAAAAGGGCTAGGTGGCGTAAGCTACCGCCCGATCCAAAGGGCTCAGCCGGATTCATCCATCCATCCATGCGTCGCGGGATGAGTGGATTTTAGGGCGTATCACGTGAATGCCACCAGGTGCATCCGACAGAGGGCGCTCTTCGTGATGAGATTTGAATTCACCTTTTGACGAATATGTGCTGTCACCTAGACACGCTACTGGGTCCGTGACTAAGTTGCTAGAAAACATCGCGCGCTCAAAGCCTCCAGCGGTCACGTGTTGAATGTCATTTGAGATCTGAATCGATGCGCGGTAAATATTTCATTCGCGAACAAAGGGTTCTGTAGTGGATGGGAATCGTCCCAGTACCTAGTACGGATGGCGCCATGTCCAATGCAGATGGTGATATTCCCCCAAGAATGTCGCGAGTATCGTGGCTAATGGCGTCATTTGTTTGGCGAAACCAACACCAATCAGCCAGAGTCATTTTTCTATATATATATCTTTCCAGTAGAGATTCAGCATATTTTTTCGACCGAGATGATTTTGTTCTCGTCAAGTTTTCGATCAATCAAGTGCTGCGTCACTTCGTGCAAAGTTTTTGTTTAGGAAATGCCTGGATTCGTACTAAAAGCTTCAGGATTTGTAATAAGTATTGCAATACGTATGGTCCGCGCTTGGTGTGGCTGTGCTTTTTTTTTGGAATGTCGTTGTTGGAGGGTTTGCTAGGATGTTCCTTCGCAACACTGACGCCTTCACGCTGTATGAAATGTCGATAGGCACGATGACACTGACGCAGGACGCGCAGCTTCGTGGGGGGATCCTCTCCAGTCCGGACCGACAGATGGTATATCGAAAGCTGAAAAGCCAACATCAGCCTCATTTACCTTAAGAACATTTTTGGCATAAAAGCGAAAACGCTTTTATGCCAAAAAGGAAGCGTCATAATACCGTCGCTGCAGTGTAACGCTTGTTGTTAAACGTATTCAGAGCAATCTTTTCAACCGAGATGCTTCTGTTTTCATCAATGTTTTCGAGCAGTCAATTGCAACGTCACTCTGTGTAAAGGTTTCGTTCAGTAGACGCTTGGATTCGAATTACGAGTCTCAGGATTTGTAATACGTCTTGGAATCTGTACGGTCCGCGCTTAGTGACTGCACTTCTATTTTTAGGACTGTTGTTGCTTGGAGAGTTTGCTAGGATGTTCCTTCGCAACACTGACACCTTTAGGTTGTATGGAATGTCGATACGCACGATGACACTGATGCAGGAAGTGCAGTTTTCTGTGGGGATCCTCTTCAGCCCAGACCGACAGATGGTAGATCGAAAGCTGAAATGAAAAGTCGATAGGGCGATCAATTTGATCAGCTTTTTTACCTTAAAAACACTTTGCCATTTTTTTAACCCCCCCCCCCCCCCCCGTTTTTTTCTTTTTTTTTGAAGAGATCAGTTGTTTTTGAGAACGCTTTTATACCCAAAAGTAAACGTCGTAATCCCCTCACTGCAGTGTAACGCTTGATGTTAAACGTATTTAGAGCAATCTTTTCGACCGAGATGCTTCTGTTTCCATCAATGTTTTTGAGCAGTCAATTGCGGCGTCACTCTGTGTAAAGTTTTCGTTCTGTAGATGCTTGGATTCGAATTAAGAGTTTCAGGATTTGTAATAAGTCTTGGAATATGTACGGTCCGCGCTTAGTGACTGCACTTTCATTTTTAGGACAGTGGTTGTTTAGAGGGTTTGCTAGATGTTTATTCGCATCACTTACACCTTTGCCTTGCATGAAGTGACGACAGACACAATGACACCGACGCAGGAAGCGCAGCTTTGTGTTGGATCCTCTCCAGCCCGGTCCGACAGATGTCATAAAGGAAGCTGTAAAGAAAAGTCAATAGGGCGTTCAATTTAATCAGCTTTTCTTTTTTGCCCTCCGATCACTTTGATATTTTTAATAATTTTTACAAATATTGGCGAGCGCTTTTCTATCGTCATCCTTTATGTTCCACTACTTTCAAATATGCGTAAGACATGTTTTTTTTTATACGACTCCATACAGTTATATACGGTTTTCTTACCGATGAGGAGGCGACACATCGTATCAGATGTTATTCGCTGTCCACGTAATTTTCCTCCAAACCGCTATTGTCATCTGAAAAAAAAAAAGAAGTCACAAGGTCATGAAGTGATTAAGCTGTAGATATAAGACTCACCAGTCCGCACTGGCAATGCGTGTTCTGCCGCGATCAGATGATTCCGCAGAAATTCTCGAGCTTCCTGCGCCGCCTCGACCACCTCACCGTGATACCAAAACCCACCCCAAAACTGCCGAGTCCAGAAGCGAGCCGTCGATTGATGAACAAGGTTCGAAGGAGCAAAATGCTCTAGAAGTATCCCGCAAGGGCAGATACGCTGACCAAAGGCGACCGCAAAGATCGCCGACATTTGCATTGCCAGGTATGCAAATAGAGGTGGTTGCATATCTCTCCCGGGATCAACTCCTTCCTCCTCCCAGTTTTCCCCTTCACCCGAGCCATAGTCGTGGAGGGGTTGGAAATTAATAAAAGCAATGATCTCCTCCAACGACCTAGGGGTTCTTTGACGAAAACGATCAATGAAGTGGGAAGTACAATATCAAAAACTCGCTGTCCCTGCTCGGCCATCTCTTTAAACGACGTGGTAGTTGCCTGATTGCCTTTAGGGTAGTGTTATATCGAGTCAGTTTTTCTAACCTCCCTATTTATAGAAACCTTTTGTATCTCACAACCTTTTCTTTTTAATTTTCAACTCTGCGTGAGTACAGTGTGCATATTAATCTTTCTTAGCCCGCAATTTAAAACGGTGTTGTGAAAATGTTCCGATAACTACCCGCAGTAATAAGACGAGATGTGTCTTCCCAATCGTCTTGAAATCAAGACACGATCTAAGCACAAAATAATCTACGTAAGTCCATGGTTTTAAGCAGAGATCGAAAATGGCCCAATAACTTCCCTGAGACTGGGATTTGCGCGTCCGTCTTGAAATTGAGACACGCTGTAAGCACAAAATAATCTTCGTTAGTCTGCGTTTTTAAGCAGAGTTGAAAAATGACCCAATTGCCACCCTCAACAAAAATAAAAAAAAAACGAAAAAAAAACTGCGAGAGGCGCGCGGTCTATCTTGAAAGAGTAACCTTGCAGCGTTTTTGACTGAATTTTGCTTCTTTCACACACTGTCTTCTTTAGTTTGCGAGATTCGTGCGGTCTATCTCGAGAGAGCGAGTTTGAAGGGTTTTGACTGGTTTTTTTGCTTCCTTTTTCTAGACACTCTCTCATTTACTTGGTTTTTGGCAGTGTTGTCCGACGTGTGAATCCCACAGTAGTTGCTAATAGAAATCTGCGTTTAACATTGCGAGTTCACCGTTTACTGTGATGGCATAGCATAACACTTCCTGGCCATACTCAAGCTTTGGGACCTTATAAAACTGCTTTTCATTTGAAATTACCCAACTCACGCATCGTTTCTTTATCCTGAGATTTGCGCTACAAGGTGAGCAAACTAAAAACCTCACGTTTTTTCTTTCTAATAAGACATTTAGTTTAGCAAATGTCGTCGATATCGAAAAAAAAAATCACCTCGGTCCGCCATCACGCCCTTCTTGCACAGCAAGGTGAGCATCGCAAAAAGTCTGGCGTTCTCCTTGCTAATAGGATTTTTTTTCTGGTATGTCAAAATTGTCACCAAAAAATAGAAGACCCGAATCATCTAGCCAATTTGACATCTAAACGCCATAACGTCCTCTGCTCTTTCTGAATTCCCCTCATCTACTCAAACGATTCGTTTATTGATGAGGAATACCTCTATCGCGGACGCAAGCGCGAAAGATTCATTTTGATTCTGAACTTTCTAGCGAAGGAAAATACCCAGATTGATTAGGTCGAGTGAAGTGTATCTTGAAATGAGTCGAGAAAACGAGGCTTCCCACACGGACTCTTCCCCCTGTGGCAATGGCTACGAAAGCTTTAGCAAGAAATTGACAATTCGCGACCACAACTACAGGACGGAAGAGTGTAGGCCTGCGCTATGCTACCAGTGTAACCTACACCGTCGAATCAACAAACATATCGTTCCAGTATATCGCATGACCATTACCACAACCTCAACTTCTTTCTATGAAAGTTTAATTTGTTCGAGTCCAAGGATATTAACGTACTCTGAAGTTGTGCCAGAATTTTAAAATTGTTAGAGATAGAAAAGGTTCGCACAAAATCATCTCGGTCGAAAAAATTGTTCTGAATTCGTTTGATAACAAAGCGTTACATTAGCAGTGACGGTATTATGACGTTTCCTTTGTGCATAAGAGCGTTTTTCGGAAGCGAGCGATCTCTCTCCTCATCGCATGCCTTGTAAATATTTGAAATTGTAGCGCCTTGCTCGCGATTTTATTTCCCAACTTTTTGCCTCCGGTGAGTATTGAAATGTCTCATGCATTTTTGTTCAATCTGCTAGTGTACTGAAGTGATCTCTCTTCTAACCGCACGTCTTGTCAAAGGTTTTTGATGGCGCATGTTGCTCGTGAATTGTCATTTTCAAAACTTTTTGTTTTCTTCGGGTTTGTCGTGATGCTTCTTGTGTTTTACATTTTTTTTGTAAAGTGTTTGAAATGGTTTCTTTGTTGCGTAGAGCGAAACAAAAGTTAAACACCGTACCTGTATTTATATGTGTGCGTGTTTTCAGAGCGAACGAGAATAAAAAATTATACACTATATCTGTCTCGTCTTTAGTGAATAGATGCGGACATCCTCCATTCCATTTTTTTTTTTTTCAATCTGCTACGTACAGCAGAGAGGACGCTAAAATTAGCTAGAAATGACGCCATCTACTAAGCTGGCACTAAAATTACACATAGATGTCGCGCGATGAAAGATAATGCTCAAAGTTAACGCCATCTAAGGGATTCAGGTACACGCCATCTACAAACGGAAATCGGCAACTCACACGCACAAAGCCCGAACTTGAATTTCGCGCGACAATATGGACGAGTACACCTCAGCAATACAAGCAATTTTACTTTTCATCATGAAATCTCACAAAATCGCACACACGTCGCCAGATGTATCTCATACCCTAACAACAAAGACGCTTAGCATCAAAGACGTGCGCCATCTATGGACGGAGTTGACAACTCATGCGTTTAAAAGCCCCGGATATAAAATTGTGCGTGCGCGAAAGAGAGCATAGGAAATGTTATCTTTGCTTAATATCTAGAACTTCTTCCTCAGTTAGTATCATCATCGCCTAGTAATCTCGACTCTCTGACTTCGAATGCAGTTAGGATCAAAAATATTTTTACAAGACATTACCGTGCAGCGATTCAAATATCACGTGACACTGGTCACATCGTGGCAACGTGTTTCCATCTCCGAAAACAAGGCCTGGATTATCTAGAAGAATTGAGAAAAACGACGTGCGCCTGATCTCCAGTAACTTGTGAAAAATGGAGCCTTACATTGGGTAAGAGCAGGTTATATTGGAAATAACCAAAAATAAAAATATATGTGATCATCTTCTTCACAATGCATTGAGTCTTTTCATTAGACTGCATATTTTGTTTGAGACATACACGCGTACCCTGTTTTATGGAGAGGGCAAGTTCGTCTGCTTCTTGCGCAGGGGGTAGCGGTGAAGTCAGAACGCCGAGTCCTGATTGGCTGATCTCGACCCCCTATCTGAGCGTCATCTGCTCCTTTGCAACGTCGTCTGCTCGCAAAGTTGTCTCGAGACCTACATTGATCCCATAGGGTTTTTCTCCGGCGGATCGTTAATTTGAGACACTCTCAGTGGATATCGACGGAGATATATCGACTCACTTATATTACAAGTGTCTTCGCACTGCAGATTATGTTTCCCCAAGACATAAACATCTACCTCGTTAAGACATTCTTTTAGGTTGCGAGCCTGCGTTTTTTTATTCAAGTTTTAGCCGCTTTTCTCGGGAGAGCACATTTTCGTCCATGCACATATTGTCAAAAAAAAGTCTGAACATTGATGAACTTTGATGGCTTCATTCAGCTTGTCTCGAGTGTGCAGTGGTCGTACGGGTTTGTTTGGGACGTGGCAAGTCCGAAGGCAATAACGTGTATGACTGGAAGGAAAAATCACGATGTCAGCAATTTGGTACGTGTTGATCGATCGTGTCCTTTCCATAACTAATATACCGAATCTTTACTGGAAAGTTATATACAGAAGAATGACTTAGGCTGATTGGTGTGGCGACGCCACACAAACGACGCGATTAGCCGCGATACTCGCGACATTCTTGCCGGAATATCGCCATCTGCATTGCACATGGCGCCATCCGCACGAGGTACCGTGTCAATTCCAATCCACTGTAGAACCATTTATTCGCAAATAAAACATTTACCGTGCATCAATTGAAATCTTAAATGACATTCATCACGTGACCACAGGAGGCTTTCCGCGCGCGATGGCGTTCTAGCAACTTAGTCTCGAACCCAGTCGCGTGTCTACGTGACAGCACATATTCGTCAAAAGGTGAATTCAAATCTCATCACGCCGAGCGCCCTCTCTCGAATGCACTTGGTGGCATCACATGATACGCCCTAATATTGACTCATCCCACGCCGTAATTCAAATCCTATAGCGCCTTTTGTCAGACCGCACAGATGACGCGATTAGTCGCGCGCCATCGTGTGGCAATATTAGCAACTGCAGTTGACATTGTGCCATCTACCGGCATGTCGCCACACTTTCCCAGGATTTGGGGCGACATCTTGGGGGAATAACATCATCTGCACTGGGACATGGCGCCGGCACCATGACAGAACAGCACACGACATAACAGCACGCGACAAAACAGCACGGTCAAAACAGCACGCGTCAAAACAGCCCAGCGTCAAAACAGCACGGCGACAAAACAGCAGGCGTCAAAATAGCACGTGACAAAACAGCACAGCGTCAAAACGGCCCAGCGACAGAAGAGCACGTGCCATAACAGCACGGCGTCAAAACAGCACGACGTCAAAACAGCACAGCATCAAAACAGTACAGCGTCAAAACATGACATTGACAATATAGCTAGGGTTCGTCGTTTTCGGTTTGTATTTTTTTTTTTTTAATTCCGCGCACCTTTTTTTGGTTTTGATTCCAAACAAAAATTTTCGGTTTATCACGGTGAATATTTGTAGACTCATAAACTTCTCAGTTATATTGAGTTTATTGACGAAAACCAGTATACTAACGAAAATGCAATAATTAAAAGCGTGTGTGTAAAATGTATATTGAGTACCAGGTACTGGTCTTATTTGTTGCCGTCTTTGGCAGCCGACGCGACCTGTTCTGTAAAACGCACTGGGGCCTTATCGTGATCTGACATTATCGCCGTGTGCTCGCATTTGTACACACGACGAGCATGAGCTTCAGTACCACTTCGGTTGGAGAGGCAAATATCAAAATGGAGAAATTAGCAAGCATTGTACTCGCTGGGTTGTCGCCCATTTTAACGACTGCGAGAGATGATAAATTCGCGCCGACGGCATGACTGACAATAACACACTCGTATTTATGCCCTCCTGTAGTAGACGGAAGCTAGGGGTGTTAAACAATGCGCGGCATTTACGTACGCTCTTGATTTCCGTTGTTTGATTTCACAATTAAACTCTCTTCTCTTAACTAAGAATTCAGCTCAAATCTCTATCAGGTGAAAAACCCAGATTTCGTCCTGAAGACCCCTGCGCCCCCGAAGCTTTTGTTGAAAGTTGAACCGATCTTGCAGACAAGTTGAAAACTGCGAATGGAAGTGGTCATATTGTCAGTAATGAGTAGGGTTCCGTGTTTTCGGAGTTTAGTTTTCGTCAAGTTCGGAGGGTGTTTTTCTGAGTTTATTTTTTGCGGCAAATTCGGAGTTTATCGGGGTTTATTTTTGTTTGATTCTGAATTTTCCGAAATTCGGAGCTTAATTTCGCAGTGTTTGTTATAATATCCAAATGTAAACGATCGTTGAGCTGTTTTGACGCCGTGCTGTTTTGGCACGTGCTCTTCTGTCGCTGTGCCGTTTTGATGCCGTGCTGTTTTGTCGCGTGCTATTTTGACGCGTGCTGTTTTGCCGCCGTGCTGTTTTGCCGCTGAGCTGTTTTGACGCGTGCTATTTTGACCGCGCTGTTTAGTCGCGTGCTGTTTTGTCGTGTGCTGTTCTGTCGCGTTCCCCATGGCGCCATCCAGCGGCATGTTCCCACACTTTCCCACGTGTCAACGCACTTCATCTTGGCTTTAAAAGCGCACAAAAGACGAGGACAAAGTAAGAAACACAAACGACGGACGAGCGCTCACTCGCAACTGATAGGTTTTATTAGAACCTCAGAAAACATCGGAAACATATTGATATCGTAGATAGGATGGAAGTCAGACACCGGACACCCCGATATCGGAAACATATCGATATCGGGAACATGTTTTATCGTTATTTGGCCGAGTTGGTACACTTTTCCTGCTACTACTTCAAAGCACAGCTTTTGCAGCGCTGAGGACCCGAAACACGTTTGCTCGCTTGGGAGAAATGTGTTTCGCCGTCTCAGCGCAGCGGGGCGCTAGTCACGTGGCTCTCCTCTCATCCGTTGTTTGCCGCTCTATTTTTTTCCATTTCGGTGGCCGCTTCACGGGACAATCTGTCAGGCTTTGTCACTATGTAGGAGGCTATAGCACTACAAATTCAGAAGGCGTATGCTTATTTTCGGTTCCGGAACGCGTGAAAGCGAGTCTCCTGGCACGAGCCCTTGGAACTGAGAGTGGCCCGGGCGTTAAATTCCCCAGGCTCGCGGTTGTACTGCACTGGCTAAATTGCTCATTTACAGCTGAGACACCAGACGCTTTTAGAGGCTGATTAACTTCCCGCATAAACATACATACAACATTAATATTAGAAATAAATCAAACCAAACCATGGATAGTGCTGTCGACCGCTTCTCAAACGACAAACAATGACTGGAGCTTTGCGCAAGATTTGATAGAATGTTACCCTTTTCGCTTACTTTGCATGGGCGACGCAGGCGCAATGAGTGTTTTCCGATTCAAGTCACGATGCTTTCTGTTATGTTTGCAGCAAAGAGTTGAAGGAATCTACCCTTTTGTTCAACCTATCTCACAAAATCCCTCGCCTATTCATTTTCGTTTGTTTGTTTACTTTTCAGAAGCTCGATACGATGTCTTGGTAACCCCATTATTTCGTACTCGGAGAGATCCATCACCACTTTTTGATCTTAAGTGAGCTAAAAAAAAACCTTGTAAAAAAACAAGAAGCTATATTTCCGTAACATCTAATGAGCCGGAAGAGTCAGGGATGTTGAGGCCGAATTCATAACGGTAGGAACCTTAAACGTACCGTGGACGCCACTTGACTTCGTAAAAAGTTTCGAACTTTCGAAAAAAACAAAAGAGAGCCATTCAGGATTCGCCTATCTCATTTTGATTCCTTCCTCATTGTTTAAAAACGCCTCTCCTTTAGTTATTGTTAATATTAGATTTCATGAAGCAAGGGTTCCCGACTGTAACGAACTCGCTCGAGAGCAACATAGCTCGGATTTTTGCTTAATGAGCACACTGCTACGAGTTGCGGAGTTGTCAAAACCCCATCACCGTATGACAGCAGTTTTGTGGTCTCCTCCCCGTAGCGGATTTCTAAAGCCTGACGTCCGCTTTTTCTCTTACTGATTTTAAGCTCGGCCTCATAAGTATGCCTGGACAAGGTTTAGGGGAAATTTACTTACACGAACCTCAATTTCAAAGCTTTCTAAACGGTATCATTCGGATAAATAATGTCCTCTTATTTGCAGCTTACAGTGCCCGATTAATATGGGTTGAATTTTTAGGTTACGATGTGGTAGATCGTGTAAATTTAAGTAAAAATAAGCCTAAGTAAATGAAGACACCATGCCTGTAAATTTACGTAAACCATAACGAGGAACCCGGCGAACCAGATTATAGCCAAACCCACTCGTTTGCGGTACGTTGGTGATACCTTACACGTAAAAGAAGGAAAAGACATCTTTAGGTGCACAACAGAAGCTAAAAATGCACATCAAGATGAAAGGTGCGACAAACATTGTCTAAATTGCCGGCACACTCAAAAAAGGCTAGACAAGTTTTTTTTAATTCAAAAACTTGGAAGTCAGGATGCAGGCACCCTAATAAGACAATATACATAATATTTTTTGTTGGTGTGTGTCATGATTAGGAGCATTGCAATCGCAAAAAAAAAATAATAACATTCCCTTTGCACCTCCACCTACTATCCACAATGCACAGAGCAGAGAGAAAAATATAGAAAATCTACAGAAAGTCACGTCGTGGACGTTGTGAGCTCACCCTTGCTCGCCTTTTAGCTGTCTTAAAGCAACTCTGAGACCCTGAAGATGCCGTCACATCTTTTTTTATTAGATAACAGACGCTTGCTCCATGGCGCTGCCAGTCTTTCCGAAATCAAATCGGGATTATGCTAGTTCCCACCCAATTTCAGAGGCTAGCCAAATCCAGAAAACACGAAAATTTTGTTTTCTTTAGTGCTTCAACTTTTCTTTTTATTTTTTTTTATTTTTTATTATGATGTTGGAAAACTTGTTTTTTCGCGAAGTTTGTTTTTGTTAAGTCCTGTCGACTGGGGATGTTGAGCTTAAAGATTAGACGCTCCTTTTCTTCTGCTTCTGTTCTCATTCCTTTTAAATAATCTTTCCTCTTACTGACACTATATAGAATATATATTGTCTACTTGCGCTGACATATGTTTTAAAACTGCTTTTATTTTGATGCGTGAGTATATCTCGCGACTAACGATTCAGATGAGACGGTGTCCTGAGAGTTACGTAACACCTGTACATCGGATGATTTCATCAAGTGCAACGAAATACGTCGCTTTATTCATCCAAAAAGGGTAGTGCACTAGAAGTGGCAATTCTGGTGGTTGGTGCGTCATCAGACCTACAGCCACAAGGCCGGCGAGGTGAGCTTGGAGCTGGCTGCCTGCTGTGGGGTTCCAGGGTGGTGATTCCACAAAGTCTCGGGCCAAGGTCCTGCAGTTGCTGCATGCGGGGCACCCTGGCGTGGAAAAGACCAAGATGGTGGCACAGTCGCACGTTTGGTGGCCTGGCCTGGACCAGGACATCGCTCACCCGGTGCAAGGCTGTCAGGTCTGCCACGAGAATCAGCGAGCCTTGTGCCACGTGGAGATCACCCCCTGGCCGTTCCCACAGAGGCCCTGGTCTCGCTTGCACGTGGATTTTGCGGGACCCTTCAAGAGCCACTGCTTCCTGGTGGTGGTGGACGCTTTCTCAAAGTGGGTGGAGGCACTGCCCGTCACCACTCCATCAGCAAGCGCGACCATTGCGGCGCTGCGGCAGGTCTTCGCGGCACAGGGATTGCCGGACATTATTGCGCCCGACAATGGTCCCGCTTTCGCCAGCGCCGAGTACAAGGACTGGCTCCCGAAGAATGGGAACCACCAGATGCTGGATCCGTCGTGCCACCCTGCTTCCAATGGTGCAGCCGAGCGGGTGGTACAGACAATTAAGAAAAAGCTCAAGAAGAGCCAGCTCGGGGATTTCCGGACGCAGGTGGCCCGGGTATTAATTGTTACAGTACCGAACCATACCCCATGAGGTCACTGGCCGTGCCCCCTGCGATCTTCTGCTGGGCCGGATGGTCAAGACTCCCTTGGACGTCTTGCATCCAGACCTCCGGTCCACGATGCTCCTGAAGCAGGTGAAGCAGAAGCTGGCTGCTTACCGACGGTGCCGTCCCGAGCCTTTGCCAGAGCCGGGAGCGTCGGTCCACGCCAGGAACTTCCGTCCTGGCCCACCCTGGTGTGCCGGACATGTGGTTTCTCCAGCGTCGCTACTCGTCCGCATGCCCGACGGGACCACCTGTCACCGGCACGCCGACTATATCAGGCCTCGCTTCTGGACTGGGCTTCGGGAGACCAGCCCGCAGGGGGACCAACGATAGCACCAGACTTGGCCAGTTGAGCGTCACCCACCACGGAGGCGACAAGCGTCGCCAGTCTTGTGGCACCAGTTGGACCGGTGCCACTCTCAAATTCGGTCCCTGCAGCTCCACCAAATTGGGCGCGACCGGTTCAGGTAGCCCTCGGCGTTGCCACACCCCGCCCATCGACACCAGTGACCAGGCGAAGTATGCGGCAGCGAAGGCCACCTGACCGTTACTCGCCGGGGTAACCTGCGTCGTCTACCGGCCAGGACTTGGCACGACCAGACACAAAATCTGTGTCGGCCGTGTGCATCGTTTATTCTTTTATTTGTTTTTTTCTTTTTTTGGAAAAACAAACTGGTAGGAAGGGATGTGACCAGTATGTAGCGCCCCCTCCAGTCCACCCGTCGATGGCCGCCAGGCTCGGCGGGCAAGATTGGTCACCGCGCCAATAAACACTGAGGAGCGCACGCCGCCCCAGTCAGTCATCGTTCACCCTTACAACCAGGCTGCGAGTCCGTCACTTTCTCGGCGAGTGCTTCAGCCCCCTTCGTCCAAGTTCTCGAAGAATCGTGACAGGTTGTAGAAGCACATGTGACGAAGACCGGACAATGAAGCCGCCGTTGTCGCAGTGTGCCAATAGAGAGCCAAGATGTCAGAGAGGAAACAACTCAAAGCATAGAGAGCGTTTGCAACTTAATGGCGGACGCCTCCTGCACGAATTGAGCTCCTTTACGCGTCCGTGCGCGTTCGCGTGACACGGAGGACAGCGAATGAAGCATCTGAGTAAAGCTTAGATACATTAGCAGATGATCGACGCTTGCACCTCCTCCTTGCACTTTTTGGTGCAAACGCGGCCCACAGAGCACATGACCTCGATCGATCAATTATAAACAGTTATATCTAGGCCCGCCATAACTCACACCCAGTGTTGTACGGAACGGCGTTCCAAGGGACGGCGTTCCTGGAACGCGTTCCTTTTCGGAGGAACGAAGGAACGTCGCCGTTCCATTTGGCATCAGTGGAACTGGAACGAGAACGCCTTACATTTTTACTGGAACAGAAGAAGGAATGGCGTTCCTTTGTTTTTCTTCCAGTGGGGTAATTTTAAATTTATTTATAAAAGGGAACTTCTAAAGTGGAACTTCTAAAATGTATGAAAACAATATCATTACAAATAGCAGGGTCTCGTTAACTTTTTTGTTACTTATCTTAAGGCACACTTGCGCAACCGCGAACGACCGTGAAAGACAAGACCTGTTTTTAAGAAACTTATGACGGCGGAGGACCTGCTCCGCAGCAGCGCGTCTGGGCCTACGCCGTCGTAAGATGCTTTAAAACCGGTATTGTCTCCCTGAGTCATACTCGGTTGCAAGTTGCTTTAAGGCCCGTTCACACACTTGCAACAGAGTCGGACCGACCGAGACAAGACCGGTTTTTAAGCTTGTTGTTGCGACGACTTAGGACCGGATGCCCTGCTGTGGAGCTGGTCTTAAGACGTCGCAAGAGGCTTAGAAACCGGTCTTGTCTCTCTCGGTTGTACTTGGTTGCAAGTGTGTGAATGGCGCTTTCAGACCAGACCGGTTTTTAAGCCTCTTGTGACTTTTTAGGACCGGACGCGATGCAGCGGAGCTGGTCCTAAGAAATCGCAAGAGGCTTAAAAACCGGTCTGGTCTCTCTCGATCTAACTCGGTCGCAAGAGTGTGAACGGGCCTTTGGGGTTTATTTTGTGAGGTTTTCTCTTGATAACAGTTGGGTGCATGAAAGCTAATAGACATCGATACATTTTTTTTAGTGGCCGAGACTGCAGTACAAAAAAAACAAAACTTTTAGTCGAAAGAAAAGACACAAAAAAAGGGATGTCTCAAATTCATTTACTTTCTTTGATTACAGGAATCCTCATACACCAGAAATCTAACGCCGACTACAGCCATTACTTAATTTTCAGAAAGAGACCTACAGTGACAACAGAACAACAAGGGATCAGACATCAAACGCAACCTTGTATCCCGAACATTGGTCACTTAAAGTATACACAAAAATTTACCTTTATTCATTCTCCCATTGTCCCCCACCTTAACACAGAACAACGAATCTAACCTTCATGAAGGACTGGCAGCTTTCAAGACTGGCCTTCCAAAAACCCTGCCCTCTTCTCCACTTGCTCGTCTTGCAGACAGAAACATCGAGAAGCCAGTGTTGTTAAGTTCAAACAAGGAACTTTGTTAGATTGAAACTTGTGAGATTGTTGTAAAACATGCGTGCAACAGTACATTTGGCTCGTCTAAATTGCCCACCACAAAGATAAATATGGCCCAAAGCTGAGAGTTTTAAGTGTAAATATATCAACAAATGAAACCTTGCTTCCGCTTGTCTTCTTCTCTTGTCCTACCATCACGGTATTCAAATTCGGATGTTGCCATTTGATGGGATAGATTAAAAAAAAAACTCTGTTTGATCCAATTGAATATGGTAATCATCAAAATACAAATGTAACGTATATGTAACGGTACGTTCAATTTTTTAAACTGTAACGGGAACGAGTTCCTTTTTGAAATAGAAATTGTAAGGGGAACGCGTTCCAAAAATCAGAAGGAACGAGGAACGATCTTTCGTGTCTTTTTTTGAGGAACGTGTACAACACTGCTCACACAACACCTGATAACGTTTTCGTCGAGCGCTCAGCTGCGGAGCGAGCTACAGCGAATCACACGCCTATCGTGTCCACCGTTGTTGTTGTGCCGCCGCCAGGGTAGGGAATCACGCATTTGTAACGTCATCGTCTGGACAATGGAAGGGGCGAGGCAAATCCCCCGTAAAAGCACCAGTCAAAGACGAGTTCTAGACACTGCTTCAGTTCAGCGTGCAAAAAGGTAAATGTGAGCGAAATTCGCACTCGTGCGCGACTTTCGCTGCACCCCAAACGAGAGAGAGCTTCGAGTCGAGAGTTTGAAGACCTATAGACGCTTTCCTGCAGCTGTGCATGGGCGCCGCCATAACTGGCCTTCAGTTTTTGTTTCCTCTTATTGAATTTTCTTCACTTCATCATTACCATAGCAGGCCAGGTTATGGCCATTTTAAATTCTATTGCGTTTTTCTACCCAGCATTGGCCTCTCTGGAGGCTCGTCAACACCCGTTTCAGTGGCTCGGTATCTCCATAAGACAAAAGAAGGTCAGCGATGGCGGCTGTAATCTGGCGCGTGTCTAAAGCGTCTATACTCGCTTAAGTCTCGCGATGCACATTCATGAAACCTTACACCCTTTGTTTCTCACGAGTCGCGACTGTGTGTGCTAATGCACGATGCTTGTGCCCCGATCAGCGCTTGGACAAATATTGCCGCAGAGCTATTAAGACGAGACATGCTAACCCTGGCGCGAGTGGACAAAAAAAACGGACAGACACGAAACTCCGAACGTGTCCCCATCCTTACCATAAATATCCTTAACCAGCTTGCCTGCCTACTTGCTTTAACTTCGAGTATTATGAAGACATGCTATTTTCCTGGCACTCGCTCGTGTCCCGTGTCTCCCACGTCAGCATCGAAATTATACAAACTGACAAAACTGGGGGAGAACAAGGCCTCTCATTAAATACTTCTGTTATGAGTCGAAATATGTGTCGTCTTGTCCGACCCTTTGTTAGGCTTTCTGATGTTTTAATCGTTACCAACGCGCTCACCATAAGTTTGGTCTGTTTCCTTGTCGGTAATTATTCAGGTTATTATTTAGGCCTGAAATTCGCTCTCCCAAGGTGCTACGCTGAAATACAAAAAAACTCTCATGCCTTAGCAAACGCTCAAGAGCCTTTCTATACCTGCGCTTCAACTAAACAAAATTGAACGAGAACTTTACACGACATGGCCATCTGCCGACTAAGGAAGGAGGAGCGTAAGGGAAGGGAATCCTTGTAGAGATTAGGGTTCTTCCTCTGGTATAAGTCATTGGAGCGAATAAAAGAAAGCAAGATTTGACACCATCTTTTTCTTTAACTTAGTTTAGTTTATCTCGCTTCCGATTGAAAAGAATTCGTTGGAACGCCAATTATAGTGTCACCAATTTATTTTTGCCGTACCTCAACTGAGGCGGAAATGGAAAGCTCGGGCCATACTGCCCCATTGCATTTTGGTCTTGCTTCCTTCTATATTTCATTTGTTCAAATACCGATCTATTTTAAGCGATTTCTAAAGCCTGGTTTTCCAGAATGCTCTTGAGATTTGGTAGTTGCAGCAAGGAAAGGGTCCTTTAATCGATAAAATTAAAAATTGTTTTATTCAGTTATTCTGAACAAATCTTGCCTGAATTTAATACTGCGCACTTCGGTGGTGATATTAAAATTTTGAGCGTCACATATTCATAGTTTACCGGACGCCAACTGATATTTATGCTTCCATTTCTTAGTTCAGGTACAGAAGGTGGTTTTGTTGTTTCAAACTTGTGCATGGTACGCAGAAATTCTCTGCTTTCGAGCGCGCCCTCGATCGAACACGATAATTTTACAAAACAAATTTGCATATTATCATTTATAGAACTCGACCATTTCAAGCAAACATTAGTAATACAAAACACCATCGCAGAAAAACCAACATCGTTAAATGAATGCAGCTCCACAAAATACTGCTTGCCTCGGGATATCACACAGCAAAAAATTAGTTTGCAAGTCTAGCCTCCATAACACTGCATGCTCTACCGATTATGCTCTCTTCGCGTCAGTTTTCTTTTATTTTTTCTTTCCGGCAAGAAGCACTAAACCGGGTAAACGCCGCGAGCACCGAAGCCGTATACTAAATCAAGAGACTCGCGGCCGAGCTATTCTTACTTCGTTTTTTATCGGTTAGTGATTAGCGCTGCGGCCGTGCTTCAGCGCGAGGCGAAGATGTCGCTCCATAGCACTTACTGTCTGGGCAAACTGATCCGCGTCAGACTTGCTGCGTTTTTTTGGTGCTCATTTCCTCGGTGTCCCCACAAAATTGGGCTTTTTCTTTTCCTTTTGTTTTTCAGTGGATTCCCCCGCATCCTTCGACTCCCGTCATTCTGGACTTTCACGTTGCCGTCTTGTTGCTATCCAGAAGGATTTGGATTGCACGGGGAAATTCCGCCACACCATCCCAATGGTGGTTTCACCGTGTCTCGAGGAGCCCTGAGAAGTGTATTGCATCAGAAAAGGGATGCGACTAAAATATCAGAGTGATATCTAAAAAAAAATCTTTTGTTAATAAAAGAGATAAGGATTACTGTTCACTGGATAAAATAAACTTTTTTTTCGTTGGCTCGTAAGGTCATCTTATGGGCTCAATTTGTAAGTTGCTGAACACACTCGCTTCAATGCAATGTTTTACAGCGAAGGTGTATATGACTTACAGGTCGGATTTCTGGAATTTGTCCGTGTCGTCGTCCTCAAGGAAAAATAAACCTTCAGCGATTTAAGCGAAAAGTGCATATCACGCATAGAACATATAGCACAGCATTCGTTTCAATAAAGAATAAGCACAAAACAAGCATCCCAACCACATAATTGATAAAGCTCTCCTGATAACAACGCGACGCCAGTGGGCAGGACAGCAGCAGCTCGTTCACCATGCTTAAACGAGTCTTCTTCTTTGTCCAGATTTTGCTGCTGCCTTTCGGGAACCTTGACGTGATTTCTGCGGCCTCGGATGAACAGTTTCAAGATCGCATCGTGGTGATTCCAAGCGACGTGACGGGTACCGTGAATTGTGCTAACGCACAGTCTTCTCCGATACCCGAGACTGTTCTGTGTGACAACGACAACCGCGGTCACGTGTTTACGGGCTACTCTGTGACGCCCACCGGGATGACTGCGGCGCACATCGACGGCATAAAAACCTTCGGACAAGGCTTCGACGCCAGTGGCAGGACAGCCGCAGCTCGTTCACCATGCTTAAACGAGTCTTCTTCTTTGTCCAGGTATGTGGAAGAAGTAATGATCATTGTTACCGATCCGATAATCGTTTTTTACTGCTGGTGTCTTGCCCACACCAATATGTGCATTTTTTTGAGTGTGTCAGAAACACTGTTCAGTCTTTGCTATGTTGTGGCGACGTTGAGGCCAATCCGGGTTCCATGAGCGATGTTCAGGCTAAGCAGTTTAGCCAAATGTATGATCTTTTACAGAGCTTGAATGCTCGCTCGCTTCAGTTTGAACAGGGACAGGCAAAGCTGCTTACCAGTGTAAATGAGATAAAGGAAAACCAGAAACTTGTGCAAGAAGAGGTGGCTGACATTAACAAAAGGTTACATGTCGTTGAGACTAAAACAATCCTTCTTGAAACAAAGCAGCAAGAATACGTTGTCGCCGGTCAAGCAGCTGATAGCTTACGGAGCGAAAACATCGCTCTGCGGGAGCGTCTTGATGATATGGAGGACCGGTCTCGTCGAAACAACGTTATCTTTTACGGTATTCCTGATCTTGCTTCAGAAACGTGGAGTGACGCTGAACAAAAGATAACAAGCCTGCTCTCCGAATGCTCCTTGCCTTCCATAAGCGGAACATTTGGTATAGAGCGCTCACATAGGCTAGGGGCATTTGCTGCGAACAAATGTCGCCCCATCATCGTACAGTTTTCTTCTTTCAAAACAAGAGATCTTATCTTATCTTGCAAAATGCAACTAAAAACGGTAGGCGTGACTGTCAGTGAAGATTTTTCTTTTGCTACTCGCCTGGCTAGGAGAAAACTTATTGAATTTGGCAAATCCCAAGGAAGTACTTTCAAACTGCGTTTCAACAAGCTTTATCAAAATAACAACTGCTATACGTACAACCCCCAAGAAGACCGAATATGTGTGTCAACCTCGTTCCAACGCTCTGAAAGAAATGTTAGCGTGCTTCCACTAATTTCAGCCCCCCTTTCTCAACCGTCTGGCTCCGCCTAGCGGTCCGAGAGGGGCGGGGGACCAGTTTATGTGCCAGTTGTTTTTTCTAACATTCGACGTCTGATTAAAAAACGCGATGACTTATGCTCAATGATTGATTCATGTGATGCTGGTTTGGTTGTGCTCACTGAAACTTGGCTTTTTTCTCAAGTTAAGGACTCTGAAATATTTCATTGTAGTAAAAGTTTTGATGTTTACCGGAATGACCGCAGGGAACGTTCTGGAGGCGGAGTTTTGATAGCAGCTGTGCCTGAACTTAAATCTTTTTTGATAAACATAAAATCTGATCTTGAGATAATATGGGTAGGTCTTTCCATTGGACACAAAAAGCTAGTATTAGGCTGTTGCTATCGTCCTCCAACAGGATCAAATACTTTTGTTGAGCAACTTCATGATGCAATTAACCTTGTCCGTGTTCGCTTTCCAAACTTACCCCTTTTTCTTATGGGCGACTTTAATTATCCCGGCATCATCTGGTCTGATTTAAGTTCTTCATCGAAAAACCCCTCAACTGAATGTAACCAGTTCTTAAATCTATGTTCTGACTTTAATCTTTCGCAAATTGTAAGATTTCCGACAAGGACAACAGACTCCTCGGCGAACGTGCTCGACCTGATACTGACTGATACACCTGATTTAATTTCTGATATTTTATACCTTCCTGGTCTCAGTGATCACTCGTTGCTTAATTTTTCTTTTTATAACTCCCGTGTGCCGTAATACAAAACAGATCAAACAAATTCGGGATTACAAGAGGGCCAACTACGCAGCGATTAATAAAGGTCTGTGCTGTTCTTTGGAGGACTTTTTGCCAGAGTTTTGCGAGCGTTCCGTTCAAACCAATTGGGACTTATATAAAAACAAAGCCATTTCTTTATTTAATGAGCACATTTCATTACGCTCAATTATAACAAACACACAGTCTCCATGGTTCGCTCCTCAACTCCGAAGGCTCTCAAATAAAATGAAACGTTTGTTCAGAAACGCAAAGCGCATTGACTCGGAAGAATACTGGCAACGTTATAATCTCGCAGCGAATGAATACAAAAAAGCAGTCGGGGAGGCTAAATATTACTTCTTTAATGAGTGCCTACCATCTATGCTAATTAATAATCCTAAACAGATTTGGAGTGTAAGGAATCCCAGTGTTGAGCGTTCCCTTTCACTTAGAAATGAGTCCGGTGAAATGTTTCCCAATTCACTGTGTTCAACTGTTCTCAATGACATGTTTTCTAGTGTATTTAATAATGTTACTGATTCATTTTGTCCATCATATCCTTCATATGACTTTTTTTCCCATGAATCCAATTGTCATTGATGAGTATGGCATTTTAAAGATTATAGAGTCAACTAAACAATCATCGTCATCTGGTGTTGACAATATTAACTCAAAGTTTCTAAAGAATACAAAAGAATATACATCAATCATTTTGTCTAAACTATTTGAGCAATCTCTTTCACTAGGTCAGCTTCCGGACGACTGGAAAACTGGAAGGGTGATTCCACTGCACAAGACTGGAGACAAACATTCCCCTTCTAACTTTAGACCCATTTCACTCACAAGTATTTGTTGTAAAACGATGGAACATATAATTTATTCTAATCTGGTTAATTTTCTTGAATCTAATTCATTCTTCAACGTTAAGCAACACGGTTTTAGGAATTTTTTTTCATGCGAGACACAACTTGTAAGACTAACAAATGATTTCCATCGCGTTCTAGATCGTGGTTCACGAATTGACAGTGTTTTTCTTGACTTCTCCAAGGCGTTTGACAGGGTCTCTCATAACCTTCTTCTTCTTAAGCTTCACAAACTTAACATTGAACCGCATGTACTTTCGTGGATTCGCGCATTTCTAACTAATCGTTCACAGTTTGTAAGCTGTAATAATATCGACTCGTCCAAAGTTTCAGTAACGTCCGGAGTACCTCAGAGATCTGTGCTTGGCCCTCTTCTCTTTCTCATTTACATTAATGACTTACCATTGAATGTAACATCTTCTATTTGTTTATTTGCAGATGATTGTGTTGTATACCGCGAAATTGTTAACAGTTCCGACATTTTACTTCTTCAAAATGATCTCGATTCCATCTCAAGTTGGTGTGACTCTTGGCACATGTCGTTAAATGTCGACAAGTGTAAACACATGATAATTTCCAGGCGAGTTAACGATCCTCCTTCCTATATCCTTAATAATATGACTTTAGAGCGGGTTGACACTTACAAATATCTGGGCGTTCACATCACATCTAACCTCTCATGGGAATCGCATGTTAACCACGTCATTTCCAATGCCAACCGCATGCTTGGCTATCTAAAACGTAATTTTTTCCAGACTCCTTCGACTTTGAAACTCTTTTTCTATAAAACACTAGTCCGGCCAAAACTTGAGTACGCTTCTGCTGTTTGGGATCCTAACACTGAGAGCCTCGTCGGCGCCTTGGAGGCTGTCCAGAATAGATCTGTGCGTTTCATTCTTTCTAATTACCATCGTACATCTAGCGTAACCTCTATGAAAAAATGCCTATCCTTGCCAGCTCTTTCTTTACGCCGAAAGTTTTATCGATTAAGTTTATTTCAGAAAATATTTTTTCACAACCCTATACTTAAGACTGAACTCCTACTGGAGCCATCCTACATATCATAACGCAATGATCACATACATAAAGTCGCAATTCCACAGTGCCACACTAATACCTACTACAGATCATTCATACCTCGTACGTCTGCTGACTGGAACCACCTTTCCACATCCATCGCCACAATTGTTAATCCTGTTGATTTTAAAAAAGCTGTATCAATACTACTAGAAGTTGATTGTGATTTGAGTGTTCCATTAACTTGTACGTAATAATCCCACCCCCTCTGTAATGCCTTCGGGCCCTGAGGGTACCAATAAATGAAATGAAATGAAAGCACGTAGCGCGCACCGCATACGTTTCTCGGGAACGATTGCTGTTGCGCACGCTGCCGCAGCGACGGCAGCTTGTGACGTGTGAAGTGACGTCACTAGCCTTTCATCTAGAAACATTTTTGGCATAGGGTATTTTTTTTTCTTTCGTCAATCATCTGGTATAGATCCTTTTGCTGTTAACAAACATGTACTGCCTCCTGCGTCCCAAGCAACTTCCGTTTGTTCCGTCTTTGCACGCCTATTGAGCTTGCTTATGTCCCCAGTGCCAGAAAGCATAAATGCTACACGGACAACAAAGTTGAAGATTTAAGAAGGGAATCCGGCTGGCCAATTTAACATCTTGGTGGAGGCAAGTTGGTTTACAAGAATATTCGAAACGTTTAATAGATTTCGAGCGTATTCCTTCTTTTGGCGTGTACCTGGAGAATTGGTGGTTAAACGTTTCGTAGACATTTCAAGTAGCGGTATTAGGGGGGGCTTTGTTCATTCTTTTTATGAACCGGAAGTTCTCTGGGACGTCGAAAACTGAAGCACCGCCTGGTGGCGTGTGCCATGAAAAGCGTATGCAGTGGGCAATCGTTGCAGGTGATACCACAGCTTCACTGGCAAACGACCTTCACAACTTAAATTAAAGCCCCGCATTTTTTTTTTTTTTTTGCTTTGAGGCACATTGTTTCGGTGTATACTGTATATTTCTCATAGATGGGTAAATTACTTTCAAACTGTAATTTAATTACAATTACAATTATTTTGCTCCAAAAGTAGTTTAACTACAATTGAAATTACTACTGAGCGAAAGTAATTCATAACAATTACAAATTATTTTTAAAAAGTAATGCAATTACTTTACAATTACTTATTTCTGAAAGCTACCCACCTTGGGCAATGTAACTATAAACGAGTTATATGGCCTCCGTATAAATGTCACCTACTGTACTTTTCTTTTATTAAATTTGTTAAATGAAGTTTAGAACTTAACAGTTTGGAGTAATAAACTCCTGAATTCTTATATTCGCAATAAATAAAAACCAATTTTTATTATATTTTTATTTTATTTTAGAACAAGGTCTTGACAGTCTAAAATTGAGGTTTGTAAAGTTTTGGAATCTCGTCCAATCAGGTGGAGAAACGGTTGAAAGGGTTAGGGGTTGGAGCAAACAGTAAATAATGAAAATTTATGCGGAAAGGTAGACGAAGATTGGAAGAGGGAAGAGCAGTGTAGCAACAACGGTTGGAAATAAGGTGGGGTGAGTCGTGTTAACGAGACCGGCTGCTTCTTCGCCTCGATGTTAGAGTAGCACAACTTACTGTAAGTGGTACCAACAGACAAGCTAGAATAGAGGGACGTGAAGAACTCGTAAAGAAAAAAGAATAATTTCATGGACAATACCGTATTTACTCGAGTATTAGCCGCACTGTTTGTGAAGAAAACCTGAGGGTTCGCTTTTCCTCAGAACACGTGGATTGCCGATCACCGCGATCGACAGCATGACTCTAGCGGTTTACAGGACAGAGCTAACGCCTTCACGCGAAGATACCATCTCTGAAGATTGCATTTGTATGGAGAATCGTGTTCGCGGTCTAGTTATTCGTTGTGTTATTCACGCGCAAAGCGATGATTAGCTGTATTTGTGTTCTGCGCGAAAGTAGACTCAAGGGCGTTGTTCATAAATAGTGTGGCTATTACTCGAGTAAATACGGTAAAATCCCCAACCTAGACTGAAATATGTAAGCGAATATGCTAGCGACGAAGACGCGTAAGGAGAACCTCGAACCTTTCGCCTCGACCGGATGATGTTATCGGAGACGGGTACCAGCTCGACTTCGAACCCCGATGCCCCCTGAGGGGAATGAAAAACAAGAGAGATCCCTAGGAACACAAGCAACAGGAAGAGAACGAGATGAAGAGACAGTTTTCAACTGCTATCCGAACGGAAACCGACGGGAATGTAGCCCTCATTTATCAAATTACTTCTCAAATTTTTCATTAAATCGTTTTACAGTTTACAAAACCCTTCATTCCGTTCTATCCTAGCCTTTCCTTCCCATTCCTCCTTTCCCTCCTTTTGAGCAGGTTGGGATACACTCTCTGCCCTGTCGCTTAGGCTGTACTGCCGCCCCTTGGTCAGGGAAAAAAAGTGCAGACGCCGTACTTGCAAAGTAATTGTAATTCTGCCTGAAATGTTGCAATTACTGACACTAGAAAGTAATTAAATTACAATTACAATACCTTTTAGCTTAAAGTAATTAATTACAATTACAAATTACCAGAAGTAATTAAATTACAGTAATTCAATTACTGTAATTGAATTACTACCCAAGTATGATATTTCTTCGACGGCAGGGCCGCTTACTTTCTTTCCAAAAAAATCAAGTCTTTTGTTTTTTTTACTTTGAACCCAGTTGTAGTTTAGTCTTGAATTTCTTGATATTAACGATTACATAAAAATATATGAGTACTTTATACGACTTCTTTTCAAAAGAGCTCGTGTACTGGAGTGTTTACGCCATGCACTACGATTAATGGAAGGACACAAATCAAACACGGCTGCTGCGTCATCATTCGGCTGGCACAGTCTTTATTCGGTGCTTCACTGGTTGGACAGGCGTTCAGTCAAACGGTGCCTCAGCTACAAGTAATTTAATAATCCGTTAGCATTAGTACCCACATGAAAGGGAAAAGTAGAAAGAGCTGACAGCGTCCGTCTGTGAAAGAAACAGTGGAAAGGGAAGCGCGCCGCGTAGAAAGAAGAAGAGTTGTGAGGGAAAAGGGCGTCAGGGAGGCAACGTCACGGGGCGGAAGCCAATGAGCGCGCGGATGCCGGCGCGAGTCTGAAATTGCAGGTGTGCGGAGTGCGTATGCCTTGGTTTGTGCTACAAGATGGAGTGCAGACAACGTGCTAGCCCTAATCCATGCAGGCGGCAAAAACAATGAAGATATGCGGAGGGCAAGTTCGTCTGCTTCTTGCGCAGCGGTTGCGTAGCGGTTGCGTCAGACCGCCGAGCCCTGATTGGCTGATCGCGACCCCCTATCTGAGCGTCGTCTGCTCCTTTGCAACGTCGTCTGCTCGCAACGTCGTCTGCGTCTGTCTTACCTTTCCTGGGACTTTCGGAAGCGCAGAGGCCAGGTTCACAAAACGATCTTACGCCAAAAATATGCGTAAGACAAAACTTGAGAACAAATTCGTATTCACAAAACGAAATTTTCGTAAGTTTTACGCACGTTACGAAGAAATCCTACGACAGCTCCGAAGCTGTCGTACGCACTTCTTACGATCAAATCAGCATGGCCGACAGCGTCGCGGTCGCGACGACCAACCGACGTTTATTTTTCTACGTGCGCTTCTCACGCGTCCCGACTTCAAGCAGCAAGAAAAGAGTAAAAAGCACTTGAAACAGACCACGACGAACAAAAACGCTGGATCCGCAAACACCCGGGAAAAGCTCCAACGATCATGATTCCACCGACAACGACCAAGCGAACACTGCAGTTAGGCCTAGCAGGCACTCCGCGACTCGGTGACCGTCTGACCACGACCGGCTGGCGTGCTGAATGGAACATGCCCGCGCGACCCTCGTGAACCCTTCCCGTATTATACTTTGATCGCTGACCTCAATTTTAGATTAAAGAGGTCAATTTCTTCCTCTTGTTATCTCCTTGTTTCCCGAGGCAACGGTGACTCTCGCCGGTGAAAAAGCGGTGAATCTCCGGCAGACGCAGGAAAGGTAAAGTAGCCATCGCTCTGACTAGCAGACGTAAAGCAGACGACGTTAACTGCGCCAACCCGCCGACGCCGTTAAGGAAGGAGGGGCCTCGCCGCACACGAGAGCAGGGAAAAAGTATTTGGGAGGGTACTTGCGGCACGCTCACTCTCGGTTCTTAGCAAAGAAACCTCGGCGCCTCGGGACACCTCGCCAGTGAGTCCTTTGACTTTCCTCATTGATGCGCGTCTGCTACTTGTTATACAAAAACAACGTACCACTTAAGTAATTTCGTTGCCTTTCTGAAAGGCGAAGTCGAGCTCGCTCAACTTCCGAAAGTCGCAGGAAAGGTAAGACAGACGCAGACGACGTTGCGAGCAGACGAGGCTCAGATAGGGGGTCGCGATCAGCCAATCAGGGCTCGGCGTTCTGACGTCACCGCTACTTCCTTTCTCATGCGCAGAAGACGAAAATGAGCCCACTTGCGAGGCGTATATTGGTGGATCTTTAGGGAATGCGTTGGCATGACCCTTGGGACATGCCACACAGATCCCCGTTTGGGAAACGCCAGTGTTGTACACGTTCCTCAAAAAGTGAAACGAAAGCTCATTCCTCGCTCCTTTTAATTTTTGGGAAGCGTTCCCGTTACAAGTTCCATCTGTGAGAATAGAACTCGTTCCCCTTACTGTTTAAAATGGGAACGTAGCGTTACATATACGTTACCTTTGTATCGTGCAAACTGCTATATTTAGTTCGGTCAAATAAATTTATATATATATATCCCATGAAATGGCAACTTACGAATTTGAATGTCGTAACCGCGCCAAGTTTCGCGGTAAAACTGACGTCATGTGACCTCAATAGCAATTCAATATCCCTCTGTATTTAGTGGCGAAAATGACGTCACACGACTTGGTGTCACGTCACCTGTGAAAAAATTCAGCTTCTCCGCTAGACTAAGCGGGAAAATTGGCGTCACGTGCGGAGGAGGAAAGGAAAAGGAGGAGGAGGAAAGAGGAGGAGGATGGAAGGAGGAAAAGGAGGAGGGCAAAGCAGGAAGAGAGGAGGGGAGCAGGATAGGGTACGGAAGAGGAGGGGCATATCCTCACCTCCATACCCTCCTTCCTCCTCCTCAAGAGCTGCGCTCTAATTTCGCGTTGCAGAGATTTGTATACGTCTTTAGTTCTTTCAACGCATCTCTCGGAGACTGGTTTCAGCGCATGTTTGAACTTCCTGACGACTGCTGACTCCGCAAATGGCGTCAATATTTTGGTCCCTGTTCCAGGCACGGGCTGAAGCTGAGAAAAAGGTTAAATCAGAAATTTTTCGTTTTGAGGGCGCTCAGGGCACCGCGGATGATGTGCGCTCCCAGATTGTAAACTCCAAGCCTATTCTAAAATCAATTCTACGGGAATTACGCGAAGGGTGATGTAGTTATAATCTAAGGATACGCTTAAAAGTGGGTGTGCATTCACTGTGAAATTAGATACAAGTTCTGAAGAAGAAAGAGTTTTTCATGCAGGGTTTCACACATCAGTTTTCGTAAAACCCACAATTGAAATAAAAAAAGGGGGGGGGGGGGGAGGGGAAGCGCAGTGCCATTTGTTAATGTCTTATGTTTTCCAATTGATTTCCCTTTAGTTTCTTTAAGGATCTATCAAATATTACTTATGGCGTGGGTCGGCTCTTCAAAGCGTACCACGTGTAATTAATTGCTAATGCGATCTCTAAAACTAGAATTTTGAGCCGCAGCGACCTCTTGGAGGACCGTCCCCGCAGAACAACGCACAATATACAGATCTTTGTCTCACCTATAGCCCTAACTATCCTAACGCAGGCATTATTTTAAGAGGGACCACAAGATGCTCGAGCAATGTTGCTGCCTAAAACGCGCCTTTCCGTTCCCACCGGGTGTGATCCATAGACAATCGCGCAACATTAAAGACACGCTAGTAAATTCTCGTTTAAACTCCACACGGCGACACAACAAATACAGGCCCTATAATACACCGCAGTTTCTAACCTTCCAACAAATTCAACAAACAAACACTCCCAGAAGAATGCATTCGCAGTACTGAGTGAATATTAAAGGGGAACTGACATTCATGCATTAAATGGGAACTGACATATTGTCCCGTTCTTCTTTCAAAGTCCTCAACTCCTTTGACTCAGCGATATGTCCTCAGTGGTAAGTCATCTCCTAACGAAGCCGAGTATCTCGGTGGAACTGTTGACCAAACTTTCGCTGTTTGTTGGTTCTCACAGTGAGTTTTTCACTTTTTTGTATATACGCCTTCGACCCCTTGGCTCTTATGGCACCATGCCAACTGTATATATATATATACGTTTACGTACCTATATATATAGGTACGTTTACTTTCCTATGCACTTTTCGCCGTCCTATGCAGCAGTATTTTTCTATATATATATATATATATATATATATAAAGTAGTACGTACTTTAAGTAGATTTCTTGTTAACAATTGTTTCAATAGGAAAGAAAAAAAAGTCATATAGCGTTTTTACCTTTTCTATAGATCCTTTCGGTTCTTCAAATTTTTTTTTTTTAATCTCTGCTTTTCTTAAGACTTTGTACCAGCTCACATCCCACTAAGAAAAAAACATATAAAAAGCTGTCCAAAAAGCCTAAAAACAATTGGTAATGTTCAACAATTTGTACCATACTAGATTAGGTTTAGAAAGAGTTATATACGTAAAGACAGGTCATTACCAACGCCCTCACTAATAAGTATGATAGGTTAGGTAGTTTGCTCATGTTGAACAATTTGTAACATAATAAATTAGGTTTAGAAAGAGATACACGTAAAGACACGTCATTACCAACGCGCTCACTAACAAGTTTAATAGATTAGGTGGTTATATATTTTACTGCATGCCAAGTTGGCCGACCGTGTTTTACATCCACGTTTCTAGGCATCTCAGTCCAGCACTCTCAGCATCGTGCAGGAATGTTCAATATGACTGCATGGTATCAACACCGGCGTCCTTAGTAACGAAATTATTATATTATTATTTTATGACTATTCGTGCATGAACAATTCTGTCCGCTTTCTGAGTACCCACACCCTGCGAGAGTTTTTCTCGATCTCGTCCTCGTTTCAAACATTCTACACCGATGCAGGAAAGGAATTCCGGTTAATAACAGCTCCCTCGTTCGAGAAAGAATTTGTTCATAACGAAACCGCTCATGCGGTATTTCTAGCCAAATATGAGACGCTGCGTGTGCGAACCACCGCGTCCCGCGCTGGGTGTAGAATAAACATGAATGAATAAATAAAAGTTCCTTTGTTGGGCGTGAAACGATTGATATCCAGTGGTACTCCTCTGGCCCCATTACTCTTTTAGAGCACAGACAAGTTATTGCATTATGATGGCTCACTATTTTCTCCCTGTCTATAACATTGCGCACCCGATTTGTTTCTTTCTTTTTTTTTTTTTTTTTAGTTTTGTAACCAAACTTTTTCGGTTACCAAAACTTTTCGGTTACGCGCAAACTAAAAACGAGAGCGAGAATTCTTTATAAAAGCACCGCGGTGAGTTATCACTTAGCAAATACTAACAAAGTAAATTAGATTATGTTGATGACTAATGCCAAGCAGAATAGCCTCGCGGAGAGCGGATATCTAGATTAATATAGTAACTGTGACAAAGTGGCAGAGTAGAGCTTGATTTTGAAAACTGCCATGGAGGCAGAGACCTGTTGCGGAAAGGAAGTAAGTTGATGTCTAGGATGTTGTGTTTACAATCTGAACGACAAGAGGTTGCTGCTCCTGTGTCGTCATGCCGGAGCAACGAACTACCTCGCGCTCGTTGGCTTCATTCTGCCAGCTTTATAGGCAGTACAACAACAATATTGTTTTTTTTTTTTCTACTTCTTTAACACAGCCGTAGTGGCTTCTTTGTTCAATGAAAAAATATATTTAAAGTTGTTTCTTTCTTTGCCATTTTTAATACTATTTTTTTTCTCCCCGAAGCACTTCCGTAAACAAGATATGAAACTTCGAAGGATTCTCAGTCCAATAAATGCGATCATAGGGTGAGATTGTTTTATGTATTCAAATTATGCATATTTATTAACAAAACTTTATTCGTTATAAAGACAGCGAACTGCGTCTGACGAAAGTGCCTCAGTGTTCTTTTTTTCCCCTTCGATTCTTTATTACTTATTTTTAAGAAACACAATGTTTGAATTGTGAATCAGTTCGCTTTGTCACCGCTTTCAATAAATGACACGCTTACGATCCTTATCGCCTTTTGCCATCTCGATAATTATTTTTAAGGTATGTTTGTTCACAGACTGTAAGCAATAAACGTGGCACCGCTCCCCCTTTTTTTGCCTATTTTCTTCCATGAGCCAGCCTCATTGGTATTGTTTTGATTGAATTTGATGGCAACACGAAGTATGCTTTCTACTCTCTGAGCCTTAACTTACCAGCTGCTTCCGATATAAAAGCGTGAGAAATGCTTCTCTAGGTTCTTCAACCCGGAGGGAGTTTCTCCTTATATTTCATTGGCATGCCTTGTCGAGGATTCCTTTTTCCGTTGCAGTCGTGGCTAGATAAAGTAAATAAGAAGCGAATCATTTTGGCCTTTTTTTATGGAGTTTGCTTTTGTCATATTGTAGAGCACTAGGGTATTCTGAACGTCATTTTCTTTAGAAAACAAGGAGGCAATTTCAAAACAGGAAATATTGGAACCTAAAAACTCGAAAATAAAACCCGAGATTAAACTACTTCGTTTCACTTCATCACAAAAATGGTTATTCCGAGCTTCCGCCTGGGCGCCGGTTCTATCTATAATTTCTTCAACAATTCTTTTTTTATTCTCGCACGTGTATATTGCAGAGACCTCAATTGCCAAAACTGGCCACATCGCAAATAAATTGTTTTCCCGCCAACTTCGTTGATTTTCAGAACGCCATAGGTGGTTTCTTTTATTTATTGTGTTAAAATTTGATTGGTTTCAAAATTTTTAAAATATACGAATAATCGACGTCTCCCCCTCCCGCATTATTAATGCAACCGTGGAACTTCGCCAGCTGCCGGTTCTGTGTAAATAATAAAGTCCAGCTTTTGTTTTATTTATTTTTTTACTTCTATCGCAGAATATTTTTATCTTTATTCGCTTAATTTGTATTTCTGGTCAGCATTTCTGTTGGGTTTTCTTCTTCCTGGGTTTTCATTTTGGAAAGGGGGGGGGGGGGGGGGGTTCTCCATTGAAAAACAAATGTAATGATTTCATCGCAGTACAACGCTTCAATGAAAAAAAAATATAAGTAATCTAAATGGGACATGTACATAAAAAAAAAACTTACCGCTAAAAAATATTTGGAGCAATATTTACGTTTTAAGACTGAATTTAGGTGCAGAATGTGGAGTTCGCTGCCCGGCTAAGCCCCGCCGCAGGCTTACGAGCTGCTCACGTCTCTCATTGGCTGGAGAGATCATTTGTAGTGGACAGAAAGACGCTTGATGTTTTGAAAATAAAACCATATTTATCATCACAATCTTAAAAATACTCAACAAAGGAGATTTTCCGGAATAACTGTCCTGCTGCAAAACTGGTCACCGCAGGCCTCGAGCTGCTCGGTCCGACCTCGTGCCTGTCTGTGTCTTCCGCGCCGCGCATGGCACGCGGTGATGCGTCATATCTGCGCGACTTGCCGGGCCAGACCATAGACTCCTCTATAGAGAGTATTCACTGGCGGCCATATCTGTGTGCAAGGTTGCTGAGCGCATGCTGACCGGCGACCTTCCAGTTATTTTGCAACGCGCATTCCACACCATCAAGATTCCCAGTCCTAGCAGGCTATTAAAGGAGTCATGAAACGCTTTTCCAAATTTTTCCTGTGTAGCTTTCCTCCTTAACTCATAAATCACGCATCCTACCCAACAGTTTAAGAAGACGTAAAGGGGGGAGTCCCCTTTTGCTCAGAATCTTGTTCGTGTAATCCGGACACATCCATCCTCCCCCTATAAGTTTAGCCCGTCGCTCAAAATTCAGACAAAAGTTGCTTTACCCACCCCGTTCACCCCGAAGCTGACAGTGCTGTGGAAGCTACGTGCTCATTGGGCCAGCCACACTTTTGCCACGTGATCACGCTCTCTCACGCATACCCAAGCGCAGAGAATGAGATCAGGTGATGAAAAGGAGGCGGCTGATTGGTCCGGTGAGCACGTGGCTTTCATCACATTGACGGCTTAAGGGTGAAGAGATTAAGTGAAGTCCGGTGCCGCGTGACGTGCCATTGGGCCAGGGGACGAGTTGCGGGGGCCCGGTGACGCGCTGCGGGGACCGCGGATGTATCACAGTGAAAAGACAGAGAGCTTACGAAGGGAAGGAGGTACGGAATCGTCCGCTGTGTTTTCAAACTTCCGTACCGAAAGTCAGGCTTTTGACTTTCTACCTGTTTTTCATTTGGCGCACTGAACAATCTGCTATTAGTAAAATCCCAATATAAATTGATTTGTTCTAGCCGAAATTTCGTTTCATGGTTCCTTTAATGTAAGTTCGTTCCGAGCATGCGAATGAAACATCGCTCTCAATTATGGGGTTCAGTGAATGCTCCCTGGGAGGGGTAATCACACGAGGGAGAAATCCCGGGGATTTCCCCACGGCACGCGCATCCCGCGACGAAAACGTCAGACTTTTGCGATGTGCAAAAGCCTCGCGTTTTCGTTTCGTGATGTGCGCGCGTCAGCTGCGGTGACCAGCTTGGTGTCCACCGCAGGCCTCGAGCGGTTCGATCCGACTTTGTGCATGTCTGTCTTCAGCGCCGTGCATGGCACGCGGGGATGCGTCATATTGTCACGAAAAAAACATAAAATTGATTAATAAAACTGAAGGCTGAACTCCATGGACCGAATTATGCGACGAAAATTCACAGGGTCTCTTATGCTATTCATAAGAAGACTTGAAGGCAAAAGCCCGAGCGCCGATGCATTAAAAGAGACACATAATTTAGTTAATTCACTTTGATTCCCCTTAATTCGCTTCGTTACCCTTCTTAGTTTTATTGCCTCTAATTCGCCTGAGTGGTCACGTAAACGTGATAGCAACCTCCGAAGACAGCGCGCTCTCTGTCAACGCACTTTTGGCGCCGTTTCATTGTCTCACTAGGATCGTTGGGTCGGCTCTGGTCCTGGTGATAGCGAACCTCCGTAGACAGCGCGCTCTTTGACCACGCACTTTTGGCGCCGTTTCATTGTCTCACTAGGGTCCTGGGGCCGGCTGTGGTCCTGGTGATAGCGAACCTCCGTAGACAGCGCGCTCTTTGACCACGCACCTTTGGCGCCGTTTCATTGTCTCACTAGGATCGTGGGGTCGGCTCTGGTCCTGGTGATTACGAACCTCCGAAGACAGCGCGCTCTTTGACCACGGACTTTTGGCGCCGTTTCATTGTCTCACAGGATCCTGGGGTCGGCTGTGGTCCTGGTGATAGCGAACCTCCGTAGACAGCGCGCTCTTTGACCACGGACTTTTGGCGCCGTTTCATTGTCTCACTAGGATCGTGGGGTCGGCTCTGATTCTGGTGATAGCGAACCTCCGAAGACAGCGCGCTCTTTGACCAGGCACTTTTGGCGCCGTTTTATTGTCTCGCACGGATTGTAAGTGGGGTCGGCTCTGGTCCCGGTGATAGCGAACCTCCGAAGACAACGCCCTCTTTGACCAAGCACTTTTGGTGCCGTTTCATTTTCTCACTAGGATCGTGGGGTCGGCTGTGGTCCTGGTGATAGCGAACTTCCGAAGACAGCGCGCTCTTTGACCACGCACTTTGGGCGCCGTCTCATTGTCTCACTAGGATCGTGGGGTCGGCTGTGGTCCAGGTAATAGCGAACCTCCGAAGAAAGCGCGCTCTTTGACCACGCTCTTTTGGCGCCGTTTCATTGTCTCACACGGATCGTGTATGGGGTCGGCTGTGGTCCTGGTGATAGCGAACCTCCGAAGACAGCACGCTCTTTGACCATGCACTTTTGGTGCGTTTCATTGGCTCACTAGTATCGGGGTGTCGCCTGTGGTCCCGGTGATAGCAAACCTCCGAGGACAGCGCGTTCTCTGACGACGCACTTTTGGCGCCGTTTCATTGTCTCACTACGATCGTGGTGTCGGCTGTGCTCCCGGTGATAGCGAACTTCTGAAGAGAGCGCGTTCTCTGACGACGCACTTTTGGCGCCGTTTCATTGTCTCACTAGGATCGTGGGGTCGGCTGTGCTCCCGGTGATAGCGAACTTCTGAAGACAGCGCGTTCTCTGACGACGCACTTTTGGCGCCGTTTCATTGTCTCACCAGGATCGTGGTGTCGGCTGTGCTCCCGGTGATAGCGAACTTCTGAAGAGAGCGCGTTCTCTGACGACGCACTTTTGGCGCCGTTTCATTGTCTCACTAGGATCGTGGGGTCGGCTGTGCTCCCGGTGATAGCGAACTTCTGAAGACAGCGCGTTCTCTGATGACGCACTTTTGGCGCCGTTTCATTGTCTCACTAGGATCGTGGGGTCGGCTGTGCTCCCGGTGATAGCGAACTTCTGAAGGCAGCGCGTTCTCTGACGACGTACTTTTGGCGCCGTTTCATTGTCTCACTAGGATCGTGGGGTTGGCTGTGCTCCCGGTGATAGCGAACTTCTTTTGGCGCCGTTTCATAGGCTCATTCGGATCGCGGCATTCGGCTGTTTTTAGGCGTTCGTCTCCGGGGTTGAGCGGCGTCGCTGTCCGCGTCGGCGTAAAGGCGCGCGTTTCATTATAGGACTTCATTGTTTCCCCGCTAAAGTTAGCGGGGAAACTGACTTGAGGTTGAGGTCACGTGGCGTCAATTTACACGCTGGTTTTAGCGGGGAAAATTAACCCGCTCAATTTAGCGATGAAATTGACGTCAGGTAATTTTAACACCAATCCAATTTCACCGCTAAATTTAGCGGGGAAATTGAACTGGCGTTGTGGCCACGCAACGTCAATTTTCCTGCTAAATTTAGCGGGGAAACTTAACTGACAAAATTTAGCGGGGAACGTTTCATTAAATTTCCCCCCTTAATTAATGGGAGAAATGTTCGCTAAATTTCCCTGCTCAATTTAGCGGGAATACTGTCGCTAGCTTTTTCGCTAACTTTAGCGGGGCATTTAGCGAAAATGTCCCGCTAAATGGGAGACGAGGAGAAGAGAAGGGGAAAGTAAAAGGGGTAGGAGGAGCATACCCTGCGCTCCGTACCCTCCTTTCCTCCCCCCCCCCCCCCCCCCCCCCCAGAGCTGCGCTCTAATTCCGCATTACGAAGAATTGTAAACGTCTTTGATTTTTTCGTGAAAAAATATTTAAACAAAATACACGTGTAACATGTATGCTTTTTAAAACACTTCTTCCCTGCAGTGTCTCTTTAAGGCATTTTTTTCATGTGTTAAAAAAAAAAGTTCGTCTTTTCTTAATGATCTCGTCCAGCATGTAATCAACACGAATGGTCGCAGACGCGTAAAATACAGCTTGTAAGCAATATTCCTAATGCTTCAGCCTCACTCACGGCCAATGAAACATACGTTTTTCAGAAAAAATTGCTAACCCTTAAATATAAAAAAAAATGAAAATAAAGTTTCTGATAATCAATTTGCGAACTAGAGGTAGCTCCGAAGATTGACGGCCTCCGCAAACTCTGTTTTTCTCGTGCGGGCAGGCAGCAGCTGTCACCTGGTCGCCTGATAAAACTAGGGCATAAGTGTCTAAGGGGTGTGCAAGCGCTAGTGGGCCGTGAATGGATTTACTTAATGAGGCTTTCTTTCTCAGGGAGACTTAGCACAAACTTTTTGGGGACTAATCTGCCCCGTCAGATATTTGCCTAACCTAATCCCATTTCAATTACGAATCTTAGGTCGTATAAAATGGCGTAAACACCGCGTTTTCCCGGTTCCAGAAAGTGCATGCAAATGTTGGGAAAAAGGTTCCCAGATTTTAAGATTAGCAGGAAATTGCTTCTGTTGATCAAAGAGGGGAGCGCTGAGTCTAAAAAAGCAAATAAATCGGCGATGTACTCGGTGGAGATTTGTTGGGTGCTCCCGTAAAGTGCTGTTAAGGAGTATTCCAACTCAGTACCATATTTCCAAAAAGATGAGTGCTTGGCGGTCTTTCGTAAAAGCAAAACTAAGATAGGGTATACGTAGTTCAAAGTGCTGAATTACAGCCTGCTACGTTATGGGTGTGGACTAACTGCAGTCTAATTTGCGCGGGATATTTTTTCCTTGTATTAACAAAGAAGTTACTCTTTTTTTACTTCGACACATAATATGGAAATGTTAATGAGATGGCTCGTGGAAAACTTCACAGTCACGAATAGAAAAACGTAAGAAACAAATTCAAAGCAAATAGTGACTTATAAAGATTCTTACCTCTGTGTTTTAATAAATTACCTTTAATGTTTTCCAGTGTTCTTAAAAACACAATTGAATACTTTAGGCGTGTTTGAGGGGACATCTTGTTTTAATCAAAAAGTTCACACACTTTGAACTTAAATTTCTAGCCCTGTTTTAAGTCAAAGCTTGAAAAAACGAGTATTTTCAAGGGATGTCCAACTATAAAGAATATATATATATATATATATATATATATATATATATATATATATATATATATATATATATATATATATATATATATATATATATAATAAAAAAAGTACTTATGCACAGCTCTCGTGCACATCTGCTGAAGTACAATTTTAATAAATAAAATCAATTGTTGAAGTGCTCGAAACATATCAATTCTCCAACTTCGGTGAGGGCCAGATATTTACGGCGTAAATAATTCCCACCTTGGATGCGGATCGGGGGAGAGTGTTTGAAACACTGTAATAACACCCCCTTAATCATGCTCCATTAAATGCCAAACGTTTGGGTATGCGTACTTACGACAGTGTTGAAATAAGTATTTTTATGTGTGTTGTGCCGTTGTTCTTTCTATGTTTTTTTTTCTTCTTGTTCTTGTGAGCATTTTACAGGGCAAAGAACAATATTCGGATCCTTCTGGGCATATAAGTGTCAGTAAAAAGTATCCGCTCTTTGTTTATTGTTTTTGCTTTTATTCATGTACACAAGTGCAGGAGTTGAACAAGTGCGTATATTTTAATTGTCTCTTTCCTTCCAAGAGTCTTGTTTGCGCCTTCTCTTCAAGAAAACTCCATAAGTTTGCGCCTTCTCTCCAAGAAAACGTTTTATTTTTTAGTTTTTCGCCCAACCTTTTAAGCACCCTTTAAATCACGCCCTTTTTTTACTGTTTTTGCTTTTGAAGTTTTGTTATGGCGTATTATTATCTCTTTTTATCACACTCGTATTGAGTGTTTATAATAATAATAATAATAATAATAATCCTTATTTCTATCGATTATGATGGGTGGCACAAGGAAAAAAAAAGCTGCGGTTTGAAGCTTGACTAACCTTCGGGCTCTTACAATGGTCAACTTCCAGCGTGCAGGAAATGCCGATACATAATACAAAACAGGACGCACACAAACGGCATTTACAGACAGTTGCAATTTACATACACAAATAAAATTACAAAGAAGGTAGACTTGAGCACTCTGCTAAACATAAAAACAATCATTCAGGTGGTAAAACATGAGCGCAAATTATTAAAAGGTAGAGTCAAAAGCAAGATTATCGATAAAACAAAAAAACTGTTTAACAGATATGGAAGACTTAAATGAACCATGTGAACGCCGTAATTTGTTCGCTGAATGACCATCCTCCACTTCTCCCGATGGCGAGTAGGTTACACCGGTGAATTTTCTTTCAACAGCGCATATTTTTCTAAGAAGTATGACCCCCTTCTTTGTTTGTGCGTTCTTCCCTTGAAACTAGTGCATAACCTTTATTCGTATAATTTTTAAATAATAACTATGCTTTTATATCTCAACTTCTTTGTATCTCAATTCTAGCAGAGACTGGAAAAGCAAACCAAAAGTGGACAAGAAACATGAGGCACTCCACTTACACATGAGCTCCCATGAAGCATTCTTATCATTACGGGTTGCGAGGGAAAAAATAGAAATAGTACACGGGCTATCTTGAACGTGCGTTACGTCTGAACACATCATTTAGATGAATAAAAAAGAAAATGCAGAGCTAAGACAGACATTTTAAAAGGTATTAATTTAGGTTTACCGATTCCCTATTTTACGTTTCATCAACGGGAACTTATATTGCCGGGTGCGTGGCGTAGTCGGCAACGCACGCGGTAGCCACGCAGAGGAACGGAGTTTGAATCCCGACGGGACCGGATATTATTTTGTATAATTTGTACTCTTTTGAAAGGTTCCAGCTTAATGTCGCTTGTTTTCAAATGTTCTGCTTCCGAGCAGTCCTAAACACACAGCGTGTATAAAAGCAGAGGTAATGCACTGCTTCGGTGACAGTCACCCTTTCATTGCCGATGAAGATTGCTTAATACCTTCCGTGTTTGTTTGTAAACACAAGTTCGCCTCATTTAACCTTCATTTTCAGTTCCATATTAAACTTCTACTTCTAGATGTGACAATATGTTCCTACCACTTTCAGCTGAGAAGGTGGAAGTAACGAACATATATGTTCAAATGACACTACCATGTCCTAAACTTAAATCCCTTAGCAAACGATGCCATTAAACGCCTAAAATATGCTGAAAGAGCTGCCAGTCAACCCACCTAAAATTTATAAGAAAAAAAAACAAGAAAACAAGGAAAGATATTTTCGAATCTCTGTAACGCGAATTTAGAGCGCAGCTCTTGTTAGGGAGGAGGGGAGGCTACGGATGGGAGGGAATGCCCCTCCTCCTCCTTCGTACAATTCAGATTGGTGTTGAAGTCTGGTGACGTGAGTTTTCGCACTAAATCTAGCGGAGAAATGGAATTCGTTCATGGGTGATATGACACAATGTCTTGTGACGTCGTTTTCCCCGCTAAATAAAGCGAGGAAACTGAATTGGTGTTGAGGTCACGTGGCGTCAATTTTCCCGCTGAATCTAGCGGAGAAACCGAATTTGTTCCCGGGTAATGCGGCACAAAGTCACGTGACGTCATTTTCCCCCCTAAATTTAGCGGGAAACTCTACGTCGCGTGTCCTCAACACCGATCAATTTCTCGCTAAAGTTAGCAGGGCGGTTACGCCGACGGTGAGGCCGCGAAACCCGGAAACGGGCGCCTAAGAGCTGCGCCCCAGAATCACCATTGCCGCTTTTAATGCCTTCTGCCTAGTACCATTACTCATGCAGCCAAAGCCGCGATATATAATGACTCGAGCGAAATAACTCGGAGAAGGCAAGTGACGCTCCACTTCTGATTCAAATTTGATTCAACAAATCAAATTTCCCTTCAGCTAATTTGGTTCTGAGTTTCTTTCTTCTCGTGTCGAGCGCATCTTGTGGAAGCTTTTAGCTTCTTCAGTTTCGCTGTGCAATCAAACAGGCCACAGCGCTGACCAAGATAACTAGCGTCGTATTTTAGTAACTCCGTGTACCGCTAGTTTGCGTTCTTTCGTCCTCACTGCCGGTGATGTTCAAGAGAAAGAAGAAAGTTACTGTCAGCGCCTTCTACTGTTGAGAATTTTCCTCGCGATTCGCAATATGATTCATCTTAGTCTGGTGAAACTAAGTCATTATACGCAGCAAGCGACTCGGTTTACGTCTGTTGAGTGCGTCCGTCCCTGAGATTCCCAGGTTCTTTGAAGAATTGTTTTTCTTTCTAGACGCTTCATACTGGAATCTGATTTGATGACAAAAGGGTCTTATTTGCATCTACTCACTTTTTGTTTCGTTTTGATCTTTACATTTTTTTCCCGCGGATGTGACAAGGTAACATTGCTTCGCACTTAGGCCCTTTCGCAAGCAAAAAAAAAAAAGTTAGAAGGCACTCGAAGCTTCCTGCATCAACACTGCAGTGCGGAATGCATACAAATTGGGTTTTTGGCTGCACTCAGCGATGCCTCATCTCATTAGCTACAGAAAGATAAATTAGTTCGGATGAAAGTTCGTAAACGCATCTGCACAAATTGCTCTCGCGTACAGTGAAGCAACCTGTAGAAATGCTTCCACCTGATGTGCCTGACTTTTTTTTTTGTACTTGGAAAATAAATGTGTTTGTTGGAGTTAGTACCCTGAATGTTAACGCAATTCAATGTACAGGGTGTTTTTGTTTTGTTTTTTTCACCCAATTTTGATTGAATGGAGGGAGTAGTTATATAATGCGGTTTTCACTGCGTGTTTATGTGACTCTGAAGAGATTAATGGGGAATATAACCATTACTATTATCATACTAATCAACTTTTTTAATTCCTGTAATTAGGGTATATGTTTATATTAGAAACTTTTAGGAGGTCGTAATCCAAGACTGTTCCATTTTGTAGAATTTGCGTAACCAGCCTGTCTTCTGCGATATTCGTCCCTGAATTTCGTACTTTTATCCGGCTAATGCACCAAAGTTCGGCTATAGTACCCACTTTCGCGGGTTTGCCAAATTGAGTGGATAAAAGCTCGGATTAAGTAGAAAATCTCAGAACACGGGCTGGATACGCGAATTCTATGGAACGAAACAGTCTTGGCATACGAGCGACTGAAAGTCTGTAACAAAAACATATACTAGTATTCTAATTACAGTAATTAAAACGGTTATCCAAAATTCTTAGTTAATTAGCCTGACAATAGGAATGGTTATATTTTCGTCGAATGCCCTCCGAGCCATATAAACACGGAGTGAAAACCGATTTCGAATAAATTTCCCCTTTATTTGAAAATTTGATGCGCCTAAACCAAAAACACCCTGTATATCATTTCAATGTTCATATGTAAATATATCGAGTTTCGAATGATTTCATCAATCAGCATTTTTGTAAATGTATATTTAATATTAAATAATGTTTTTTTTATTATGTGTAGTTTTAGGACAGTGCTTAAAAAGTAAACTGCGATTATATGTTGTTGAAGAGTATGGATATTTCTCTTATATTCCATTAGACCGACGCGCCCTCAATGCAGAGAAATAGCTTTCAAATTGTGTATACCGAAAGACATCTTGGCAAAGAGCAACTGCGCCTTAAACCCCAAGATAAAAAAAGACGTGAGCGTGTTTGACGCGTAAACTGAACTCCTCAAAGCCATAATAAGTCGAAGAATTATTACTGTAACTAACCAGGAGCTGGCAGTCGGTAGATTTCTACTGACTGGCAGCTTCTGGTTAGCTCAGATGGAAGAGCGCTCCGGAAGTATTGGAGAGGTCCAGGGACCGAATAACGCAACACGTTAATTCTTTTAGCGACCAACAGTCTCCTAGAGGCTGTGAGCTGCACTCCGTCTCGCGCAGAAGCCAATTTATTGTATTTACTCACATTATAAGCCGCCAACGGCCAGATGCAAGGTGCCTAACCAACTGCTGGTCAAGTGGCCACTAAAGGGGACTGTGTAAAAAAGATAGAGCCATGCCTGCTGTTCAGTTGAATTATCATCCAAGTAGTAATCATATTTATTATTCAGTGCTAGTATAAATTCGTTGCCGCCACCTCCTGAACACGTTTTCCGGCTTACTGTGACTCGCGGACTTTTCAATTAGACAAACGCTTTATCAGACAGCGTAGTTAAGAAGTTTTGATTGTCATGAAGCCAAATATTTATTGCGCAACCTGTTTGTTCGTCTCTCTCGGCAAACTTCTGGGCATAAAATAAACTTCTTTCAAGCAGACATCCTGCAACAAGATGCCGCCTGCGAAATGTTCCTTCGAGCACTCTTTTGGACAAAGACAAAAAAAAAAACAAAAAAACTTCGTTAGATTCGGCGGGGCTGTTCCTATCTCCGTAACCTGGAGCCTCCGATGCACCAGCTGCAACTTTGGGTCGTTGAGAAGGAAGGTATTCTCCGGCGTCGCGTCGTTTGCCTCTCAGCGACTTGAAGACACGAACGGCTTCCAGACTTCTATAAACCTTTTCAGTACTTCGCCACTCCCATTCCCCATATTGCATTTTAAAGAAACCCAAACAACTTAAAAAAAAAAATACAGTAAAGGAGATTGCGGTATTCGTCGATAAAAAGTGCCGATGAACGAACCACCAAGCAAGAAGAGTGAACATGCTAAGCCACTCCTTGAGTTTCTTGAGTTGTCAGGAAACCATAGAAGGCTGAAGGTGTGAGGAAGGCGGCACCGGAAGTGTGCACAAAAAAAAAAAAAAGTGTGTATACTTTCCCGCACAACAATCGGAGAGCCAATCACCGCCACTTACGGATGCAGCTCAGCAAATGACGATGCCGAAATATATGTTTAGACCCAAAAAACGCACTCTGAGTTGTGAAATTAGGCAATGCAAGGCGTGACGTTTTGCATCGCTTAAAGGAATGGTGTACCGAAATTTGGATTTCAGAAAACAATGCAACAGCGGTAGGCAGGACGCTACAATCCCTACAACACCACTCGTAAGGCCGTATCTCGAATGGACGGCCGTATTTTTAGAAAAAGAGGTCAAGATTGAACAACTCTGACAAGCCGCGTGACGTCAACATATCTCGTTTCCTCCTCTCTTCGCTTCGTCACCTCAAGGCGGTGAGGCGGAGAGGACGCGAGACCGTTTCCTCTCCTTATCGACTGTTCTAGAAAAAACGACGTCAACATATCTGTCCAATGCGCCTCCTTTCTAAAAAAAGATAAAAAATACGATAATCCGTTTGACATATCGCTGTACGAGTGACGATTTGGTGGTTGTAGCGTCCCGTTGCACGCTTGTGCCACCGTGTTTTGTGGAATCCAGATATCGGCTTTGTGGAATCCAGATATCGGTTCAGCATCTCTTGAATGTATCAATTCAGACTGCGTTTTTGGTCTAAACATATGTTTCGGCGTCGTCATCCGCTGAGCCGCCTCCGTAAGTTGCGGTGATTGGCTCTCCAAGTGTTGTGGGGGAAGGTAGGCGCACGGGCTTTTTTAGAGTGAAATCGCCATTACGCGATTTCGACGAGGTTTCGGCATTTGCGGGCACATAAAGAAAAGCGTCTGCCTAGTTTGTGGAGTTTTGCGGGACCGTTTGCAAAGACATCTTTAGGTAGCTGTACACGGGCACAGATATTACTAGTCTTTCTTTTCCTTTTCTTCCGCTCTATTCGCTTCCCTTTATCGCTGTGGTCGTGCGGCAGGTTGTTGTCCTTCTAGACTCAGTAACAGTTTAAGACACGCCGGACGTAGCGAGTCCCGATAGCGGCGTTCGTCGATATGAACCCCGAGGGTTGAATCATGACAAAGTATAATTCGTAAACATGATAAACCGCGCTCTGCGTTTTTCAAGCTGGCGGGGGCCATAGACACCGCAGCATTTGAGCGCCCATTCCAGGGTGCGTGTGGGTTTTCATTGCCAGTTTCAGTGGCTCGGTGTCTCGGCTCGGCAACGTAAGGTCACCTACAGGGGAGCAAATCAGGCGCGCGCTAAAAACGGCAATATTATTTACGTAATCTTAACAGGAGCCAGTTAGCTGAGAAGCACAAGCGAACGAATGTCTGAGAGACGATTCAATGGTAGGATTTGCTCGGACAGACCTTAGGCTATGTTTCTATTTCACGGACCTTTCGAACGGCATTTCAACCGGAGCCCTTTCGTTAAGCGGTGAATCAGCTCGCTGGTTCCGAATCAGCGCGTGTCACTCAGCATTTGATTTTTTGCCCGTACTTTAAAGACTGAAGGATTTCATAGAAATAGCAGCGCCTGCCGAGGGGTGTGCGCATGATTGCAAGGTTATTCACGAATTTCACAATGGCTCGTCTTATCTATTGAAGTTTTTTTCTTGTGAATTTTTATTTAAGGGAGAGTCGAAAAAAAAACTGCCTTATACAATTTTCAGAATCAGGCCAGCTATAGGGAATTTAACTCTTGGTCCTGTAAGGACCGAATTCTATCCATTCATGGCTAGTTTTAAAGGGGAACTCCGTCAATTCTTGACCTACCTAATCCGAAGGCATCATCTGAATGCGGTTGGCTTCCTGATTCCGAAATGCTGTCTCGTTCCTCGAGATTCACTTTAATCAATTTTAAAAAGCTATATTTTGTACGCTGCCGAAACCAATACATCGTCTTCCTAAGTTTTTTCTCAGTTTTCCCTGCCATCCAAACTTGATGTCACCGGCGGGCAGCTAGGCGCACGGCCGGCAATCGCTTACGCCCGCGCCCGCCTCTCTCAACGCGTGAAGCAGCGAGAAAACCGGAGCTTTCGCACTATCTGAAGTTGTTCATAATCTATAGTTGCACACAATATCACCTTGGCCTACGTGCTGAACTATGAGAAAGTAAAAGAAACAACACGGAAGCAACTGTAATTTTGAAACAAAAGCGTTTTTAAAACTCGGTACGCTCAAGCCGCTGATCGCTGTTTTCGTGAAATCTCTAGCAAATCCGTTCTTCTTTGATCAGAATCTGGCTGGCGATGAAAGGTCGAAAAGTCCCGCAATAAGTTTTTAACATATTACTAAAGCACCACGGAGAATGCTCGGAATGTGGGTACAAGTGCGCACATTATTATTTTCATGGTTCCTAAAAAAAAAAAAAAAAAACTTTTCAGCTTTATATAACATTTCTCCACAATAGAATAAAAAAGGCGTTTTCACCACTTCTTCTGCGAGAGAATACTGCACGCCAACCATTTGACAAACCTGTCGAAACGGCTCTATCGCAGATTAATGGAGCCCAACACCTGTTCCATAAACCTCAATAACACCAGACAGGAATATCAATGTTTCGAAAGTCATGTCTAAACTCAGACTTGAACTTTGTTAAGACGTTTCACTTCTCGTCTTCGACAGATCGGCCGCGTGAGTGGAACTGCGACGGTAGCCCGAGCTAGATTTGATGTCAAAATAAAAATTTAATGTTTATAAAAAAAAAAAAATCACTGAAGCAATTGTGAATAACAAAAGTGACTGTGCCAACTGCCGACTATAGAGCTAGATTGTGTACTATTTCTCTCGATATCATTAGCGTTCTTCTTTGGACGAATGTCGCAGTGGTCACAGCCGGCTTTAGTTTGCGCTTACCGCTCTTGAAGCTGTTCCAGCTGGAGAAAGACACTCAACGAGCAGCACGCGACTATAAAGTATTCCAAGCACAAGTGAGAATGTTTCATGTGAAACTAGTCCTCGCAGCACACAGCTTGCGCAGAAGCACTTGACCAGGCTGGCCTCCATTGCAGCCGAAATGCGCGTTTTTCTTTTCTCTCCCTCGAAAACAACTGTTCCTACAATCTTCCGCGGAGCACAAATTGCTACCCTTTGCAAAGAACTTTTAATATTGAAGCTGTGAAAAAAATAATCTTGATCGCTGGCGCCCGGAAAGCCACTTCGCGGCTGCCCGAGTCGCTCGTCCGCCTGCCCGCCTGTGACGTACGCGGGTAGGGAAAAGTAGAGATTTTTCATTGTTGCCAGTAAAAAGTCGCCTCCTGGATCCGTCGCGGCCGGCGTAACTTAAAAATTCAACAACGTTACGGATAAATTTTATTTTTATGAAATATTTGGTTATCAGTTGAGAAAGGATTATTGATGTGGTCTGCCAATTTCCAGCCACATCGAAGTCTACAGAAAAATCGGCGTAGTTCCCCATCAAGTCTGAATGTAGCTAGCCGACGCTACGATTCGATAGAATCAATCAAGCACCGCCAAAATTTAATCACTAAGGTGATCATTTTCTTTGAGAGTTTGCACTTACCGGCTAAACCAATCACGCATCAAAATATCGCAGGATTCTGGCGCATTTACTGTCACGTGGGATTGATTTATAGCGAATTTCACTGGTCGTTTTGGAGCACGACGGGATCAGTAGACCAGATCCGAGATAGAGCATGCGATTTGAACGGAGTCGCGCTGCCTCTGGATTTCCAGTGGAACATGACCACACCTCCGTGGGATCGGCGGACGCCTTCTCTTTATTCCCCTTGCCGGAAATCAATTCCTGCAATTTCGTATCCCGAAGCATATGTTTTACAATCCCGGCGCTAACAACGCGCGTTCAAAGCAAGGGCGAAGTTAATCGCGGTGTGAAAGATGCGTGTCGACAAGCGATTGTGCATCAGCGTAGCCCACTCGCCGCTTTGTCGAAATACTCGTCGCGAACGGTGTCCAAGACGGTCTCGATTTTCGGCCTCTCCTGTGGAGGTCCGAAAAGGCCGTCCTATTCATGCGGGATATAAAAGCAATCCTCGTCGTCGCTGCTACTCGAGCCGCTGCTGCTGGAGGAGCTGCTCGAGTAACTTGACGACAAGCTGTCATCAAGCAGCAGCAGCAGTAAAGCGGGCGGCACTTCGCGAGCAGCCATTACGAATTCATCCGAGGCGAGATGTCCGGCGAGAAAGGAAGTCACGTGTGCGCGCCGAGGGCTGGCAAGGCTGGCTTCCGGTCGAATTCGCCGAAATAGTCCGAGCGACATTAAAGCAGAGTGTTGAACTGGAATCGAACCGAACCGAACCGAACCGAAAACCGGAACCGAGCCATTAGTTTTAGCCGAAACGGAACTGAACCGAACCGAAATATTCGCCGCCATCTCTGAACCAGAAGTGAACCGGAAAAAATATAACGGTAATCGGTTCAAAACGGGTCACGGTAATTTTTAATTTCTTTTATTACAGCTGAGTGTTTGAGAAGTAAAAGTTAGCAGCTGTATTTCTATGTAGTGAACAAATTGTCATATACCGAATTGCAATGTACGAGAAATTGTGGGTCTTCGTGGCGGCTTTTGTATTGGCGCTACGATTAATCGTGTGTCATGTGTTCTCGTGAAGTCATGGTTTCAAGGCATGCTGTCAAAGAATGTCACGTCACGTGACCCCGTGGCGTAGTCGCGTGACTCACCGCGTCGAGTCGACTTAAATTCAGAATGTCAATATAGTCCTTTGCAACTCAGGAAGGTAGGGCGAGGGAAAGGAAGGCCGGGAAGGAGGAAGCAGGCGGAACGCTGGAAAGAGAGTTCTGCTCTCCTCTCCAGTGTTTTGTCTGCTTCTTCCTCCCGGCCTTCTTTTCCCTCGCCCTACCTTCTTGAGTTGTAACGGACTATATATGTATTAGCGTTGTTTACACCGTGACGTCACATACCATCACGACTTCTAACCGCGAGTCACGTGACGCGGTGACGTATTCGATTGTCATGAGCCCAAGTCGACTGCTCGGGTTCTTGACAATCAGCATCGCCAGTCAAAGATGAAAATACCCGAACTCTAACAATGTCTAAAGCTCAACCCTTGCGTTATTCGTTGCCAACCCAAGCCCATGACTATGATGAACACTGGCGATATTCAGTTAGCGTCAGTTCACGTCGTCGCTTGTTCTAATGGCGAGTTGACGAGGGGAAAGTTGTTTTTCTACTTTCTTTTTTTTTTGTATCTGCCATTGAGCGGAGAAGAAAACTAATGGGTGTTTTTGCAAGCTATCAACGTCAAAAATTACCACATAGCGGTATTTACTGAAAGTACAAAAATTGTTGCATGAACCATTATATATGTGCACATCATTGAGGCATCCAAACTTGTTTTTGTTGTTGCAGAGCTGTCTGAGAAAGTTGTACCCGAGAGTGAAGGCATTGAAAGGACTATATGGCCTATTAATCTGACGATAAATGGAACTACAAGTGTGTACGGCAAGGATACCCGAAAAGAAATACTTTAGTGGCCTTTCAAGGACAGCCGAACGTCGGTAGCAGCTTAAATTGTCGCAGTATTGTTAAAACTTCACAGCTTTTGGGTGAAAAAAATGGAGGATTACAGTTAACAAAGTACACGAATGTAATTGTCGAATCGGCACCCCCGAACGGAAAAGGTAATCCCTCAGAAAAAAAAAAAAAAGAAGTGTTTTCTGGAGGAGCATTGTCAAATGAAAAGAGGGGGGGGGGGGGGGGGGGGTTTAACAACATTTTGTGTTTTAAAGGTTCCTCTGCTCCCCATCTTCGGCACAGAGCGGACAGCGTGATCCTGCAAAACTACTTCGTTTGCAGAATCACTAGTGCAGAAAGCGCGTTTTCGGGGTGCCAGTCGCTGGCGCTGTTCCTCACGACACTGCACCAAGCAAGAATATTTTTTGTTTTCGAATCCATGGGTTGCACTGAGCGGGAACCTTCTGCAGCGTGCATTTAGCACAACGGGATTTGATTTTCTCGGCAAAAAGAAATATCTGACCACTACATTTCGTTTCAACTTAAGTCCAGACGCAGCCGATGATACAAGCGCGAGCATGTGGCCCTGAACAGTGCTTGCAGTGCACGAGCGCGCGTCCTTGGCAGGGGTGCTCGAAGCCCGGAGCTCGCGCTTGTAGCATCGGCTGCGTCTGTAGCTAAGCTGAAACGAAGTATAACATAAAGTGTTATGATGCCACGTGCAAACCATGTTAAACAGTTGAGCTTTCTGGGGAAATGTGATGTTCTCAACACACTACTCTGTTTCACTTTAAGTGTGAGCGGATCTTTTTTTGAAAATCGGAATAAACGCTTCAACTTGACGTCAAGGTGACGGTCCATAACTGTTTTGTCCAAGGCGACGCTCTAGCCAAACCGTCGTCTTCGAAGTGACCCCCACCGTGCGCCAGTAAATCCCGACACGAAATCGTCCTGATGCCGCGAAGCTATAATCGAACTGCGGAGCTCGAGAAACTTCGAATTATTCTACTTTTGCCAAATGAATATATATTCTATCGTGCCGTACGCAGTCAAAGAGACACGAACGCTTATGAACTTTATAAAGCGGACGGACGGTAACCGTTAAAATTGTAGACAGACACACATTTTGTACTGAAACCGTTTATAGTAAATTCGAATAAATAAACATTCACAGAAAATATTTCCGTTTATATACTTCAAAACCAACAAAACGCGACTGGTCTCATGAAACCGCTAAGAATTAAATGTAGCATACGACGTGGCGCAAATAAGCAAGCCTCAGCATCTACAGACGACACCTTGCGATTCCGCTTCGGAAGCCGATCACAGCGCCAGCCCCAGCGCAGTGGCTGCACTGGTTCTATGCCGCCACTGCACGATTTCTGCACTCCTCCCAACCGGGACAGAACTAGTTCAGAACTCTCTGGCCGAATCGAACAGACCTAGAGTATAACACCAACTTTTCATTCATCCGCGAAGTCCTGATGAAAAACGAGTTACCAGGCTGAACCGGAAAAAGTATGCTACCATAAAAAAAACGTAAGGAGAGCTTTCCAACTTTCTCCCGGTTCCCAGAAGTTCTCAAAGATCCTATCAACGAAGCTTTCTAAATTTTTTACGCCTTTCTATAACAATTTTTCTTTCCAGAATTATGAATTTTTACTTATGTTTCGGACTGGCCCGTCTCATGGGTCAAGCCCCGGCTTTTAAACTACACTCACCGCGCCACCGCGCACCGGCTCAATTTAAAACGCGGTCACGTTCGGCGCGCGAATTCTCCAAATCAGTCCAATTAAAACGGAAAACCCAGAATAAAAAAAAACAACTAATAGTTTCTTTAGCTTCGCTTTTGGACTTCATCACGACCTCGTACCGGCGGCGTGTGGTTTTAAAGACCCACCCGCAAATCCACTAGTGAACACCGAGCCGCACCGTTTTTTCTGTAAAACAATTAGTGAGAAAGTTCCCTCGTGGGTCATCTGGGATATTTGATTCGCGCGAAGTCCTCCCCTCCTTGTTCTCTGGTGATAGTGGCCGTGTTTTGTGAGAATTCAAAGTCTTCCTATTTCAAGTCGGAGCTGGTTCTCAGTGTCTATGTCATGTCTGGCGCACACTTGCCTGCGTAAACTTCAGAATGGCTCTGTGGCCGCGGGGTTACTATAGAAGTGACACTAGCCGCAATCTATTCGACGATCTCTCATTGTTCGCGAAATCCGCGATGATGTTTAGAATGACAAGAGCTCAGAGGGGAGGGGGGGGGGGGGGCATACTACGCGTGAGCTTCCGTGATTGTATTAGTTCTAATATGTTAACGAAATTTTACAATGTAATTACTGTATAGCGTGTTTTAGAGCGCAGCTCTTAGGCGCCCGTTCCCGGCTTGAGCGGCGTCGGCGTCGCCGTCGGCGTCGGCGTAACCGCAACCCTCGTAACCCTCGGGAGGGTTACGAGGGTTACGAGGGTTAATCTCATGAGGGTTACCCTCACGAGGATCACGACGGCCACGAGGGTTACTTACCCTCGTAACCCTCACGAGGGTTACGACGGTTAGTTACTCTCAAAAGGGTTACCTTCACGAGGATTACCCTCACGAGGGTTACTTACCCTCGTAACCCTCACGAGGGTTACGAGGGTTAGTTACCCTCAAAAGGGTTACCTTCACGAGGGTTACCCTCACGAGGGTCACGAGGGTTATGAGAGTTACCCTCACAAGGGTCACGAGAGTTACCCTCACGAGGGTCACGAGAGTTACCCTCACGAGGGTCACGAGAGTTGCCCTCACAAGGGTAACTAGAGTTACCCTCACGAGGGTCACGATGGTTATCCAGGTCACGTGACCCCCCCCCCCCCGGCGTCACGTGGCCTGGGGATACCCCCCGAGGTTACGTGACCCCCGTTGACGTCATCGCCACTGATGACGTCATCAGTGACGTCACTGATGACGTCACCGGCATCCGCATCGTCATCATCATCATCACTGATGGCGTCATCAGTGACGTCACTGATGACGTCATCGGCATCGTCACGTGGCCCCAGGTCACGTGACCCCCCGACGTCACGTGACTCCCACAAGGTCACGTGACCCCCCGCCCCCCGAGGTCACTTGACCCACATCCCCAGTACCCTTCCCTCCTCCTCCTCAAGAGCTGCGCTCTAATTCGGCGTTACAGGGAGTTGTAAACGGCTTTCATTTTTGTTTGCTGACACTACACTACACTACCACAGCACCCAATATATACATCCTCGAGTGCAATTGTTTGCGCGCTTTAATAGAACCTCAAGTCGTGGACATCGCTGAGATTTTACTTTGGTAATTTCCACAGCCGCCAATGTCGCACCAAAGCAAGCTCGAAGTTAAACATTTGTTTCCCTTATTTCATATGCAGTTTACAACATGCACACCAAATATTAAAAATTACAATTGTAGACTTATATGCAAAAAAAAGAACGAAGCACGAAAAAAACACGTTTTTGAGACATTTCCACAAATGTTTTACCAACAAACTTAATACAAGACGTCACAAAATAAATCAAAATGGGCATCTTGAGATGCAGACTAGGAATATATAAAACATTTGCTTAGCCATCATTGTAGTTTTGCCATTAATTGAGAAACGTAGGCCTCTAAAAGTTGCAAAATTGCACGTCAATATTTAAAAACACTCCACTTTTTATTCCTTGTAAACTCTCGTTAACTCCTTGCAGTGACTTGAACAAACTTGTGATGGCAAAACATAGAGTAGCTTATAACCTTCAATTGAGAAAAGCGACAACAATCCTTGAGTCAAATCGAACTAGCTTCTCTTCGTTTTAGGGGCTTTGCCGTACGACGACGGCTGCAAAAAGATATTTTCTCGAACCGACAAAGTGTGCGCAACGGTGCTACTCTATTTCAAAGCGTAGAAAGTAGTCATAACTTAAAACCACGGGACTAGGATGAATAAAACACAAATAACTCAACTAGAAATCTCAAGAACTGCAGAGTTTATTCGATCACGCCAAAACAAAGATCAAGAAAACAAAACATGACGTCGCGAAAATTTGACCAGACGTAGCTTGACAGGCTAAATTGCTACAGCACTAGACACGCTTCCGACAACAAGAATCCGCCGCCAAGCACAACGAGGATCGTCAGGCTTCGCAATCTCAGGGTAGAAAAATTTTTGAGCAGCAGTGGAGGCTTTATTTTCCAGGTTTCGAGCAGTGTCTGCTATTTTTCAAGTGTATAATAAAAGTTGCAGAATGTTTCGGTCTGAGATCGAGAAAGAGAAGCAAAGCAATAATGAGGCAGTGACTATTTTGACATCCACCGTCAACACTTCTCAAAAATTATTTCCACGTCTGTGACGTCGCTTTCGTAAAACGTCAAAATAGTGACTTTATTATTTCGACGTCCTCCGGTCCTCCCGTCTTCCTTCAATGGAGCCGTCGCTGTGGCAGACGTTTTATGGTTTCTTTCTCTTCAGTTTCTGATGATGTTGTCGATGTTGTGTTGGCGGTTTGACGGGTTTATGTGTTGCGTGCCTAAGAAGTTTGGTTCCTAGTTGGCAGTGGAAATTACTTGTTCAGCATCTGTATGTGACTGGCTCGAGAGTTGATCCTTTGGGACGCGACACGCCCGGTGTCGATGTTCGAGCGTTCTAAGCTCGCATGTCATCACGGCACGCGTCTCATTTAAAATTTAGAATCTCTAAAAAAGGCGAGCTGGGTAACCCTTATAACAAATGTAAGTGCATGCACTACGCAACATTCAGACTTTTTTGCGTGTCTTTTGAGCCTTCATATGGAGCGAGCGCGTCTTTGAATGGTTACAGTCTCGCTTTGCATCTTGCTCCCGCCCTGTTTTTAACCGGGTTCCGTGAGTTTGTTGTTTAGTTTAGGTTGTTCGTTTGGTTCGCATATAACGAGGAGGTTAACCGCAAAACGATTGGAATGTCCAATAAAAGGTTGTGAATGCAAACGCTGCCTCCTTGATGTTTCTCGTACGGTGCGAACGAACAAGGGCTCTGGCGCGGTTGTACAAGATACGCGCATTTTCCAATCAACTTCAAATTTTATGACACGGCATTCAGCTCTTTTGCCTATATAGATCCCGGTACATACATCATAAAAAGTAGCGGTGCCGCATCCTGTAATGTTTGGCAGAACAAAGCAAACGTAACGTGCGGCCTAATAACTAAAGTACTTTGCGTTTCTTTTTTCTTCTTCTTGCATTTCACATTAATTAAAAGGAGATAGAAAGAGCAGTCGACAGCATGACATTTGTTTTCGGAAAATCCATGTCGAACCGCGACGCTGCCTGCAAGCAATATGATGTTTTTTTTTAAACCGCCACCTTCGATCGCTCCCCAGTCCGGACTCCAAAGCTCCAAACTTGCAGTTTGAGATGTCAAAATATTGACAAATATTTGGACGTAGGACGTCAGATTTTTTTTTTTTTTCACGTCTTTAAAAAATGGTACCACAGATGTGAAAATAATTTTAAAAATTATTTTGCAACTGGACGTCGAGATAGTCACTGCATAATAATCTAGACACCCAAGTCGGCCCCCGAAACAAACTCACACAAAGGGGGTGACGTCTGCAACAACACACAAGCAAACAGAAAAATACAAAAAAAAACATGAAAAATCTGTTTCCAGGAAAAGCAAAAAATACAATAAAAGGCGGCGTTCCCTTTATCCCCACGTCAGCCCTAAAAAAAAATAATAACAAGTATATATTCAAAACTACGCGCGTCGCCAGAAAAAAAAAAAAAAAAACATTAGTGAAGTGACCAGCGAGCGCCGGGGACGAAGTTAGAGCCGTCAATTACTTTCTCGGTGTAACTGAGGAAGTGGTTTCCAGCACGCAGCAACACGCCGCTTCATGTGGCGTGTCGCCCCGTGGAGCAGCGCGGAGGCAAATCGCGCCATGGTAAAAGAGTGAAGTTCTAGCAAGTTCGGCCCGGTAAGGGGCGTTGACTCAAGGTCATATAAACAATAAACCTAACAACTAGAAGAAAAAAAAAAGTACGTTTCCCTTTCCCATTTTTTTTTTCTTTTTCTGGGGACTTAAATGACGTGATCGGGGTTTGCCTGAACCAACCAATGAAGCCTAGAACAACCTATGGAGGTTTTCTTTCGAGATGGTGATGTCAAGTGGAGCCAACGAGCTCATTTTTGTATTTAATATGACCATTTTTAAGTGCGATATCATTTTTGAAATAACTTTCCACGATGGTGATTTCTAGATACCTATTGATGTCATGGTATGCGTTAGAGTTAAAGTGTTTAGCAACTGGTGTATTTTCCTTATTTACAATGACCAACTTGTGGCCATACAATCGCTTCTTCGTGGAATATTTTGTTTCCACCACATATCGGATATTACGGAGCACGCTATTAAAATATATATCACGTCAGGAGTCTTGCAGTCAATACTTTGTTTAATACTAATGAAGAGAGCTGTTGCGCAGCTCGAAATACAATCAGCGGTTAAAACGAAAGGGCAGATGTGGCATGGGGTATTCCGACAAGGACCGCAGCCATCGGATAAATCGGGACTTTTTGTATAAGGGGGTCATAGCATTCTCCCAAGGCTTCGATGCTTGCGGAAAGTGGCAAAGGGCGATTTGGGAAATATATTTTTTAGTTTGTCGTCGCCGTGCATCATATTTAAATGACTCTTCAGAATAAAATTTAGGCTGGATATTGCCGCGCGCAAGGCTGAGAAAGCAACGCTCGGTCACGGTCCTCCAGAAAGTTCCCGTTTATTCATGTACCGCACGTAACTTCTATCATTTATCCCTGCTTTTGTTTTCTAGAAAGTGCGTGTTCATTCTCGCCCCGATCACGCGACGCTCGAACCGCTTTCGCCGAATCTTCGAGATAGCGGCGCACTCTAGATAAGAGGCCGCCCGCTCTGCTACCACTGCGGGGAAGCCGACCATGTGTACCGCCGATGCCCATACCGACGACTCGGGCTGCGCGGATTCCACCCAAACGACCCGCGCCCCCGGTATGGTGAACGCCCTCGGGAGATCGACGAGTACCTGCGACGACCCCAGCCCCCCGAGCCTGCGTCCCGCCGAGAGTTCCGGTCGCCATCGCCCCGACGCCCAGCTTCGCCGATGCACCGACCCCGACGTGAAAGCCTGTCACCCCTCGCTCCTCACCGGGGAAACTAGGCGCGGCAACCCCTGGAGGTGGAGTTGCCGAAGACAACCGACGTAAAGAGCCTCCAAGAACGACGGAGCGCTCCCACTCTCCCGACCCCAAGCATCACAACGATGCTCCTGCATCGGTGTCTAACAACCTGAACGTTGTGATCGACGGCCTCGACGCATCGGCACTCGTGGACACCGGAGCAGACTACTCAGTCTTGAGTGGGAGGCTCTCCCGCCGCCTTCGAAAAGTCATGACGCCGTGGGAAGGACCCCAAATACGAACCGCCGGAGGACATCTCATCACACCAGTCGGGAGATGCACTGCTCGCGTCGACATCCACGGTGAAACGTGCCCTGTCAAGTTCGTCGTTCTGCAAGACTGTTCGAGGGACGTTATCCTCGGAATGGACTTTCTCTGCGAGTATGGCGCCGTCATCGATCTCGGAACAAACCGGCTGACGCTACGAAAACCTGCTCCACCAGCGGAGGGACCCCAAGCGACGTCACCCACGGTCCGAGTCCTCGCAAACCACGTAAACCTACCACCGCGGTCGAGTGTTTTCGTACTTGTCGGGATCGATGAAGCTTCCTGTGGCGAAGTTCTTCTCGAGGGAAGCCTCCAATTGCTCCTGGGAAGAGGCATAGGCGTCGCAAGGGGAGTAGCTGAACTTCAGGACGGGCAGACTGTGGCCCTCGTGACGAACTTCCGAAACGAAACGCAACACCTCACAAAAGGTGCAGCCGTGGGCCACATCGAGAAACTCCGAAACCCCGCCGAAATCACCGCGATTACTGACGAATCCTCGCCGCCCCAGCAAGACAGTACGTCGCCAGCGCAGCTCGACATTGACCCTAAGCTTCCGGACCCTAAACGGCGTCAGCTGGCTAACCTCCTCGCCGAATACCGCGACTGCTTTGCGACGTCGTCGAAGATGCGCCAGACCGCGGTTGCCAAGCACCGCATCGTTACCGAGGACGACGCGCGCCCTGTGCATCGATCGCCGTACAGAGTCTCCGCTAAGGAAAGGGAGGTGATCCATCAGCAAGTTCAAGAGATGCTGAATGACGACATAATCCAACCTTCAAGCAGTCCATGGGCCTCTCCAGTCGTGCTGGTTAAGAAGAAGGACGGAACTCTTCGGTTCTGCGTGGACTACCGGCAGCTCAACACGGTTACGAAGAAAGACGTCTACCCACTCCCCCGCATCGACGACACTCTAGACCGGCTGCGCCACTCTCGATACTTTTCATCAATGGATCTGAAGAGCGGCTACTGGCAAATCGAGGTCGACGAACGGGACCGAGAGAAGACAGCCTTCGTCACGCCGGATGGACTGTACGAGTTCAAGGTGATGCCCTTCGGACTATGCACGGCGCCAGCAACTTTCCAGCGTGTCATGGACACCGTGCTGGCAGGGCTGAAGTGGCAGAGTTGTCTCGTCTACCTTGACGACGTCGTAGTATTTTCAGCTGACTTCGACGAGCACTTGAGACGACTCCGAGCTGTTCTTCAAGCCATTCAGACCGCCGGACTCACACTCAAGCCGTCAAAGTGCCGGTTCGCCTATGACGAACTGAAGTTCCTTGGCCACGTGGTTAGTAACGAAGGCGTCCGCCCAGACCCCGAGAAGACTCGCGCCGTCGCGGCATTTCCAGCGCCGATAGACAAGAAGGCCGTGCGAAGATTCCTTGGACTTTGTGCCTATTATCGACGCTTCGTTCGGGATTTCGCAAGGATTTCCGCACCACTTACGAATCTCACGAAGGACGCCGAGAAGTTCGAATGGGCCGAGGAGCAACAGCAGGCATTCGACGAACTGAAACAACGACTCCAGACTCCTCCTGTGCTTGGACATTTCGACCAGGATGCGGAAACAGAAATTCACACGGACGCAAGTAACGCGGGACTGGGCGCAGTACTAGTCCAAGTGCAAGAAGGCATCGAGCGAGTCATCGCCTACGCAAGTCGGACATTGTCCAAGGCGGAGAAAAATTACTCCACGACTGAGAAAGAATGCCTTGCGGTCGTCTGGGCAATAACGAAGTTTCGTCCGTACTTGTACGGGAGCCCGTTTCGTGTAGTCACGGACCACCACTCGCTCTGCTGGCTTGCGAACCTGAAGGACCCGTCAGGACGCCTCGCTCGATGGAGTCTTCGACTACAAGAGTTCAACATGACAGTGGTCTATAAGTCAGGCCGCAAGCACAGCGACGCCGACTGCCTGTCCAGAGCCCCCGTCGAAACCCCTTCCGGCTGCAGCGACGACAATGACGACGAGTGCTTCCTAGGAGCAGTGAACACCGACGATATGGCACGACGTCAACGGGACGATCCTGAGCTGCGCGCATTAATCGAGCACCTGGAAGGGGGCAGGAGTACCGTGCCACGTGTCTTCTCACGAGTACTGCCGACCTTCGCCATCCGACAAGGTGTACTCTACAAAGAGAACTTCGGGAACAACAACTCGCCGTGGCTGCTGGTAATCCCGACCGACCTTCGAGGGGAGATCTTTCAAGCATGTCACGACGACCCGACGTCCGGACACCTTGGATACAGCCGGACACTGGCCCGTATTCGTGAAAAGTATTACTGGCCCAAGCTCCCCAAGACCGTCCACCTGTACACACGATCATGCCACGAGTGCCAGCGACGCAAGAAACCTCCGACGAGGCCGGCCGGACTCCTGCAGCCTATTTCTCCTCCAACTGCACCCTTCCAGCAGATCGGAATGGATCTACTTGGTCCTTTTCCGCCTTCGACGTCGGGGAACCGCTGGATCATCGTCGCCACAGATTATCTCACGCGGTACGCCGAAACGAAAGCTCTTCCTTCGGGGACTGCTGTGGAAGTTGCCAGGTTCTTCATCGAGTCCATCGTCCTCCGCCATGGCGCCCCCGAAGTACTGATCACAGACCGAGGGTCATCGTTTATGGCACAGTTGACCCAAGAGATCCTGCGTCTAAGCCACACCGAACACCGTCGAACAACGGCATACCACCCGCAGACCAACGGGCTGACGGAGCGACTCAACAAGACAATCGCCGATATGATCTCTATGTACGTCGACGTAGAGCACAAGACGTGGGACGAGGTGCTGCCCTACGTCACGTTCGCCTACAATACGGCGGTTCAAGAGACCACTGGATTCACCCCTTTCCAGCTGGTACAGGGTCGGAAGGTAACGACCATGCTGGACGCCATGCTGCCCCATGAGCCATCTGACAACGAGAGCGACGACGCCCAGGCGGTTGCTCAACGCGCCGAAGAAGTTCGCCAGCTCGCCCGACTCCTGATTCAAGACCAGCAACGCGTCGACGCCGGCCGCTACAACCTTCGTCGCAGGGAAGTCCACTTCCAGCCCGGAGATAGGGTGTGGGTATGGACGCCCATCCGTCGCCGCGGCCTCAGTGAGAAACTGCTGAAACGGTACTTTGGACCATACAAGGTACTTCGTCGCCTCGGCGAGCTGAACTACGAGGTGATGCCCGACGGAACACGAACATCGTCACGCCGCCCACCACGACCTGAGGTCGTCCACGTCGTGCGCCTGAAGCCGTACTACGCTCGATAGGACTGTGGACCTTTTGTGCTCCAAAAGACTCTTTAGTTTATCGTTCTTTTTTATTTTGATTTGTTTTACACTGCATCGGGGCGATGCACTTTTAAAGGGGGAGTAATGCCGCGCGCAAGGCTGAGAAAGCAACGCTCGGTCACGGTCCTCCAGAAAGTTCCCGTTTATTCATGTACCGCACGTAACTTCTATCATTTATCCCTGCTTTTGTTTTCTAGAAAGTGCGTGTTCATTCTCGCCCCGATCACGCGACGCTCGAACCGCTTTCGCCGAATCTTCGAGATAGCGGCGCACTCTAGATAAGAGGCCGCCCGCGACCTTGTCGAGTCAGTCTCACCCTAGCGCTCGATTCTGCTGACACGCCGACTTCGACGCCCGCGGCACTCTGCTTTCTTCTGTTTCCTTCTTTATTTTCGGCACAAGTTCGCCACATTAAACGTTTATTTCTCCCTGTTTATTTCCTGTTTTCTTTTGGTCACCAACCGTGACAATATGTTCGAGCAGTAGCTTAAAACGAATGGTAACCCTGCTCCGCTAGACTGAAATATATGAAGGATAGAGAGAGAGGAATTCCTCCACGGCTTATATTCCCTCATTATGGGGGATATTGGTGAAAATAGAGTTGACATCTATAGTTACTAGAATTTTTTTTGTTTTATATACTAAATTGGTTTTGTTCATGTGGTCGACAAGATTAAGAAAGTACCTGGTGTCCTTCACATAAGACTCTAGTAAGTAAAAGAGGTATATGTGTAATCGTGTGGTCTACGAATTCTGAAGTCCGTTGGATTGTTGTGCCAATGCCGGATAGAATGGGTCTTCCAGGAGTGTTTGAGTTGTGAATCTTTATAAGCAAGTAGAAGATACTAGGATGAGCGTTTTCAGAATTCAAGTAATTACAATGTTCCTGGATAATTTCATTGGTTTTACGAAGGTATTCGAGTGCTCTATTAATTACCTTGATAAATCTTTGTGCTGGATCGTCAAGTAGACATACATAAAATTAGTTGTTTTCAAGCTGCGTTAATGCGTTCTGAATGTAGTCGGCCTCGTTGATAATCACAATTCCACCACCCTAGACCACAGGACGGAGGATGACGTCTTTCTTTCACCATAAGTTATGAAAAACTTGTTGTTCTTTTCATGAGAAATTACTTTTATGATAATTTCCTTTAGCAAGGAAGTCAACAATAATCCTGCGATTAGCCTGCACATAATTTTCTATACATACGTTGGATTTACTTGAGTCGAGGGTCCAACGTGACTTTAGTTTAAAATTAGGTCTCGTATTTCCTAAATTTTCAGTCTCACTCCGTCCGTCTTTTCCATAAAAATAGGTCATCAGGTGTAACCGCCGGGCGAACTGTTGTTGATCATCTGAAAGGTCAAACTCGTTTGCTGTACTTAAGGTGGCTACATACCTTAAGCCTCTAGAAAGAACTGGAATCTCAGTAGGGGTAAGAGGGACATCAGATAGGTTCAAAACACGACATTCCTCACGTTCAATTAAAACACTGTTCGGATGAGGCAATATATCCTCAGTGCTCCGACAGGAACAGACCATCGTGAGACGCCTTCTTTACCTTAGTATTTTTTAACTTATCTATTTTCTTAATGAAAAAAGTGAAAGCCGCTTACAACTCCCTGTAACGCCGAATTAGAGCACAGCTTTTGAGGAGGAGGAGGGAAGGGTACTGGGGGGGTTCAACTAACCAGGGGGGGGGGGTCACGTGACCTTGGGGGGTCACGTGACCCCCAATGCCGATGATGTCATCACTGACGCCACTGATGACGTCATCAGTGACGATGACGATGCGGATACCGATGACGTCACTGATGACGTCATCAGTGATGATGACGATGACGATTCGGATGCCGGTAACGACATCAGTGAGGAGGAGGAGGGAAGGGTACTGGGGTGGTTCAACTAACCAGGGGGGGTCACGTGACCTTGGGGGTCACGTGACCCCCCAATGCCGATGATGTCATCACTGACGTCACTGATGACGTCATCAGTGACGATGACGATGCGGATACCGATGACGTCATTAGTGACATCACTGATGACTTCACCAGTGATGATGACGATGACGATTCGAATGTCGGTGACGTCATCAGTGACGTCACTGATGACGTCATTAGTGATAATGACGATGACGATGCGGATGCCGGTAACGACATCAGTGACGTCACTGATGACGTCATCAGTGATGATGACGATGACAATGCGGATGTCGGTAACGTCATCAGTGATGATGACGATGACGATGCGGATGCCGGTGACGTCATCAGTGACGTCACTAATGACGTCATCAGTGATGATGACGATGCCGATGTGAATGCCGGTGACGTCATCAGTGACGATGACGTCATCGGGGGTCACGCGACATCGGCGGGGGTCACGCGACATCGGCGGGGGTCACGCGACCTCGAGGGGGGGGTCACGTGACCTCAGGGGAGTCACGTGACTTTGGGGGGGTCACGTGACCTCGAGGGGGGGGGGGTCACGTGCCCCCCCACGAGGTCACGTGACCCCGGTGGGGGCCTCGCGCGGTGCATTATGGGATATTTCCCATAATGCACCGCGCAATTACGTTGACGGCGACGGCGACAGCGACGGCGACAGCGACGGCGACGCCGACGGCGACGCCGACGCCGCTCAAGCCGGAAACGGGCCCCTAAGAGCTGCGCTCTAAAACAATATGCAATATGTGGGAGGGAGGAACTAACACTTTTATGAAGGAGCAATTCTGTGGCCACAAGTCGGACAATGTAAATAAGGAAAGTACACCAGTTGTTAAACACTTGAACTATGACGCATACCAAAACATCAATACACGCATCTAAAAATCACCATCGTGGAAAGTAATTTCAAAAATTATGACACGTAAAAATTAAGACTAATCTTACACATAAAAATTTAGCTCCTTGGCTCCACTTGACATCAACATTTGAAAGGGAAACCTCCATAGGTTGTAGTAGTGCTCTTGTTGGTTGAGGCAAACCACAATCGCGTCGCTTTATTCCTCAGGGAAAGAGAAAAAAAGGGACGGGAAAAACTTCTCGCTTTTTATTTGTTAGGTGTAATGTTTATACAACCCTGAGCCAACGACCCCTATCTGGCCGAGCGTACTAGAACTTAAAGGGGCGGTGCAACGGTATTCAATTGGAATGTTTTTCACTTTACACGTGCTTACTGGCACTAGTGGGACTCAAAGATACTCGCACGCAACGCCACTGACCAAGAAACTCCTTTGTTGTGCTGTAATTTCAAGGACAAAACCGAGTGTTTTCATTCAATCTCTCCTTCTCAAAACCTGATGACGTAGCTGGGCGGTAGCAGTACCGCCCAATGACGATATTTGAATGCGGCTCATAGATTGGACCCGAGCATGGCGTGGGCACTCGATTTGGGCTCGTGATAATTGATAGCTCGAGAAGCATTCCGGTGGTGTGCTGTGCCCAATCGCTGCAATGACGACAACAGCCGAACCATAAAAATGTCTGGAACTCAGCGCGTGTCCTGTGCATTGCCAACCCCAACGCATGGCTATGATCAACATTGGCGGCATATAATCGACTCCAGATCACGTGGCCGCTTGTTCTGGCTGCGAGTTGAGGGGATGAACTCTGCTCGTTTTTCTTTATTTTTTTTACTGCGACTTCAATTGCGTGTGGTGAAAAACGAACGGGTATTTCACAGGTCATTAATGTCAGGGATCCGTTCTAAGCGGTATTTGCGCAAAATACAAAAATCGTTGCATCGCCCCTTTAACGCTTCCATCATGGCGCGATTTGTCTGCACGCCGCTCCACGTAGCGCGTCCAGCTACAATGATAAGTGATTTACGGCCCTCACTTCCTGCCTCGTCTCCTGCGCTTGCTGCTCACTTCACTAATGCATTTTTTTTTAAATTTCTGGTGGTGGGCCTTTTATTGTATTTCTTGCTTTCTGGTGGAATGTGCAATCGCTGTGTTTTCTATGTTGCTGTTGTTGTTTTAGTTTGCTTGTGTGTTGTAGCAGACGTCGCCCCTTTTATGTCAGTTTGTTTCTGGGGTCGACTTGTGTCTGTTTAATCTTGCTTTACTTCTCTCTCTCTCGACTTCGGACCGAAACATTCTGCAACTTGTATTTCACAATACTTTAAAAAAGAAAGGGTTCGCTCGAAACGTCGCAAATAAAGCCTCTGGTGTACTCACAAATATTTCTACATCGGTTAGTCTCCTGGTGAAGAATTGCTTCTTGACACTTTTGTATAATCTCAGGGTGTTAGATTGTAATGTTTCCTAGCCAGCTCGTTTTTGTCCGTTCACTTTTCAGAAAATTGTACCAAACCAAACTTTGTTTTATCTTTCTGTTTGCTTGCGATGCCTCCTACCACACCCCCCCCCCCCCCTTTTTTTTCCCCTAAAAAGTTTCGGCGGACGTCACTGCAGCCGGCAGTTGCGAACAGTATGATTGGAAGATTGCCTTGAAACTCTAGTGCGCACACAAGTTAGGTCAGTCACTGCGTAAACAAAGCGAGGGAAGTCTTCTTTGACATGTTATCTCCAAACTCTAATGTGAGAGTTTCTGGATGCCTCTCTCCGGGCTACAAATGTTTGGTTAGCGTTGTGAAACTAAAACAGCAAAAAACGTCCTTGTGGTTACCAACTCCTTAAGTTACAGGACGATACTTTGAAATGATAAACCGATGCCGTTTGTTTTCGACCTCTTAATGTTTGACACCAAGATAGCAACCCCCAGATACTACTTCCTTCGCTTAATTTACGCGGTGACTGACCTTCCTTGTGTGCGCGATTGAGTTTCAAGGCAATATGCCATTCATACTGTTCGTAACTGTCGGCACCGGTGTCGTCCGCTGTCACTCCTTAGGAAATAAAAAGGAAGGGAAGGGGGGGGGGAGGCGTTAGGAGGCAACACATGAAAACAAAAGGACAAAACAAAGCTTGGGTACGAATTTCTCAAATGTTAACGCACGCAAAGACGCTGGTTATAAAACATCCTAATCGAACACACCGTGATTATAAAGTTGGTCGGCTCTCGTAGTCTTGATGGAGATTATCTTTGCGAGTGATCGTTGTCGGGAGTGTGTCCAGTGTTGTAGGGATTTAGCCTGTCAAGACACGTCTGGTCAAATCTTCGCGACGTCAGGTTTTGTTTTCTTGATATTTTCTTGTTTTGGCTCAGCTCAGCTGGTTTTGTGATTTGTGTTGTGTTGTCCCCTTTTTTATTCTCCCTAGATTCATGGTTTTAGGTTATGACGACTTCCTACGTTCTGCAACAGGGCAGCACCCTTGTACATACTTTGTTGGTTCTGGAAAATATCCGAAGTCGTACGTGCGGAAAAACATCCTATAACGAAGATACTCTAACTCAGATTGACTCAAGGTTTGTTGTCCCTTTTCTTGATTGTAGGTCATAGGCTACGCAATATTTTGCCATCACAAGTTGTTCAAGTCACTGCAAGGAATCAAGGAAAGTTAAAAAAAGACGGCGTTTTTTTATATATATATTGACGTGCAACTGTGCTACTTTCGAAGTAATGACTTTGGTTTCTGAACTAATAACAAAAGGGCAATAATAAATAAACAAATATTTTCTGCATATTCATAAGGTGCATTTTAAGACGCATATTTTGATATATTTTGTGACGTTTCAGATAAATATGTTTGTTAATAAATAATTTGTGAACACCTCTCTAAAAAGTGTATTTTTATTGTGTTTCGTAACTTTTTATTTGCATAGAAATATATAATTGCAATTTTTAATATTTTATGTGCATGTTGTAAAATTTCAAATAAAATATACGAAAAAAAATTAACTACGTGCCTGTTTTTTTTGTATTTTTTTGTTTACATTGGCGGCTGTGCAAATTACCACAATGAGATCTCCGCGATGTGCACGCCTCGAGCTTCTCGGTTTTATATATCTGAGAAAATTTTGCTATGGCGTTCACATATATCTGAATGCTCCTCCCAAGAGCATGGCTTTCAAATAGTTTTATTACAGAAATAACACAAACATAACCCGGACAGTTATTGCGCGATCGGACGTGGAAACACACGGCTGGTCTAACGGGTCTAATTTGAGTTTTGTTTAACGTTTATCAGAGTTTCTATCGCATTTTAATGCCATTGTTAACAGCGTGAGTACGTGATTGTAATTATCCTTGTTAGCTGGAAAAACAAAACAGTGCCAAAAAACAAATGACGAGAGGATGAAGTGCATTCACGAAGTACTGCAGCTAAAGCTTCTGCAGCGCTTTGTGTGTGTACTTCATCTCCTCGTTCTTCCTTTTTTGTAGCTGCTTTTCTCTACCCTTAACACCTACCACCAACTCTCCCAACATTCCACAGTATTGTGATTATACGAAGTCATTTTATGCAACACGTGAATATTCCTTCGAGCCTATATGGTGGGTGAGGTAATTGTAAGAAGTGCATTAACAGGAGCTTTTGATCAGAAGCAAAAATATGTCAACTTGCTCTTTGATGACTTGACACGCAAAATGAATTCAATTATTATGCTCTTAGATGTCGAGGCTAGCGTCGCTTCAACAAAGCTGCAGCGCCGACAAGTATTCCGATTATGCACATTTATTTACTTGCTTAGTATGTTTTATGTGAGTTTGAGAGGGGTGCCCACGTGCTCCGAAGGGGTGTGTGTATGTTTTGGGAGTAGAGGCAGAGTACATGTATGTTATATATAGTGTCCAGCATGTCCTAATGTCGGTAAGTTCATTTAGCATATTATGGGCCGGTGACTCTACACTACTGTAATAAATCGGTGAAGTCGTTGGTATGAAGTGCTTACGCAAACACCGATAGGTGTCACGAGTTTGCTAGACATGGCTCCTCGATAAAGGGCGAGCTTCTTCTACAGCACATACTGGCACGCAAGTACGCAAACTTCTAAAGTTTTGGCTCCGCAACTTAATATTACTATGTTTGAAGCACATTAAAGCTGAAACAAAACAAAACATAGCTTCCGTTTCATGGGCTCTATTTCTTTCAATATGCATATTAAATTACATATAGTGACCAGAAACACCAAGAGGTAATACGTGACTAAAAAGAATTGCCGGCCATAGCGCGGCATTGCTAGGCAAATGCTCGGTCAATACGCGAATTCTCCGAAAGTTTTCAGATTCTCAGCAATTTCTATTATGTTCTTTCGCAAAGCAAAGTACGAGGGCCGCAAATGGTAGTCCATCGGGGCTCATATACAGCCCACTCTTTGTCAAAAAGCCATGTTTGGCAAACTCGTGACATCTATTGGTATTTCTAATCTTTCATTGAACAGTGCAGCTCGCTCATCGGACTGCTGCTGATTCATAGATTCCGAGAAACAGGGCTGTGCCTCTAACTGTGATAAAGTTCAAATATGTTATAACCATATAGATTAAATTTTCAACTAATGTTCTCGTTAAACTAACCACCTTGTTAAAACTTGGTTCCTGAAGCCACTTGGGCTCGAACCTGTTTTCACGGCAATGCCCAAACGTCTTCATTTCTTTTTTTTTTTGCAGCGTCTGTCGTTGGCTTAACGAGCTTGCTCATCAGTCCTGAAACGTCATTTATAAATCTCCCATCGCAAACCTTAGTAATCAGCTAGTTCAATGCTGCTTGATCTCGGAGGAGGAATGCTCCGAATTAATCAGGCTAATCTTACAATGCCACCGAACTTCTAAGTTATTCAACACGGTCCCTCAAGCAATGTCTAATCACTGTTTCGAATAAAACCCTCCTGTTCAGTCGTTTCGTAGCGCAAATCAGTTTCTGCGACATATAATGATTGGGTAGGTTGACATCAGCATAATTAGTGTGTAGATACTTGCCAGCAAAACGAGAGGAGTCAATTAGCCTGAGCTCAGTCAAGGGGAGACATTACCTTAAGTTTGCAATTTGTAGGAAAAAAATTGCCTTTCCTCATGGCTATCTATTGTTGTTCCACAACTGATAGATAGTGCACACTCCTGCAAATGTTCATTAACATGTCTAAAATATTTACAAAAAAAATAAAACATTTTCTGTAGGCCAGCGATACAAAATCCTGTTTCGGACATGTGAAACTTCAATGTTTCCTATTTTCTAACAACTGTAACTCCGCACCGGTACACCGTGCAATAACAATAACATTCTCAATGGAAAGAGAATTTCTTTGCAGTTTCAGCACATCAGACATATTTGTTCACAAGTAAACATCACTTAGGCAAGATCATCATCAAAGTCCAGCTTTCCCGCGGAAGATGCACATGGCCAAGAAACGAAAAGCCTGCCTTGATTGAGCAGAAAAGTATCGAAAACCGACATTCGTTTATAGAAAGTCACGTGGGTTTGTGTGCTTTGTATTTTGACAATGCCTGCCCTGCCAATAATTTCTGACGATGGCTCGTGTATTGCAAGCATATCCAGTTCCTCGTTCGTTTCATAATTGATGTCCACATGTCGACAACAAAATGGCACTCGAAGAAAGCGTTTTAAGCTCGGACTTACTCAGCGAGGCCATGCAGGAGCTCGGGTGAAAACAGAAAGCACCTCCTATGCTCTGGTGCCTTTTAGTTGCCACCATCACCACTAAAATAAAACATATTGATGTGAAAACTTGAAATTGTTGTTTTCTCAGTTTCACATTTTCGCAGCAAATTTCATTTTAGGAAATCTATGTCACTAAACTGCAAAATGTATTCTTCGCTGTGGATGTTTCTGAACTAAAATGTACTGCGAAATGTACCTAGATATTTTTTTTTTATTTCGATGAAGTTCTCATTGCCAAAAGTAGGGTTTTGGTGAGGCGAAAATGTCCCAGTATGTGGAATGCCTTTCAAATTGTCAGTGTGCATACAACAAATCGCAGATTTCAGGGTAAGCAATAGATAACCGCACCCCCATGTGTTCAAGTTATGGCTAAAGCTTACGAATTCTCAATATTTTGCAGCAATTTTATATCATATATTTTCTTGCCAGATGAGGCGACTTATATCAATAGCTGTATACTTCCCCCTGTCGCTTATCGAAAAATTGTCCTACGGAGATGAAACATCATGCAGTGCATTTGCGCAACGAGGTGAATAGACGCTTTAAATTTCAACAATATTCACCTACTGGTTTAAAATTCGAAAGTTGAAGGTGGTGTCCGCCCTAAAAAGAAGGCCGCGGAGATTTAAATGCAAAAAACGTGTAGCCTGCTTTCAGTTTGCAGATCAAAAACTGACTCAACTTTCAAAACTTTTAAATACGCGCAAAAATAAAGAAACAGCTTTGAAATATAATTGTGAATGGTTCGAAGAATGACGCCTTTCAAGACGCCCAGCTGCACTCGCGGTAGTTCGTTCGATCGTAGTGTAATTCACATTAAACAGAAGTTCAAAGAGGCATGGGGTTTTAACCAGCTTTTAACGAGGTCAGGTCATACCAGAAAGCTGCATTCACGAGAATAATTTTTCAACTAGCGAGCGACATCTGCCCTGAAATATATGTTTGAGATTGTAAAAGCTTATTTCATACTTGCGAGCATCGTTCCTGCCTTATTTGAAACATTCTATAGTAATTCAAGTTTTGAAACTATTCTACAGTTTGTCGTTCAGCGCTTTTATACTCTTCCAACTTGGAGGTGGAAGTTTGAAATCCCGAGTTTCTTGAATATGTTATTAGACAAAGCATAACTCTTTCAAATTTACCGTCTTGAAATAGCCTATAAACCAACTCAACTCACTGACGTCACGCTACTGCAGTGGCGCTGTTGTCGGTACTGCGCATGCGCAGTCGCTTCACTCCTCCCAAATTCGGTTTGTGGGCAAAGCGGGCTTTTTTGTAAACACTATGTTGGTGTATATGGCTCCAACACTTCATACTTCAAATATTCCTTCTACTTTTTTTTTTTTTTTAATGTTCGCCGTGTTGCAGGCATAACCTTATCATCCGTATTTCCATTGGACAGTTTTATCTAGGTATAGTCTTAATCATGCTTTTTATAAATATGTTTGGTGATGAAACGGATATGTTAGTCGAAACATAGGTTTCTTATTGTCAAGAATACGAAGAAATTAAACTTTGTGTCTAGATGGTCTTCGTGTCGAATGTAACCGATAAGTCCTGTATTTTTTATATTTTTCAAATGAGATTATTTAGTGTTTTTTGATGATTACTGTAACTGAAACGCCAGGATGCGTTTTGATGCCCAATCAAAACGCCATTTAATGCGTCCACATTAAATGGCGTTTTTTTTTTTTTTTTTTTTTTTTTGACGCTGTAAAATGAGTTATTATTTTTTTTTCTAAAACGAAATTATTTAATGGTTTTTGATGATCCCCAGCAAGTCTCTAAATGAAACCAAAACTACAAATTCACTAATTAAAAAGTTACTCACTTGCAAATATTAATTGAACTAATCTTTCCAAACGTTATTAATTTTCTCATATCGACCCTTAATCGCCCTTAGCGTTTTTCAGTGTGATGCGTACTTTCACAGGATTGACTTGGCTCTCGTTTAAAGAAACATGACTATGAATATTTGGTTCTCATCTCGTTAAGTTTGACTCTCTACAAGTGCATCAGCGAGGAGTCGAATCGCAGGCAAAATAAACGTCGCTACAAGAAAATCGAACTTCGTGTTTCTTTTCTGTTTGTTGAAGCTTAGCTCGCAGGCAGATGTCACGAAACACAAAGGCAGACGGGACGTCTGCCTTTCCCGTATTTTACTCGCATCCCAAACTCTCACTAAAACTCGATTCAAAGCTGCATTTCGGTCACGAATTGAACAATTCCTCTTGGTATTGGCGGCACGTATACGTTTCTTTGAATCATACTCGTTCTCATTTGATCCCGGCTGGTTCGATTTCACCCGCACTTTGTTCGCTTGTCTGAGCATTGCCTTTTGGTTTCCTATAGGTCAGCGACGTAGCGTCGTACGGAAACCCTGCCGACCCTCGCTTACGCCTTTGTTTAGGAATCAAGAGGAAATACTGCAAAAAAAACAGAGGTAAAGGACGCGTGTTTTACGCTGTACGTCTTGTTTGAGTTGCTGGGATGTTTTCGGATTCCGAAGGTGGCCGTGCCATTCACCCCGTGTTATTCTTCCACAGTATCCTCGACCCGCCCTCCAAATGTGATTTTTGAACCGGCCTGAACCGAAAAATCCTAGCGCAAGTGTTCTCAAGGGCACTTTGGGGAATTCGACGTCGTTCCAATGGAAGCCGCATCTCCACGGAGCCTTGGCACGCCTGCTATTTCCGTTGTATACCGTTCCGTCTGCCCAGTACACGCCGGGAAAAATCTGAAACCAAACATTCGTTTTTTCTTCCGTTTGTTTGGCATTCTGTTCCCGGTGAGAATAGGTAAAGGTCACTGCTGCGTATAAAAAGCTGGATGGTTGTATACGTAACATCGTCAATTCTCTAGAGTTTTTTTCTTATTTTTGTTTGTTTGTTTGTTTTATGCGTCGCGCAGTTTCCAGAAGTTCTGAAAATATACATATAGTAACGGAGCCTAGCTAGGCGGCACAGATGTCATATGGATGTTCGTAAAATATATGTGGAACGTTACACCATCTTGACAACGCAAAAAAAAAAAAGATAAAAACTGTCTGCTTAAGCTTGCCTTTATCTTCCCCTATGCATGGCATTCTGGGCGCTTCCGGCCGGCATGACACGGGGCGACATGCTCTTCAAAATCGGGTAAAGTCTGCAGGGAGCAGGGCAGCACCTCCGCGAACTTTCGTATGGTGTGTATTTAGCTGTTCTAGCGTTCTGCGCGACCAGTGGCTACAAAGAAGCTGGAGCTTCCGCTACACCACGAACCATTTATTGAGCCTTCTTCCTCTTCGACTAGCTTTGTTTGTTCAATTTTTTTTACAGCGGAGCTGTTAAGGGCTAGTTTCCCCAGTATCGTGTCTGTCAGCAAACAAATGATGACACCAAACTGTGGACAGCTACCACCATCTATGAACGACGGCGACAACCAGAAAATGGGCTTGACGGTTGTCTGGTTACCGCCGTCGCTCATAGATGGCGGAAACCTCTCCAGACTTTCCACTCTGGCTTGCTGACTAGCGGCCGGCCATTACTTCATTCCCACCATAGTACAGCTTCTCAACATCTTCCTTCTTCACCAGACCGAAAAGACTGAAAGTTTTATTTTTATATGTTTCTGCATTATGTATCCCATGAGAGTCCTCTTCTCCGACTAGATTATGCTTCCCCCTCAATCATCGAATTGTTAGAAGTACTGTCGCCTCAAAGGAATGCTTTTTTGCTCTTGTGGATAGGGAGACTGATGGTGAACTAACGCACTCGTCTTCTTTCTCTTCTATGAAAAACTTGACGACAGCAGCCTACCTCGATTATGTCACCATCTTGGGGCGCAAAAATCACTTTGCCCGCGAGGTGTTGGAGCCCTTGGCCTTAGAAAAGGAAGAAGACGAGTGCGTTAGTTCACCGTCAGCCTCACTATAAAAAAAGAGAAAAAAAAACGTTTCTGCGAGGCGAGAGTACTTTTAACAATTAGAGAATCGAGGAGCAAACATAAGCTAGTTGAAAAAGAAAACTATCATAAAATGCACAATGCAGAAACAAATGAAGAAGAAAAATAGAACAAAAAAAAATGAAAGCCGTTTACGAGGAAGGAAGGGTACTGAGGGTCACTTGTTCTCGGGGAGGGGGGGGGGGGGGGGGGGGGTCACGTGACCTGAGGAGGGGCCACGTGACCACGTGACCCCTCCCCCGAGGTCACGTAGAAATTTTTCGCTAGATTTAGCGGGAGCATTTTTCTGCTAAATTTAGCGAGTAAACTTTTCCGCTAGGTTTAGAATAGAGATTTTTCTGCTCAATTTAGCGGGGAAATTTACCTATAATGCACGCGCAGTTACGCGGACGGTGACGCCGACGCCGACGGTGACGCCGCTCAAGCCGAAAACGGGCACCTAAGAGCTGCGCTCTAAAAAAGCTACTCGAAGAGAAAAAAGTCTCTCACAAAATAGTTGATAGTCGTGCGGTTGATTACATTCTATTTGTTCCTCTCATTTGTATAGATGGTTTATATTTGCTTGTTCAACTGGCTTCTTCCAAATAACCAATCGAGGAACCGACGAACTAACAGAACAAGAGTAAATATTGTGAATTTGTGTCACATGCCAGCAGAGGACTGAGGATTTGAATGTTTTGAGGTGTACCTGAACCTAAGGATACGTTAACCGGCACTTCGCCTAAAATAACAAAACAAAACACTTTTTTTAGAGCATGCAAGAAAGCGTTTTTTTATGACAGGTTCGAGGCAAGACATGAAGCATAGCATGAAGCAAATTGATTTGTTGGCCTAGTTGGTTAAACATTACGAAAACTAAAAAGCGCAAAAGACAACGACAAGAGGGAGACAACACAGGACAAGCGCTTACTCCTGTGTTGTCTCCCTCTTGTCCTTGTCTTTTGCGCTTTTTAATTTTCGTAATCATAGCATGAACCCATTGGTGCCACCCTCTCTATTTTATTGCTCGCCAACCTCGTCATGCGTGGCAACGTGTGTCTACATCATGCATAAAGCAGGCGTTTCGCGTGATCGGAAGCAAGTTAAACACGGAACTCTCTTTTCTTACCTTATGGTTAGTTCTAGACTATGAAACAGCCTTTTCACTTCCGCGTCTCCATTTGAATATATTTCTCAAAATTGAAGCGGTAGGCTGACGTTCTACGAAATCTCCACTCGTCGTCGAGAACCACGTCCCTTCTTAACCCTCGTTCGGCAGGTATAAGGTAGTTTAGCTTTGGTGAACTTGAACACTCATAGCGACGGCGCGCAGTTCTGGATGTGACATGAGCTGATACACGCACTCGCTCTACCATTCACGAAATAATTACAAAGGCTTCAATTGATTTTCGTCCAACTTTGTTGAATGACCCTCATGTAAATTGCCCGGTTTCCGACGGACTCTCAGATAGGGCCACGTGTCGCTTTTTCAAGTAACCTCTCATGCGGTTAGCGTTATTGATAACATATTCAACATGCAACTTCCAGGAGATGTAACAAGTAACGTGAACGATCAAATAATTATAAAAAAAGCAGGCATCAAGGAGACGTTGCTGATATGCTAGAAAGCCAAATGAGAATTGGTGCGTGATATCCTCATAACTTTAGATTTTGTAATATTAAGTTCCATATTCCAAAACCCACAGCATTGGTAAACAGCTTAAAACATCAGAGTCTTTTGTAGATTTAGTGTATATTAAACAGTCGTCAACGAAAAGATTAATTGATGATGAGACGCAATAAGGCTGGTCATTGACGTAAATAAGAAGCATTAGAGGACCTAATACGGACCCTGAGGAACGGCGGATGTGATGGAAGTGAGGGGAGGTGTGTTCTTATTTCCAGTAACAAACTGATATCGGTTAGTTAGAAAGCAGGCTAACCAAGAAACTATGTTAAAATCAATACATATTTTTGTTAAGTTTTAGTAGAAGCAACTGGTGAGGAATATGTTATCAAAAGCCTTGAAAAAATTTAGAAAAAGACAGTCAGCTTGGGAACCACCATCAAGTACAAAAAGAAGATCCTAGGTAAATGAGAAAACTTGTGTCTCACAGGAGTAAAATTCGCGGAAACCACTCTGACCCTTGTTAAAAAAAAAGAATTTTATTCCAGGAAAATTGACTAGTTAGGAATATATTATATGCACTGTAATTTACATTGTATGCTGGTAAGCGAGACTGGACGATAGTTATCGGGGAAATGGTTATCGCCTCCTTTGCGCAGTGGAATCACCCTGGGTATCTTCCAGTCGTCAGGAAAAATACTAAGTTCAAGCGACCGAGAAAATAGTCCAGAAAATATAATAGATGAGTAAATTGAGTTTTTCAAGAACTTGGAACTAACATCACCAGTACCAGCTGAAGAAGGCAGTTGTAGATTTTCTTTTAGTTTAAAAATACCAGTGGGGTCAATTACAATGGAGTTAATGGGCATAAAATCATATTCCTGTAGTAAACAAGATGGCGGGTTAGCAACACTTGAAAAGAAAGATGTATGTGCGGATCTCCGCACATATATCACCGTGGATCGCACAACCGTCAACTTCATGTGAAATGGACGACTTGTCTTTACTGTTAACAGTATTCCGAAATTGTTGAGGATTAATGGTTAGCAATGTCGGAAAATGATATTAAATAAATCATGTTTGCCGCTTTGAATAGCAGATTCGTGCTCCACAAGAGCGTCGTGATAGGCTGACCAGCGATCTGGTTTGTTAGAGGAGTTAGCGGGCCTATACAAAGTTTTTCACTTATTGGGAAGCCCATTGAGTTGGACGGCGAATCAAGGACAATGAGTATGGTACGTTATCGATCGAAGCGGAATATATGTAATCCGTGAGTTATATAACAATATTTATAAAAAAATGTTTCAATTTTTTAGAATTGATCGTTGTGAAAAAGAATCAATGTAGTCATCCATAAAAAGAGCGAGTTTATTGTTAATGGCGTCAAAATTCGCTTTCTTATATTCGCGAACGAATTTGATTCTTTCCAAAGGAGTAACTACAGGTCAATTTAAGGCGATGTGTAACGCGCAATGATCACTGAGCTCAGGAAGATGAAAAATTTGAGAAACAAGATCGGGTGAGGAAGTGAACACTAAGTCAAGCAAGCTGGCAGTTGTGTCTGTAACACGTGTTGGCTTTGTGACAAGCTGAGTTGGGTTCAAATCGACACATACACTTAAAAAATCTAGGCATTCTGAAGAATTGAGGACCACAGAAGAACACTCACCTGTCCACACAATCCTAGATTAGATAAAAATTTCCTAAGACAAAGACCGGAAAGTCAGAAAGCATGATTAAAATCATATGAACGTCGTGTATCTCACTGGAGATGATAGTAGAATAATTCGGCGGTCTATAAGAAACAGAAAAAACAAAACGTTTATGGTTTGCACTAACGCATACACAAAAAAGCTAAAATGTAGTTGAAAAGTTCACGCTGAACACCTCATGTCTCAGATACAGCAATTAACACGCCTCCAGCGGATCTAAATTCCCTATCATAGCGATACAGATTAAAACGCTTATCGCACGCAAAAGTTTCGCTGTTACGCAGGTTAGCAGAGCGCCGCGTTTCTGTGAGAATAACTGCACCAGCAAATGATGATTCTAAAACAGCATTCAGTGCGTCACGGTTCTTTATGACGCTCCGTATATTGGTAAAAATAGTCGAAGTTTGCTCAACAGGTAGACGAAGTGCCTTATTGCTCTTAATATGCTATGACGATGTTTGTGCAGGGTTAGAAGAGAACCTATTAGCCGAAGCGCCTGCTACGGCCTCCTGATGACCCCCATGGTAAACGACAGTGTCAGTTTTCAAACAGTGAACAAACACATTTTCGCCGGCATAAAGCTTGTCATAACTCAAAGTAAAGGCAACATTAGGATACGAGCCTTTCGCGATTTCGATTAGCCTACGTCGGGCGAGAATGGTTGCCGGCGAAAAATCCTCGTTTAAAAAACACGGCTATTTTTTAGGACTGCATTTGAATTCAAAATAACATCTCAAGCCTTCAGGTTGGCAAGTTTGACAATTAGCGGACGAGAACTGCTAGCAGAGAACACACCTATTCTGGTTGCCCCAGCAAGGCATTCCGCGTCAATCTGAAATTTGCATGGTTCGCGAAAACGCAACTGTTATCTTATCCTCCGACTGAACCAATGTTTCACGATTGGAATCCTCAATTTTGTGAAAGATTAGGTTATCTCGCCTGTTTCTATCTTCTAATTCGTCAAAGCGCGAGAACAGAAGAGTTTCTTTTTTTTTTTTTCCTAGCTTCATTGACAACACGCTGTGTGGATTAAAGTTCTCTCTGCCATTCGTCAAGCTTCAGCGCATTCGTTTCTACATTTACGAGTCTTTTATTCAAGTCGGCTAGTTTATTTTCTATCGACTGCTGGCTTTTCTTTACTTTATGAATGAAGCTGTTTAAGCTGGCTTGACCTGTTTCAAACTTGAGAGTACGGGCGTTAACATCCTGAAGTAGTTGTAGCATTTCGTCCATTTGCTTACTCTGGCTGTCAGTTACGGAAGCCGTGCGAGCACCAGGGTTAAGCTGAATATGTCCGATCAAAAGTAGCACCAAAACGCACTATGCATCAAGGCAATCAGCTATACAACAACACAGGATTTCTGGGCGAGGCAGCACTATAAGGCAACAATAATCATATTTTAGTGTTGAAACTTTTGTCGATTACCCCCCTACAGCAGAAAAACCACGGGGTTAGATTGGCGATTTCGGTGCCAAGGAGGGGGACGGGCCGTGAAAGTTCCGACGATGTAGATGTCAATGAGGTGCCGTACCGTCCAGGAAGAATTAACGCACAACAGTTCAGGTAAACAAAGTAATGTTCACTGAACAGGTCACAAACCACTACCGAAGTGGGTTGCCGAGGCAGGCATTCCAGTAAACTGGTGTGGCTGAAGAAGTCCAGCGGCAGCGGGAAGGACGTAAACATCTGCAGCAGAAACACCACAGGGTTAGATTGTACCCGCATTCTCTCGAAGCTGCCTCGCCCCCATGCAGCAGTAGTAAATGTAGAATAACAAAAGAAACATTACTAGCGCATTCCTTGTATATATGTATAGCTTCTCCTTTGTTCTGAGACGTGAAACGTGAACTGTCTATGCGTAGGCTTCGAACTCGTGTAGACCTATGTTGTGTGTGTGCGCTCGTGCGAATAGGAAAACTTGTGCATACTCGTATGTACATTCTAATACCCCTAAGGGCTCAGTAGCCCTTAGGGGTATTGTGTGTGAAAATACTGAGTACGCTGCATTCTTTAAGCACGACAGAGTACCTTGTTCCTCTCTTAATGCGTTATATGAAGTAAACAAATAAAAAGGCACACGAAAGCGTACAAGCTCGCTCTAGTGAACAAGCCAAGTGCATGACCGGTGCGATTGAAGACCACGACATATATAACAGTGGTATAAACTTGTAAATTAATTATTTAAAATAAAAAAAATATTAAAACGCGTCAACAGGCTATTTTTTTCTTTGATGTCTGAAGAGGTAATCTGCTTTGAAGGTGAAGGTTGCTAAAGTGTTTGCTTGCGATAATTACCTGATAAAAATTAATCGTCCTGTTGTAACAAAAACAGCCTACCGAAAATTTATATTCATAACAATCTTATAAGTATATTAACACATGTCTAAAAGTTTTAATATGATTCGGCGCATGCTGCAGATTCCCGAGCTGACCCAGTCGCCTTGAATACAATCTTAATGCGTGCAAGAAATATGACTTACGGTGACCCCAGTGCTTGCATTACGGACTCCTTTACTGAACACACTGCAGTATTACTTTGCGTTTTCGAAATTAGTTTCATGGCTTTATGCTTGTCCCGTCAAGCGACGTCAATATTTGATCCACTTGAGCAAGCCGGCGTGCAAAGCTGCAGCGACAGATTTGTGCTCTAGCCGTTAGGTGGCGTCGATTTCGCGGGAGTCGCCAACATCTTTCTATAATGGAGCAGAGTAACGGGATTCCAGCCAAAGCTTGAAGATCGATGACGAACCAAAGGTATGGTCAATTACAATTCAGAACGACCTCGTGTATATGACCTATGTGTGATCATGTGACAGATGTATCTCGCCAACAACCGTTCCCGCTCGAAAGAGCAGATGCCAAATGTACAATCGGTGTGCAATAAAAACAAAGTTGAGGCCCGGAATGTTTATTCGGAGAGCGCTACAACTTCGAACGCGAAAGCGGCGTAATTTAGGGCTCCTCTGCTTCAGAATGCGAGTACATCAAATCCGTCGAAGCTGGCCGGCAGATGCTTTGACCATAGAATTATTATAATGTACGCTAGAGGATCAAGTGGCGCTAGTGTGCTGACGCAAATTGAAGCAGAGAGCAACCAGTCCGAAATTGACTTCCGGTAATGCATTTCTATGGGAAAAAGTGAGTGCATTTTCTCCCTGCACTCGATCATAGGAGAAAATATCCTGAATAATTCGAACGTAGCTTGGAACATTTCTCCGTCAGGCCGAGGAAATAAAAGGTCAGTTATGGCGTTTTGTTTTTTTTTCAAATTCATCACATTAAAACGGTGCTAAAACGGCTTCGTACGTGTATTTATGTGCACTGTCGGACACTGTTAGCGCGAACACGACGTCGGCGCTTTTCAGCATGAGGGATATACGTGCCAACGAACGAAGGACATCTGAAAATTTAGGAAGACGGCAAAAACTACGCGGTAACACTGGATCAGTAACTATCCGTGCCTGTACGATCGAAATAAATTGAAGGCAACGTAATATATTCCGATTTTAAAAAGGTAAGTACCGCTTTATTATTTCTGCTCTGTGCGAACTTCTACGCTTAAAATATCACTAGCACGATCAAAATCTTTGAGAACAAGTGCCCGATACTTGAATGTTTTCATCTGCTCATGCACGACGGGATCATTTTCATATAGTGATAGGATTGGCATATTACCAATATATAACCGTCACCAGAATGCTGGCGAGCCTTGAACTCAGTCTATATATCCTTTCGATTGTACTTTTGCTTTGAATCGCCGCTTGTTTTTACATACGTGCTGCGGAACACACGTTTGGGATTGAAATGTAGCGAAGTTAAACATTGATCACTGACGAAGAAAAATGCGCTAACTAAAGCAATTACACTTTTACAATGTTAATCAAGGTACATAACATTAGGTACGACCCAAATAACCGAGGTGTTTTGTCTTATTTTCTGGCGAAGAGACAAAATGCACGCGCGTTTTCCCATAGGAATGCACAGGAACACCGCAAAAGTAGGCTGGTTGCTGTCCGCTTCAATTTGCGTCACGGAAGTCGCATAGACACTAGCGCCAGTTGAACCTCAGCGTACTTTATAACTCTTGTACTTTTTCTCTTGTACTTTTGTGGTACATTTTGTACAAAAATTATACTTATTGACACTTGCTATCCCCGGAATTTTCGAAGTTTTCTTTTTTCGAATTTACGTATTACGGTTCAACTCCCTGCCCCAATTAGCTGCCTTGATCATACGGCATTGGAGTCTATGACGGGCGTGGCGATGTGGACGACGAACATCGTTCTACGCCGGTGTTCGTTGAGTTCGCCGACGCAGAAGTATAAACAGCCCAGGTCCATTAGGAACGGCCATCACGTTCGGAGCCTGAACCTACGACGATGCAAGCGGCTTTAGCGACAAGGTGACGATGCGTAACGTCCTCGGTGCGGCAGCCATGAGCCTAACCCGCAGCCAATTGGACAGCCGCTTCGCTCCAACGTTTCTAGGGATTCAAGTGAGAAAGTGACAACTACATTGAAAGGTAGGGGAAAACAACATGCAAGAAAGAAGGATAAACACATCTTGGTACATTTTACCTTCCTCAATCTCTCTATCTTTGAGGTTTGATGTTACATAAGGGGTATGCGAGAGGTGGTTTGAGTTGAGATATACCGCGTCATTTTATTGCCTTCGCATATATGTAAATGAAGTCAAGGTGACAAGTTTTGTGTTTGAAATTTGGAGCCTTTGATTGAAAAGACGGTTTGTAACCCTCAACAGGGTGTAAACGTTTCGTTGAACGCCGTTTCATAGAACACGGTTTTATCGAATCAATTTCATCTAACGCCGTTTCGTCGAACGCCGTTTCATCGAACCCGCTTTGTTAAGCAGTAGAATTTCCGGATATACGAAATAGTTTTCGTTTGATACTGGGAGGATGTCAATGTTAGAGTAATCAGTATAAATTAAAAATTCATTTTCCAGAGAAGCTGGGAACTAATAGCGACGTGCGCGACCGAGAGCGTCGCTGTAGTCGAACTTCGCGATTCGTCAAAACAATTCCTTTCTGCATTATTGTAATGAACGCAAAATCGCCTGTTTACTGCGTGGAAAATCCTGCCAATCGCAGCTAGGCGAATCTTGACGCTAAAAGTACATTTATACTTCAAGGTAATGTCAACGGGCGCGGCGTAGCGCAGCGCACACTGATACTGATTGGTCGCAGATATCGATTTCCTGGTCGCCAGCAAATGAAAGGCTCTCGTTCTGCGCTACGCTGCATTCATTGCTCTCAACGTCGGAGTATAAACAGCCCTTAATAGTCACTGATAGAATAATAACGGGAACAGCAGTGCAAGTCTTTCCAACGCCCTGCTTCAGCACGCGCTTCATTACTTCCGCCATCCATTGGCTGCGCGCGTGCGCTCGATGTGCAGGAGCATAGCCTCCTCTATACTGACAAAGCCTGACAGATCGCCACGAGGAGCGGCCGCCGAAATGGAAAAGATAGAGCGGCAGACGACGGATGAGAAGAGAGCCACGTGGCTGGCGGCCCGCTGCGGCGAGACGCCGAAACACATTTCTCCCGAGCGAACAAGTGTGTTTCGGGTCCTCGCCGCTGCAAAAGCTGTGCGCTGACGTCCAGGTTCCCCGAAAAATAGCACTTTGATGCTCTCTGCTACCAGATCCTCGCGCTCCGAATCTGCGACCGGTCACTCTATGGCTCCGTCGTCGAACTGTCAAGCTTTGCGAGTATAGAGGAGGCTATGGCATGAGACGCCGAAGCCTTCTTGAAACTTTTTTTTCTCCGCTATTTCTCATGGTAATTGATGATTCCTTTGTTAACATGAGCAAAAATAAATAAACAAGAAAACTGGCTTCACTTTTACTTTGAAATCCGTCATCATCGGGTGCAGTGACGACGGAGTCTCGTCCTTGAAGGGATGTAGACTCCCATAAAAAAGAAGCAATCCTAGAAGCAATGACCTCTCACTGTGCCGCATGAAACAAGATGCTGCATTGTGTATCCCCTCTTCGTTTATTTCTTTTTCTTATATATAATCGAAAGAGCCGTGAATTCTTCGGTTTCTCGACCTATGTATTTCAAAAGAAAGCTATTTTCCTAGGATAGAATAAAAACAGGCGTAAACAACCAAACAGAACATTTAATAAATGAACAGGGGAGAATCATATGGTACACATTTTCATGTAGTACCGCTCAGGCTTTAACAAATGTGTGTGTGTGTGTGTGGGGGGGGGGGGGGGTAGAGCAAACAAAGTGTGCACTGGAGCACCGCCGCTTATCTTGTCAAAAAATGGCATGCCGCATGCCCACTAAAGCTTTGTTATATCTACCTTCTCTGGTTCAGTAACCAAAATTGCGGTGAAAGAGTGACCAGTGTAGTAATTCTACTTTTGTTGATTCGAACAGTGTCAAAGCAATTTCAAAGGCAGGAGTAAAATGTATAAAAAAATTGTTATGTTTCAAAAGTAGGTAAAGCAAAAATTCAATGAAACGGCCTCAAGCGATTTGAAGAAGCGGCGTTCGATGAATCTTTGTTCAATTAATCGGGGTTCGATGATTCTGCGTTCAATGAGTCGGCCGTCAATGTTTTGGCGTTTAACAAATCGCCGATCGATGCAATGTTAATTTATTCGATAAAATGGTGATTGATAAAATGTCCAATACCCACATTTAACTTATATTCGCACGCCTTTAGTTCTCACCCGTCTTTCAATCAATATAAAAAGATGAAAACCTTTTCCCACATATCCCTACTTGCTGGTCGAACAGCAAAAAAAAAAGTTTATTCTATAATCCGCAATAAACCTTTCGGCACAAAAAAAAAAAAAAAACACACCCTCTTACCTTGAAGGACTAAGAATTTAGACTCTGCGTGACACATATCTAAAAGAAAACAAAACAAAACAAGACAAAAAATGGTTAGGTATTTATGCGAACAGGTTTCGTGTCACCCATGCGGTGCCAAAAGTAACTTCTGGTATTGAGTGCTACAGTCTCTCTTTGAACAGGTCTCGGATTTTGTCGGCTTATCCCACTGCCTCTGACCCACGTAGTTGTCCTTGTTCAAGAGTCAACTCAACTACGTCGACGTCCAGGGCTGGCCAAACTGCGGCTCGCGAGCTTCATGCCAGAGGTGGTCTCCGGGGCCATTTTCGAGACGAACATGGCCCTCCAACGTGGTAACGAGGTGACAACGCTTCGTTGGCTTTCGTCAGCTGATCCCACTGCCGCCGCCACTGGCTTGGGTCTGCGAGGCGCTGCCTTGGGCGGGATTGAGTTAGAGGCAGCAGCTCCCTTTAAACCCGGCGTCGTCGGTGTTGATTCCGGTGGTGTTTTGGGCGGCAGGATCACCTTGGTGTTTAGTTGTGACAACAACGGCGTGTTTGCATATGTCCACAGCGCAACTTCTTTGTGCAGTGAACCTACGAGCAACGCTTGAGCACTGGTCAATTCTTCCTTAAGTCGCTTAATGTCTTCATTCAAGAAATTCACCTTGTCGGCCAAAAAGGAAATCCCCTCCAAAGTGTCGAAGAGTAAGCTTTGGAGTAGCCCAGGAAAATGTTCAAGGTAACAGCCCTCGGCAGCGGCACGCGCGACGCACGTAGAGATGCGCGAGGGTGTGCGGCTGCCACATCTCGAAATTGAGTTTCTTTTTTTTAACGCCTAAAATATTTTATCTGCTTTGTATGTTTCTAAATCAGTTAATTCTGTTGTTCCTAAATGGTGCTCAGGAAGTTTTTTTTTAAATACTACAATATGTTCATTTACACTAACTAAAAAGTTTATTAGTACAGTTTAGGTAATTATGTAGTTAATTAGTATGTTTTTGCGACCCCTGACGTCTGCCGTGGCTGGCAATTTTATCCCAAGACAATTTTTTTTCAGCCAACCAATTACGGCGTTAAGGTAAAAGGGTAAGCAAGGAATTAAAGTCAATGGCGTGATTCAATTCTGTACAGCAAGTTCAGTTAACCTACATTAAAATTAATAAATTACTTCAGTGTTAAACGTAATTGAGAAAATGAATTTTTTTCTTAATTGTGACTATAATAGTCATTGATTAGCTCCCTTCGGTAACGCAAACAAACCTAAGTAAATAAAGTGGAAGCCGTTTACCACTCCCTGTAACGCCGAATTGGAGCGCAGCTCTTGAGGAGGAGGAGGGGAGGGTACTGAGGGCCACGTGTTCTCGGGGGGGGGGGGGTCACGTGACCCCGCCCGAGGGCACGTGACCTTGGTGGGGGCACATGGGGGCAAACACGTGCCCCCTCAGAGGTCACGTGACCTCGGGAGGGGGTCACGTGACCTCGGGTGACTCCCCAGGTCACGTGACCCCCCGGGTCACGTGACCAAAATTTTTCCGCTAGATTTAGTGGGGAAATTTTTTCTGCTAGATTTAGCGGGGAAATTTTCCACTAGATTTAGCGGGGAAATTTTTCCGCTAGATTTAGCGGAGAAATTTTTCGCTAGATTTAGCGGGGAAATTTTTTCCGCTAGATTTAGCGGGGAAATTTTCCCGCTAGATTTAGCGGGGAATTTTTCCCGATACATTTTTCCGCTAAATTTAGCGGAGAAATTTTTCCGCTAGATTTAGCGGGGAAATATTTCCGCTAGATTTAGCGGGGAATTTTTTCCGCTAAATCTAGCGGGGAAAATTTTTACGCTAGGTTTAGCGGAGAAATTTTTCCGCTAAATCTAGCGGGGAAATTTTTCCGCTAGATTTGGCGGGGAAATTTACCCATAATGCACCGCGCGGTTACGCCGACGCCGACGGCGACGGCGACGGCGACGCCGACGGCGACGCCGCTCAAGCCGGAAACGGGCCCCTAAGAGCTGCGCTCTAAAAAGTCATTCGTTCAATAAAACTTTCAGCCGCACATTTAGTCTTTCTTCAACGAGTTCCCGAGGAATGAAAATTTCTGCCTTGTTAACTCAAAAAAGAAGTATAAAAAAGGAACAACAACAACAACAAAACATTTAATGCCAATACAAATTCAAGAAACGTCAGATAATGAAAGCGGGCACCTTGAACTTCCCGACACCGACCGCACCACCGGCTTTACGAAATTACGTTCGCTTAATGACGCCTGCAGGCCGTATTACGTCAGCGAGTGGCGTGTCAGACCCGCGCAAATATTGGTATTAGCTTCTGCTTAAAATAACTTTCGAGCTCGCTGCCCTTTACAGCCCAACGATGGGAAGCCCCACAAGAACGAGGTCAAGGAACTCCCAGAACGACAAGCATAGATTGTTTTCGGTGCTAGTTGTGTGCGTTATATTTATTTTCTTACTGAGTTATTTAAGGCTAAAATGCGTCGTGATCGTGTTCTTCGTCTTATTTAGGAATGTTTCCGGAAAATCGCAGTATTTTCATTATGACGAGTTCTCTAAGTCAGCGGAAAGTTGTTAAAGTTCGTGCCCTTTATTCCTTTTGCCGGTTTCAATTCAAGGGTGTACTAAATCCGACTTTGGTATCATCATCAACATCAGCATCATCATTGTAATGTTATCACCATCTATTTAGTTTGAGGAACCGCATGGGGTATACATATATAACTCAAGGGAGTGGGAAATTTTATCTTATTACAAACAGAGCGTGCAGAGCTACTGCTTTACCGCGAATTAACTGTTATCATACTGTTTTCTGCGACTAGACTATAAGTAAAAAAAAATGAAAGCCGTTTACAACTCCCTGTAACGCAGAATTAGAGCGCAGCTCTTGAGGAGGAGAAGGGAAGGGCACTCGGGGGGTGGGTCAAGTGACCTCGGGTGGTGGCGACGGCGACGGCGACGGCGACTACGCTCAAGCCGGGAACGGGCGTCTAAGAGATGCGCTCTAAAACGGGGCCGTGCTTCTGCGCTCTAGGTTCATTGATTCGTCGGATAAGAATAACGGGCGAAGTGGGAATGTTACTTACTCCCATTCAGAGTTTCGACCTACCATGATCCTCATTTAGTCTCCATCAAGGGGTCCTGACTGGCATCCCCAGGTTGAATACTTTTGGAGGCGGCTTTTAAGCTGCAGTCCCAAAGCCTTTATAGATGTGTATAGTGATTGTTTAAAGAAACTGCGTAGACAGCAGATCCGAGAAGTTTGTGAGTTTTGCGTGCAGTATGATCAATTTGGGAGTCTCCGAGGAGTAATGTGTAGTTTTCTTTACAAGAAATTCTTTGTTTGTTTTTGTTTTCTTTTATTTAGACATGTCTAAATATAGTCAATATTTCATCGGACATACAAGTAAGAAATACTGCTCCGAACACCGTCGAACACGCATGTTTAAAAAAAATTTTATGGTGACCTAATATCGTCATTTACAGTTTAAGAAAATACGATGTAGCTTCGTCAATAATGGAAACTCTCCCGAAAACCCATGGGGGCGGCGGCGAACGCGACAGTGGCGCCTCTAGCGGACTCGGAGTCTACGGAAGCAGACCACGCAATGGAAAAGTATAGGCTCCGTGACGTCCTTAAGCTTTGCGAGCCCTACTTCGTCACCCCAACAGCTGAAACAATTCATTACGGTCAGTCCACTCGCAAAGAGAAATCAACTGATCGCAACTGCAACGACAATCAAATAACAACGCTCGCATAAACAAAGATAGAACAGTTCATTTAGCGGTCTCAAACGCCTCTCAGGGTATCACGCGAGTTTGGAGTGCGTCTGGGAAGCGGAGAAAAAGGTGTTCAGCTACTGTTGATCTGTTACAAACTGCATTGTCACTATTTCTTAGCATAATAGGTGATCATTGAAAGGTGCTCAAACAACAGGTTGAGATTGCCAGAGCAAGCGCACCAGTCGTTGCAGCATAAAAAAAAAGTATCGAGGAAAATTACCGTGCAAATACTTTCCGAACTTTGCAGGAAAGATGGGGTCCCCATCTCAGACGAAAATAAAAAAAAGGGGAACAGTCGCGAAGAACTGTAAATAAACTATAGAAGTTAGCAGACGTTACAAAGATACAAATCACATAGCAAAGACTTTCCTCAAAGACGAAAATCGTTGTGGCGTTTATGAAAAAGAAGAAAAGAAAAATGGAAAGCAGCCGAGCTCAGGCATCTTACACACGGGGCGTCGTTAGGAGCTTTGAAAATGAGCAGGCGGTGATCGCTGTCTGTGTTGAGTCCACAACAAACAAATCGAAAGCAACACGACGAAACTACTCGAAAAAGAAATGAGTTGAACTTGTTTTGTTGTTGTTGTTCAGCTGCTTGTTACATGTTCGTTTATTTACTTTCGCGGCGTTGGTAGGAACTAAAAACAAAACAGAGGAAAGGAATAGCGTTGTCCAGCCTTGGCTCACATTGCCGGTAAATGAGAGTCGCACTCAGCAATCTACTCCGTGCTAGCAGTGTGTGACTTTTTATACTTTCGCATTTCTGCAGCGACTTTGTCAGGTTTTTCGTTTGCTCGCCTGACGAAGCAGTTCAGAAGTACATTCATCTACCTACTAAGGTACGTATCCAGGCAATCCCGGCACACCGTGCCCTTGTTTCGAGTGTCGATCAGCGGCCTCCAATTCGCCTTCAGCTGAACCAGGGATGGGCAGTATTTCAAATACAAGTATTTAAAATACGTATTTCAAATACTTTGTGTATTTTGTATTTGTATTTAATTACAAATTAGGTAATGTATTTGACGTGTGTATTTAAATACTAAAATGTGGGTATTTCAAATACAATTGTAATTAAATACAATTTTGTGGGCGAAAATACATCCCTCAAATTTATTGTCACTGTCCAGAGCAGGAAGAAAAATACGTTCTGCACTGAATGCAGTGTCTCTCAATCAAGCACAAGCGTTCAGTAACTTTGTGATTACGGTGCTAGTCCAAAGCAAAAATAGTGACGAAATCGACGTTCACAGGCAGACTGCCTAAATAATTAAGTGCCTGTGACAACTTGTGATGCTTTACAGCTTGATTTCCATCCATATTTTTGCCTGGAACATTCTAAATGCGCGGCATGTCCAGATTTTCGTAACTGGTGCGAGTTGCAACAATAAAATATTCTCTAGCTAGTGCTGCGCGTCTTGGTCGTCTCGGTTCTTTGTTGGTCTATACCAAATTGTAATTGACAAAAAAAAGCTGATTGAAGCTCTGTACTTTTTTCACCTATTACGTCCAAGCTGATTACATTTTTTTGTGATCATATTTCAATTACGTTACTAGAGCCTCGCACACTAACTCCCGAGTGTGCGATGCAAAATTAAAATGAGATACCCAGAAACCCGTTGCCGGTGCCCTGAAGTCGCTAACGCAAATTTTGAGGAATGTATTTGGAAAAGTATTTGGAGGAGACCAAATATATTTTGTTGTATTTGTATCTTGTATTTAAATGCTTTTTTGGAAATGTAATTAGATTTGTAATTAAATACATTTTTGACGAAGTATTTTGTATTTGTATTTCGATACATATCTGCATGTATTTTGCCCATCCCTGAGCTGAACTTTTGTCTGGTGCAATATATCAATGACATAATTGAAGAGCATGTTATCTGATTAGTGATGAACTTATATGTTAATAATGATATACGATAATCGAGGCATTGATGAACTGTTAAAATGTTGAGAAGGCAAAACATAAAAGCAGGATCTGGAAAGAACGCGGCAGCGTAGCGTCCCTGTTACCGGCTAGGTGACGAGCTAAGCAGAGGGTGGTGTCACTTTCGCGTGCGAATATTGCTTGTTCATCAATAGAATGTCTCTCGAGGTGTTTCATGTTTCCGATTGCAGTTTGACTTGCCAAGCATGATGACAGATCTGACTGGCTGCCCACCCGGCTACATAGGACTGGGACCCAGTCCTATGTAGCCGGGTGGGCAACTGAACACCCAGTCACTGGGTGTTCAGTTGTGCATCTGGTCTGTCGTCCGTGAAGTCGTCCGCGATCTCTGCGGAGTTTTCATAATCTTCTGTTGATACATCAGTGGCGATTTTGAAACCAGACTTAGATAGCTCTTCGAGTTAAATTTGAAGGCTGCAGTAAATAACTTTATTACTCACGCTTGTTCGGTCTTCGGGAAGCGAAAGAAGAATTTTCCACCACATGGCAATTTTTTTTTTTTTTTTGCAGTGGTAGGCAGCATAAGGATGCCTGCTATCTCCAAGAATGCGCAGGTGTATGCCCGAAGGCGCACGGTTGATCAAGAAACGATAACTCATAGCAGACGTGCCGCGTACATAAGTAAGAGACGAATAATTTTTAATATATTTATGAAGTATCAAAAAGCACATGTGAATATTTCAAATTAGAAACTCAATCGAAAGCGAAAATAGGAGGTTATCGCAGACGACAGTGGAAGGAAACAACAACAAAATTGCAGACGGCCTTTAAGATGTCCCGGCATAGCGTAGCAGACGAACCGGCGGTAGTAAGCGCCAAAGCGAAGGAAAGAGAGTAAAAACTAAGTCAAACAAGGAAAAGCAAAACACGCAATGGTTAAAAGGTCAAGTAAACAAAAGAAAGAAAAAAGCAAAAACAAGTTAAGTCCAGTCAAATTGTGTTTTTATTTGTAAGCAAGATCTTAGTTAATTACACTTATTCAGACGGGGGTCCCAAAGTGTTCAAAGAGAACTATTGAAGGGAATTTTTTTGGTAATAAAGGGTTAGTCAGCGATCAAGTTGGCACCATCATTTATAAAGAAGAAAAAATAACTTGTAGGAAAAAAAAAGAATAAAAAAAACAAGAAAAAGAACGAAACATGATTGCCGGTATGTACATAATCCAAATATAAAACCATGTGAAAAGAAAGAGAAGAAAAGCCAGAATATCAAGGAAAAAAGACACACAATTGCTGTGTGTGTTTGTGTGAAAGGTGTGCGTACGAGAGAGTTGATCGGGAAGGGGGGGGGGGGGAGGTTGGACATAGAAATTGTTGATGAATCATGCAGAGAGTATGTGTGAACGTATGGCTCGTTTGAAGATATAAAATGATGACATGGCAGTTAGGCTGTGTGGTAGCGAGTTCCACGTTTTAGTAGCAATGTAAATGAAGGTGAACGCGCCATAATTAGTTCGTATGCCTGCTGCAGACAGTGACGCTTGGGAATATGAACGCAGAGGATACCATGACATCTCGATGAGTAAAACTAATTGAAGCGCATGTTATCTGATTGGTGATGAACTTAAATGTTAATATTGCTATACGATAATCCAGGCACCGATCGACTGTTAAAATGTTGAGAAAGCAAAACATAAAAGCAGGATGAAGAAATAACGCGGCAGCGTAGCGTCCCTGAAACCTAAAAAGAAAGTAGACTTTGAAAGATGTAACGAGTTGCAAGATGTTCAACGGGTACCGGCCTTTATCGTAGAGGACGCAGAAGTCGTTAGTCGTCCCGGCGTTACCAATAAGAATTTGTGCACCGTGTATAACGTGACTGAAATCACCTTTATTTGCGTTACGGCGCTCTCCTCTTTTTTCTTTTGCAAGCGCGAGAAGTTTGCTTTCTTGTAACTCAGATTTTACTCATCTCAGCAATAGCGTTAAAGTTGCATGTGCACAATCGACTTCTTCTGGAGCATACTGATATCGCAGTAACGTACGTGGTCGAAATTGCCTTTGGCTTCTTCATCCGGAGATGTTGTGGATTAGCCAGATCGCCTATTCGACAAAACGGTTATAAGCAAGACATTAATGAGAAATGGAAATCGCTACAACAAAACGAATTGATCGATTAGAACAGTAAAGTTGAAACGAAGCTATGCGGAGGGCAAGTTCGTCTGCTTTTTGCGCAGGGGGTAGCGGTGACGTCAGAACGCCGAGCCCTGATTAGCTGATCGCGACCCCCTATCTGAGCGTCGTCTGCTCCTTTGCAACGTCGTCTGCTCGCAACGTCGTCTGCGTCTGTCTTACCTTTCCTGCGACTTTCCGAAGTGCAGGTCTTTACGAGCGAGCTCAATTTCGCCTTTCAGAGAGGAAAGAAGCGATAAGTCGAGCCGTACATTGTTTTTGTCTAACAACTAGCAGACGCGCATTCAGGAGAGAAGGCAAAGAACTCACTGGCGACGTGTCCCGAGGCGCCGAGGTTTGTTTGCTAAGAACCGAGAGTGAGGGTGGTTAGTGTCCACAAGTTCCCTACCGAATACTTTTTCCCTTCTTTCGTCTGCGGCGAGACTCCTCATTTTTGAACGGCGTCGGCGTGTTGGCGCGGTTGGCGCAGTTAACGTCGTCTGCATTGCGTCTGCTAGTCAAAGCGATGGCTGCTTCACCTTTTCTGCGTCTGTCGGAGATTCACCGCTTTCTCCCCGGCGAAAAAGCGGCAAAGCCGACGCCGACGGCGACGCCAACACCCACGCTGACGCCGACGCCGACGCCAACGCCGACGGCGACACCGCTCAAGCCGGAAACAGGCGCCTAAGAGCTGCGCTCTAAAATTACGTACCACTCGAGTTATTTCGTCTGCCGTCTCTGAAAGGCGAAGTCGAGCTCGCTCGTAAACCTGCACTTCCGAAGGCCGCTGGAAAGGTAATACCAGGGTGTAAGATAGACAGGTGGGGAAACGGCCCATAGAAACCTACCGCAGCGCCGTGACCGGTTTGTGTACTCGCCTGCTTGCGGGTACCCCTAATTTGCGACAGATGGCGCTGCGGCGAGAAGAAAAAAAATTGGAATCGAATTTGCATGGAACTTTATGGGAGAGTGCGCAAAATAAACCGAGAGCACGACAGTCCTGCATTGAAAATCCACAAGAAACCATCTCCGTCACTTTAGACGGTCGCCACCGTTCGCCCACCCGGAGTGAGAGTTCGCGGTGCTGCACATAGATGGCTCCACAGAAAAAGAGAAAACCGAGGGGGACACAATCCGGTCGCTCAATTGGCTCTCGTTTCCCCACCCGTCTATTTTACACCTGGGTAAGACAGACGCAGACGACTTTGCGAGCAGACGACGTTGCAAAGGAGCAGACGACGCTCATAGAGGGGGTCGCGATCAGCCAATCAGGGCTCGGCGTTCTGACGTAACCACTACCCCCCCCCCCCCCCCCCCCGCACAAGAAGCAGGCGAACTTGCCCTCCGCATGATATAAAATTTCTGGTACGTTGCCCTTTTTTAAGAGACAGCGCGAAGGTAGATTCGTGTTTTTTTCTGGCTTGCATAAGTTGTGACAGAGTGTTTTTTTTACGAGAACCTCAAAATTGCAACCTAAAAGCTCTAACATCTATACCACGGGAAGAAAATGTCCGTCACTTATATTTTGGCACCTATTTTTTAACATTCAAACCAGGAAATATCCGTGACAATTTTTTTTTCACTGGTCATTTCGCACGGAGATAGGCAAAACCAATGCGTTGTGGAGAATTCGTCTGCTGGCGGAGACTCCGAGCTCGCAAGGGGCGCTGCAAACAATTTTTCACCCGCTCTCTGCCTAACTTGGCAGTATTGGCTGACTTGGTATTTGGTTTAAGAAACGCCGGACGTGACGGGCCCCGTGCATCCTATTATTGCTTTGCATCCAATAACAGCATTAGCTAATAAGAATGCGATGTCAGAATACTAACGTATTCTTTTCTGGAGTGACAAAAAAATGCATAGAAAATGCTTCAAATGTCTACCTGTTGAAGCTATCCGATTGGTTACAAATTGTTTAAAACGAAATGCAAGCAAAACTAAGTATGTTATTTTAAGCCAATAAATAAACTCGACTGCTGCCCCGTAAGCTTAAAATTTGAGGGCACTGTGCTTGAGCAAGTGTCGGAACAAAAATTTCTCGGTGTATGGTTTACTGAGGACCTTTCATCGAACAGTCACGTGAATAAACTCAAAGGTGAATTATCTCGTGTTACGGGAAGTATACATAAAATAAGAAAGTTGCTGCCCACTTGGCTAAGACAGATGTTGTACTATTTTTTGTTCTACTCTAAAATCAGTTACGGCATCTTAGTTTGGGGGACGACGATCAGTTCGAACTATGTCAAACTTAACACCTTGCAGAGGAGGATTCTTCGTATGTGCGAAAATGATAAAGGAGATATTAGAAACATAAGAACCCAAGCACTATTCATCAAATATAACATGCTTCAGGCAGGCTAAATATACTATTTTAAGCCTTACAATGGATTCACAAACACAGACTATACTCTACACCAAAATCGAGCTTAGTTCCGTACCAACTACGAGACCCAAAGCGAAGGGTGCCTTCAATAAGAACAAATTATGGCCGCACTGCTTTGACATATTGTCACGAATGAAGGTGACGAGAAGCCGAAAAGTGAACTGAAGGATAAAGGTTTAATTCGCGAACTTGTGCCAAACAAAAATAAGTAACGATAGAGCGTCGAGGCGTCAGAAGAGCTGGCGGCGATTTGGCGGCACTACAGAGCGCGAGCGAGACTGACTCAACAAGGTCGCGGGCAGCTGCTTATCAACCGTGCGTCACTATCTCGAAAGTTCGGAAAAGAAAGTTCGAGCGTCGTGCGCTCGAGGCGAGGATGAACTGGCACTTTCGAGAACAAGCATGCAGGAGGAAAGTTACGTCTGGTGCGAGAATGACCGCGAATCCTCTAGAAATCAGTGACCGAGCGTTTCTTTATCGACCCTGCGGGCGGCATTATCCCCACTTTTAAAAGTGCATCGTCCCAATGCAACGCAAAAGGAAACGCGAAAATTTACGGTGAAACAAAATAAACATGCGGTGTCATATTCCTAACGCCCGTAGAACGGCTTGAGTCGAACTACGTGGACGACTTCGGGTCGTGGCTGGCGACGTCCTGATGGTCGGGTTCCGTCGGGGAGCACCCCGTAGTTCAAGTTCCCAAGGCGGCAAATGACCTTGTAGGGTCCAAAGCAGCATTTTAGCAGTTTCTCGCTGAGTCCGCGGCGGCGAATGGGTGTACACACCCGCACCCTGCCTCCGGGCTGGAGCTCCACGTCGCGGCGACGAAGGTTTTACCGGCCAGCGTCGACACGTTGCTGGTCCTTTATGCGAAGGCGGGCTAGCTGGCGTACCTCTTCTGCTCGTTGGGTGACCAGCTGGGCGTCGTCGGTGCTGTCGTCTGTCGGGTCGTGGGGCAGCATGGCGTCGAGCATTGTCGTCACATTTCTGCCGTGCACCAGCTAAAAATTCGTAATCCCAGTGGTTTCGTTAACCGCCGTGTTGCACGCAAACGTGGCGTAGGGCAACACCTCATCCCACGTTTTGTGTTCCACGTCCACGTACATCGAGATCATGGCGGCGATGGTCTTGTTTAGTCGCTCCGTCAGCCCGTTGGTCTGTGTGTGGTACGCCGTGGTTCGGCGGTGGTCGGTGTGGCTCAAGCGGGGTATCTCTTGTGTCAGGTGCGCCATTAACGAGGAACTCCGGTCCGTAATCAGGACTTGGAGAGCGCCGTGTCGGAGGACGATAGACTCCACGAAGAACTTGGCTACTTCCACGGCGGTCCCCGACGGCAGTGCTTTTGTCTCGGCGTACCTGGTGAGATAATCAGTTGCCACGACTATCCAACGGTTTCCCTGCGTTGACAGCGGGAAAGGTCCAAAAAGATCCATTCCAATCTACTGGAACGGTGCAGTCGGGGGAGCGATCGTTTGCAGGAGACCTGCCGGCTTCGTCGGTGGTTTCTTGGGTCGTTGGCATTCGCGGCACGAACGGACGTAGAGGTGTACGGTCTTCGGGAGCTTGGGCCAGTAGCATTTTCTCGTATCCGTGCAAGAGTGCTGCTGTAGCCAAGGTGACCAGATTTTGGGTCGTCGTGGCAGGCTTGGAAGACCTCTAATCGAAGACTAGTAGGAATCACCAGGAGCCACGTCGAGTTGCTATCCCCGAAGTTCTCTTTGTAGAGGATACCTCTCCGGACGGCGAATCTTGGCAGGTCACGTGAGAAGACTCGGGGAATCCTACCCCCTCGTCCCTCCAAGTGGTTGATCAGTACGCGCAGCTCAGGATCGTCCCGTTGGAGCGCTGCCATACCGTGAACGCTCACTGCGCCAAGAAAGTGATCGTCACCGTCGCTGTCTTTGGCACAGCCGGTAGCTGACTCGACGGGGGCTCTGGACCGGCAGTCGGCATCGCTGTTTTTTTGGCCTGACTTGTAGACCACGGTCACGCCGTACTCTTGCAGTCGTAGGCTCCACCAAGCCATCCCGATGGGTGCTTCAGGCTCGCTAACCAACACAGCAAATGGTGGTCGGTGACCACCCGAAAAGGAGTCCCGTACAAGTATGGGCGGAATTTCGTGATGGCCCAGACGACGGCCAGACATTCCTTCTTCGTCGCCGAGTAATTCCGTTCCCCGTTCGACAGCGTCCGGCTAGTGTATGCGATCACGCGCTCCGCACCGTCTTGTCGTTGGACCAGTACCGCTCCGAGTCCTGTATTACTGGCGTCCGTGTGAACCTCCGTTTCGGCTGAATGATCGAAATGGCCGAGAATCGATGGTGACTGAAGTCGTCGCTTTAGTTCGTCGAATGACTTTTGTTGTTCTCCGCCCCATTCGAAATTCACGACGTCTTTCGTAAGGTGCGTGAGCGGCGCAGCTAGCTTGACGAAATCCGAAACGAATCGTCGGTAGTATTCGCAAAGTCCAAGGAATCTTCAGACGGCCCTTTTTCGGTGGGCGGTGGAAAGGCCGCTAAGGAGCGAGTTTTGGTCAGAACTTACACCTTCGTTGCTCAGAAGGTGGCCCAGGAACTTCAGTTCGCCCTAGGCGAACCGGCACTTCGTCGATTTGAGGGTGAGTCCTGCGGTCCTGATGGCCTCAAGAACGGCCCGAAGGCGGCGTAAGTGCTCGTCGAAGTTGGTCGAGAATACCACGACGTCGTCGAGGTAAACAAGACAGCTCTGCCATTTGAGGCCTGCCAGGACGGTGTCCACGACACGTTGGAACGTTGCCGGCGCTGTGCACAGTCCGAAGGGCATCCATCACCTTAAACTGATACAGTCCGTCGGGCGTGACGAAGGCAGTTTTTTCACGGTCCCGTTCGTCAACTTCGATCTGCCAGTAGCCACTCTTAAGGTCCATCGACGAAAAGTATCGGGAGTGGCGCAGCCGGTCCAGCATGTCGTCGATGCGGCGGAGCGGATACACGTCTTTCTTGGTGACCGCGTTGAGCCGCCGGTAGTCAACGCAGAAGCGAAGCGTTCCGTCCTTCTTCTTCACCAGTGCGACAGGAGAGGCCCTCAGGCTGCTCGAAGGCTGAATGATGTCGTCGTTCAGCATCTCTTGTACTTGTTTATGGATGGCCTCTCGTTTGTAGAGGATATTGGCATCGTTCGTCCTCGGCAATACCACCTCCCGGCATTGCCGCACTTAGTTTTCCCGGCGAGGCAGGACAGGCTTTCTCGGCGCGGCCTATGATGAGGCGATGCAGGGCGTTGCGGTGATGGCGATCGGAAACCGCGGCGGGGAGACGGTCCTGGGGATGGCGAACGGCAGAGGTATTCGTCGATGTCCCTAGGTCGCTCTCCGTAGCGTGGTCGCGGGTCGTCGGGGTGGAAGCTTCGTAGCCCCAGCTGCCGGTACGGGCAACGGCGGTAGACATGGTCGGCTTTCCCGCAATGGTAACGAAGCGGGCGTCGGTCGGTCGTTCGCCACACGTCGGTTTTCCTGAGTGCTGGCTTTTCAAGGCGCACCTACTGCCGTTCTTCGCGACGTTGGGAGCACTGTGGCACTGGAGGATCACGTCGTGGTGGAGCCGTAGCTTGGCGGGGAGCTTGCGGCGGTCGTCTGGCCATGACGGCGTAAGTCAGCCTCGGTTCCTCGGGGGCTTGCACGTTGACGGGAGCTTCAGGCTGCAATGCCCGCTGTACCTCGTATTCATATTGTACCTGAATTCATAAAATAAGTATGAAAATAGAGTATACCCATCAAAACGGATCATTCTAAACTCATTGATGCAAGTGCTTTCACAAGTGTTACTGCCATATTCTCAAAATAACACATCTTTTAATGTCGTTATTTTGACCTTTAAAACCACTATTTCCCTAATTATCCTTGTACCCACCTTACATCAGTACATTATTGATAGAAATGACAAAATAATAAATATAATTAAAAAAAAAAAAAAAATTTAAATTATATATTCTTAGCTTATCGTAATAAATACTCCACCGAAAGTAACCACTCAAACACTAGCATAATCTGTTTTCACACACATCGCTAATTTTATTTCTCTACATTTGCACCATGTAAATAGCTGTACATAACCAATACGGACTTCACATAATAATTATTTCCTACTAACAAAGCATCGATTTCAAAATTATTCAAATTGTTTTGTGGCGCAATCTAGACAATATTCTACACTATAGTTACCCCACAACTTGACATCACACACCATTATAATTGTATATTTGTATTGTCTTATTCTCTCTCTATATACAGATATTTAGATCCTTTCTTTTTGCATTTATTTATTAGCGTTAACACTGTTTCACCAATTATAACTATAAAACCACTTCTTATCTTGAAACACTCAATCAAAAATCAATTCACTTTACAAAACAAGCGAGAGCCTGGCGGTCCGGATATTCCGGTCACTGGGCTTGAATAAGGCTTTCTCAAAACATATTACTTAAAACTTTTTCAAAATTTCATTAGTGATAAAATTATTTGACCAAACCATTTTTCGATTAGCTTTAAGCTGACAATTACCAATAGCTATAAACGAACAAAGCAGGTGAACACATGAGCAGGTATATTTATGAATAAACATATTAATAGATTTACTAACTTATTTTACTTCTCATTTTTTACAGCTTACAATAAACCACAAGTTAAAGAAAACACCTCAAGCCAGAAGAAACAGAAACAAGACACAAGGACTGCAACGGGAAATATAAATCGCAAACTATAGAAAAGGAGATTCTAAGAATACACTTAAAGAAAATAAAAAAACCCGCGATTTTTACAGGCCCGTTCAATTGCGAGGTTTCGCTTCTTCCCTTTTTCCAATTGGCAATTTTATACAAAAAAGGCAAAAGCAATTTAGCTTTATTTATTTAATTTATTATATTTTTTTTATTATTATTTTTATTGGTTTAAACCTGTTATACCTCGAGTGGCACAGGTTGGAGAGAACTTTATTTTTCAGTCTTGTTTCCACTCTCCACTTAGAACTCTGTACCTCGTCGCGCACGATCTCGGCGACTGACAGCGACGCCGGACTCTCAGCAGCGGGGAGCAGCTTTCGGAGCTGCTCTCGGACGACGTCCCGGATAACGTAACGGATATCCCGGGTACAGGCGCCGATGTTGTCATTAAGCAGCGTGGAGGCAACGACGCAGGGATGTCGTTAGTAGTAGAAGGCGCGTGCTTGGAGGGCGCGCTCCATGTTCGTTGCCTCCGTGACGAACGCTTCGACGTTTGCCGGCGGGTTGCCGACGAGGTCTCCAAAGATGTCGTCCTTCACCCCGCGCATGAGAACACTCAGCTTCTTGTCGTCGGCGGCTTGTGGGTCGGCACGCGCGCTCGGACCCAGGGCGTCTTGAACGAAGCTGTTGACGCTTTCGTTGGGGCCTTGCGTCCTCGTCCGAAGGAGGTTCTCGGCTCTCTCCCTTCGGTGCTGACTGGCGAAGGTCTCTCGGAGCTCTCCTTTCAGCGGGTCCCATGATGTTATCGAGGTTTCATGATTCTCGAACTAGTGTCGCGCCGTGTCTTCGAGGGAAAAATAAACGTTTTGCAGACGCTGTTTGGGAGTCCCCTGGTTGTGCAGCGCCACACGTTGGTGTTCTGCAACCAGTCTTCGATGTCTTCGTAGATCTCGCCGTGGAAGAATGTCGGCGTACGAGGGGCGACGGGCAGGTAAACTACGGGGGGTGGGTGCTGCTGTGGTCTGCGCCGTCGAGGAAGCCATCATCGTTATCGCTTGCCTTGTCCTCGCCGGGAGTGGTCCGAGTTCAGTAGCTTGCCCTCGAAGACGGCGGCTGGCACGATGCTCCGAGTCTTCAACGGAAGGTCGTAGGGAAATGGGGCTTGCTGACCGAGTTCTTGTAGGGGTACGCTGCACGGGTTTCATACCCCGCACCTCGATCAGAAATGTCACGAATGAAGGTGACGAGAAGCCGAACAGTGAACTGAAGGATAAAAGTTTAATTGGCGAACTTGTGCCAAACAAAAATAAGTAACGAAAGAGCGTCGAGGCAGCAGAAAAGTGGGTGGCGATTCGGCGGCACTGCAGAGCGCTAGCGAGACTGACTCAACAAGGCCGCGGGCAGCTGCTTATCTACCGTGCATCACTATCTCGTAAGTTCCACAAAGAAAGCTCGAGCGTCGCGCGCTTGGGGCGAGAATGAACTGGCACTTTCGAGAACAAGCGAGGAAAGTTACGTCTGGTGCGAGAATGATCGCAAATCCTCTAGAAGTCCTTGACCGAGCGTTTCTTCAAGGTGTATTCACACGGCGGACAAATTTCGGAAACGATGTCCGCGGACCTGTAAGATATGTGTATCACGTGGCTTCGACGTCAAAACGGACAAGTCCGCGGACTTGTGCAAGTCCGCGGACCTACGAATTAATACTGCATGGTTGCCGTGAACCAAGGCCAGAACTGCGAGAACAAGCTCGTATACTTTTGTCGCTGCCTTCGCTGCACGAGCTCTCTGTTCAGGATTGGTATTTCCGAACGCTCTGACCTCGCGCCGAGAGCCTTGGTTGTGCTTCGCTGCGTTCCAAGCTACAAGAGAACGGCCACACAACGCACGTGACGGTCGATTCCAATCCTGCCAGCGTCTGGTGATCCTGGCATTCAAGACGACAACGATGAAGAATCTCAGCGATGAAGCGACGCTGTGTTTAATTGCACTCGTAGAAGAGTTTCCACAGCTTTGGTGCCTTCAAAACGACCAGTACCGCAACAACGGCATAAAATCAGAGCTCTGGAAACAAATTGCCAATGAAATAGAACGGCGCTACTCCCAGTATGGGCCTTACACGGAAGGTGAGTTCATTGAAGGCAGACTAATTATTGTCGATTCCGTGTTGTACTCGACCGCTTATTGTTGTCTGATGTTTCAGAGGGAGTGAGGGGATTTAAAATAAGCGACGCATCTTCAGACGGGAGAAGGAAAAGATCATGAAGACGAAGAGCGGCCAGGCTGCGTAGTACACGTACAACGGTAGATGAAGGTTCTACCGCTGTCTCCTGTTCTTGGATCGTAGCAAACCTGTCCTTTACCGGGAGTGCAACGAATCTTACCAACATAAGGATCCCAGTGGAGTGAGTGACGTTTGGCGGGTTGACCGATTCGTTTAACTTGATTCTTTTGTCGTATCGAATGAAATGTTGGCGAGCGTTCGTTGATGGAGGTCACTGAATGTAACCTATTAGCTTGGCTGACATTCGAATTCTGGCTTTGCTCTACACGCTTCAGCATTTTGTTTTGTTCACCCGTGTTAATCACGGTCTCTTGAAGTGCTCATAGTCTCTGGATGAAGCTGCGAGACACTATCATAGGGTTGGACAACCGGCGGCCCGCGGGTCGGGTCTTGGCCGCAATGCAGTTTCATTCAAATTTTAGGGCCACGCATCAGTTTTGACCTTAAATGCAGTGTAAACCTTTTTTTTTTTATTATTCAATTTTGCAAGTCAGACGGTCAACCGCCCGTGAGCCTTCGATGGGTCCGACCTGCCGCGTCTCTTTAAAGACAACTCTCGCTTCTCCCACAATACTATGGTGGTGACATCTACTCTTGTTCACGTAACCTGTCGCCGTCCTCCCTTCACTACTAAACTCTCTCTCTCTTTATTTCTCGCTCAATACTCTGAACAGTAAATGGCCGACTTACGATATTCTGCCATGCAAGCGGTGCTTTACATATAGTTCCTCTAGAGTAACGCATCCGTATTTCTTTTACCTTTCCAGATGGACAGTGAGACTGGATTAGCGTCTGTTATGACCGAGATGAGGGAAACCGTCGTTGGCACGCCTTCCATACACATACCGCGCGGAACAAGTCCCAGTGTGGAAGTGTCTGGCACTCCTGTGAAGCGCCCAAAGTGCGATGACGGAAAAAAGAAAGCAGATGACTGCTCCAACTCTGTGTGGAAAGAGCGCACAGTTGCTTTAACTAAAATTTCCGAAAGTTTTGCAACTTTCGATAAGTTCGGAAGAGTAGTGGCGGGCCACATGAGAAACCTGAACGGAACCAATTTTATTGGGTGTCAGATAGAGGTATTGGAACTAGTCAAGCGTTTCCTAGACCGAGAGTAAGAATAAATGTAATTCAAGGAACCCTATTTAAATAAAAAAAAAATGTTAAACCAAAATTAGCATTTCGCACTCGTAAGTAAAAGGAATACTTGGAAACAAACATCCTTATTACATTCAGAACTGATGGCTGTTTTTGCTGGAGTGGGCCAGTGTATTAGATTGTGACCAATATTTTTGCATGACGAAATAAAAAAGTAAGAAAACATTGATGATTCTTTGAAGTTTATTCACATAAAGTAGAGCATAACAAAAAGTTTTGGTGGTCAAAGTGCCAGCACATGTATGAACGATCGTTAAGTAAGGGAAGTAACGATATACAGACCATGAAATGGTATTTTTGCTTCTGCACTTGTCTGCACATGCAGAAAAGGTTACATTCTGTTATTTATCCGCAGATTAAGGCCCGCCTGTTCCCTCTGCCACGTGACGGCGCCTTCGTCATTAAAGAGTCTCCGTAGACGCTCACGCACATCTAGAGCTCTTGACCCGGAGCGTCCTTTGCAACTTCGTAGCCCGAAGTAGATTTTCCTTTTTCGCTGGTGGTCCTCCCTTCACGCTTTAAAAAGCACAGGTGCAACTCGCAAATAGTTGTGCAGCACACACGCTGCCTTGACGAATGAGGTGACCCTTCCTGGTTCGGCATCGATAGTCGTGTGCAAAAGCCTAAAACGGTTTGCCAGAATGCCAGACGCATTTTCTGCTACCCGTCTGACTCGGCTTAATCTGAAATGAAAAAATAATAATAAAACGATGAGGAAAACGATGTTTAAAAATGACACGATGTAAGCAACAGACCTGTAGTTAAAATATAACATTTTCTTCATCCAAATTTGTACCAGTATATGGCTTTATTAAGTTTATAGACAAGGGGAAGGCGTCGTCTCCCACGATGACGGGTGGGACGCCGACCGGTCCAGGTCCTGAGATCGGCATCCCGGCTATTCCGCTCTCGATGGCGTTCCGCAGTGGTGTCGTCCTCCAAATGCCTCCATCTCCATCAGACCCGGGTGCGCCGACATCAATGTACAAAAACCCGCTGTCTGCGTCCACGAGAGCAAAAGGCACGATACTGAAGGTCTTCTTGTAATTAAAATACACAGATCCAGAGTTTGGAGGTTTGATAATTGTGATATGTTTTCCGTCCAGCGCTCTAATACATTCCGTAAACTGCCATCATTCGTAAACGTTCTTTATTACTGCAAGCCACTCGACTTTCTTCCGCGGGGACACCAGACATTTTAGTCCCAGAACTTTGTAAATGGCGTCACAAGTTTCAACGAGGAACCCGTTGACGGCGCTGTGGCTAATGCGGAACTGCCTGCTTAAGGAATGTTGACTTTCCCCTGAAAATTCGCAAGAAAACAAGAAACACGGCTAAGTCGAGCGTAGTTTTCAAATATGCTGAAACAAGGACAAAAGTAAGAATAACCACCACACACCTGAGGCAAGAAACCGCAGCGTCAGTTGAAGTTTGTCTTTGACTGGGATGGCTGGACGCATTTCAGTGTCGAGTTTTGTGATGCATGATGCAATTGACGAGAGAATGTCAGCAAACTGGTTGGAGTCAACGCGCAGCAAGCGGCGGAATACTCCACGGGGTCGCTCTCCAGAAGTTCTTGATAGGGTAGCTTTTGTGTACCGAGCTTCTTCTTGGACATCCATGTTTTAATCCATGGTTTTCTTGCGTTCGTATTAGGTGTTTCCGTGACTTCCTCATCCGCCGTCATGAGAGTACATGCCACAACAACTCGTGAAGCCTTGTTGGCCTCCATGTTCGAATCGAAAACAATTTCCAGTCGTTTTCTCTCTTTTTCTTTTCTGCTCCTCTTTTCACTATGCGCAGGAACCCTCGAACATATTCCACAGCTGTAGCTCGTGCGTACTAATCGCACTGGAAAATCAGTAAAGGCCCATCTGTGAACGAGAACCGTGAGAGGCATATGAAAATAGAGAAACCCTCTCGTGCAACGAAGTGTACCACGAGCACTTTCACGCAATCGGTTCCCGGGCTTGTCCGTGGGCCACAGCGGACTCGAAAAAAGGCAGAGTTGGATCGCGTTCAAAACCCCTATAATCATGGTCCGGCAGGTCCGCGGACATATTCTGTGACGTTCGCCCACGTGATACGCAAGATACATCAGGTCCGAGGACACGTTCTTCAGGTCCGTGGATATGTCCCTTGGTTTTGCCTGCTGTTTTCACCAGAAAAATGGCCGATTTTATACCCGAGAAGAGGTTACGTCACGCCTTTCATAGGAACTTGTCCGCGGACCAAATCCTTCGTGTGAATACACCTTTATCGACCATGCGGCTGGCAATATCACATAACAAAGATTCTAAACAGAACAAAAACAGAAACATTTTATGCGTTCAAAAAACAGTGCCGAAGCTTTCTCCTGGGCTGTGGTATTAGCTTCTGAGTTCTGTAATATGTAGGCTAAGTTGTTATTTTTATTATGTATTTATAGTTGAATACAAATGTAGCTCTCGACATATATTCGATCATTTTTTATTGTTAAACTAAAAGGCGGCCATCAGCTTTATTTTATGCTGTGACCTTCTTCTCATTTTTTTTTAATGTAAAACTTTTTTTTTTATGTTTATATTAGTAATATGATGCTTCTGTGTCATACGACGTTACATTTGCTATACGCTTCGAATCATGCTTGTTGTGTAACATGTAATTTTGCTGGTTGTTTTATTGTGCCGTTTTATTTTATTTTGCAATTAACATTGTTGAATGTTAAGGTAGCTATTTCATTCTGCCTTCTTTTTTTTTAATTTTTACCGAGTATACAAATTGCTCAATATATTCATTGCACTTTTTTCTGTTGAACTGTTGGAGGGCAGAGACTCTGTCAGGCTTCACGCCTTTATCTCCGCCCCCTGGGCGGAAAAACCCGCCAAACAAATAAAAAAAAGGCATCACGAGGGAAGAGGTGTGAGCACACTAAGCCCACGCCTTGCGTTTTTTTTCTATTTCTTAAACTGCCAAAAGCTTTAGTCGGGCTTGAACAAAGAAGCTGCCTGAAAACAAGCAGTACTGTGCAAGATTGCTTAGATACTCGGGCTTTAATTTGCGAAAGTTTGGGCCCTGGTTGTTTCCAAACAACCCCGAAAGCTAATGTTTACGTATGCTATTCTTCGTTACGGATAATTTGTTCTTCTAAAAATCGGGTCACATTTTTTTTGCAGGTGCAGTTTATCGCTTGGTATTATTATATTATTAACCTGACTGCTGCTCAAAAGCATATACACGCTTTTCCCGAACAAACTTTGTTCGCTCGAATATTGCTTTCCGGTTCATTCGAAAAAGGGTCGCGCCTCAATTGATGAGAGGCATTTTTTTCGCGAACTAATCAGCGTAACAACCTTCCACCAAACGAGAAACAAATCTTTTCTTCCCGAAGGGCGCACTCTCGGGGAATTCAAACTAATAACAGCGTATCCTTAGGCTACACACTTCTGGCTTGCAAACACTGGGTGTTTTTAATCGAAAATAAAAGCAATATCATAATTGCAAGTGAAAAGTTTCTGATTAAAGTTTTAATCTCACTGTAACACTTGTAAAAGCTAGAAAAAAAATACGAAGGCTCATCACGCAGCCGGAGTACGTTGATTGAAATTTCTAGCACATGCTACGCTGGCAGGTAATTACAAAGCTATAATTTTAATTCGAAAACTTCGCATCACTTTATAGGGTCAGAGCCATCCGAGTATCTAGAGTCAAAGTATAATGTTCTATGTTCAAACGTATGTGGAGGGACTTTTTTGTGTATAGTCAGTAAAGCCTTCGCCCCTTTACTGAAACATTCATCCCATTTAATCGACGCTACCTCGTAAGCGTCAACTTTAGGGAAGGTTTGCATTTGCACGCCTTCTGCAACTGCAAACCTTCCCTAAAAATAATTTTCTCGACGGGGTTATTGCGACTAAACAAATACTTTACTAGGAGGTTATAAGATCACTCCCCGAGAATACATCAAAAAAAAAAATCGACAACAAAGACCTGCGTAAGCATACACGACGGCGGCAGCGTAACCGTCTTCGCACCCGCGACCCCGTTAATTGCACCGTATTCCCTGGTGTCGCCAAATAAACCAGACCACCAGTGGTGGTTTATGGCGCGGCCATCGTTTTGTCTAATGCAAATGAGGAGAGTGTCCGGTATAAAATCTCGCATTTTTTAAAGAAAGAAGGCATTCTTTCACTATGGAAATAAAACAAATTGTATACCTTAATATACTTTGTGAATGTTCTTATTAGTGCTTGAGCTTCGCCAACTGGTCAAAAAATAACATGATACTGAGCAGCAGATACTGTAGAAATTTGCTGGTACAGCCTGAAAAAAAAGATTGCCCCGTTATGTCTGCGAATATTGTTGGTTGTCTGTCAGCCTTTTGTGAATAGACCCGGAATGAAACTCTTAATAAGAGAAATGTATCCATTGCGTTAGTGCAGGGCTCTCGTCATCCTTCTGCACGTTGGCATAAGAGGATATTTCGGAAACTTCGCTCCGTTCAAAATTTTGTGAAACTGTAGACCTGCTTTTGGCGCGATATCTTTACCTTGGATAATACTTGAACGTCTCGGGAGCCTGTAGCGTGCACGGGCAGTCAAAACATTACAAAAAAAAAAAAAAGAGCGTGCTGGAGGCAGTGCGCTTGAAAAAGACGCTCTGCTGTTCTAATCTCTGCAGAGCCGTATACGCAGAGAGTTTGGCCATTCATTGGGAAGTGTTCCAGTCAAATGAGGACACGCCACTGGCCAAAAACGTACCGGGTGTGTTCCAGGGCGTCTTCACAAATTTGAATATGGCCGACCAGAGGCCGGAAATAATATCCTGGTGGTGGTCGCGACAAAACTGAATTAATAAGTGCGTCGGAGAAAATCTCGGTGACTGAAAATATGCTCCACGTAAAGTTTCAACCACGGTCATCCAAAATCATGGCGGGAGAGCGCGACTAGCGGAACGATCGACATAATCCGCACGCCAAAAAGCCGAGGGCCGGGAATCTGCCGTCCGAGCGTTCACACTCTGAGCAAAACAGAGTTCGAGCGCCACATTCGTTTCTTACATCTTTCTGCGTAATCATAATCGAAACATCGCGTGTACCCTATTTTACTACATTTACTGGTTACTACATTCAGCTATTACGCACTCATTAAAACCGCATATCTATGATTAAAATTGTTTCTCGCTACCACCGCTAGGGGAGTCTTTTAGGCTTCTGGTTGGCCAAAAGAGAATGTCGAGCCCTCTTTCTGCGCCTGGTGCGCGCCCTGGCTCTGCCCCCTCCTCCCACTGACCAAACACTCTCTAGACACGGCTCGAATCTTGTGAGTGTATTGTTAACATTCAGGACAAAAAAAAAAAAAAAAACGCCGAAGAATCACGTGTTTGGAGCTCAGGCTAAGGACGTACCATGGAATCCGTAGTCATCGTGTGCAGTGCTCGCAATAGACCGAAATCACCAGCCGGTTTCGTTACGCCGCTGCGGCAGGCAGGCATCATGGGAACTAGAGCCACTAAATGAGCTACGCTTAAAGTATCGGCCCCCCGTTCCCCGACCTGTGATTGGGCGCCATCATCTTGGTGCTTAGAGTAGAGCAGACGCAACTGTCGATCGTCACAAATAAAAAAAAATGTGGACTTTCTCAGCCCCTTTTTGCATACACGGTGGTATGAAGCTCAGGCGATACCGTTTTGCTCTGTGGCGAACTATTTGAAATAAAGCTTAAGATAACTGGCAACCATGATTTTAGGCACCAAGATGGCTTAACTATCGTTACTCCGACGCGTAGTTTATTTAGTGGCTCTAGTGGGAACTGTAGCCTTTCTGCACGCGCCACAACCCCGCTGGAGCACTACGCGAGCAGAGCACTCGAGATGGCACGAGATGCCTCGTGCACTGCCGCCTGCCTCCTGTGAACTACAGGGATGGCGGCGTCACGCATGCGTGGAACGCTTGGTGACGTCCGTCTTAAGGCGGGTTCAGACACTTGCGTTTGAGGGCGTTTGACTGCGTTGCGTCGAGAACCGAAAGCTAGCCACCGGCTGATCTGTGATTCGTATGAAGCGTGGAATCCGATTCAAGGAATCATCTTGACACGCGATATAAGCAGCAGGGATGTCCTGGTTTTTAGCAACCGCAACACAGTCAAACGCAGTCAAACGCAACTGTCTGAACCAGGCTTTAAGCGTAGTACGCCAGATGGGACCGGAAGTGAGGGTTCGGATTACCTGACTGCAAGTGCCCGAAGCTGGAAGATGAGAACAAGAAACCAATGCATAGCCGCCTTGTAGGCAGACGCCCCTTTGATCGGCAGGAGGCGATGGTCCGGTCCCTTGGTCTTGCAGTCCAGGTCAGGACACAAAGACTGACGGTGTCACAATTAGATAATTTTCTAACTGTCGGTTACAACCCCGACTGAGAATTTATGGGTCTATTTCAAGCAGCGGAAGACCGTGAATTGTTATATTATTTGTTTTCACAATAGCCAAGCAAACCAACTTCTAAAACAGTACGGTTTATTATTTTTTATCTTGATCGAATTCGCAATAAACATAGGATTATTGACAATAACTTAGGCATTTTCTGAAAACTGTAGGAATTTTGAACAAAATTGTTTTAATAAAAAAAAAGTGGTTGGATTTTGAAAATGATAGATTCCAATACTCCTCCGACATGATCAGGAAGCCGTGCGTTTTTGCCGTCTGCGCGGATGCTCACTTCAAAGAGCGAATCGAAGATCGGAAATTGTTTCTTCAAAACGATAGATGCAGCGAGCATTCCCTAACAAGGAAGCGCCCTGTTATTTTGAACAGGAATCCTATCTTCACAAAGGGACCGCGGTTTACATCAACATCAATATATTCTTCCAGTTGGAGGGGTCGAAAGCAGATCGCAGTCTGGAAACAAATTGCAGATTCATATACGGAATATTGCGCAGCTCCAGTTTTTCAGCCGACCCATATTGGTACCTTCCCAATTTATCATCGTATCGTTGCCGCATCTGTGTTTGCTGGTCTTGCTTTCCATATCACGCAGCTTTTGTAGAGACGTCTCGATATAGCGGGCACTTCAGCGAAGAATTTCGGAAATTCGTACCGAAGATGCTGGGTGAGAAAAACAAAAACACAAAATTTTTTCGGGAACAAACTTAGCCAAGAAGGGCTTCAGTGATAGCAAGAACACAATAATTAGCTAAATAATATACGAAAACTTATTTTTTTCATATTTCTTTAGTGCAAATAAACCCATGGTTCCATTTAGGATCAAAAGCATGTTTAGTGTCATCGAGAATTCCTAAATTAGTAATTCTTAGAAAGACTTAAAGCACTTGTGAAGCGCGAATGTGGGCTAAAGTCGCCACTCGTGCAGCAAGCACAAGGTCAGGAATGAAAAAAACGCGGATGGTAAGAATATTATTATCGTTTTCACATCGTCAGCAAAACAGGAAGTCGACACTAAGAATGCATCTAAAGTCGAACCATTGGTCGAGAAATGTATAGCGATTTCTTCCGCCCCAAAAACGTTTCTACTCAGGCATTAATTCCCTCTTCTCTGTTGGAACTCACAAAACACCACAACTTACAATTCTTACAAAGGGTTAAAACTAGTGATCAATAAATTAATTAAATGGTTTTAATTAAACCCGTCATAAATCTACTTCATATCTGTATTTTTCTCTTTTTGGCTTTAGTTTTTTTTTTTTAATACTCACCAACAGCTTGACGGATAGTCGGTTAAGATTTTTTACAACCCATAAACATTGACCGCATTGGCCGATATTCTTTTCTCGAATTTCCGACAGAAATTCCCATCCTATATGGGAACGGAGCACAGCCGGAACATTTCTCGCATTGTAAAACAACAAAAAAACAAAATCAAAACGCGGCAAACATTTTTACATATAAAAATACTTATCAAATTGTATTCTGCGAATTTCTTCAGAGTTGAGGTAAACATCAGGTTTGTCAAAATTCGCAGGAAAAAAAAAAAGAAACAACAGCACCAGAGGAAAAATTGCAGTATTTCTACTTCAGTTTTTCCTCAATGCCTCTGTTGCTCTTATTTTTTTTTTGTCTTCTTTTTTACTCCCTGTTAGCCTAAAAAATGCTGGATCAGAGGCCAAGAAAAAATAAAAATCAAAAGCAGTTGTTTTGTTTCCGAGACCCCCACTTCCAACCAATTGTTTTCCCATTACGTTCCATGATTCACATCTGTGGGCGTGCCTGCGTGAAAAGGGTGCTTCCTATACTCCTATACTTTTCAACCGCTGCGCTCTCAAACCATTCATCTCTGTTCTTCGTCGGTTTTGTGCCTCAACGCAGAAAATAAGATTGCTTTACTACTTCACGCGTCAGAAAGAAAGGGTGGGTTGGCGTCGGGTTCAAAATTATAAACTTCGAAATGAAACAAAAAAGGGGCTGTATGTTTGTTTGTTTTTTTCACAAAGATTGGCAATCAATGAATTGCGTAACTTGGGTAGTTTGTTTCATCAGCTTTGTTTTATAACTACGGTTAGTGGAACGCGTCTTGTTCTATCGTCGACGTGGGCGACCAAAATGTCGCTCTGATCGCCTTTCCACGATTGGCCTTTCAAGAATTCTACTTTGACTAATTAAAGTAAAAGCAGTCTAACTGTCAACTTTGACGGTGTTGGTTTAAGGGCGCGATCACTTCAAGCTTCCACTGAGCTTTTTACAAACCATCGAAATTGTCGCCGGCAATCGATAACCCTGGCCGGGATGTCACAGATAGGAACCAGATTCTCGACGTCCAGCACGCGTGTGACGAGCGTACTACGTCGTCCGTCGGGCTCAAGACCCGGGAGAAACGATAGACACGTTTGAAACGTTCGGGAGTCCGAAAGTGCTTGAACCACCCTCGTCGTTCTCTTTTATTCTGCTCGTGCAGTCTTTTGCCGCCTGGTATGGCTCCGGCTTGTGACACTAAAGCCCCTTCATGTTTCAAAAGTAGCGCAATCTTCGTCAATGCACGAGGCACGTGCACCGTGCAGCCCTTGGGAAGAGCATGGCGGCACAGCGCAGCACTGAGCTAGATTTCAGACGCTATGAATTTCCTAGAAGTGGCGCGCGGCACGTGCCTCGAGCACTTCTATAACAATGAATGGCGCCACTTTTCCCGGGGTAGAGGGACTTTATGTGACACTCTTCCGCCCTTACTAAAAAAAAAATAAAAAAACTCTAACACACCATAGGGTGCCTACATGTCTGTCTGTCTCAGCGTGATGGCATCCATTGTTGCCCTGAATCTGCCAGCGTGTGACGCTCTGGCGCACTCGGTGCGTGACTTGGGCGGTAAAATGGCGTCTATGCATTAGCCAAAGCTACTTGCTCGAGCTGAGTGACACCGGATTGCGCGCACTTCAATATGCATAAAAAACGATTGGGCAAACATATGGCTGAGATGTCACCACTCAAGCAAAAGCGCGCTTGTGTATGAAGACACTCTAACACACCACGGGTGTACACGCCATCTGGGGACACTACGTGCGCACCCGTCAACTGGGGGAGTACCGACGTGGGGCTCCTCGTGGTCTGGAACTCCTCCTTAGTGGCGTAACGCCTGGGTTGACTGAGAAACGCCGGTCACGGTACTCTTTGACACCGATGGGTCATTGGAGACGTAGTGGAAGTTGAGGGACTGGGCAAGGACGTGGGGTCCATGCTGCGGTTGTCACTTGGAAATTCGGGCGTCGATGTCCTGCTGTCGCGGTCCGGCAACACAGGCCGTGGGACTGAAGTAACGTCCGTGGACGCCGCTGAGGTCTCGTTGCGAGACCTAAGATGGCCCCATGCCGATGCCACATAGTCCCATTTGGCAGTCGCACGTTCAGAGACGAAGCGCCTACCGCAGAGGCTGCATGTCCGGCAGACCGAGGAGCACTCGGTCGGAAATTTCTGGCGTACACCGGTGCTCCAACTTCAGGCAAAGGGCCAGGACGACAACCATTGTCGGCGTAAAGCTTTTGCTTGAGCTGCTTCAGCAATGCTGTGGACCGCAGGTTGGGACGCATAACGTCCAACGGTGTCTTGATCATGCGGCCCATAAGCAGCTCACATGGGGCACGGCCAGTGACTTCGTGTGGCGTGGTCCGGTAGGGAAATAGAACTCGAGCCACCTGCGTGCAGCAATCCCCGCTTTGGCATATGCTGAGCTCAGTCTTGATAATTTGTACCACCCGTTCCGCGGCTCCATTGGAAGCTTGGTAGTACAAAGGGATTATCATCCCACGGATTCCGTTCCTTGTCAGGAACTCCAGGTACTCGGCACTGGCAAAAGCTGGAATATTGTCCGAGACAATTAAGTCTGGGAGTCCCTGGCCATTTCATAAGCTCAACAACTTTGTTATTTTCAGACGTGAGGGTAAATTGTCGACAAACTAGTTCATAATAGAACAACAAATTACTCGTTACTTGTTTATACAGGAAGAGTTCAGTCTGCCAGAACATGGCGACATTGTTACCCACTGTAGATAAGCAATTTAGTCATGGCAGCCTAGTCGTGTATCAGGCTAGCCTGCTAGCCTGATACACGACCGCACGCCGGTATGACGCTCATCCAGATAGGAACGGGCAGGGGTGGGGATTGAAACCAGAATCCCTGGGTCCTGCAGCGCGAGCTTTCGCTCCACGTGCTCCGAACTGGTGTGCGTTGGTCAGCGCTCACGTCGGTGCACATCGCTTCGCAATTGAACTAAACATCGAGAGCCGATTTCGGTCTGACTTGACATAAATATCAATAATTTAATAAGAAGTTCGTAGATAAGACCGAAACAAGCATGTGCTTGCATAATGATAGTGTAACCAGTGGCGTAAGGAACACTGTTCTACACTTACATTTATCACATCACGGGTTGATTTTATCGCAGTGGCAGCTTTTGTGCAGGCCCACAGAGAGCTAGATCGTTTTGAAAACCGACGCTGGTGCCGCCACTCGCCGGTTCTTTGACGATCCTACCGAAAGTTCTCCGGCGTCGAAGAAAAGCTATCGTGTACTTGGCGTCGACTTCTTTTATTTCAGTTGGCTCCTGCACGCCACGGAAGGTGGCTTTCCCGCACATTAAGTTGGGCTCCCAGCGCCGCCACGCGGCGAGGATATGGCATTTTGAGCCGCTTGGGACGGCCGGAGGAGCGCAGCCGCAGCCTGCGAAAATCTCGGAGGCCATGCCGTTCGCGGTGCAGGAGCCATTGACTTTCACGAGCACGATATGCATTGCGCTTCTTCCTCGCTGATTTTGAAGCGAGAGTTCGAGAGCTCGCGGCCACGTCGATTCGTTTCCGTACCCCTTTAATCGGCCATTGACTATACGCGGTGAGAAGCTTGCTAGTTGTGCTTCTGTTTTGCTAACTATGGGTAGTGCAAGTGCTACCCACGCGGTTATGTTTTAGTTTTACCAGTGCATAGAAGCTTGGCATTGCACGTGCTTGCACCAGCAGAGGAAGTTGAACTCTGGGCTGTGAAAACATTTCACCAGGCAGCGATACCCAACGTTTTCGCCGGGAATATTGCGTTTAGAGTCCCTAAACCCCATAGATACAAAAATATTTCCCCGAAACGGCAGCCAAATTACGTCACGGAAGTCAGGTATGGCAAAGCTATGTTTTTAACGCTTGTTTGAGGTGATTCTATTCATCCTAACGCTAAATTCGGAAATAAAATAACATACAACTGCCTCACACAACGGGTGCGGAATAAAACTTTGGCGCATTTTTGCACTTGAGAAATATAGATAAGAATCTAGTAGTTGAATGTATCTACTATTTTACTGGGTCTTCCAAGCGCATTAAATTGCACTGGCGATTTTGAACAAACTCAGTATGAGTAAACACTATTTAAGCGAGAGAAAAAGAAAGATAATACAATTTTCGAAGAGCATGGCAGTCTAATATTAGAAGAAAAGCTCTGTTTACTCCATAACTTGAAACTGGGAAGCGCGTCCACAGAGAAACCGAGAGGCCCAGCAGACGATAGTTGTGTTTGACTCTACTCACTGCTGGAAGACGTTCGCACGCGACACACTTCGCGAGGAGCAGACGACGCTCTTGTTCGGTTTGATTGGAAAGAGACCGTGGTAAACAGAGGCAGCTATTCTTTGCGTCTATTCATACATCCTTACAATCAGAGCTCGGTGCTCTGGCGTCCCGCCGTGCGTATACTCATATTCTCCTCTCCCACATTTACAGTCCGTATCACTAACGATCTTATGTTCGTGCTAACTGTCGCGCGCTCTCTGCGTCACGTAGATGAGTAGGCATGTAAAGAACAAATTCGAGTTGGAGTGATTTTCAAAAAATCTCATCTTTTCCAAAGCCAGCAATGTTCCTTTACGTCGGGGAGCATTAGGACTTTAAGCGTACCGTGGGCACGCGCACAATACTCTAGAGGGCGACTGTCGGAGCGCTGAAAGTTTTCATAGTTAGTGAAGAAAGTTAAGTAATTGGAACTTTTGTTTGAAAATTACAAGGCGGAAATGAAGAAAAGGAGAGTGCGGGGAGAAGTGGGGTGTCCCAAGAAGCGGACTAACAGTCTACAGCATAGGAAGCCGGAAGGAGAAAAATCTTGGGAGACCGGCGCTTTTGGTGCGCGCATTCCAATTAGGCCAAGCAATTAAATGCTCTACTCAAAGCACCTGAGAACTGGAAAGGAAGAAACTCGTTATTTCTTGGTGGACTCTTAAAAGGGGCTCGTGGCGGGCATTAGTTAGGCGATTTGTAATTAGCGCTTTTGGGATAAATACCCGCTTATCTAACGCTCCAAAGGCGTAATATGCCCCTTTCCTTTTCCTCTTTCTTACCCATAGCTAACAGTGTCGCGCTCTGTACAGTGTCCGATGAATGCCCCCCAACAAATGAGTGCCTGAAATTGTTCGAAATGGCCGACTACTTCAATATGCAGCAAATGATTACCACGCCTACACGTGAAGATGCAGTTTTAGATTTAATTTTCACCGCCAATCCCGAGCATGCATCTGTACACGTCATCGACAAAATTAGTGATCATTGTATTATCCGCTGCGATTTTGCCCTGAGTGTAAACAAACGAGACAAAATTAGCAAAGAAATCTTTGATTATAAGAGAGTTGATACGGAAACTTTGTATTCTGTATTAAGTGAATTTTGATTACATTCCGGAGTGGGTTTGATGAACGGTCTCTGAACAACAATTGGATCCTCTTTCGGGACAAGATACTGGAGGCTCAGGCTGTATGTGTGCCCACTATAAAAATCCGCCCCCCCCCCCCCCCCCCCAGCCTGCACAAACCGTGGTTTACGAGGAGAATTAAACGCTACCTACAAAAAACGAAACGTCTGTACTGTCTTGCCATGCTTTCAGACACTCAGCACGATTGGACCGTTTATTATGCACACTCAGTATTCTGCAAAAAGGGAAATAAAACAACTCCAAACAACTTTTTTCAAATGACGACGTCTCGAACATGCTTCGATCCGACGCAAAAAAGTTTTGGAAAGTAATAATTCTAAAGCCAACTCCAGTATTACCTTGTATTATTTGTGACGACTAATCAGTACAAACTTGACATCAATTAGCTGTTAGTTTTAATACTCCTTTAGCAGTGTTTTTACTCCGGAGAACGTGTTTCCGCATCCTACCTCTATTTCCTCACTGACCGAAAATATAATGAACGATATTGTCATTTCTAGTTACGGAGTGGGCTGTGCAATTGATCGTTTGCAAACTAACTCTAGCCGTCCCGACGGAATATCTACCTAAGCTTTTAAAATTAACCAAACACATATCTGGAGTTTTACTGTGCAGGCTGTTCCAACGATCCCTCTCCAGCGGTCAAATACCCGAAGACTGGAAACTCACTCATGTCATTCCAATTTTCATGTAAAATCTTAGAACATATACTTTCATCACAGATTAAGACCTATACTTATCTTCAAAACAGCCTCATTTTCTCTAATCAGCATGGGTTTCAACGTGGTCATTCCTGTGAAACATAACTCTTTGAGTTGATTACTGACCTTCACCTTTCTGTTCACTCTTGTCCTACAGATGCGATTTTTTTTTTTTTTTTTTTTGCTGAAGCTTTTGATCGGGTTCCCCATATGAGACTAATATGAAAATTAGAAACTATGAATATAAGCGCTTCTGTTATTCGGTGGATAACTGCTTTTTTAATAAACCGCTCTCAATCTGTTGTGATTAACAAGTGTGTCTCCTCCCCTATGGCGGTGAAGTCTGGAGTCTCCCAGGGCTCTGTCCTCGGTCCGGTATTGTTTTTTTTTTATATATAAATGACCCTCACTCTATGCTCTTTTTCACCTCAACTTGTGCACTGGAGGCTCCACCTCTACAGGCCGCGCATTCGTCGCACCACCATGAAGCGTTCCTCTTCCATTTTTGAAACAAATATAAACAAACAATGTCTACAAAAAAAAGTTCTTTACAAGCGTCGTAATTGTGATAACCTAGTCATCTTAAATAGGGCTTATAATATAGCAGGTTTTGAGCTATAATTTTTCATATGTCCAAATTTATTGGTGTGATTCTTTTTTAAAGGGACCATGAAGGCAATTTAATTTTTTTTTTTTAAGAAGGTGTTTTCGGAAGCATTGGGGTTCTGGCATGCCACACAATTTTTCCTAGAACGTTGTGACTCCTATTTCTGTACCTGCAAATAAATTTGCGAAACCGAAACAAACATTCAGATTTCTTCCCTTTTTCGCCTCTGCAAAGAGAAGTGACGTCAGGCAATACCACCTAGAACACAAGGCCTGCGCATGACGTTTCATTAGTAGATCCCCGACCCGCCCCAAGCGGCAAACACGCTAAGCTCGACGAGAGTACGTCAACCTCGTTGGGCGCATGTTGGGCGCGGCATGTGCGGCTGGTGCGGCGGTGCGGCCGTGCGGCTGCGGCATCGGCGGCACGTCATCGAAACGAAACTTGTGCGGCTGGCAGTTGGTGCAACAGTGGACAGTGCGGCGAAGATGAATCGCTCAGCCTAGAACAGGAATCATCACATCGACGGGTGCTTCGTTTTGACGTTGGTCTTGCTCTGCACGGATCGTGTCTTTTTTCTTAGTCTACATTCAGCATCGTTTACAAGGCTCGGCAAGGCTGGCGTGGGTTCCGCAGTGCTATGGCAGCAACGGTAGGAAGACTACCATTTATTTCACCTCCCTTTTTCTCTCTATTCCTTACGTATCCTTTCTCTCGCCAGGGAACCAGCGTCGTGCTGAGGAGTTACGGAAGCGATTTCTCTTGAGGCTTGCATCACCGGCCGCGCGGCCGATTGCACCCGCACAACCCGGTACGTATGGGAAACACGGTATGTAAACTAAAGCACTGCTCGGGCCTACTTTTTGAGGCCCGGCCGGGCCCTGGCCCGCTGACTCTCGACCCGGCCCGATGGGATGCTTACTTAGTCAGGCCCGGCCCTGCCTGCCTGATCAGGCCCGGCCCGGTGTGAGCTAGGCCAAGGTGTGCCCCATCTCTTAAATGCAAAGGTGCCCTGCGGAGGTGTTAGGGCAGTTAATTACTAATTTTCATGAAAGACGCTGTCATATCGCAGACACGTGGTGAACATTCGAAAGTTTACACACATATAAAGACATATCTTTAATAGCAAGATGCAGTTTTTTTTTTTGTCGTTTTTTTTTTCTTCAAAAGTTGAAAAGAAAGGGCAAGACAATCGTGCTGTCCCCTGTGACTGCAGATTGCCCTCGTTTTCTTGCCTGCTGGTGGTTGTCCCGTTATGCTGATGGAATCCCCATAATTCTATCTTTTTGCGGGCTTAGGCCAAAACAGCTTTGCTTATTTCAAAGATTATTTTAGTGGCATTGTAGCGAGATGGCCCTTCCATTTTTTCTCTCTTTAAAATCTAAACTATCAGTGCGCTAGCATTTTCTTCTCAATGTTTTAGAAAGTATGCTACACCATTGCGCGAGCCCGGCCTGGGCCCGGAAAGAATTCGTGCTACCCTGGCCGGGCCCAGGCTTTCGGGTTGGCCCGGGCCCTTGCAGAGCTAACGTACACTCTTTGTTGTTGATGTGCCTACCGATGTACAGTCGGGGACAAAAGTCTCCAGGATGCGCGAGCTGTGACTGAAACGAATTGCTCTGCCATCTGGCGGCGGGTCGCCTGGTTTCGAGATCACACAGAAGCGCATGCGTGTCCTACTGTGCCTTCAAACGTGTGTTTTCCTGCTCTTGTGCGGCACAACGCCTAACTTGCAATCGGGCGCGTGGTACCGCCTCTAAGATTGCGCTTGCGGCTGACCAGAGCCTGCTACGCATTTCGAAACTGGAGATACTGCCTGCAGCATTGCGCCGTATTTCGCCGTGTCAGCGCACTTTGGTTTATATATAAACCGCTAAGCTGAGCTGCCGTGACTTCTTGCTTTATAGGTGCCATGTCAGTAAGCGCGGCCGAATCCGAGTTTGGCGCCATGCCGCAGAAGAGCGGGAAAATGCATGTTTGCAGGCACAGTAGGACACTCATGCGCTTTTGTGTGATCTCGAAACCAGGCGGCCCGCCGGCAGATGGCAGAGCAATGCGTTTCAATTGCAGCTCGTGCGCCCTGGGGACTTTTGTCCCCAACTGTAGCTTCAGCGTATGCACTATTCCACGTAGCATGATGTATGGAAACCTGAGATGGCGCTAGGAGAGAGGAAACTCAAAAGTAGAAGGTGCACAGGACGAAGATACACAGATGCGTAAAACAGCAGTTAAGCCGTCGCTGGTTTTGTCTAATCTCCAATAATTGAAGTGTTTTACAGGGGGAAAGTGGGCCAAATTAGGTCTACTGCACATGTGAAAGGGGGTGAAAAGCTGGAAGAGTAGGTTGGTGACGTTTTGCGCTTAGCTCTGCCCCGGCACATGCCGATAAATGGTCAGGACTAAACAGCAGGCTCGTTTGATTTACCTGCACCGGTGCAGAAAACTAGCGCGGTGTACTTCTGGTGTAGTACAGCAAGTATGTCGCCCTACACTTTTCTGCACTGGTGCAGGAGGGGCAAGCAAATGAACAAGCCTAACATCCAGGCATCACTAATGGCAGTCATGCTAATGCGGCATTCGTGAGTTTTTTTATTGCTGTTTTTGTCGTGCTGGGTACTTGCCGAGTTCAGAAAAATGATACTTTTGTGACTAGTATCCTTCTCAATCGAAGGGCAATGAAAGCAGGCTGCGTTTTTGGATGCACCGCGTGCTTAAATGACGGTGTGTTGCTGTTCAAATTTCTGAAGGATGCCAAACTGCAAAAGATGTGGATCCGGCTAATAAACGGGGATAATTGAAAACCATTCCTCCATCGTCTGCTCGAGACATTTTGAAGATTGTTAGATCAAGACGACAAGAAGGCTTTTCTAAGAAGAGGGAGCACTTGTCCATTGTTGCAACTCAGGGGTTCTTCTGTGGCTACCAGCCACAGAAAAGCGCCTGCCAATCGTACCGGTAAATTTCATTTGTTCAGCTTGCCTTACCTTTAAAGACTTAACCAACTCTTCCCTCTATTGGGTTCTTGTGATCCTTGGGTGATGAAAAACAATGTGACATAGAGTTGATCACAATTAACCAAACCGCCTTAGCATTGCAAGACAAACTTTAGCCGAGAACTCTACACTTTTAAGGCGGAAGCGCATCTTGAAATTAGTACTTTCCCCCTGTGGTCCACGGTTAACAGGTGGTCACTGGTTGGCACCGATTTCGTTTCGAACATGACAGTTTGTGTGATCAAAACAACTTGTGTAGAGCAATGAGTTTGGCGGTACTCGTCAAACATAAGCTCTCAGGGTAAATTAATTTACTTAAAACGACAGAACATATGCTTTGCGCTGTTTTCGCTCATGTTTCTCGAACTCTACAGCCTTGTCTTTGAAGTAGCGGAGTTTATCCGAGGGCTGCAGGGAAGCAGCCATTCCTATGGCCAAGCAGAGAGCACAAAGTCGTCACGCCACTTTGTTTACTCGCGGTAGTCCCCAAGATCCCGCCTGAACCTCTCCTCCAATCGGAGATCGGTGCCGTGGCGTCACGGCAGCCGCCTGCACGAAAGAGCAGACGACTTGCTTGCCGTACGGAAACTACAAGTTCTGGGAAAAGTACTAGCAGGAAAACTACCTGGTCGTGAATGAAAAAGCACCAGTGTCCGGCGTTTTTCAAGTTTTTACAATTAATTGTGTACGTCGGACATGCATGGTTATTAGAGATGGCCCAGGATGTCGGAAAAAGAAAACATACAACACAAAACTCTGCACCCTTTGCCCATTTATGTGAGGAAACAATGTGTCGCAGCAAAGCACGCATTATATTCAAAGAGTAAGACTTCACCATTTTCACTTCCTTTAGCGTGGGCCCACAATCGGGCTCAAATCTTTTGCCGATATGCGTCCCTTCACTACTCTTCAATCAATATCATGAAAATAATCAAATCCCTAATGACGAGCCAAAGTTCTGAAGGTTCAATAGGCATTTGTTCTTTGACAAACGCGGCCGTCAGATGCTTCGTTGGTTAATGTGGCCATTCGGCACTGCAAAGCAACAGCATGCTTACATGGGATTAAAAAATATGAAAGGACAAAGCAGAACACACAGCTAAATACTATACATGGTGAGGTATAAATGTGCTATGGCAAAACATATTAGCATGTCTTTGTCAGCGGGCATTGCTGGTTGTCGTTATTGTTTATCGATGACATGCGTCTCTAAGAAACTTGACTAAGCACACCCGGCATGTCTCCAAGGAAATTCGCGACTCCAGCGACCTATAGGGACGCCACTATCGGGCAGATATGGTGGTCGAATCCAGGTCCTGCCGTGCCATGTGCCAGCTCAACGCACAATGCTGCAGCACCAGCAAGCAAGCATTTGACTCAAAATGGCTTGCCTCGCGTCTTATCTTCCATTATTTCGAACCTGTGGTGATGTGGTTGGGTAAGCGAACTTCCAGAGGCCTGACATTCTTCGAGGAAACTAGGAAAGGACTGCCACCTGTCCTACAACGGTGCTGATGAACGTTTATAAACGCAGAATGTCTCACGCGGTTCCATAGGTCGCGTGCAGAGCAACCTGGGTCACTAGGCGATACTCTGGTTACGACAGAGTCATTGGTAGAACTGTTCTGTCGCGCAAACCATCGACAACATGTAATCACGGAAGCCACAAGAGACGAGCAGAAATCGCGAAAGGACCTGTTCCGGCCAGCTCAGTGTTTTCCCGCTAGGTGCCGTTCGTTTTGCTGGACTCGCGAATTTGTCGGATACAGTTCACCTGTCTTTATACACAGTCTCAAGCGCGTACACAGACACAAAGAAACATTGCATGACTGGGTACAGCATGCACATTCTGCATGATCCAGTATCGGAACCTAATATTCTGAGGGATCTTAAATAGGTATGTATATGAATCCGGCACTCCCTCTGTCTGTGTCCATTTGTCGCGTAAATCGGTGTTGATTGCCAAAAGTTGTTGCTCAACTTTATGTAGCTCATTTCATATGCGTTTAAAATGTTTCATGCGCTAGTGAAGGAGTAAGTACGGGATCAACCATACCATGTGCACCACTCATTTCGTCCTCTTGCTCGTCCAGGCTGCGGCTCGCCTCCAGCTTCTGACCCCATCGTTCCTGCTCAGTTGTGACAACCCTGTTTTGGTGCGCGACTTGAACGACTGTCATGGTGAAGCAGGCCAATAACAGGAGTGTGCGGCCTATCGGCCACCGATCTGTACCAACCAGACTGTACGGACCACCGATTTCTTCTCCTTGCATGTTCAGGTTGGTCCAATACTCTCGTAAAATTGTAAAGAAGCAACATGCGTTTACTGGTGTTCCCACACCCAGAAGTGCCTTGTAAAACTGTTTGGGACTGTTGATATGGTAATCCTCCTCCTATCCGGTAACATTAACATTATACCGGTCCGATGAATGAGCAACTCAGACAATTCAATAAGATGCACAAGATGCTGGTAGAGGTTGATACACACGCGCTTAAAATAGATCGGGCTGAATCAGGAATACTGGCATCACTAAACAAGAAATAACGATCCCAAGGGCTTATTCAAACTGCCATGACAGATATTATTGCTATATTGGCCGAGCTTGAAAGTAGAACTACTGCTCTGGTTCGAGAAGTTCGCATGACTAGAAGATTGGTAGAAGTAGTCCAACAAGAAGATTGGGCCCTGCGAGCACATCTAAATGAGGATGACGATCACTGTCGCTGTGGCGACCTAATCTTTTATGGGATATCTGACCACTTTTCTGAAAGTTTGGCACAAACAGAGGAGGTAATTTTGGACATATTAAGGTAGTTATTGAATCTTCAAGTAACTCATGGAGCTATTATTCGGGCCCATGAGATGGGTAGTGAGTGATGTTCAGTTATCACCAAATGGGCAACATACACACTAAAAGTCCAAATTCTTCTGCCCAGGTCATCATTTAGATCTAGCCCCAGCACCGTGTGTGAGGACCTCTCAATTGAAACATGTCATGCATGAAAAAAAACTGATAGAATTTGCCAAAGAATAAAATGTTACTTTCAAGCTTCGATACAGTAGCATGTGCATTAACAATAAATACTGTGTGTACAATCCCGTTAATGACAATGTGCTTGAAACAGGTCCCTCAGCCTTGATTTCCGAAACCCAGAGTTTGTTTTGTGCTGGGGATCTACCTGGAATATCGAATTTGGAATAGCAGGCAGAGAGGGGAAGAGTATGCCATCCTCTTGTCTCAGATGTATGGGGGCTTCTTACTAATAATAGAAGCATTATTAAAAGGTGAATGGACTTGCATTTCATTATTGACTATATATGCAAGTGGGTGTTATTGTCTTAACTTAAACTTGGCTATCTGTACAGAAGTGTGTAACTGTGAACTTTTTGGTGGGCCTAAGGAATCTCTCTATGACCACCGTTCCTTGTAAACTCCTTGAGCATGTTATCTTGTTCTCACAATGGGGGCAGGGGGATCTAGTCCCCCTGAGAAATTTGAGGTATTTATAGCAAATAACTTCAAAGGCCAGGCATGTGTTTGTCACCTGGAGCGTAATTTTGAAATGGGTCCAGTACTGCAGAAAAAAATGAAGTAATACGGAGGTTGTTTCTAATCACCAGGAAGATTAACTCTAAACTTTGGAGAGCAGACATATGATCTTGGCTGGTGCCCATAGCTTGGTGTTCGTTCAAAAGCAATGAAAAAGGTTTTGCGGCACCTCAACCTATGTATACACGAACTCAACTCTGTTACGTCACGGCGCTTTGGGCGCACTTGTCTGGGGCTGTAGGCAGAAGACCGCATGTGTGATGTATATTCCTGCGTTGTTTTGAAAGGGACCGGGCAAAAACCTGCCTTCTCATAAAAATGCCGTGACTGGGGCTGTACCAAAAGAGTCGAGAAAGTTTGGAAGGTCAGTGTTCATGTGCTCGGTTCGTCCGAGAATCTGGGTATGTGCCATGAAAGGGCAAAACCAGACGCCGTCGGACCACGATTGCTTGGGCAGGGAGCACTTTGGGTTGAATTCTCGGATACTTGGGTCATCCGATTCATTTGCTTTGTTCCAACATGAACGCCGGAAAACCGTGAGGTTGTACAGGACCACCTTCGGACAACAATCAGTGCGTCTTCACGTTGAAACGGCCGCCTGATCGTTCAGACTGTCGTCTGCTCTTACAAACGTTTCTGCTTGTCGTCTGCTCTTTTAGACGACACCGGCTCATTGACCAAACGTTGGGTCGATACTTGCGATAAGAAGTAGGTGCAGGCCTCAAAAAAAGACTTAGGTTTGAAGATTGGTAAGCAGGCTCTATGTAAACAGTAGATGCAAGGAGATGTTGATCATTGTTACCAGTGGCCACCACCGACTTGTTATGCCTGATTCACCTGGTCCAATTCTGCTTGCTATTTTCAGTATCGACGTTGACCATCTCAGCTACGGTTCACGCTTTTGCAGCCCGAGCGGCGTCGCGACTGAAAATTGCGAGCAAAATCTCATCATGCGAATCAGGCTTTAGCGTACATTCTGCGGCGTCCACGCGTAATGAATCGCCGCATGTCATATTATTCACGCAAAGTTTTGCGGTGTAACGAGCCTCGATAATTTCGCTGAGGCTGCTCAAGATAGTCAGACATTGCCAGGAAGACGTAGAATCAACAATTTGAACGCTAGAAAGGGCAGGGGGACTCACACCGATGCCTACAACATCGCATTTCAATGGTTTGTTTATGGGCGACGGAGAGCTTCTTGCCCACACTCCATTGCGCATGCACGGCGCCGGTGGCTTCCGCTAGGGCCACTCCGGTTTGTTTCTAAACATGAGTTGGTGTTTGAGCAGCCGGAGGCATGCAAATAATGCTACCATGTTTTGTAAATAAGTAAACCTGGCACAAGGCTTAAAACCATAATCAATCATTATGTTCAAGGCATCAATGACCTGGCAATGAAAACAAATACTGCTGCACCCTTTCACTCTATATGGGCAACAATAAGGAAGAAAAGTGCCGTAGCATATGGAAGAAATGGGCCGCCAACACGGATATTCATGTCAATGTCTTCTGAGAATTGGGATTTGAAGGTGGTGCTAAAAGGAAAAGGCTTTTAGGGCTGGGCTTTTGAGGTCGGGTGCTTTCGTGCACCACTCCGACAGAATGTCTGGTGTAACCCTCTGCGGGAAAGTTTGAGGACTACTGCGAGGGTGTGCAAGTGCTTGGCATTTTACTCTTTACCATTGGACAGTATTTTTTATTTAAGCCTCACATGCCCTATTGTGGCTTCATTCTGTATTAAAAACTCCAACAGAAATACTGAAAAAAAATACTGTAAACGACTTAATTTTCGCGAATCATCTGCGACTAACGAAAAATAGGTCCCATGAACAATTCCGGTAAAATGTAAACATATTGGAAACTATATTGAGATCCTACCGAATCGCGAAAATTAGAGCCCGCAAACTATTCCAAAACTTCAGCTTTAACCTAAATCGCGAAATATTGAGCCCGCGAAAAATATGTCGTCTGCAGTATATCTGAGGTTGCCAATAAATGCACAAAACATCAAAGTAGCGATTAATATACCTCTATAGCTGTTTTGTATTTGCCAGCTTCATGTGCACTCATAATTTGTTATGTCACAATAGTTTCTTGTTGTTAAGATATTTATTTACCACTTCCTTACTTTTTCAGTGGGCGAATCTCGAAAACCAGGTGCCACCGGGTGTGGATACTTGGGACAACATTGGAACAGTGAACTTGAAACACCTCTGCAGGAATCGGTGCATGAAGCAGTTTGTGATATTTGGGAACTTCAAAAGCCACATTGTTGATACTTGGCAGACGGTTAGCAAGGTGGGTGTGCATGGCATGAAACAAGGTGTGTTTTCTGTATATATCGGATGTCAAGGGGATCAATAGAGGTGTTGAGTTCAAAACTTTCTGCGAACAATTTGATTTTATAAATCCTGATATATATAGGGTCTTGGGTGGCCAACGGCATGGTAGCACTTTTTAGATGAGGACAAAAGAAGGAAAGACAAGACAGGCACGAGCTCTTTTGTCCCTGTCTAAAAAGCGCTACCATGCCTGTGGCAACCCAAGACCAATACCAACTAGCCATTCAACATTGATATATAGGGTGGCATGAATAGAGTTGTTGACTGTAAATTGTGTCAGAAAAATTAATAGCTGCACGTGCGCAGCTGAAAGTTTTGTTAATGGTGTATTTTCACAGTGCACGCTAACTTGTCAGATTTCAAAGCGGAGCTTCGTTTCAAAGCGGAGCTTCGAAATTAGAACAACATTTGTCTAAATTAAGATGACAAATGCTGATGCGGAGAAACAAGCCACAGCGAGAGCCACATTTGCTTTATTGACGAGAGATGGCGCGGCGCAATTCATCTTGGAGAGTGCTCTTGTTCCCACCGATTTCGTCTGCGTGGCGTCTGCTTTATTTCACCAATCGCCTATACTTCTCTTTATTTGTGTTAAATCTCACTGTGCACACTTCATATACAACACAGGCAGAAAGACGAATCAAATGAATTTTACTGAATGTGGCCATCACGGCTAATGGCCCCAGTGGCTCAGATTCGAAGCGTTGGCCTATGGATCCCCAGTTGACGGTTTAGAATGCCGGCCGAGGTTCCCACCATATTACTGATGCGTATTGTGAAAAGGGCACCGTGTAATTCAGACTTGTGCTGCAGGTGTCTTTTGTTGGTGTGGCACGTAAACCCCCCAATTTTGTTTTTTTGCATCACGGCTTGTCGCCAAATCTTGAACAGTTGTGCCATCTCATGTTAGCAGTAGCAAGCACGGCTCTCGCTGTTCGTCTGCATCAGCGTCCGTCGTAGAAATTGTAGGCACCCTGGCGGCTTCCCAGTCCAGTCCAGTTGCCCGACTACGGGCCACAGGTGGCAGACTTTCCCGCAGGGCGGTGGAGTCAAGCCGGCCACGCGCACATCGCGCGCACCGCCTTGATAAGGCGGATCAGAGGCAGTGCACAGGCAGTCGCTGACCAGACTTAAGCGCCCCGGTAACGATGTTAGTGTATTGACCATCTCATTCATGTCCAATTAAATGTATTTTTTTGTTGGAGCCATTCGCTCTGTGTTATTCGTCCGGGTCGAGTATGCAGCAAGCAAACCGACCATAAAATTTACAGAAATATTCTAATTTCTTACAGAAATGGAGCTTCACTTTGAAATTTGACAAGGTAGCATGCACCACCAAGAGTATTGACCGAAGTTTGAGGTATGTACTTGCAGGTTCCAATTTTTCTGGCTCAGTTTACTGCCTGCACTCTATGTATGCCACCTTATACCTTTGCGTATAGCGGCAGCTTAACAGGATAATTTTGCAGTTCACCCTCATTGGAGTGCAACTCGTATTTTCAAGGCACTGATGCACATCTGGAAGAATCCTCCTGCTTCAGGGTTTAAACCCATGACCTCTCCACTACTAGCATGGTATTTCCATTAGCAAAGTTATGAAAAGGTCCTGGGTTTAAACCTTGCAGCAGGCAGATTTTTATATGTGTATGGCACTTTTTCTTCAAAATGGTATTTTTGGGCATCAAAATTTACCCCTTAACGTTGTGACCAAATGAGCACTTCCCACGACATTGGTAGTTTTAATGACAGCCTTTTGAGTCTAAAAGAAAAACAGCAAAAACCAGAGACCCCCTGTTTGCGGTAACAGTGTCACGCTCTGCAAACCAGTGCCTAGAGGGTGCTAGTTGTACTTTACTCAGGGGAAGTGTAAAATTATCCCATCATGCTTGTACTCTACTTCTGAGATTTTTAGACAATCTTTAAGTTTTTTTTATCAGCCTTAAGGCCTGTTCACACATGCAGCGGAGCGCTACAAGCGTAGTGCTGACCTCGTGCTAAGCACGTGCCGACGGGAGCGTTCACCAGCTTTGTATCGCACCGTCAAAACTGTTGCTCAGGCCAGACGATAAGTACCTGACGGCACGTGAGCAGCGCTACATCAGCGCTTCGCTGCATGTGAGAACCGGCCTTTATAGGAAAGCCTAAAAACTGTACAGAGGCATGTTACCTTTTAGAGGTTTTTTTTTTATATGCTAGGAGGGCTTTGTACGGCACTAGGGTGAATTCGGAAGGTATCGGTGGCAATTTTGGAAGGCTCTCAGATCTATCGATTTTAAACGATTTGTTTGCCTGCAGATCAAACCATGGCACTGCCCTACGGTTGGAAATGTGAACAGTTGCTTGCTGAGGGAGAACTTCGAGCTTTTCTATAGCTGGCTTGCCAAGCAGCTGCCGGTATGTTGGGGTCTCGGATGATGTAAACTTTCTCTAACTCGCTGCAGTTCTTGATTGAAAAATTCAGTTTTGTGCCTCCCAGAACCTGAAGTGACCTTCTGTTGGGCTCCTAACACCGGCTTCTAGAGTCTTAAAATGGTCTTCGGGAATCCCTGTCTCAACTGCGCCAATGTCTATCTTGAATAGTACCGGAGTCAGTTCTGAACAAGTATTATTGGCTGCCACTTTGAAGCTTGGGAGTTCGAGGCCATGCCAAGGAATCCTGGCTCTTGCTTACCATTGGTTCTTGTGGCTAGATTTGAGGCAGTCATTTTATGTCCTTTTGAGCAAAGTCCTTCCTCTTCTTTAGTGACATTCCTGAGGGAAGACTTCAACCAATGAACTGCTATAAATTGTTTTCTTTTTTAACAACCTTGGCACACCACATCTTTTGCTAGACAACTCGCCCGATGGTGTACTTCATATTGTAGTGATTGCGCTGGCGAGCTGGTGGATGTTAAAGGGACACTGACAGGGTATTTATGCTCGCCGAGGTTTTTAGTTGTACGTGACATATGAGAGCTCAACTACCCAGAACAAAATTTGCGGCTTGAAATTCAATTTCTTTCCGCCCGAAAACCGCCGATCAAGAACTGGCCGGTTCGAGTCTCGCTCACTCTCTTTTTCGCGGTCACGGACCGTTTTCTAAGGTATCGATGCGACCACCAAATTTAATCAAAGTCGTGGGTCACTGAAGGCACACACTCACTATTAAAAATAGAAAAAAATTATGAAGCCCATTTTTTGTGGCTTCTAAAAAGCTGTAAATACGTTGATTGAAAAAAAAAGTTCCACAGACAACCGGAAGCATTCTGTGCGTTCGTCGTTTCGCGTATCGTGGGACTCGCGGGGACGGCGATGGCAGCGGACGACGGACGTGGGACCTCTATTTCAGAACTGTCGCTCGCGGTACCGGCGAATTCTGTATACCGTTAAAAAGAAATGTGGGACTGATCAAAAGAATTGGTATTCATCCTGTACGACACGCCCGACCACCAAGCCGATTTGCACGAAGACGTCGCCGAGCCGTCGCTCCCTTCTCGTGGCTGAAGACATCGCTCGCGCAAACGTCAAGCACGACGTGTCTACTTCTAGTTGAATATGCACGCGTACGATTTCTTTACTAGGTGCGAATGTCCCCAAAGCGTGGTGCTTCCCGTCTTCGACCCGGGAGTGCCTTTGTTAGAGAAAAATCGACAGCAAACTTTCCAACTTACAGTTTGCCGGCTGATTATTACTAAGAAAAGAGATCCACCACAAAAGCTATGCCCCAGTAGCTCAGTGGGAAAGACGTCCGGTTCACATGCGGTAGGTCCGGGTTCGATCCCCCGTGAAGCTCTTTTTTTTTTTTTTTCAAACATTTCTGATGTTTACATATCTTTTTATTATTTTTACAATCATCACTGAAGAAACAAACAAAAAAATAACAAACAAATGTTGTGGACGATACTTCGCTGAATTGAATGGTATGGGATTTCCGTTTTGACACCTGCAAACTCAATGTAATCACTTTCCACAAAATGCAAGGAGCATATAAATCAGGTAGCGTCCGCTTTCCGAGGTGCCCGTATATGTTCTACAGGAATTGCAGCCAGCCATTGGTCCCGATCCCGTTGATCTTTCGGAAACTCTGTCGCACAATGCCACTTTTTTTCGGATGCAGGACATGTGAGCCAGCTCTTCACGCAACATCTTGGGTGTATTCTTTTCGGAGCCGATCATGGAAATTCACCACGGGCACTCACTACTCATCTCCAACTCCTCAATGTACAAAACAACTAATCTTGGAGTACAGAACAACGAGCGGAACAAACATAACTGCAAAAGTATCGCACGGCGAGCAGTTCCCGCACGCCGCATATCGTGTCGTCTGCTACGGAGAGGAGAAAAAGAAAAGAAAAACACGCACGGTCGGGTGTAGCCACGTGACTTCCGCCACTCACTCTCTTCTCTCCACTTCATCGACCTCCGTCGCGTTTCGGTTTCGGTTTCGAGCAGTTGCGTCTTTTGGCTTTATTAAAAAAATACGCTACTCTGTTGCAAAATATTAATTGGGTAGTCCTCCGACACCATAATGAAGCGTCTGGCAAAAAATAAAAAAATTTTTTTGAGGGGTGTCTTTAACCATTTTGTTCTTAGCCCGAGACTGAGGCAGGAAAAGAGGAAAGTTTCAAAGTAGAAGAAAAATGAACAGTCGAGGACACGTCTCAGTCTCAGTCGTGTCCTCGATTGTTCATTTTTCTTTTACTTTGAAACTTTCCTCTTTTCCTGCCTCAGTCTCGGGCTAAGAACAAAATGGTGTACTTCATGTTAGCACGAGGTATTGAATCATTATGAATCTTTGGCGTCATGTTGGTGATGTTTGACAAGGTCATATCTCAAGCGACCGCAGCCTTTTATAGTGCAGTACTTTTTCTTCTGATATGGACCTCATCTACAGATTCTGTACTTTGCGGCAGCTCTAGCTCTTTCTGCTGTTGTCGGACTGTCTCCTGCTGACAGGCATTCGTAAGTGCTTCCATTGACCAGTGACAAGTGCAGTTGTAGTAGGTTTTTTTTAAACCATTCAGTTTTCCAGGCCGATACACAAGCAGTCTTTGATGAGTTCTTCTCTCATTTCACCGAAGTTGCCTGTATCGGCTAAAATGTGCCTTGGAAAGAAGTAGGCTTTGTAGTGCACTAGTGTGACTTCAATCTTCTTGGAGCTTTCGGGGTTTAGACTGTGTCTCAGCTGAGCCTAAGTGAAAGAAAGCACAGCGAAGGCTACCACACAAGCAAAGTAGAACGCAAAGTTGACACTCGGGCGCTTCTGCACCCCAGGCTTGTTGGGCTTTCTTTCACCCAGTCTCAGCTGAGAGGTTCATTCAAGAAAGCCGGCCCTGGACATAAGCTTACCGGCCATAAACTTGTCTGATGGTTGCTGAGGTTTTATGTGACTGTGAACTAGAAGGACTGACCAGCAGATTCCAGTGATGTGATTGACCTAAGCTGTTTTGGAGCACCTTTCGGAGCAGCCAAAACAGCGTTTTGGAGCAGCTAAAGTGGACTTTGGAACAGCCAAAACAGTGTTTTGGAGCAGCTAAAACAGTGTTTCGGAGCAGCAAAACTGGCTTTTGGTGCATACATTCTTAGAAAAATAAAAATGTTTATTTTTAGTGCTGGACAAACAAAGAACACTTTGCTCGCCGCAATAAACAATTTATAGTCAAGGTAAACCACCTGGGAGTCTTTCAACATGTAACTGAAAGGCCAATGACATGACACATTTTGCAATGCTTCAGTTAAATTATACATATATATATATACCCGCTATAGGTAAATAAAAACCAAACTGCACATATTAAAATTTATTTGAAAATGACCAACTTAGTAGTAAATATCACAGCATTAGGTTGTCTAGTTATGTAATAAATGGAAGCAGTCTCTAACTGTTGATACACGTGACCACTGCAGTGCAGTGCAAACTTGTCGTGCGAGAGGAGATTGCTGTTCGATCGAAACCATGCCAGTCCACTCCGTCGCCAACTGGTTCCCAAAATTGTAAACAAAATGTAACTGTCCAGCATACAAAAAAAAAAAAAAAAAAGAAAAGTCCATTTGCACATGCTTGTTAGATTGGCTAGCGAGGTACAAGCTAAACACATCAAAAAAAGAATATGAGTGCATCGATGCAAGACATCACGAGCGAGGGTCAAGAAGTTCTTGAAGCGCTTGGTGTAACGACTGATCTTAAGAGAAACAAGCGTGTTGTCCGGGTTCAGAGTGCAGACATTGCCTTCTTTGCTTTAGCTCACTTCTCTTCACCGAGTCCCTTTCGCGGCAGATTTTTTACGTACCTGAGTCCCCCTCGAAAGAAAGCGTACCAAGAGAAACCTTGGTAATCAGTACTTCGACACAGCAGTCTTTGAGCTTGAGGGATTTTTCGAGCAGCATATTGAACAAGAACAGGAATGTTGATGAATATTAGGGCGGTCTTTGCGTTTCAGTTTAGAAAGCGCCATATGTGTAGCGACGTTGGGATGGCAACACCCAACGTCGTGCAACCATGGCGACTGGCAAGCAGGGACCAAATATAGTTTTCCCACAGCCGTTGCTTTCAGGAGCAAGTGCTTCAGCTCACAATGTAACTCCCGCCACGCAAAAACGTGATTTCGTTTCACAGCATGATGGCATGGATGGTACCCAGCACCCGAGCGTCGGGGCGTCCGCAGATGTCCGCCTCTATCGTCGAAAAAGTTTTAAAAAAAAGATGCGAGACGATGAGAGCGCAAAACGCGAGACTGTGGTAAAAACCATGCAAGATCGGATGAACGATTGATGAAGGGTACTTTGTGTCAGGCGGCCGCTTGCACCACCTAGCTATGTGTGCCCATTATGGTACTCAATATAGTTTCGGTTTTGAAAGTCCTTCGGCGCAGGCTTGTTACAGATTACCCATATTTCTGCAAAATGTAGCAGGATGTAGCAGGGTTAGCCCCATGGTGCAGTTTGGCGCAATTGGCGCAGCAATCACATCACGGAGATTCCGTAATCTTCAGCTTTGTATTTATAGCTGTCATCAGGGTTTTCCCCAAAAATATTTGAGAGGTGGACATCGAAAGGGAGGGGGACTGAGAGGAAGGGGCTCTAAAGCGCACTTAAAAACGATGCGCGGTATTTTTGCACTTTCTTGGTCACACTGTGCCCTCGTAGCAATGATGCCAAATGCAGGCATCAGCTTGATAAGCATGGTGCTGCGAGATTCGCTCGATGTGGATGCTCCAAAGCACTATACGCTTCAAAGACTGCATCTTTTTGTTTATCCACGGCAGAATATAGAGTTCGCCGCTGCATCACATTTGGGCTAGTGGGCGGCAGACCCACCACCACCCACTGTGGCGAAAACGAAACCCTAACTGTTATTAAACACGAAGCTAGCTCAGAAATATTGGCTGGTGTCGCAGCAATGCTTTGCTGTTCTCCATTTATCCTGAAGCTGACAGTGCAGTGTATGCTGCGCTCACGCCGGACCAATTCATGGCCTGGCTTTTATCACTTGACCTCGTTCTCCGCTCGTGAGTACGTGAAGGGAGGGGGGAGGTGTGTCCATGAGGTGCAAGGTCGACAGTTGACTGGTCCAATGGGTATGCAGCTTCCACCGCACCGTCAACCGGGAAGTAAACGGCGTATAGCGGTTGCAAGTGGTTGTAATGCAATGTAACACAAATGTATAACCAGCCGTATGTTCCACAGAGAAGTCAGCTCTCTCTCTCGTATACCACTGTAGCGATGATTGAATACAATGTCTATTTAGCAGCTTATTAGATCTTCGCTCACTCCTCTACAATTTTTACTTGATATTGGTACACCTTTTTCAGAACATGCAAGTAGAAAGAACAAAAAGTGTTTTTTACTCTATAGTTTGCATTATTCATCTTTTAGAAAATGGTTCACCAACCTTTGTCAGAAACTACGTATCACTGCACCTTTACTGCTCTGGAGAGATTGTTCTTCCCTGCTTGATATTTCATGGTTTTGTTATTTGGAAATCACAATATAACAATATGTAGTAGCTGGTCAAACCAAGAAGGAAGTAATAAACTTATATAATGCATGTTAATAGGTCAAGTACTGTCCACTTTCACAAATATTTCGAGAAGTAAATAGACAAATACATAATGCCAGTCATTGGAGATTTCTTGACAGTTTGTGTTTGTGCCACTACTTGCTCTGGCTTAGGACTTGCAACTTCCGCACATTTTTTTTAGAGGCTGCAGCGTCTTGGATAGCCTCATTTTGGTTCCGGCAGTAGTTAGCAAGGAAAGTGTTAGCTGACACACTCAAGATGTGCGTCATCACAACCTTGGGGTCATGTCCAAAGTCGCACACATCCAGGTCGTCATACTTGGTCAGCATCTCCCTAGTGACAGACATAAGCAGTCCCTTCTGGTTTCGAACTGCAAAGAACTGTGCTGCATTCTCCTTGTCTGTGAGCTTTTCCAGCACTAGCTGTGTGTGGAGCACGGCATTCACGACTACGGCTTGGGGAAATTTCAGCCCTCCCCGGGAGATTCCTTTGATGAGGCTTGCATCGTCGAGCTCAATGCTTCTTTCTTCCAGGGTGAGGTTTTCTTCGCAAGCATCGCAACCAAGTTTTTTTAGGACTGCATGGGCACAGTAGCCTGCAATATAGGTAATCGCAGGCATCTGATCATGTTTGGCAGCGATGTCAGTAGCATCTACTGTGATGCTGAACTGGTTGCGTTCCTCCTGTGTCACCTCTTCGTGTGTTGCTTGTTCTTGTGCCCTGCCAAGTAACTCTGTGGCGGGCACCAGTGGTAGCATCTTTTGCAGCCTGATCTTCGTCTCCGACTCATGCAACTGGCGGATGGAAATGTGGTATTGTGTCCCAGCAAGCCTCCTGTACTTTCCAAATCTGGCTTCCAGAGAGTCTGCTTGAAATTTGCCGAGCAGAACATAGCTGAAACCAAGCTCCCTGAGGCAGTAGATGGACACCTTTACCAGGGTGGAGCAAGTCAGCCTGAGCGCTTTATGTGTCTCATTGGTCAGTCTCCCACTGTCTGTGTCCATTGCTTCCCAGGTGTCGAGCCACTGGACCATGTCACTGAGGAACTTGAGCTTCGGATCTGCCACAGAGCTGACAGGCTCCTGCATTGGATCTCGCAGCCTCTGCCCTTTCAAGGGGGTCTTCACATTCGCCACTTTCCACCACCTCACAATCAGCTCGATGAAGTCAGCCGTTTCCAGGACGTGCTGGATGCCGAGGTCGTGGCCAAGTGTCCTTAAAGCTTGCACGACGTGGTCATTGAAGATTTTCAAGACCAACCTCACATTTTGGCGCTCCAGACTTGATGGATGTAGCGCCTTGGCACTGAGTCCGTAGCCAAACTTAGCCAGTTGGTCAGTCTCGTGAAGCTGTAACTCCCTCAAGGCATCAAATGAAGCTTGTTGTTGTGATGTGGCAGGAGTCGCCGTTTCGATGCTTTTGAAGCTTGGGAATGCGAAGCACTTTCCAGGAGTTCCTTGGCTCAGCCAGTTGTTGCGAATGCATTTCAACAAGTGTACAGGGTCCACAATGAAAAAGAGGGGCCTGTCTGTGTCTGCTGGGTGGCTGTAGACCATATCGAATTTGGCGTGGGTGGCGAATTGTGACATCATCTTGCGGTTGATGGCATTATTGTCGGTTACGACGGCGATGATCTTGAATCCTAGTGCCTCTAGCCTTAGAATAATTTTCTTCACGAAGCAGTGCAGCTGTTGGGCATCTATCTGGCACACAGGGAGGACATGTACGACATCTTTGTTGGATGACAACAGGCTCTGTATCATGAACACATGTGCTGTTCGTGCTGCTTTGCATGAGTTGGCAGAGCTGCCTTGGACATTTCCTCCCTTATAATCGATGTAAGGTTTTAAATGTACTTCATCCAACATGAGGGTGGCAACTTTTTCGTGATCCTCAAGGTGTTCACTTTGCTTTTTTATGTAAGACAGAAGCTGTTCATCGTCTTGCTCTGTTGAGGGGTTCAGCTGTTGGTTGGAACACAGTCTCCTGATCGTAGAGGGATGTGGCAGCATGATACGGGAGGTGCCCCTCATAAACTTGTACGCGTGCGGCGAAATGGTGTATATGAGGCTTGCAAAAATGAGAAAGTCTGGTGCATACTTGGGCTTTTTTCTCAGGAGCACATCTACCTGTTGGCATAAAAATGCCAGTGCGTCTGCGATGTCTTGAACTTCATTGTCATTCCTGAGGTCATCAAGTAACGACAGGATGAGTCCAAGAATGGCGTCCTTCTTCTTGCTGGTGCCAGATGATGTGGCCGACTTGTCGAATGCTCTGATGTTGTCGAGCAGGTCAACCAGCGTTTTCAGACTGGTGATGGTGGTCGGTATCCAAAAGTCGCCTGAAAGCTTGGTTGTCTTTGTGCTGTAACAGTATACTGATACCGTTAAGTCAGGCTTCACAGTAACGGAGTACTTCAGCTGTGGAGCGTTGTTGGGGTCTTGGTTGATGTTCAGGAATGTAACACCTTGGTCGTTTTGAATGCAGTTCCAGAAGGGAGTAGCATTGATGTCTTGGATTTGGTCTATGAGTTGGTCAAATGAGATATCATTTTCCTCATTGGGTTCTCTTGGTCTCTTTTCAGGTGGCTCTGCCAGTGGTGGTTCTTGGGGCAGTGAAGAGGTGCTGCAGGCAAATATTGTCGGCACAGCATTGCTGGAAAGTCTCGGTCTATCGAGACGGGCTTGGAGGACTGCTCCGGTTCTGGGGTCTGTGTACTGTGTTGACGTGATCACGAATCTGTCTTCAAAGTGTGCTGCACACACCTACAATAAAGAAAGTATGACTGTTTCATGTGACTGCTGTTATGTGGTAGCCAAAGCAGCTGTAGAATTTGGTGAAGAATGTGAAATAATTTTGTAGTGATTGTAGTGAGGCATTTGACTGTTTAATTGCCTGTTACGAAAAAAAATGTCTCCACTTTTTTTCTTTTTTGAGAATAAAATTTCTGGCATTATTGAATTTTAGATGGTTGTTCTTGATTTACGATTAGCTTTTTATAACGCATGTTCGCCACTGAAGGCATGAATATATTTCCTCAATCCAAACTGACCCTTTAGCGAAGGAAGCTAGTAGATTGTCCTTCAAATGATGTAAAAGCATAGATGAGTGCCATATATTTGCACTACATTTCAAGTAGTGCAAGAAAGAGTGAATAAGGAGAGTTGTACATATAAAACAAAACTAAGTAATCGAGGTGCTTATATATATTATTTCCATTTTGAATGCTGGTGTATCAAAGCTACATTTGTTTTTACTGTACTGGAGTGCTCTGTCAATGCTCTGTGCACTGTATGTTAGTTAAGCAGAGAAGTTTATATTGCTGGTGGCCCACATCATTCAGCATATCCCGTCCACCGTAAATTACGGGCTTGAGTTGAGCTTATTGGTGAATTATACTATAATTATAAATAATATATGCCTAATAATAAATATAATGTAAGTCTGTCCCCTTTTCTCCCATTTTTTTCCTCTTTTTTTTTTTCTTGTTCCATAAGTTCATCTAACCATGCGTCAATCGAACCTGGCCGAACCTGGCACCTTAGTTGGGGTTCCAGTTGGACTCCTCGGGCAGCGACAACTCTAACTAGCAGTTGTTTTGATATTCTCTCTCATCAAATATTCAGCTTTTAATTTCACAGATTACTAAAGTCACGTGGAATATAATACTTCAGTGTTTTTCTTGGGGTAGAGAGGAGTGCATGACTACAAAGGAACTATAAAAGAGGTGAAGGTGTTCTCCAGTGGTTGTGCACTGTTGGGACTACCCCTGAGGAATGAGCCTGTAGCGTAGAAAAGTGCCTGCACTGTATGAACGCACGTGCGAGACCGGAATGCGCAGAGCGTTGGGCTGGTTGGGCACGCGTCTCTAGCTTTTTCTTAATTCGCTCGCACGGGACACCGTTCAAAACAAGAAAAACACGATCAAAACATGAGGACTACGCTTCGATTTAGTGGAGTCCGTATTTCGAACGTTGCCGGCACGCAACATCGAAACAGCTGCCCGGTAGGGCCCATTCACAGGGCAGCGTTTTCTTACGCTACGTTACGAATGCAAGTCTCCTCGACTTCGACATTCGTGCTGCATATGTGCCGTGCGCGAAGTTACACTGAACCGGTTGTCATATGCGCCATCAAGCACGGAATATGCAATTCCTGTACCGTGGTGCTCTGAAAAGGTTGCGAAATTACATATCGTACCCCGCGTCAATTTTTCTGTGCGACGTTGAAACTTTCTGATCGGCTCGCAGCTCGACTGTATGATCAGCATCACGCCGACGATGTCGTTAGTAACTCGGCGCTGCAGCACTGCGGAAGCTACACTTTCTTCGTGAACGGTGGGTATAGTAAGCCCAAATTGCGACAGAACGTCAGCTTGCAGATGTACCTGCCGAGTTCGCGAGTGCGCTCTTACGTCGATAGACAAGAGGGGAAAAAAAAAAAAAAAAAACTCTTCAATAAAACAAACTGCACTACGTGCATTTCCTCGCCCGTCCTTATCGAGATCCCATCTCGTGTCGAATACGAAAAGAAGTTTCTATCAGTGTAACCTCGTAGTTCTTCAACTAAAGAGGCACAAGAGCCAATGCTTGAATGTACTACGTGCGCACCTTTGAGCGTTCGGACACTACACTCTCCTTCGGCAGTGCTTGCAGCCACTGCTGCCTTCGGGCTTCATCGGCCGGGAACGAAAAAACTGGCACTGAACTATAAGACTTGTGCTTATTTCCTTGGCAATTTTTCACGCAGCAGTGAAACGGCATTTCATCCGATTTTTTCGACCTTCGCGGGTCGAGCGTCTGACGATACAGCGGCAGTGCTGTCAACCGCTCTAGCAGACGATGTAGCAGACGACGGCGCTCATCCGGGCTACCTAGGGGGCGCTCGGGGGATCTACTAGTGATGACGTTTAGAGGAGGAAACGCGCAGGCCTTGTGTTCTAGGTGGTATTGCGTCAGGGAGCACTGTCGGCATCGGTAGGATTTAGTGCACACTCAGTGTGGTTCCCGTGGTTCGCTCTAGTGCACGGCGGTCTGTGAAGAAAACCTGGAAGAAATGGACGACAACGCCGCGCTTTCCTCAGACGTGGGAACTTCATGTTTTTACCCAGACTACGGCTGACGTGAAGGTGCTGCTCAAAGTCTTCTGGTCGGAAATGCAACGAACAAATCCTGACAGCGCTGTCCACAGCTCTAGGCAAGACGACGGTGCGCAACCCAATGCTGCGCATTGCTGCATCGGTCGGCAATTTATGCAAACTAACGTTGTCCGATCGACCGCACGTCTTTAGCCGACCTTTCGCGCAACCTACTACTGCACATAAACGCGGCATGATTGGTGAGACACCAGTTCGCAAAGCGAACACGAGACGACGCACGAAACCAAAACCAAATGTCCGCCACCCCCGGCGCTCGTACATCTTTTTTTTTTTTTTTTTTTTGTCCATGGTTGCTTGATGCTTGTTACGCGCCCGAGTTAGCAGTGCGGGATGCGTTCAACCAGTGACAAACGGAGGGATCGCTTCAGATTATGCTTTTATACACGGTATGAAACCTATTAATTCTCAATTACAACTTCAAAAAATTATCCAACGTTCAAATAAACTTTTTTCATCACATCTCACCACCGAAATGGACCTTTTCCAAATACCGACGGCACCAGGCGGTGGCTGCACGAACTAAAAATCGAGGAAGTGACCTACCTGCGCTACCAATCGATAATGGGAGCTGCGCTACCAGTTGCTTCGCTCTCTGAGCTGCGTCGCGTGCCCAACGCGACTTTAAGGAAATTCGTAGCGTCCACCCAAACGTCGTGTTTTTCTCTCCGTCCACTCTCTTTTTTTGTGTAACACAATTATATATATGCTGCAATTCCGTGTTCTACTCGTCGATCTAGAGCCTCATTCCGAATTTCCTCGATTTTTCGTGCCGACTTCCACCGCTTGGCATCGGGCGCTCGCGCGTGCGCAGAACGCTTCTCGGAAAAGGTCCATTGAAACCAAGAGCGCGTCTATCGTTTGAACCAATCGCCAGACGAGGAGCCCGTTGTCGTCACGCTTCGGCGCGCACCGCGCCTGTTTGCTCGATTGGTGCGGCACCCAGACTTCTGTTCGGACTAGAACTTGGTCAATAGTATCTGAGACGTGCCTGACATCCATTTCAATCGTCGAATAAAACTTCGAAACTGCCTTCATGGTCCCTTTAAAATACGAATCGCACGCAGTCACTCCGGAGGTGACTGAGGCCGCAGTGACTGCGTTCGTTTGTTCACGGAAGAGCGAGTCGTTCACAAACGGTATTGCTTTGTTAATAAATGCAGCACTCCCGACTTGACTCACATCTTTTCTCAAATAAAACATTTGTGCCGTCAAACTCTCCACTTAAACGGCGCAAGACGTGCAGCCTGAGTGTCTATTTCTCTACTTCTTTTGAGCCATGTCATTGTAGTGTTGAATTTACGAACGCGTCCGGTTAACTCGGTGACGTCATGTTGTTGTTGTATTCGGGGTATTGAATGCTCGAAGCGCTCGATTTGATTGCGTTCTTCTGCACGTTTGGTTTTCTTTTACCACTTTATCGTTCTGTTTTATTATTCTGCATATTGTGTTTGTGGATATCGTTGAGAGACGTCCGCTTCTCACCGAGCGACCGCTACGAATTCGCGCGCCACAAACCTGCTTGCAACCCGCTGGCTGAATCAACTGTCAACATGCACTCTGACTCCTCTCAGTGGGAGTGCCGGGTGAAGACACCCGGCACTCTGGTTGGTTGGTGCACTCATTCATTTCTTTTTGAGGTGAATTCGTCGGTGCACAAGTTGAGGTAAAAAGGAATATAACATTCAATCTACCATGCGTCTATTCGCGGACGATTGCTTCATTTATCGGGTAATTTCTAACCCCTTGGATTTTCGCATACTCCAACGTGACCTAGACATTGTCCAGCAATGGTGCACCACATGGTTAATGCAAATAAACACTAACGAAACTCAAGCTGTCACTTTTACAACGAAATTACAAATCGCTCATCACGCGTACATAATTGGAGAGGACCGCATTGAAAACGTTACGTCAATTAAATACCTCGGCGTCCATCTAACAGCTAACTTATCATGAAACCTTCATATTGAAAATGTAATCTGCAAAGCTTTCAGAACTCTCTGGTTTTCTTAAACGCTCTTTATTTCAAGCTAACAAATAATCTAAACTCCTCACCTATACTACCCTCGTCAGGTCGCAGTTGGAATATGCATCCATCATATGGCACTCTCACCAGCTTTACTTAACCAACCATATTGAGGCACTTCAAAATAAAGCTGCAAGATTTATAACCCGCAACCTCTCCCGTATTTCCAGTGTGTCTAAAGGCCCGTTCACACTCTTGCGACCGACTGCGACCGAGAGAGACCAGATCGGTTTTTAAGCCTCTTGCGATCTCTTAGGACCAGCTCCGCTGTAGCGCATCCGGTCCTAAGACGTTGCAAAAGGCTTAAAAACCGGTCTGGTCTCTCTCGGTCGCAGTCGGTCGCAAGAGTGTGAACGGGCCTTTACATAAAACTTAACTTCAACCTAACCCAACTGCAGTACAGACAATGTATTGCTCGCCTGTCATTTTTCCACAAACTCTATCATGGATCATCTCCCTTTAGGACCTCATTCATTCAGCCTGTACATCGTATTTCGTCTCGTGTAGTCCATCTTTGCCCACACTAACTTGTTAAAAAATTCCCCTTTGGTTCTTGCCATCTCCGAATGGAACAGCCTGCCCAGAGAAATTGCGTTAAACACTTCACCTGATATGCTCATTAGTTCTTTTAGTAATATATGCCAACTTATATAGTGCTGCTTTTGGTCATGTTTTCATTCACTGTTCTTGTTATTTATATTGTTAAATTCCTTGTTTAACATTGTTTATGACAACTATATAATCGTTTTTTTTTTCAGTTAACCCAATTGTATGAAACTTTGTACTATCACTCCCCCCCCCCCCCTATGTAATGCCCGTTTGGGCCTTTAGGGTAAATATAAATAAATAAATAAGTAGATATATCGCTCAGTTATCGAGTCACACTGCTGTCAGCTTGTCACAACGGATGAAATTCACGCATGCGCGACGACGTGAGAGTTTTGGCGCTCATCTCGGCCACTGGTAGGACGTTCTGAAGGTCGTCAGGTTCTTTCCATTGTAACGCTAGAAAGCTGAAACCGAAACTAAAATAAACGGTTGACTGATGGGCCGACAGATGGAGCCAGAAGGTTATCTAATCTAGAGTTCCTGTATATGCTACCCGTAGGGAGCCTATACAGGAACTCTAATCTAATCTACGCGCGCGCTCTCTCCCTCTTTCACGAGGGAGAGCGGGACGCGTCTTCCCCAAAAACTTCTGGCCTTGGATGGATATAAAAAGAGCCTTCCAGGCGTACTCGGGGGGAAGGGAGGAAGTGGCCGAGTGGGCTAACGCGTCTCAGCTCGGAGCGTGGAGCGAAAGCTTGCGCTGGGAACCTCCTGGGTTCGATCCCCGCCGCCCCCGCCCGTTTCGATCTGGATGAGTTTCGTACCGGCACGCGTTCGTGTGACCACAACTGCGTGATGCACGTTAAAAATCCCAGGTTAGCGTTTGTACCGCACTGGCTCAATTTCTCATCTACAGCTAAGAGACCGATTACCCGTTGAGGTGCATCTCCATCAAGGCTGTATAAACATAAAGAGCAAGCCAATTTTTTTTTACTCGGGGGGTTGTTCGTTCCTCGCGACAGCCGGAGATTGCGTCTTGACCCAAACCTTACCTCTCCCGGCTGAAGCGTTCGGCGAGCACTGTCGGCCCGCGCTAGAGCAACCTTAAAAGTTACTCCTCGTCGGCTGTCGTTAATATTGCGTGCGGCAAAGTGGTGCAGGTGCGGGGTAGCGAGTCAACCCGACAGATCACCCCGTTGACGGTGCGCGCCACTGCGAACGACGCCATGGATGATCCCCACGTGCTGAGGGTCGAGGATCTGACAACGACGCCGGTGTCGCGGAGCCGTCCTAATCCCGGAACACTCGTCCAGTGTTGTATGCGTTACCGAAAAAAAGTAACTAAATACGTTACTCGTTACTTGCAAATAAATGTAACGCGTTACCGACCTACGTTACCTCAAAATAAAAGGAACGCGTTACCGTTACCGTTACTGATAAAAAGTAACGCACGTTACTGTTGCGTTACGTTTTATTCACGAACTAAAACATTCGCTGTTTCGACGTTTGATATGTACGTAAGCTCCATAGCTAAAATATGTCCATGCGGAAACTTAATTACCCTCTCTTTTTTAGGGTTTCACCCGAATAGTTACAAGAAAAAACGCGGAAGTATATATGAAGCTGATTTATAACATGGAAAACGGGAAAAAGCATGACACGAAGGTGTCATTTTCTTTCCCAGCGGGAAGCGAAACGCAGGCTTCGACGCAGGAATCTCCTAAATCCACCCGAAGCCGGACCTCTTTGGCCTTCCAGCCGAGGCGACGGCGGTAGCGAGGTCAACGAGCCGCGTGAGAAAACCAGTGGTAGGTGGCGTGTGACGTCAAATCTGACGAGCGCCGACGTCAAAGAAAAGTGGAGGGCAGCGGCATTTTTTGACTAAGGAATTTATGACTGGGCACTTAAAAGCGCACAAGAAAAATTAAGATTTAATTTTTTTTAAGTTTTAGGAAGTAAAGTAACGTAACGTAATTTCGTTACACGTTACTCAAAATAAGTAACGTAAGTACGTTACCCGTTACTTCTTTGGAAAAGTAACGAGTACGTTACTACGTTACCAAAAAAAGTAACGCGTTACCGGTAACGACGTTACTTGTAACGCGTTACCGCCAACACTGCACTCGTCCAGGCCTGACGGACAGACGACGACATGTCTGGGGGTGAGCGGCCTCTCCTGACCATCTTCCTGTGGACGGCCATCGTCAACGTCATCTTCCCCGATGGCACCTGGAGCTATCGCCACCCTTAGCGAAAAGTCGTTCAAAATCAGTATACTGAAAGTATACTAATAGTGAACTTAGGGAATGTACTGAAATCGTACTAGTTTCACACTTTTATGAAACAAAATAGTATACCTTTAGTACAACCCAAGCACATATGTAGTATAACATAAGTGCACTTCGAGTGTACTTTTAGCATACTATAAGCGCACGTTTAGTACACTTCATGTATGCTTTTAGTGTACTAAATGTGCACTACCAGTATATATATGCGGAGTGTCCAAGATAACTTGCACCAAACTTAAAAAACAAAACAAACAACGGAGCGCTCTCCGGGAGTGAAACCAACTGTACACTGTTAGAAAGTCTCTTGCGAAAGTGCACGAAATTGTTTTAGTGCGCCTATTTATTTAATTAAGAGTAACAAGCTAACTTTTGAAATCTTCGTTTAAAAGCCAAGGTGTGAAATGGAAAGTTGTAGAGCGCATTAACACCCAATTAAACCATTTTCAACACGGTGCACTTTGCATGCTCCTTTTTCCTAGCCTTCAAAAAAACGCCCGCGAAATACAAAAAATACCGCGTGACAACTCGCTTCCCGAATCGCGGCGTGCGAGCGCGCCGCGAATGTGCGTTCTTTGAAGGCCGGAAAAAAGCACGAAAACGTATTATGTTTCAAACACATTGGGTGTTTCTCAATGCGCCCTGCAACTTTACAATTGATATCTTGGCCTTTAAAAGAATATTTGAAAGGTTAGCTCAATAATCTTAGTTATTTACATAACCAGGCGCATTAAAAAAATCTGTGCACTTTCTGAAGACACTTGCTAACGACAGTTGATTTCACTCCTGCAGAGCCCTCCGGTGTTTTTTTTAAATATGGTGCAAGTTATCTGGGACGCCGTGTATGTCGGGCGTTCTGAATGGAAAGAACGGTCTCAAATTGACCAGACAAATCGGCGCCTGCATTTAAAAAGCCGACTTTTCAAAAGTGTTTCTTTGAACGGCTGTATCCCAACCAGTGAAATTTCATCTCATACAGCTCCATTCTCGTGAAATGTTAAGAAACGCCGTTGATAACTCAATTGATGATGATAATGCAGAGGCGCCACCATCGGGAGATGCACTCTTAAAAATGAGTCAGGAAATTAACGAGGAAATCTTTGGCAGCTCTATTCCTCGTAAGAATGACATACCGGCGTCTTCTGAAACTGTGTGAGAAAAGCCATAAAGAAGAGGTTTACCATGATGGAACTTAACCCGAGACTGGGGTAGAAACAGAAACTTAAAAGTAGAAGGGACAGAGACAGTGGATGGTTTGCCCCTGTTCGTAGTATTGCTTGAGGGGGCGTCCCTTTGCATTGTTGTCTTTGGATTTTTTTTTTCTGGTGTGTTGTGCTTTTGGAAGGGGCGTGTTGAGTGTTTGAGTGACCTTGTGGTTGTGAGTATATAAGGATGTGGGACAAAATAAATCTTTTAGCTGCGTTTGAGACGTTCTCTTCTTCACTTGTCTCTGTCCTTCTACTTTTAAGTTTCTGTTTCTACCCCAGTCTCGGGTTAAGTTCCATCATGGTAAATATCCACGAGCTCGCCTGCACTTTAACCGTTTAATCACAAAGAAGAGGTGCACTGCATTTTTCAACTGAAAGTATGTATGTGTAGCAAATAACAATTTTGGTCAGTGTTCTTCGCGTAATTGATAAGACAGAAATTGAAATCCTACTTATCACTTTATTCAAGTTTCCGAGCCTGCCTCACTGTACACTCTCGTTTGTGATGACGGTATGCCATTACATCCTGCGTAAAAAGAGAAGAGAAAATTACCCTATGCCACTCTATGATATAACATCACATAATTCGCTCAAAGGACCACTATGTAAGGAAGGTAAGATAGTAACAACTTCATCCTGACAAAAGGGCGAGGAAAATCGGACAATATCGTTTCTGAAAACCTGATACCTGAAAGAAGCTCTAACACAGTGGAAACAAAATGATTGGCATTTTCTTAATGCCTCCTTTAATTTTGCTGTGAACACACATACAAGTCATACGCTATTACACATTCAGTGGTGCGGCTTGATTTATGATAAGTACTTTTTTACATAACTTCGAGCTTTTAGGGAAAAGATTCAATATAATAGGTCGGACATAAATGGTTTCTATCAACTATCCTATATATTTACACATTATCTGATATCATAAAAGCACTAGAGCAGGGTAGGGCTGTACTGCATCAGTTATAAATTTCTAACCAATTAAAAATTGGCATTTATTTAATTTATTAGTATTGGCTATTATTCTTTGACAAAGAATAACTGGGCGAGTTGGTACGTTGGTAGTCTTTCAACTCCATCGAATATTCAGGTCCTTTTAACATTTTTTTCATGCTTTTGATTTTTCTAACTGCTCTGCCTTTTATAGCGGCTTTCGCCGCCACTAAAAAACGTGACATCCAAACTCACTTTATTCACAACAAAAAATCGCAAACTTGGAAAGCGTGCCGCTTCGGCATACGCAAAGAGATCGTCCGTCTCTACGGCACAGGCATCAGCACGGGCAAGAAATCATGCTGCTCGCTCTTGTAACGTTTTTCACGCTCCCGCTTTATGAAACAAATCGTTGACGAGAGACTGTTGGAACCACACGTCAGAACTAGCATGACCTGTGATTGCTTGAACTGCCATCAGACTGTACTTGAACGCTCCGCAAAAGCGTCGTCGGGCGACCGTCGTAGGGACGGCGCCCAGGACAGGCCCTCGGCTGGCCCTCGGTTCCGCCGCACGCGAATCTTTCTCACTCTGCGGAGAGAGCCATAAATTTTGAAGATACGCTCTTTTCAAATAACGAAATAAAACCGGGTAGAGCATAGTGAGAGTCAAGCATAGCTTAGCAAGCACACGGTACAAGACAAAGTTTGAAACAGCGGCGCACTTCGCAGAAACAAAAGGAACTTCCTCACCTTCGCTTGCACCAGTCGGCCATGACTGTCCGCCACTTGCGACGCTGCGTCTCCCAGCTCTCAGTAATCGCTTGCTATTATTGAACACGGTATTCGTAAGTAAGATATCTAAAATATCCGCAAAAACGGCTAAAACGTAAAAAGGAAGCGATGCTTGAACCCTCCTGAACTCCAACGGCGGCCGAACGGAAGCTGATTGCAATAGCGATGGTCTTGCGCAGTTTTCAAAAGTCTCTCCTTTTTGTTCTTTTTTTTTTTTAAGACAAAACTAAGCAAATAAATATATTAATAATAATAATGTTACTTTATTATATTCGTAAAAAATTAACAAAACGTTTAGTCTATCTTAGGTTTTACCTAAACTTTCGGTTTTCTTTTTCAGTGTAAAACCGGAACTATCTCAAGCAATTTCTCCCTTCTCGCCAAGGCTATTTTGATTCATCAGCGCATACTTGCACCGCTGGTATTTCGGCTTTTCTGGAAGGATCGGCTCTCGCGGCACATAAATAATGAGGGCAACCTCGCGTTTTGAAACAATGAGCGTGCCCGTCTTTTTTGACGAGGCAAAGACACGTTAAATTTACGTCAATTTTTTACAGTATGGAAATCTCGATCGACGGTGTTGTTCGTTGTTGCAATTGTCAATCTCTTTTCAGGTGAATTGAGATGTCCTTAGAGTTTTTCAAGATAAATCTACACCATGAAACACTTTCGGTCAAAGCTTGAGGTTGTTACATGAAGGCGCCGATCTCTCCAGCCAATTTCAGAGCGAGCTTCCATTCATAACATCACTTTGCTTACGCGGTTCGGAAGTTGATTTGCGCTGCATGCGACCATGCAAGGTGGAGGATCTTATGTCCCCATTATTAGCCGTGGTTTCTTTTGCCTCCTGTCCTTTTGAACGTACTGTGACGTTTATTTACTCATCTAATGTCCACCGAGCCCCACAAATATTCTGTGAAAACGGCATCGGCCTATCTGTCGCGTTTTTAGTGTGTTAATGTTAAAAATCGCACCAGATATATATATACCCGTTATTATAATTTGAGTACACCGACTGCAAGCACTGAAAGTAGACCTTTAGTATACTTAAGTGCACTTTCGGTATACTGATTTCGAACTACTTTTTACCGCGGGCACTACGATTCTGCTACATGTACTAGTTTTGTACGGACGAGTATACTTTCCGTCCACCGCCATTTTTACTGGAAGTATACTTTAAGTACACTTAAAGTATACAATCAGTGCAAAGACAGCACTGAAAGTATACTTTTAGTATACTTCAGTACACTTCGAGTGTACTGATTTTGAACGACTTTTCGCTAAGGGCAGTCATCTACGACCGGACGAGTAAGCGACTCCGCTCCTTGACACCGCAGCGGCGTGCGGTATGGCGTGAAACATCGTGCCCGGTTTAAGAACAGCAGAAAACCTGATCGCTTGCTGTGCACATCGACCTCAGGAACGGAACACGGACCGGGATCTCCGTCTCTGATCAATACTATGTGTGGATATGACTGAGCTTGTCAAGACACCTCAACTGTGTTGCTTCACCGTCCAGAATTGTTCGCGATGTCCAAACGTTTGGACGAATGAGTTACCGCGCCAGCTACCCGGGAACTTCGCCAGCCTGAGTCATGGAGAAGACCCTGCCAGATGACCGACGGTGAGTTTCCCGTGCGAATTTCCCCAGCTCAACTGGCTCATTTGGTGATGAAAAGATCCAGTCATGATTTTACGGCGGACCACTTCAAACTTCGAGCGCATACGAGCGAGGAGAGTTTGCGACGGATGGAGCGGCCAGAATGGACCCTATAGAGTGCACTAGGCCATGTCTGACGGAACAGGAACAAAGGACATATCGGCTTCGCGTTGGTGACCCCGAAGCGGCACGCGCGGTGGTGTGCGGACGAGTATGATACAACAAAGGTCGAGGAAGACAGCTCTGCCGTCTAGAAGTGTATAGAGATGTAGCGTAGAACCTTGAGAAACAGTTGTTTGCTAATTGGAATCTGTGTATAGACTAAGGACGTAAATAAGGGTTTCCATATTTACTATTTGGTGTAAATATTTGCTGTGAAAAGGACTAAGGCTAGAGGTTTTGGCGTAGACTTTTTACGTCACGTATACCACCTTGTCACTCCTGACATTCGGGACGAGGAGGAACTCCACGATGCTCAAGACACCCTCACCCAGGACCCAGTGTGTGGGGAACCTCGGTGTTCCCAAGTGAGCGACGCCGTACCAGTGTCAGTGCCAAGTACACCGCAACCAAATGTGAAGGACTTGAATCAACAGTATCGCCAAGATACAAGGAGGCCATCTGTCGTGAAGGACGCAACGCAGTGACTCCGCAGGTAGTGGTCAAACACCTGTGACAGTGACGACGCCAGCACCAGTACTGGCATCAGTGCTGGAACCTGTGTCAGTGCCAGTGTTTAGGTCAGCTCGTGAGCTAGGGACAGGTTCTAACCAAGATACGAACAAACGCCACCGCCGAGCTTCCACCCGATTGCAGTGGAGCGACTTTTTGTATTACTAGTTTTTCTCACAGACTCATTTTCTGGATCAACTTTTGCAACGGACTGATTTTGTGTATTACTGGCTTCTCTTACGGATATTTTGATTTCTCGTTCACAGTGGTCAAACTTTTGTGCAGCACTGATTTTTCTCACGGGTTTTGTTCTATATATCTGAGTGAGGACACTCAGCCCTAATTGACGGGGAATAATTGTAACGCTAGAAAGCTGAAACCGAAACTAAAATAAACGGTTGACTGATGGGCCGACAGATGGAGCCAGAAGGTTATCTAATCTACGCGCGCGCTCTCTCCCTCGTTCACGAGGGAGAGCGGGACGCGCCTTCCCCAAAAACTTCTGGCCTTGGATGGATATACACCAACTCATGTTTACAAACAAACCGGAGCGCCCCTAGCGGACGCCACCGGCGCCGCGCATGCGCGAGGGGGGTGTGGGCAAAAAGCTCGCCGTCGCCCATAGACAAACCATTGAAACGCGATGTTATCGGCGTCGGTGTGAGTCCCCCTGCTCTTTTTCGCGTTCGAATTGTTGATTTTACGTCCTCCTGGCGATCTCCGACTACTTGAGCGGCATCAGTGAAATTACCGAGGCTCGTTACACCGCGAAACTTCGCGCGAATAATGTGACATGTGGCGATTCATTCCGCGTGGACGCCGCAGTATGAACGCTAAAACCTGATTCGCATGATGAGATTTCGCTCGCAATTTTCAGTCACGACGCCGCTCGGGCTGCAAAAGCGTGAACCGTAGCTGAGATGATCGACGTCAATACTGAAAATCGCAAGCAGAATCGGACCAAGTCAATTAGGCGTAGCAAGTCAGTGACAGTCACTGGTAACAATGATCAACATCTTTTATTTACTGTTTACATCGAGCCTGCTTACCAACCTTCAAACGTAAGTCTTTTGAGGCCTGCACTTACTTCTTATCGCAAGTACCGGGCCAACATATACGGGCCGGCGTCGTCTAAGAGAGCAGACGACAAGTAGAAACGTTTGAGAGAGCAGACGACAGCTCGAACGATCAGGCGGCCGCTTGAACTTGAAGACGCTCTGAACGTAGTCCGTAGGTGGTCCGCACAACTTGATGGTTCTCTGGCGTTCATGTTGCAACAAAACAAATAAATCTGATGACCACAAGTATCCGTGAATTCAACCCAAAGTGCTTCCCGCCCAAGCAATCGTTGTCCGAAGGCGTCTGCTTTTTCCTTTTTACGGCACATATCCAGATTCTCGGACGAATCGAGCACCTGAAAACTGACCTTCAAACCTTTCTCGACACTTTTGGTACGGCCCCAGTCGCGGCGTTTTGACGGGAAGGCAGGTTTTTGTCTGGTTTCTTTCAAAACAACGCAGGAATACACGTCTGGCATGGGGACTTCTGCCCACAGCCCCAGACCGGAAGTGCGACCGACGCGCCACCACCGCGCCGTGATGTCACAGAGATAAGTTGGTGAATAAAAGGAGCCTCCCAGGCGTACTCGGGGGGTTTTTCGTTCCTCGCGACAGCCCGAGATTGCGTCTTGACCCAAACCTGACCTCTCCCGGCTGAAGCGTTCGGCGAGCTCTGTCGGCCCGCGCTAGAGCAACCTTAAAAGTTACTCCTCGTCGGCTGTCGTTAATTTTGCGTGCGACACCATCATCAAAAGATGCCATGAGAAGCACTAGTCAGCCTTATTGACATACTGATTGTCCAACGAGATATCCTGGGGCTCTAATCTGGACACTTGGCGAAAATGTCAGCGAGGAATTTGACCGCCGTGATTTGTCGGCGCCAAGGTCAAGACGGCGCCGGCCAGTCACGGTCGCCGAATTCCTTGCCGACGTTTTCACCAGTGTCTCGACTAGAGAATCTTGTGGCCATCGAAACGTTTCGATGGTCGCCCCATTGATGTTGCGGAGGCTTGCCGCACGACGCTGGACGCCGCGGGCTGCGGAACAAAACCAGTGTTCGCCTTCAGCGGCGCGACGTACAGCGCCGCAGAGCCAACCGGTCCTTGGCGGTTCAGAGTTCGCCGCTCCACGCCGCAGAAGAGAGGAGCCAATAGGAGGCGGCGTAGGTAGTGACGTTGCGATGCCATGGCAACGCACAAGCCGGTTCTCCGCGCGTCTTTCACGTTCCGAGGGAACGTAGCGTCGTTTCGTTTCGTCTGCTATTCCTATTTCCCCCAATGCCTTTCCAAACAGAGCAGTTCCTCGAAACTGTTCGACTGTTTCCCTTTTTACCTTACAAGACGCGGCCAGACTACCTAGATAAGGACGCTAAGAGCAACCGCTGGGAGATTATAGGAGAGGGATTCGGAATTACAAGTGAGTTTCTCCGTGGCACTTGTTGCATGTTGTCTGTGTTGTGACGGATGTTGTGTTGATTTGGTGACACCCTCAAAAGTAGCCTTCCCCTGCGCCTCCTTCCCTTCAGAGCGCGGCGACGTCGCAATATCAACGAGCAGGCTAGGATAATCACATTCAAGCTGATCACCAGGTCATCATGGACACGTACCACGGAGGCAGCAAGTCCGGTTCCGATGCAGATATACGCGAAAGATTAGAGCCGAAACGGAAGAATCTAACCAAGAGCAAACAACGAAAGTGCAAAAAATACGACGGGATTCACGCGCGCGATCGCGAGAGCCAGTGCTGTCATGTGACGGCCGCAAAACGGAGGCCAATGTGGACTCCTCGCGTTGGGACGCCGGACGGCGGTGGCGCCCAGCGGCGCCGACCGGCGGCGCTGTTCACGCTTGTGTGGCCAGGCCTTTAGCCACCACCAGAAACGTTTTGACGGTCTGTGAGCTACCAAGAGAACCGTTTTGGTAGTTTGTCAACCACAATCAGAAGCTTTTATTGGTCCGTCAGTCACCTTGAGAAATTATTTTATGGTCAGTCAGACACCGTCAAGTCAACATGAAGGACCATCAAAGAAGTCTTATGGGCCATCAAGAAGGTCTGATGGTCCGCCAAATTACTATGTTTCGCTCACGTCAAACCCGTATTTATAGATTCATTGATTTACGTTAACGGTACCATTATTTTTGATTACATAAAACTCTCATAAAATTCCAGACAGATGAAGCTAATGAAAGCTGAAAAAAATCTATAACTTCCATCTCGTAAAAACTATCACTTGCAACACTGGTTGCAGTCAGAAATGCTATCACTGCGTCCTTTTCTTTTTTTGTATTAAGAAACGCATTTAAGCTTGTTTAGCGTAACTGAGGCCTGGAGAAAATAATTTCACGTGGACTCACCTAAAGTAAATATATTTCTAATTAGACCGAATAATGAACAGCAGAGCCTATGGGAAGTTTCCTGGTTTGACTCGCGCATACGTTTATTCTGATTTGATTGAAGAGCATACGGCGCGAGCGGTCCTGTAACCACTAATGTCTGAAGTAGAACGGTAGAGAGATCCAACGAAGTCACCGTGCGTTCTCGAGCTACACGCGCGCGTCATACTTGCAGCTAGAAGAACCACGCGAAGCGAGTGACGACCGGTTTTGCGATTAGCAGCTGTCAACATCCGGCTATCAGGCCTTGCTATGTTTGAAAGCAAATCATTCGCCCTTGGGGGCGAACGCATGCAGTAATATAGCGATACCTAAAGAGTGGCCTCTGAAGCAATATCGCGGCTCAGCTGTTAGGATTCACAGCAAACGCTAGCTGGCACAGTGTGGCCTGGTTATTCATGCATTCGTCATATCTGTACACCATTAAAGAACAGTTCTACTTTAATTCACATGTTTGTAAAATTATTAGCAACCGCTTAGAACTTTTTCGAAATTATTACAATGACTGTAAATGGGTCTTTGACAATACGCACGACTTGGAAGTCGGCAAAATGGCAGCCAAGGTGGCGGTGTGATGGTGGCCGGATGCAGCGTAGTGTTGCTGTTGAGTGGGGATTTTTCTTCGTTCCTTCATTGTGGCGACGCTGAAGTGGTTAAAGCCGCAACCACGTGGAAAATGTTTCAAGCGTCTATTGAGTGTGCAGCTATGTCGCCGAAAAGCACTTTTTTGTTTCCCATAAACTCGAGCGAGCTAACTCTACAAACACGAACGTTTTGTCATGAACGACGCTTCCACTTCACGAGCGTTCGTGCATTACAAGTTCGTTTAAAGCGTCGATTTCGCTCTCGTAGCTCTTCTTTTGCTCGCATTTACAAGGAAGCAGAGTGTCGTTTTCTTGTTATTGTTGTCTTTGCGCCCACAATAAATATTTTTTGAATTACTCAATTCTATTGCTCGGTTGTTCCCCATTATTTTTTTCTCTTTAGTGAAGCGGTTTTAATTTTATGTTGCATATCGTGCATGCTTCCTCGTCTGGTGCAGAATTAAGAACATACTCGTACGTTTAAGCAATCGATTCCTACCTAAATTCAATTTATAGTTAGTCACGGCAGATTGAGTGGAGCAAAATTCCGCCTAATACGAACGGAATCGCCGCTATTGGTTATCCACTCATTCATATAGCAGCCATTCATCTCCACAGCCATTTAGTGAACGCAAGCGCCTAATCAGGACGCCGAAACCAACTTCACAACATCCGCTAGGTACGCTGACGGTCCAGTGGGCCGCTGGGACCTACGGGAGTGGCCAGTTTTTACGTTACACTATATTACTCTATGGCGAATTATTTAAAATAGGTCAGCGCTATCAAACATAGCAAGACCGGATAGTCGGATGTTGATAGCCGCTAATCTCGAAACCGGCCGACGCCCGCCCTCGCGTGGTTCCTCCCGCCGCCAGCGTGACGCGCTCGTGTAGCTCGACACCGCACGCCCCTGTGACTTCGTTGGCTCTTTCCAATCTCATTATTAACCCTAGAGTCAACAGATTTAATTCACTGGCCAAATAACCCGACTTTAGCGGAGACACAAGCTACGATTTGCTTGATGTAAAAACCGTCATTCTAATCTAAAACTAAAACAAGAAGACAAAAAAAAACACTTTCAAGGCTAAGCGTGGGCACTCGCTCACCCCAGCAATGACAAATCTTTGTTTTTACTTTCATAAATAACACTTACTGACGAATTCACACACGGAAGGTCAGCCCAGGTGCTAACATAAAACTTCGCTGTGATAACCTCCATACATCAAATTTGACTTTGAGCCTTAAGAAGAGGTATGCAAGTGCAATATCATTTCTCGTATAGCCTAAGCTGTAACATGTTCCTATTTCACCGGAACAAAATACGACGCTGCTGTACTCTGCGTTCATTGAAAAAAGGAAAACCTCTTTTAGAAGGGCCATCTGTTTTCTTTTTTTCTTTTGATAATAACACCTTGTCCTTGCAGCTTGAAGAAAAAGAAGGCTGTATAATATGCTCACCCGTGTGCCTTTGTTTCGCACGCTCACCTGCCTTCACACACACACACAGACATACACACAGACACACACACGCACACACATACACATACACATACATATATACACACACAGACACGCAGACATGGGATTGCTGTCATTTATTCAATAGCAGGAAGCAATAAAGACGTGTTTCCGACTTGTCAAAGGAAATGAAGGCGAGGATTGAGAAGGAGAAGGCAGGCGGATCTGGCACGATGAAACGGGGATCAAAAGGAGGCGCGAGCTAGAGAGACGCGAGACCCTGAATCGCGAGGGTCCAATTCGCCGCGACTTTGTACTTTGTTCATTAATTTGCAAGTACGGTATTTGCCTAGAATATGTAAGATGTGAGTTTGAACTCAAAGAAATTAATTTTTTCAGGCAGTGTATATAAACCAAAAAAGCGCAAACTGAGAAACAAGAAATACGCTCAAATATAATATGCTGTGCCTTTTGTATGGACTTTGATTTGTTTTCCAATTTTGGGATGGTCCGTAGAACAATACTCCGATGATTCCTCAGCTTGTGCGTTTTAATTTCGTACAATGACGTATAAAAGCACCGTTCCGGGTAGGCTGATGAACACGTGGCTTCATTACTTTTGTTAACAACCACTGCTGCCACACAGCCGAAGCGTAAAATTTATTTAATTTAAAAAGCTTGCCAGTCAGTGACAAGTAGAAGAGAATTGTGATCAAGCGTAAGTTAATCTTCCACAGTTGTTCGTCTCGTCGAGTCCGAGTTCGGCAAATAATTGATTAGCTTTGTCCGGTAAGCTTCGTTTTTTTTAGATGACAATGAACAATCTAATAAATCACTGCTCTCTAGAAACGTTCAATAAAACATATGGCATTGTAACCATAACAACAATATTTTTTTTACAATACAAAAATATTGAAGCTTCTAATGTATCGACCGCTTTTGTGTGACGCTTGCGGTGTTGAGATAAATGAAGTACTTTGGTTAGGTTAAAAAACAATAAATTGAATAATTTAAACCTTTTTTAATATAAACGAGATAGCTCGAAAAAAAAAAGTAGCAAAGAAATTACTTCAGTAACTGCAAGCCATGTTTCTGACATTCAATTTTGAAATTCTCGGTGTGGCACTACTGGCTGGAAATGAGCACATAAAATCACAGAAAAAGTCAATGGTGAAGCTGTCTGTTAGGTTATTGGACAGCCTGCGAATGACCTCGCCTTCCTTGCAAATACATGAGCCAAATGCGCTTCTGTCAGATGCAGGGAGAGATTAATCAGACCATGGTGGTTTTCCATAGTACTATCAGGACCGAAAACGACAATGACTTTTACACTTGCTCATCTACCAGACAAAGAACTAAAAGAAAGGAAAATGTTCTTTTGAAAGCAGAAGGGATAGTGGAAGCAAAAAATTTGCTGTATGTACATAGTTTTTTTTTTATTGTGAGCAATAATATATCAACGCACAACATGTTTATTCCAAATCGTCTAAATGACCGCGGTATCTACTTACTAATACTAGCAGCACATTAACATCAAAATAAATAAAACACAAAATTTATTTGTGTGCCTTTTGAAGTCATTTCAGGTAACATATTGCTAGAACTAGTGTAACACCTAGGTTAGGACAGGTACGCTAAAGTGCGCTTGTGCGGAGTTGGTGTCCTATCATAAAATCGTTCTTGCCTCAGGACTCACTTTTGTTTTGATGAACTTACATTTAATTTACAACATCCGTGTAGTATCAGAAGAAATTTCTTGAAACAAAGAAATAAGGCGAAACCCTGCACGTATAGTTCGTAGAGGTTCAGGATACCTGATGCGTAATAGAAGATTCTAAACACTATGCTCGTGGAAAGTGCTTCATACAGTGAAGCATGAGCATGATGTTCCTCATCAAAGCCTCTTCACTTCAGTTTTCCACACACGCACAAACAAAACAAAAAGATGGTCGGTGTAGTTATTATAATACCACCTCCAGGGATATAGCCAATATTAGCAGCAGAAGATACTCTCATTGTCAAACTAAATACCAATACTAACACCCAACACTTCACTATGAAAGTAAAATACGTCTACGTGCAAACCATGAAAAGGAATAAGAAGCATAGAACGAACAAATATTTCATAGTGTCACTATGTGAGACCATGAAGCAAGTGATTAGTAGTCTCCTGTTCCCAATATTTTACTATGGTAGTTTGTATTTCTTAAAGTGCTCAAAACACATCTATATTACAAGAGACAACTTTGAGTGCAACAAGTCCAGCGTAACGACATTCTAAAATCTAACATACAACATGACTGCCAGTTGAAAAAGATGTGCGAGTCTTCCAATACCCCAGTCACTCACCGATCCAGTATTTTAAACAACTGAAGCATGTGACTAACTTTATATTTTTTCTTATCTCAAGGCGATGGCGCCTTCAATAGTCCCGGATCTGTAACATATATGTAAGAAATATATCTTATGTCCAACTTTCTTCTATATTAACTCGTGATTTACATACACTTTGAAGCCAACTCTTCAAGAAGTCAGAGCAAAATATATATGTTTAATTTTCTCCCGCTAGAAAGAAGAGCGTCAAATACCAGCATTAATATTCACAGATAAAAATTTTACATATTAAAATCTGTAATCATAAGCAGGTGAGCTTCCATCAAGGAAGGCTCTTATTTCATAAGGATCATAGCATAAGCATCGTCTGGCGTTAACAACACCAAGCATTGTGTCGGATTTCGGATGACCTCCTTCCTAGCGACTTTACAGTGTCCACAACCACAATGAATGTGTCTGTCTGATTAGTTGGACGACAAGGCGGGAAAAAGTAGAGCAACTAGGCAAGTATGCATACACCACGTGAAAGTTGCCGCTGTCCAGTCAAAGGTGTGTGCTTCCGTCAGCGGGCGACTTTGAGTTGAGGATGTAGCTGACGTCTGGAGATGATTTACTCAGTCGAAACAACCTCAGAAACGTGTCCCGTATTTCTGAACTGCACAGACAATACACATAAAAGTTCATGGCAAAGTTGGCCATCTCCATATCATTGGCAATAGCACGGAACAACTGGAAGCCGTAGTTGAGTTCTTTGTCGTCACTGATGAGCACCGTGAGGACAGCAGCAGGAGTCATGCACACACAGAACATGATGACGATGGCAGCCAAAAGGATGACCAATCGCTGGTCCTCGAGAACCTTTCCGGTGTCCCTATTGCTACTATTGCTCATGAGCTTTTGACGTTTGCGTACAAACCGATGAAACGTAACGATGATGGTAGTGTTTAGCACGGCCACCACAAGAACCGGACCTATCCGCACCAGGACTTCCTTGACGAGAAGATAGATCTTGAAGACAGGCTGCCGCGACACGTACACGTTGTCGCACGGAATGTACTGAGTTTGGTTGGCGAGTTCGTCCCAAACCGGCACAGGGCTCTTTTGGAAGGCCACTGGCACGTAGAGAAGACCAGCAGCAACGTAGGCCGTGATAATGGCTAGCTTGGTACACCTGGAGTTGTGGAACTCCCTATATCGCAACGGCAAGCACACCGACCAGTAGCGGTCGATGGTGACGGCCACCACAATGAAGACGCTGCTGGCCATCAGGGCGTTCACCAGCGGCATCTCGACGTGGGCGAAATAGAAGGCGGCCGGGTACGTGCGCGGCTGGATGCCATGCAGCCTCAACATCGAGAACACGGCAACGACAAGCGTCAATAGGTCTGACGTGGCCAGCCATGTGAGGTACACGAAGGTGACTCCTTTTAGGTTTGGCCTCGTCAGCACGATCAGGTTGATGAGATTTCCTACGATGCCCAGTGCGATGATCACGAACGACACAACACCGTAGGCAATGAACTTGAGCGTGTCGATCTGCTGCTTGAGGATCAAGGTTTCTTCGTCATTTTCGAAGCGATACTGGACAATCAACGGCTCCGATGATGGCGATGACTCGTTCACAAGGACAGGCTTGACGTTGGGGCACACCACCATTGTTTTCTGCAATCAAAGACAGAGGTAGTTACATGTTATTTGACGTAATCATTCATTATATTTTGTATAATAGACTTTAAAAAAGTAACCGCTTAATAAGACCAGAGGAGCAGATACTCGATCGAAACCCTAAATAATCACGGAAGAGTCTGGTTTCTAGAATACCAGGATGCAATTATCAGTGTTCCGCACCGATGACGTGCGTATACTTCAAGAAAATGAAAGATAACGGACAGAGAACTAGCGCAAGGCGAATTAGGAAGTACGACGCCGGGGTTCCACTTAGCACCCAGCGACCGGCAGCCGGGCCTGGGCGCTTGGTTTACACAACCTTAACCAGGACAAAGCTACCAAGGCTACGGTCAACGGGACCAGCTCTCGGGACAAAACGTAAGAGTCGCCAAGGCAGCGCGCCATCGCCAGGATCTTTGCCCAGCCTAAAGCCCACCAAAAATCATCCCAAAGACGCGGGTCCTCACATTTTACCGCAATCCTCTCAACTCCAACCAACCAAGTGCAGAAAAAATGTTCCCAACACAGATATGCCTCCGAGCCAACCAATGCCTGCGAACAAACAAACCAATTGGACACAATACATGATTTTTCTTTAAAATATCCTGCCTCACAATTACATTCTTATTACCTCATACTGGATTTTCTTTCAAGAAAAGGTTAATATTCCACTATGTCCTGCCTTTATTTACTTAACACTTTTCATTTCATACGAACCTCTTGACAAGCATGTACACCAAACATTGAGGAACAGTATCTAAGTCAAACTTGACCACATCGCACTCACGTAAAACGACACTGGTATCGAGAGGTCGTGCTGCCACTTCAAGTCATGCTACGAAGAAAGCGCCCGGAGCAGCATCTAACCTTCAAAAAATAACACGCTAAAGCTCTCTACTGATTATTCATAACTATTTCCTCCAAATCGTATTGAGCATTTTTACACGTAGGTTGACATACTTATTTCTGTAGAGTTCGAATGGAAAGCGAGAATTGTTTTATTTTTAGCCGAATGAATTGTGTGAATTAAAAGCCTCGTGGCCTCATGTTTTGAATATAAACATTTGTTTTATTGTTTTTTTTATATTTTAATATTCTACCTTATGACTATCTAGCTCATGCTCACATTCCTAGTCTGAGGTTTCACGTTTCATCTTTGCTCGGAAGGAGAACCCGACAATAGACATGCGCACAAATGTCTCCGAAAGCTGGTATAGTTGCTCGAACGATCGGCATCGTCGGAAAATTTCTTTTAAGAAAACACGAAAGGTTTTCATCATCTGGAGCATGGCACGACGCTAGGCCTTTTTGAAAATTTGTCCTAAATACCGTGAATGTAAACCCGGCCTGTTCTGAACAAGTAGCATGTCAAAATCCCTTTCTTTCTTTGTTCTCGATCGTCTGCAAGCGATGATAGCAAGGCTACGCGCTGTGAATTGATAAAAGATACATTATCTTCCAAGTCTACTTTATTATTTTTGGACTGGGGCTATGTCAAGTCAAGTCAGATGGCATATGGCAATATCCCAGTAAGACTGAACTTAACACGAGTTAGCTTGTTCACCCTGTTTTGTGACATAATAGTTTCTTATCTTTTGTTTCTTTATTTTCAGTACTCAAGTATTCTTGTGCGAGGCACCGCTTAATCCTCCAAACAAAAATCAGAAGAGGAAGCGTTATTGACGTGTAGCTTTTTAGGGAAGCTTCATCTCCAAGAGAGCACAAAAGGGCTGCCTATACTAGCTTAAACGCTTCGTTGCTTTCTGCATTTTATGAGCCCCTTATAGTGTTGTGTTTCAACATTTCAGAAGCCTGAGAATCTCGACGAGAATGCAGAATGTTTTATGGCACATTCATTAGATATGACAACAGCAACTCGTAGGCGAAAATCATCACTACTACACCATGCTTACTCTCCAGGCATGTCAAGTTAAAACGTTAGTTTTTGTTTTGTGCGGAGACCCCTATCGATATCTCTCCAGCTTTACAAACACTCACGCGAGGTCACTCTCTAAAGAAGTTTGGTCTTTGGTTAGTGGAAACAGCGACAGGTGTGACGATGTTTTTTTTTTTCGTTTGTAGTTTATTTTTGTTGTTCCGTTGCCGTCGCTTCGTATAAACATCGCTGAAAAAAAAAGTTATACGTTTTCCGGTCCTCGTTCGAAGCGCTCTAAATAATGTACATTGTTTTTAACGTTTCAAAATGCACAGTCTAAACAAACACATGTTTTTTGTTTTGTTTTTTAGTTTAGCTTTTATTACCGCTTTATTTTGTTAACAACAACTTGATTAACCCTTTCACTGAAATTATTATCAACCTCTTAATTAAGATGAACACCCAGTTAGACGTCGGATAAGAGTTTCTCGGCACTTTTCTCATCCCTTGACAAACGGAGGCCAAAAATAGATTGAACAAAATTGACATCTTCCAGTTTTACTTTTCAGTAGCTAAGAATAATGCATGCCGTGCACACACGCTACAAATTGGTCATGACAAAGGGGTAGTCTCTTTGAACATTTTGTAGCTTCCATGAAATAGAAAGTTATAGCGCACAAGCAACTTGAATAGAGAGCATTGTGCAACATGGGACACGAACTGGTTAATAAATAAAACTTGTTGAGCGTCAATCGAAGTTTAACCAGTTTTATCGGGCACAAAAATATGGGGAAAACGCTTTTTTTTCTAACGTTTTTTTTTTTTTTTTTTTTTTTTTTTTTTAATCGCTGGAACAAGGGAAACATTGGCCGTTATCCTTAGAAAGCTAATTAATGACACACCAGCGCAGAGGGTCGCCATCTACTTTAAGTGCACTTCAATATAGGAATACATAAAGGCCCAGACGTGTCAGGGTAATCCAAGAAGTTTGTAGGACCCTGCCGAGACTGCTTTGAACGAGGCATAATTGATGAATTTATGCAAATCCACGACGGAAACCAGTACTGACAGCACGGTACAAGACGGTGGTGGAGCAAACGGTAGAGAGGATCTGGATAAAGGTGGGATTTCAACTAAATCCCTACACACTAAAAATACTTCAACAAAATAAAATGTTCGCGATTATAATTAACATATTTTAATACAAATTCCAAATTTAGCGCACGCGCGAGGTAAAATTTAATTTACTATCTGCTAGTTTAAACATTACAGCTACTCGGTTGAACAGAATAAAACATCCACCAGAGCCCCCCGAAATTAATTAATCGCGCCTCCATTCACCCTTATTCAAAAACACAATCTAGGAGCAGCAAGCCTTTAAATTAAAAAAAAATCTTTAGACAGAGCGTTTTTTTTCTAATACGCTCAGAATAAAAAACAAAAATATTTTCCAAGTACAATTTTTACCGACCACTCTCAACGTTACAGTTTCCTATGGCCCCTAAGCGAATGAAGAAAAAGTATATTCAGTCTCCTTTCTTTAGCTAACCACACGACACGGGGAGAAATACGTGTGCGGTGCGGCGTGAGGTATAAAAATGTATCTCGCAGATAAATAATTTAAAATTAAAAAGAACATTTATTTATTTTGCATTTGAGCTTTTCTTTTTCCCCTTTAATTATGTGGATGACTTTATTAAACTCCAATTTTCTACATACCGCCGCGGAGTAGCTTGCTGAGCTCCGGGTACAAACTAGACCGAATATTTAGATTATTATAACTATTGTTATTTACACCCTATTGGCCTAAACTGGCCACAAGGTGCGGATATTTCAATGAAGAGTATAACTGAATAAATAGTATAATAATTAAAATAGTCGTTGAGTTACGAAACACCGACGGTTTGCTGAGGCGCTTGGTATGAAGGCATTACATAGAAACCGACAGTGACGCCACCTTTTGCCGTTTAATAACGAGCTGGCAATCGCATAATAATTTAAAAAAAAACACGCTGACGCACGTAAGGCGATTGCTGACTCTGCATATCTGCTGTTGTTTTAGCTCAACAAGCACAGGTCGGATGATAATCCGCAAATCCGTATTTAGACCGACTAGACAAGCTACAATTACAATATCGGCACTTCATTTGCCAATTATCCTGTGGGTACCACTATTCTGGTACTTAGTAGTGCACAGCGGGTGCAGGGAAAGATAGTAACGACTTAAAAATATGAATTCCTGAGCTTAAGATGCAGCGTTAGAAAGCTCAGACGATGTAGTTTTTGTTTGTCGTTGACTGTTTTAACATATCGGGAGAACAAAAAGCGTTTCCTGTGATTTCGGATAAAAGCTTCATACCACTGGAAACCATGACTTTAAGCAACAAGACGGCTGACGTGGCGTTACATCGAAGAGTAGAATATTTAGTGACTCTAGCCGTATGTCTATGTCTGCTTATCCGGCAACTTAATGCTGTGGCAAAAACGCGGTCACAGCAAATTCACGTACACATCGATGACAGCAATATCATACGTCATCGTTTTCCTGCCTGGTCAGCTCCAGAGCACCTCATATAGCTTTGAACTTGGTAACGACACGTTAGTATTAATCGTGAGCAGTTCAGAATTTGGCATATGTGTGTTATAGCCTGTGGCCAGCACTACAACAGCGCTATTTTGTTATTAAGGTACTCCAGAAACTCTTTATCGATATACTGACAAGCACCGCAGCCTGTGTACAGCGTGTCGATTTTGAAACTACAAATGACGAATTGTTTAGTTACGTTGAGAGATGTACGGTTAGGCCATTTGGGGAAGCACAGAAAAAAGAGTGAAACGCCGCCACTTTGCGACATTGTACTTTAAAACAAACCATATGAGTGTGATAAGTGATGCCAGGCATGATCAGTGTATATGGATGGCTACATCTCGACGACGACTTAAGCAACATTGTGTACCTCGATGACGAACTGAAACGGTGATGGTCACATGGCTCCGTCGTAAAACCGCGTTCCACTGCCCAGTCGAGGCTTTAACTTAATATAGCGGGAAAAGGAAACGTATTTAGCGTCTGACAGATTAGGCGCGCCGACTGCTTAGCAGTAGCGGCCACACAATGTGCAAGAGTGTTTCGAAATCCTATAAATAAAATTTGTTTTTTTAAGACGTTGACATTTTCTTTTTCAAAAAGTCGAAACAAGCACAGCTCGCTGTAAAATAATGGACGACCGTTTTCCTGAGAGGAGGCTTTCATTGCGCTCGACGGTGATGCACTTAGTAACTTGTATGTAACGTGTTTCCAACAACATCATACTACACATGTGGCAAAGAATGAACGATTGTAAAATTGAATTTTAATGAGGCTGACTTGCGCCTACCGGTTTACAAAAAAATGTACCTATAGCTTGCGTCGGCGATAGAAGAGCGACTGCAATGAAGCAGCGCGTTACCGCTGCTTTTATTCACGTTGTATGTTCTTAAACGGTCGATATCGCCGACACTCGGGCAACATACATCTAATGAATGAATAAATAAATAAATCGTATTTTATTTTTTATTTATATGAGGTAGGCATCAAGAGTAAGGATAGTGTATAAAAACGTGGTAAAATGTAGTAAACCCTGAAGAAAGTAATCTAAGTAAACTCTTAATTAAAAGTGAGATATCAATTGTAACTATTGGAAAGCGAGACATTTGTTTTTACACATTAGGTTGAATTCTGGCGTAATTATTTTATTTTTAGGCGTTCACAAATAATCGTTTCGAAAACGGCTTAAAAGATTTATTAACAAAAGTTTTTGAAGAATCTAAGCTGGACCTCCATTGCTACCAACTGCACAACGAACAAAAACCGCAATTACTTCTTTGCTGAGAAATATAGCTCCCTCACTTTTTTTTTAAACATAGACGTGTCATCGGGTTCAAATAAAATGCGAACAGTAAGGAAACTAAGGAATGCGAATAGTTACGAAAACAAAGGGTTTCAAACTTAAAGGCCTAAAGGTAAGCTGAAGGTTTCTCGACTCGTGTATGTTCAGTTCGTAAAAAATTAGGCATGCCTCTGCTTCATCTAGGAGCAATGACTCTGGCATCCGCTTCCGTTGTGAGCACATATCCATCGATAGCATATGATACGATAGGGACGATACAAATAACGCCCTAGTTAAACGCACCGATCACACTACTCCTAAGGCCGCCGCCTCTTCCACTAGTACTCGCCGACTCCGATGTAGTTCACATAACATTTTTGATTTAAACGTGAATGCGAGAAGTTTAATAAACAAAGTTCCAAACGTTCTTTCACTTACTTCATCCCACTCGACTCATGTTGTAGGACTAACGGAAACATGGCTGTATGATGGTGTATACCATGCCGAGATAACACTCCCCGCTTTTCGCGTAGTCAATTTTGATAGCAAGCACGGTAGGGGCGGTGGCGGTGCCCTACTTTTGCATTCTGATAAAAAACAATTTGTGATTCAAGGTTCCTTCGTAATCGAACCAGTATGATGCAAGCTTTACTTGGAAACTAAGACAAGAGTGATTGGCGTTGTTTACCGTCCCCCCCCCCCCCTTTCTCGCCTGTTGATCAAATGCACACCCTATGTAAATTTATACAATCTCACAATCTATGTTCCTCCTACCTAATTTGTATGTGAGATTTTAATTTGCCAGGCATTCAGTGGTCTTCATTATCGCTATCCGGCCAGGATTTCTCAATACGTACACAATTGTTTGACTTTTGTCTGTCATGTTGTCTAAAGCATTTCGTCGATGAGAGAAACCACTTTCTAGAAAGTGGTTTTTGAATGTAAGATCACTGATGGAATTTCTGACCATAAGGCAGTTCTTGTTTCAATCGCTTATTGGGCACGTGTTCCTTGTTCTACTTTTTCTTATTTTAATCGTGAGGACGATGCTTTTATTGTTGATAAATTAAATTATTTTTTTAAAGCTTTCAACAACTTTGTGCTACCAGCGACGTAAATTGCTTGGTTACGTCTTTTTGAATTTGTTAAAATTTGTATCCAGCGAGTTGTGCCCCTTAGGACAAGGACAAATAACTCATCGATGCCACTGTTAACGCGAGAAATACTGCATCCCTCGCGTCGTATAGCCAGAGTTAAACGTACCAAACTTATCCTGTAAAGAATAAAAAAAATCAGCAGCACTTTTAAATTCGTGTAACACTGCAAACTTTAGTAAGAAGCAACCCACGTAAATTTTGGAAGTCAGTTTTACCCGTCTATTCTAATGCTAATTCCTTTATAATTAATGACTGAGCCACTAGCAACCCAATGATAATGGCCATTGCGTAAAATATATACTTCCAATCAGTGTTTACAGTTGATAATTTTGTAATTCCTCCTTTCATTATTAATCCTCACTCACCAAGTGAGGATTTAGTTGTATGTGATCTAGGTGTGCTAGATCTGGTTCTACAATTATATACAAAAAAATCCCTGGACCTGACGATATTCTTAATGCTTTTCTAATTCGACATTCTCCATGGACCAGTCGTTGCCTTAGAAAAAAATTCAGAAATCGCTGTCAACCGCCATGTACCTTCGTCATGAAAACATGCTAAAGTCCTTTAATTTTTATAATCTAGAAACACTCAATTGCTGTCGAATTACAGACCAATTTCTCTAATATTTTATGTGTGCAAATTATTGGAACATATTATCTACAAACATATCGTAGAATATCTCGAAACTGACATCTTATGTGATTTACAGCACGGCTTTCGGCGGGGGTACAGTACCATTTCATAACTAACTGAATTCACTCACGATATCACCTAGTCTCTCGACATCGGTAACCAAGTGGACGCAATATTCATAAACTTATCCAAAGCCTTCGATACGGTTTCTCACTCTAAACGTTTGCATAAGCTCAAGGTCATACTAAACAATCATACCCTGGTCAATTGAATAGCTAGTTTCCTTTTTCATCGCTCACAGTATCTATGTTTTAACTCATCCAAGTCTTCAATTGTGTCATCAGGTGTCCCGCAAGACTCAGTTTTTGGTTCGCTTCTCTTTTTGTTATATGCTAATAACTTGCCTCGTAACATCCTCACAAAAATACGTTTCTACGCTGAAGACTGCGTTCTGTATAACACGATTAACTCCCACAATGATCATACTCTTCTTAGCAATTATTTTTCAAGCGTCTGCACGTGGTGTAACAACCTGGCAAATGAGTATACATTTCTCTAATACCATCCTCCTGTCTCTTCCTATGAGTTTATCCCCTTCCTAGTTCGCTTATTCATTCAACGGTTCTTCCCTGCAAAAAGTATTTGAATGCAGGTACCTTGGATTTCTTCTCACGCAGGATATGTCTCGGTTTATACATATTGACTTAAGATGTAGCAAAGCACTGAAACAACTCGGTTACCTGCGGCGGACATTACATTTTGCCCCGCGAAATACTACGCTTCTCACATATAAAACACTAATCCGTCCTATCATCAAGTACGGTTCAATCGGTTGGAATCCTTATCAGCAATCAGATATTAGCAAACACGGGTCAATCTAGACGGAAGTAGTACGTCTCCTCTTTAGCCGCTGTGACAGCGGATTAACAACTACCTCGAAACTTACCACATTAGGCCTGAGTCCCTTTTTTGTGCGTCGTCGCATCGAATGTGTGAAGTTTCTATACTTTTTCAATAACTCATCTCGTCTCACCTCCATTCATATCTAAACTTTTCTAATGCGACGTCTACAAGGAGTCACCGTGACTCAAATATTTAACCCTTTTTCGCTCGTACCGGAGTATTCAAATACAGCTTCTATACCCGAACAATTGAATTTTGAAACTCATTAACCGGAAATATTCTATTACTCTCGCCTGATGAATTTGTGTGCTTCGTTGACAGCGTTTGATGTTGATGTTTATGTTGTTTTATGTTGTGTTCCTTTTTTATCTTGGTAAGATCGCACTTTTCCCATATTTCCCACACTGCAGTAGCCCCAATGGGTCTGCAGTTTCTACAAATAAATAAATAAATACACTAACAAACAAACAAATTAACTAACTAACTAACTAAACTAAACTAACTTCCCGTCCACTACCGGCGAAGCTTAAAAGGTTGAGTTGTGCTTGGAGATGTTCAAAGATATCAGAGTGGGACGCAAAACCTCGAAGTGCCCTACTCCGATGCCTTTAAACCTCGCCAAGCACAACCGAAGCTTGGAAGTTGCGCCGGTAGTGGGCTCGAAGTTTCTTTACTGTTCGCATTTCATTCGAATCCGATGGTACGTGGGCAGTAACATATGGGACATTTCAACGCGCTGTTGGAAAAGACTGAAAACATCGAAAATTCACGACAGTCTTGCACCATGCACGATAGTATTATAAACATATCAAATCATCTGCGTGGCTCACTTTCGTGACAATGCTCTCCTTTACGTGCGATTATTAAAATATTTCCCAAAGCGCTTTGCGCACGTGAGAGAGAATCAATGCGGTTTTTTTTTTCGCAAGGATGACGTCATTTTTTTTGCAACTCGTCGCAAATCTCCAGGTGTTAAAAAAAGTGGCGACTAAAATCCAATAAAATCTGCCAACACCAAACTAAAGGAGGACCTCCGACCATTCGGTGAGTGAGTATTTTGCGAAAGTGTTGGGCATGGCTGAAACCATCTCGAGCTTTCTAATCCATTCTTATATCATAACGACAACCCGGATTCTTCCCATCGAGATTAGCATAGACGATGTGCCAGCCCTGCGACATTACGTCTTCGGAAGACAAAATCCCGTGAGTGATCCCGCTCTCTCGCCAGAGGCATTTCCTCTTTTCGCCTAATCCCAGGAAGAGACGGATTGGGGCTACGTTGAAGTTGTTGTTTAGTTTTATTCACCTGGGTTTTCCGGGCCACGACGTTATGAAAGAGGCTCCCGTCTTTTCGCAAGAACGCTCGTTGAAACCGCGCCATTTATTACGGTGAGATACGCGGCTTAGAAAAACCTCGGCGGAATGGTTGGCCTGAAAGGATCCGTCTGTCCGCCGACGAGCAATTTCTTTGAAATTCGCACGCGATTCTGAAACTCACAAAAGGCACAGCTGTGTTCACAGAGCACGGCATTGTTCACCGCAAACTACGTTCATGTAAATGGAAGAGCGCAGTAGGCGCTGAATTAGCAGGAGCGTGTGCGTATAGCATACGGCGGTGTTCAGAGAGACTAGACTAGACCAAGTAAGTGGCAACTAAACATACATAATGCTTAGTTAGTTGATCTTGTTGAGCATCGTTCGGGTCATTCGAGCTTTCCCAAGTAGACATGCTTATATGACTTAATGAATAGCCATATATTTTGTTGGCAAAACTTTGACTTTGCAGATGAGCCAAAAAGTAGTCTTCAAGACAGAATAGCATCCATGACTATTTTGTCTGTAAAATGCATGTAACCACTGAAGAGAAACGTTCGAGCGAAAGTTTACTGTCGGACCTTCACCTGGATGGTCGCATTTGATCACTGAAGCCGTAACGAAGATTAAGCTTGCCAAACTTAGGTACATTTATAGTCGGCTTTCTATGTCTCCATGGGCAAAAGCAACAAAAACAATTGAACGGCAACCTTTCAAAAGCAGCGTCATGTTTTAGCTACCTATTTATCAATATAAAGAAGCTAAAAAAAAAGGTTGCACGGAGATTCAGTTGAAATTACAACAGTCACGAGGAGACAGCATTTATCTTTTATGTTTTCGGCGGAGCAAAAATTTTGTAATGGAAGAAGAGCTGGAAACAACAGTTCCGTGACAAAGCCACCGACCTATCAAGTAACTTCATCGACAATGTCGGCTCGTCGATGGTGCTCTCTCTTCGTTCTCGCGCTCGGAAATAGAAACCGTTTGTGCGACCATGTTCCTGAACACTGAAGCTAACTGGAAAGCACGCAACCAGCTTTTCCCTACTGAATCTAGAGACTATTCCAATCTTATGCGAGGCAATGCCAAGACTCGGCAGTTTCACTTCAACGCAAAGAAACAAAAACAAAGACGGAACAGTGTTGGGTAACGTACAGCTAAAAGGTACTTCAAGTAAAGTACAAAGTAAATGATATGTGATTTACTTTAAATAAAGTAGCAAGTACACTGGGTGCAATGTACTTGAATTAAAATACTGTATATACAATGTATTTTAAAAGTAAACTACAAGTGTTTTAACACAATATTTCATGACGTTATTAATTCCCCTATACAGCGATTTTTAACGGGTATGCATTGCCCAGGGGTAATCAGGGGTGCATGAGCTATTTTCAAAGACAGCGGCGAATATTTGATAGAGTCAAGTGGCCCCAGAGTAGTTATCTTCAGGAATGGAGCCAAATTCAGAATTCCCTCTTCTGAATTTGGCGCCGCTTCCACTGGATTGTTGCACCGAAGGGGGTTAAATGTACTAGGAGAGAGCATGACTTCAGCCCCGCAGCTTCCGCAAGCAATCCTCTCATAGAGGAGTGTCCTCTCTTTAACGAAAAAAAAAAAACAGTGAGTGTGAAAGCAAGCTGGTGATAACTAATCATATTGTGCCACCTGAGATTGGGGTGCGAAAAAATTAAGGAACTTTCAACTCGAAGGAAAAGACAAAAGAGAATGTCTCAAAACATTGTGACGTTCTCCTCTGTTGTTTTTTTCTTCGAATTGAAAGTTTAATTGTTCCGCACCACAGTTTCAGGTGCTAGATTATGAGTAATTTTGCTCTCATAATATCTTAAACCTCCTCGCTTACGCTGACCAACCGAGAAGTTGCGAGAGTTCTAAAAGCTACTGGATAGCCGCCCCCAGAACAAGCGGAGCGATACCTCGTCCGCTCATGTTTCTGGTGAGAGTAGAATATTCCTCCCAGCATATTTCGGAGTTGACAAAACATCATTTTGCGATACAAACTTAACAAAACCAAATTTCGGGAATGTACTTATAGGTGGGAAATTGTACTTTCCTCTGAAAGTACCCGAAAAAAATACTTCAAGTAAAGTATAAGTACATACTCAGAGAATGTACTTCAAGTAAAGTACAACTTTCCTAAACCTACTTGAAGTAGTACTTTAAGTACAATGTACTTGAAGTACTTCCCAACACTAAGCCGGAAGCACGTAAAGGTGTTCTAATTTGAATCTTCAATGAGAGATAACTCTTTTTGTGATGTAACCATATCAGTATGAATATAAACAAAATATAGCGGGGTCCATATGATATTAGTCAATAAAAATGGACATCAGAAAACAACAACAACATGACAATGTGATTTAGTTTCGTGAAAGTTGGGTTCTTTTGGAAAATTCCCCACGCAATTGAGCCATATTATAAAGCGTTCATTAGCCCCCTTTTTAACGGGACATTCGTCTGCGTATTGGATGGTCTCCTTACCAGTCTTCGTAGATTTCTATAGTCACAGACAAAATAAAAACCGCAGGGCGTGTTTCAAACGCCTGACCACTAGCACGCGCTCCATGCCTTCCGCCGTGCTTTAGCTAGCGCGCGCAATCGAGATCCACGAGAAGCAGAAGCATTGTCGAAGGTAAAAAGCTCACGCTGGAGCAGGGACAACTGAAGCTCCTCCAAGCCGTTCTAGTTCTGTAAGTGATATATTGATAGTGACGATAGCTAAACTAAAACCAACAGCGCAGTGCGCAGTCGTGAATGAAAGTTGATTCGCCTCGGAATAATTAGTTATCACTGACATTTAGTTCTAGGTGCCGGCTCCACAGCCACCAGTATTCCGATAAGAGAACGACGACAACGTGAACACAGACAGCTGCTTGAAGGTTCTCTGGAAGTTTTAACCCGGACCACAGACTGGAAGGGTCGACGCCGATAGATCAGACAATTTTTGGAAACCTCCAAAACGTAATTGGAGGATATCTAGCCGTTCCAGATATATCCAATTCAACACTGAGCTGACAGTGAGGTGGAAGCTACCTGCTCGTTGGATCAGTCATACGTATATTGTTTGCCACTTGGCCACGCTCCAGAGCAGAGAGGGGGGGAGGTCGGGTGATGGAAGGGGAGGCGGTTAATTGGTACGGCAAATACGTAGGCTCCGATGGTACTGTTAGCTTAGGGGTGAACTGAGTATGGTTCCGGGCGCACCGAAGCGGTGCCACCGCGACTGGGGAGACTGAGGACACCGCAGACAAATAGCAAGATGTCACGTTTTCCTGGGACGGCCGTCCTTCCGGGAATCCTCGGCTCGTTTGTCCGAGGTAGGTTTGACAGACCGAAACAGATCGGCTCGGTCGTGTGAAACGAAGGCCAGACGGTACCGAGCCGGACTGGAACCAACGTGGACTTAAACTGCTGAGCCCAACAGAACTCGCAACGAGAGAAATTGAACAATAAAGCCCCGAGCAGCTTGACCGATTTCCACGATATTAGCAACCCACAAGGTTAAAACAGCACACAAAATAAAAACATTAAGCGCAGATACGGGGTTAGATTACAGGCGCCTGACATACTGGGACCGAGAGCATGAAGAAATGCAATCCGTGAAAATATAATCATATAAGGAAGAAAGTAAGCGTGCAGACCTCGCTGCGAAATTTGTTGTTTCCACCTTTGTCAGAGTACAAGAAGAATGGATGCCACTAGGAGACAGCAAATAACAAATAAATTCAACAAATTGAAACTCACTAACTGAATCTATTTAACAAAACTAAAACACGTTTTTAGTTACACAAAATGGCCAATCGATAAGCGAAAGTACTTTTTTTTTTATCGGTACCCGACGTCTCCCGCAATAACCGACATTGCATTTCGGGGATCCGTTTTGTGAATGCAATTATAGTACGACGCTTGGTCAAATCTTTGATGCCTGAACTGCATTTTCCCTTTAGGGCGTCTAGCGCCGAATATCTACTAAGCATCGGAGTGTTCCCAAAGTGCTCAGAAAGCACATTATAAGAGCAGCCAAGCAAGGCTATAGATTGTCGTAATCATGAGGGTCGATTATCAAAGTTCCGGCAAAAATGCGTTCAAAGCGAGTGTCACAAATATGAATTCGCTATTTAAATGGAAACTTGTCTTGCACAAGAAAGGACCTAAAACTAGACGTTTTGTACGCTTTTTACAATGGTGCAGCCTGTATCGCGAGTAAAAACTATATTCAAAGTCCATTTTACGCGTCTGAAAGAGCAGATAATCAAGTCAAAATGGCAACTGTTAACTCTTGTGAATTTGTTTTGTTCGTAGAACATTAGAATGGAATTTGCTTAAACAGAATGTGCTCCCACCTGTATTTTCGCCGACAAGCTTTTTGAGACCATCTCCCTGCAGCAATGCTTCCAAGGCGCTGCAGGTTTCCATTAGTAATAATAAATAATATTAATAAAACAGAAAAGTTGGTGCAGTCGTCCCCCTCAACACCTAGGTTAGCTGGCTAGAAACAGCGTCCCAGCTGAGACGCGGTGAAAGAAACCACTGCCAAAGCCGGCGCACGAGCTTAGCGGGACTCAAGCCGCGTCTCAAGACGCTTGCACGTCCCAGCCTTTGCAATGCTCTCTTTCACCCAGTGTCGGCTGAGACGCTGTTTTAGCAAGCAGGCCCTGCATTCGTCTATGGGCCTGTTTCTTTCAGCCAGGGGGCGCTGTACCGCCCACGAGACGTGACCACATGTGCAAGATACATATACTGTGAATTACAATGTGCGGATATAAATACGTTCTTAGCGGGACGATTCACAAGGTTTTAACTCCCCAAACTGCAACGATTCACATTAAGTGTTTGACATTAGTACGCTTAGGCGATAAAAATATAACGCGTCCGTTAATTGTAGACTGGACGCTCTTTGTCAAGTCTTGCAACGAAGGTCTCCTCTAATAACCAAGATTGATGATAACGGCCAATCTGAAGAGGTAAGCTTATTCGGTAATTAATGTACTTTTAAGCGCGACAAGATGGCAGTTCAAAATCAAACACAGTCTGGGAGAACTATTTTTGTGTAGTTAACTTGGACTGCAGTATTTCATTGCAGTAGCCCTGTATTACACGTGGATGCTGACCAAGGTGCATTGCAAGACACCGAGGGTGCAGAAGACGTCGAGGGTGCACAAACTAATAAAGAAAATTGTTTATATACCACAGAAAACCTTGGGCTTGTTCACTACGTTCAGAGACCCAGTCATGGCAGCTGCGAGTTGAATCATGGGTGGTGATCCTATGGGTAGCAGGGTAGTAGCAGGTTTATTTTCCAGATCTAAATTCAGGCATCTAAACTCAAGTTCCCCACTCTAGAGGATATAATTTTTTTTCGTGAATCGATTGTTTTTTTTTACAAAGACTAGAGGAGAACTGGCCGCGCGGTACTGGCCACGGGCTTGGCGGTGAGCCTCCTCGTACACACTGCGTTCATCCTTACTGCCATCAGTTGACGATTTCTTCACTTTGCAAAGTGTCAGTATCTGTAGCGGCTAATCAATTTTGTTAAGGGTGCTGTCTCACGCATTTGCGTCGAGTACAACTTTAAAGGTTCAAATATAGTTGACGCAGCGCGGGCGCTATCGCAGCGCAGAGAGGTGGTAAGTAATCAGAGACCTTAAATGTCGTGCTCTAAAGCCACTGAAAGGCGCGCGTGATGGGCAACGCTCCGCTCGACATTGGGGACTTCTGCAAACCGTTGCCGTGTTCCGCGCACCGCACTACGGCAGCCTTTGGAGCATGCTTTTATGCGCGCGCCCCGCGGTCACTGTGTCACTCAGGTGAGCACTTGCATCAAAAACTCCGAAAGTGCGGTACCCGGAACATGGTACCGGTTTGCTAGAAGTCCCTATAGAAGAGCCTTTACGACAAAATGATCGGTACGAGTATGTACAAGACGCCGAGACGCTACGGCGGGTTGCTATGGCATCAGACCCGCTGAGCCAGGGCACCCAAAACGAAACTGAATCTGATCTCGCACACGGAGTTACTATAATATCTCGATGGTCTCCCATCAATCTTCGGAATGAAAGTACAATGACTATAAGCACGTATTTTATTACCAATAACTGTCTCACACAAAATAAGAAACCTAGTTTAAAAAATCGAGATGCTTCTTGGGAGGCAAACAAGGGAGTCATTGCGAAAACCGCACCGCACTCGGCACCATAAAATGGACGCAACGTTGCATGTTGCATGCACGTGATGGCCGAATGACCGCGCTCCAAACGTGTGGGCACTGGGTACCGCGCGGGCACCTGTGCGATAGGCCGATATGTATATAAAAGCAGCTACGATCTGTCAAACTGCCTCTTTCTGTAGTATTTCATGCCGCGATTGCGTCGAGATGCCTCCCCCTGCAATTTGAAACAGTAAGTCCGTCGCGCAGTCTAACATAGTCCAGCTGTTGCGGAGATCGTAGACGCCGCTGTCTTGAAAACTCGAAAGCCGTCAGGTTGGAGCCGCACTCAGTATTTTCACAGTTTACGTGAAAAACAATGAATGAAGCGAAAAAGATAAAATTACAAAAATCAAGAGACGCGGCAGACGCGAAGGGTCAGTCGCCAATACGTCATTCGCTCAAATGAGCGCCGCCATTCGCTAGAGTCATCCGATCAAACGTAGGGGGCGGGGCTTCATTCGCTAAAACGTCATTCGATCAAGTGAGTGCCTCCCATGTTATATTATATATGGTCTCTTGTGTTTTCTTCCACATCGTCAAAATCTCGGGCCTAATGAAGTTGCAGGCTAAACCATGTACATCACAATTGTACCACCATATTTTAAGTGCAGCAATCCGAACAATGCACAGCGAGGTGAAAACAATTGGAAATATTTTTATGACGGTTATCTCCGCCCGCCAATGGGGAAAAATATATATAGTTCTCACGGGTAATTAACGAGTGACACAAGTCAAAATCAAAAATCCGAAGCTGCCTGCTTGGTGCTTTCGCCCGGTTGGATCCACAGCTCCCGGAATGCAGGACCACATCACAGAGGCATCCAAGGCCGTCAACACTGAGGCGTCGGCATTGACACAGAAAACAGGGGTCACGTGCCGTGTCCGATAATGATATTCTGAAAAACAATTACACGAAGATTCATTGGTGGATTCTTAAAAAATGCGTTAGCATGACAATCGGAAACGCCGCACACGTCAACCCTTTGGGTAACGCTAACGCCGACTCTTTTCACTTTTCTCTTTTGGCTTTCGCTCGTAATTCCTCTATTTTTTGCTGCCTCGTTGTGGCCTCGCTACGTGGTCCGTGTTAGCGTTTCCCAAAAGGGGACATGTGTGGCGTTTTACAAGAGTCAAGCTAACGGATTACCTAAGAATCCGCCAAAGGATCTTGCTGTAATTTGTTTTCACATATTTTCTGTACACTGCCTGTCAGAGTACGTCGACGGCCTTGGATACAGTGATCCAGATCACTCATGGAACGAACCACATCCATACTATTCATGGAGTTAACTTCGTCCATATCGCTTGTGGAGTGAACCGCATCCATCGTTTTAACTACACACACGCACATCACAGCCCGCGCACCGCTACTAGGCGAACCCAGAGCGAAGAACAACCGGCGACGACAGAGCGGCAACTGAGCATGCCCGCATTCCACCGCGCTGCGACACGACAGCTCCTGGATAAGAAAGCCCTAGTGCTGAATGAGATGGCGTCATTAAAAAATTCCGATGCTAGGCACAAATTGGAAACGAGTGCTGCGTCAACGTTCGACTCAAACTTGAAGCCGAGCGCTAACGCAGAACTCGTTTCCAATCTGTGTCCAGCGTTGGCCTTCTCTGATTAATCTTGTTATCTAGAAGGTGCTGCGCGGCGTCTCTTCCTACCTCCGCGCCAGACGTGCACGTGACTTTGCCGAAAACGAAAGGCCTCGTTTTTGGCGAACTCTAAAAGCCAGTGCCTCTACTTTCCGGAAACGAGTTAGGAGACGCCATCGCAGCAAGCTACGTTGAGAATTCGGCGGATGGCGACACTAGAAAGAGTGTAGAATTTAAAAAAAAAACTGTTTATCACTGTAGCATTCAGTGCAACATAATCCTCTAAAATGTCACTCAGTGCAATTGCGCCGACTGTTTTTTTTTTTTTTTATTTTATGCCGAACCTACTCTTTAGCCCCATCGTTCGCCAAGTCCCCCCCCCCCCCCCCCCCCCCTTAGATTGCAGCAATTGGCCCTCGCAAGCGATTTAAAGAATCGCTTGCGAGGGCCAATTGCAGCATAGCTCACACGAAATGCATTGCGATAAAATCTTTGAGGTGCATTCAAGTGGGTACAATTTTGTGCGTTACTTGGGAGATTTCGAGAAGATGTCCGTATACGGAATTCAGCAGGCATCGAGTCTGCTAATGCGCGCGCGGTGCTGTTGATGGAAATGTCGCTATTGATATGTCAAGACCCGCTCTATAGACACCGCCCTCACTGGTAATATTAACTGATCTGTGTTTCGATTCAAGGGCACGATGTTGCGGACATCGAGCCTGCCTCTCCGAGGTTTGCCCATAGTAACCGCAGAAGCGACGAGCTGCTTGTTCAAGATGCGAACCTTTCCCGGATAAAAATAGCCATGGCTCGCCAACATCATGTCGGTGCGAGTCCAACTTGGAACATTCTCATGACGCTACCACCCACCAGATACCGGAGTTGAAACGGAACCTTCGTTCATGCGCCCCTAATTACTTATTTTGAGATATTGTCGCTCAACGCTCTTTACGAACAATGTTAGAGCTCCAGGTCTTGGTATTAGACTGATACCGGACACACTCCATTTGCAAAAAGGCGTATTTACATTTTCCGCACGGGTGTCGCATTATTAAATCGTGGACATTTTGGTATGTGAAAAAAAACTTCGTTTTGCTTTCGCCACACCATTGGGAAGTGTTCACAATTTAATCGCAACGGCCACTCATTCTGATTTGGTCTCTTCTATAATTATGTTTACGTATTCCACTTTGTAATAGCTATATTTCTATTTTTCGTCTCATATACCGAATATCAAAAATACTTTGCTGGGATCGAGGTTAAACAAAAAAGGTCTGTAAACACTTCTGCAAAAAAACATAGTCCCACTGCAGCGAAAAACAACCAACAAACCTCGCAGACATTTCAAAAACGCGTTATTAACCTTTTTTTAATTTTTCATCAAGGTCACCGGTTGACAACAAAAATCGTGCTATATGAAGAAGTTAAGTTGAAGAGGCTTGAACAAAAACTTGCACTATCGCCGCATAAAGGTCCATGTCTGTCATTAATGTAATGACGCCCAACCTAAGTGTCCAATCAATGGCAACCAAACATGAGGTTTATTCTAACGGCAACAAGAAAAGCTAGACAAAACCAGCAACACAAAACAGCAAATATCCGTTGCGAAACCAACAGGGGAGCAATGAACCCAAACATAATTACCGTCGCTCCAAAATACCCGCCTGCACGATGAAAACAATTATGTAGAAGATAGTCGTCTATCGCATTGCATAAAGGGATCTTGTTAATTAACGGGAAGGACCTAAAATGACACCTTCCTTTTTCATGTTAGAGTTGTGGGCATCAAACATTCTGCAGCGTTTTGTTTGGAACATACCGATGGATGAAATTAACCTGCCCACAAGCACCCACGCGCTTACGTAGGACGTCAAAGCTGTTGTGTAGAATTGTTTCTAAATGATACTAATTGTTTTTGCACTATGAGAAAAATGATCTTTGTAGCATGCTGCAGACAAAAATGAGACGTCCAATAAGATTAAAATTACAGGTGTTTGGGGGGCTTCTTCTCATTGTTTTGTTAAAGCATATTGTGTACACTGCACGAAACTCATGCAGAGATATTATACGCTGCAACATTATCACTAGAATATTTACTGATACTTATTTTACATAATATTGTGACGAATGAAGGTGACGAGAAGACGAACTGTGAACTGAAAATAAAGGTTTAATCGGCGAACTTGCACCAAACAAAATAAAGAACGAGCGTTGAGGCAGCAAAAAAGCGGGCGGAGATTTGGCGCCGTAACAACAAGCGAGAGCGAGACTGACTCGACATGGTCCCGCGCAGCTTCTTATCTACTGTACGTGACTATCTCGAAAATTCGTCAATGAAGCTTCGAGCGTCACGCGTTCGGGCGGGAATGAACAGGCACTTTCGAGAACAAGAAAGCAGGAATGACTCATACAAGTTACATCCGGGGCAAGAATAAACGCGAATCTTCCAAAAGCCCGTGACCTAGCGTTGCTTTCTCGGCCCTGCAGGCGGCAATATCTACAAAAGAGTAGAAAAAAAGGGGAACGGAAGGGCGGCACATTAGAACAACGTTGTTTAAAAGACTGCGTCTGCATGACGCATTTTTGGCTCTTTCGACCATCATCACAAATTATCAGCGCTGTGGCAACGCAAAAAAAAAAAAAGACCACTTGAGTGTAGATTGAAAACGTCTTTGAAGAGGAGACACATAAGCAGCCCCTACGACTTATCTACAACCTAGACACGCTAGCGTCCAAAACGATGTTATCTATACGCCGATACAAAAAAGAAATAATTTTTTGGCGACCCAAGAAATCATAGGCAGTGCAAGTTGTTCCCCGAAATGGTTTAAACTTAGTAACATTCATGCGTGAGTATAACTTAATTTTATGCCTGCACAAGTAACTACTCGTGTTAGAGGCAGAAAGTTGGGTGAGTTGGTTGATCTTCTACAAAATAAAACACCGCAAAAAATTGCGATACATGACACAAGGAAAACACAAACAGCGCTGAAAGTCAGCGCTGTCCGTGGTTCTCTTGTTTCTTGTGTCTCATTTATTTTAGAGCGCTGTTTTATTTTGTGCACCAAAAGAAAAAGTTACTTTGTTTTTTTAATCTGATTGATTGTTTTATTTCGCTTCAGAGGAGAATAATATTTTTATATAATTTGAACAAAAAGCACGTGACTAAAACTCTTAAAAACAAAACTGCAAGTTCTCTTTTTAGCCAACTTATTACCAATAACAATCTTGTTGCACCAAAGCACGAGTGCCTCCAGCAGCCAGTGGTATGAGTGCCTTGACTTTTAATGTGCCTTGGACAAGCTGTCGCCTGTCAGAGCTGCGAGTCTGCAATCCTGGCTCCGTTAACTTATTTTGTTCACGGGCGTCAGCGGGAGCCATCAGACGTTGAATCGTTGTTATGACGAAACTAAGTTAAAGTAAATCAACCAGGTAATTTCACTATGTACCAATAACACAGACGTCAAGGCAACTCAAACAGCGAGTTTCTCAAGCTACCCTTTTCCTTCAGCCTCCCCCATCGTTCGCTCTTTAAGCGTCAACTTTTGTTTCTACATTTCCGGCTGTTCTGTTAGGTTCTGAATGAGGACAATGACGTACAATATTTTCATTTCAACCGACAGCCATTCAATGTTGTTATTTTTTAACTATGGGTTTTAATGCTGGACACAATAAACTAAGAAAATAAGAAACTAAACCACAAAACACAATAAACTAAGAAACAATACAAAAAAAAAAAACAAATCGCTTCAAGCAATCCTTGCAGGTCGTTCACTGAATTTGAAAAATGACTTCTGTCGCAGAAATTACATTACCGAAACCGTGTTTCTTCTTGTGTGTGTGTAAAATTAGACGGAGGTGACACCTCGAGCTGTCTATATCTTGTCCCCGATTTCCAAAACAAATGATGGTGCAATTGGAAACTTGATTTTCGCAATAATTGCGATTTTGAGATCGGATTATTAACGGAAAAGCGACTCTTCTCGTGCTTTTTATGTCACAAAAAGCTTTCTTTCTAACACACATACACACACGATGCGTCGAGTGACAGTTTAGTAACTGAGGACTGTCAAAAGACAAAAGCGCCGCTCTAGTCGCCCGTGTCTTCATTGCGTCACAAGCGCACTGCCCACTCTCGCGCGGGCGGAAAAAAGCGGGTGGAAAAAAGCCTGTCGGCTGAACGCATTTAAGGTAATTAAGGTAATTAGAAAGTTACGGTAGATAGCACACGGGATGGCGCCTGAACGGTTCCGATCAGAGACCCGACAGACAGGCACGAATCCTGTTCGGGAAAACGTAAAAAAGTAAGATATAAAGTAGAGGAGATGAATAACGGCCTTCCGCTCAAATCGCTCCCTGTCAGCTTCACCTACACTTTCAGTAATCTGGACGCCGACCACAGCGAAGGTTGCAAGTGCGACAGAGCAGCTTGAATAGGTGCTTTTATTGAACGCCGGGTTCGTGCAGTTGAGACGCGTTCTACACCAAGGACCAAGCACTTCTTGTCTGAGCCGCAGTCCAGGTTGCTGTAAGACAGCATAACTTGACCATCATCGGCGCGAGGCTAGCGCCTTCGTTCGGGAATTAAGAATGCGCCGTGTCCTTCCTGTTCTGTCGAAAGCGCCACTAAACAAAATCCGGATATGTTTCTTGCCAACACTAACACAGGTGAGTATTAGTGCGATGCCCGGAACGCGCCTCTGAATTGTCTGATAAGCGTCCTATTCCACCAATACGTCGAAAATGGTCCTGAAGTGGCAAGAAATGACGTCACGGAAGCCGCGGACTGTCATGCTGTCGGATGTCGCGATCCTGGCGGTTGGTAGTGGAAATTCCGGGCAAAACGTACGAGCGAACGCGACCGCTGCGGTCGTCGCAGCGTCCCAGCACTGACTGCCGAAGCTCTCGTAGACTTTCAAGCTGAAGAGCAGCTTGCAGCCGGCGACAACACGACACTTCTATTGCGTCATTGGGCGGAACTCGAGGGTCCACCATTTCGGACACGGTAAATACACCGGTCGGCGACGCGTTCCATATAGGCACAATAGTATTAGTGAGTATGCCTCTCTTACCCCACCCTATGAATTCTACCAGTGTCGCTCGCACCTAAAACATGTTCTCTCGAGCTCTGTTCGTGACGATCAATCCTGAGTCAAGCTGATTATTTGTACGTGCCGGTTACCTCAACTAGTCTATGAGTAGAGTTGGCTGTTCTTCGCACAAGTCGTAGGAGGCCTTTTTTAAAGACGAATGTTGGTGTCTATTCGTGGGCCAGTATCAACCAATAATTCCCCCGATATAACCGCACTTCTCATTGCAATCTCCTTGTCTTCTTTTCTTTTTTACGGCGCCGGGGTATCATTGAAGGCCCGGATTTCCCCGACATAGGCACGTTAACTGCGACACTTGTTCTCGCAAACACCTCTCGAGAAGCCTATCCTAACAAGTGGATTTCCAGCTCCTTTCCATGTCCCTCCAAGAGTCCATTAGTCGACCCATCTGCGCCGCAGTCTATCGAGCTTCGCGAAGCGACAACGGGAAGAAATTGGGAACGCTCCCTAAACCCTGCGGGACGGCCGCAGGGGCAGATTCCTCTCCGAGCGGGCCGCGGCGTGACATGGCCAAGCCGGCATCCCGTAGAGCTCTCTCATTACTTAGTCCGGTTGATTGCTTCCTCGTTTAGCGACGGGCTTCGTTAAGACCCAGTTATTGGGCGTGCTCTGCTTGTGGTCTTCACTGATTTTTTTTTTTTTTTTACAGCTTATTTTTACATGAGGTTTCTTTTCGGTTGTTCACAAGGATGTGATGAGCAAACAATTGGGTGTAAAAAGTAGAGTAAGCTAAGCTCAATTCAGTTCTAACATCATCGCTTAGATACATGTTTAACTTTGTAAGGTATTGGTATATAAAAAAGAAATAACGTGCAAGACAACTGTGCAACTGAAAAAAAAAAAAGATTAACAGATGCGATTATCTCGTTAATCTAAATAAAAAACACAACTTAGCCGATTAATTTAACGCTATCACATTTTTAGGCAATTAAAAATTGTACTGGCCGATGGGGCTAGTTGCTGCAGATTGTGTATCTGCAAGCCGCCGAGCCAGTAAATATTTAAAAAAAAATGTCTTCAAAATTATAAAGTTTAGAGAACCCATAATTTGACGGTCCATGTGTGTTTTCGTAATTTCAAATATCGCGAAAACAAAAAGCTGCGTCACTGCACCCTTATCATGAACTGCATCAACAACTTCCAATGATCGGTTGGCTCAACGTGTCAGTCTCGGCTGAAGCTTGAATGTGAGGATTAGTTTGACTTGCGAATAAACTAATAAAAGTAGCGGTCTTGTCTATCCCTTCTTCACTACGCTGCTGATGAACCTCTATGTCAATATTATTAAAGTAACAGTCTCTTCTTCTTTTTGATATAAACCAGGATATGTCGCGATCAGGGCGTGCCTGTACACAAGAAATAAAAAAAAAAAAATTTGCATTCCACGGCTGGTTGCTGCAATGTTGTTGCAGGAATGGTCGCGAGGCTGTTGCAATGCTTTCGTTCCATCATATATGCAGCTAAGCATAATCACAACTGGATGCTTATATAGGATAGGCGCGAGTAACCATACCGTGTAACATCAATGATAATACGGAGTTTTAGCGAGTCGTTTTTCGAGCATACGGTTCCGAAATCATGAACGGTGAAGCTGATCCGTTCCGTGAAACCGTACGTGAAATTTGAAAATTTTTTAGCGAATTGTGAGACTTGCGCAACCGTGTAAACGATGATGTTTATAGTGTTTAACGGTAGCGCCATCTTCTAGTAAACATGTGAAACATTCTGCAACGTGTAAGTCCGTGGCGGCTCGTGTTTCCGTCATACGCCTGATGAAAACAAGACGGCCGACGTAACATTTGCCGGTCGAAATTTCAAGACCTGCGAAGCTATAGATAGAGTAAAAAGTATCTGAGCGAGCGTAAAGGGATGTGGTCTGTCTCCGTCATCTTGAACTTGAACGATCGTTCACGTTGTGTGCAATCGAACCAAATCATTTCGTCTGCTCGCGGTCGCCATGGCAGCTAGTCTGCCCGCAAATCGCCGATATTTACTAGCATGCGCAGTTTGCAACATTCACGATCGCTTACCATTGTGAGCAGTCCTCGAGATGATTTGGTTCAGACTCTCGAATGAAGCAGAGTAACAGGATAGAAAATCGCCTCCCGCTGTCCTAAGCCTAACGCTCGACTGGGTCGGCGAAGTCAGTCACCGAACCGACTGCCATCTTTTTTTTTTTTTTTTTTTTTCACACGAGTCGTGAACGGTGCTCGCTGCGTTGCGGTGACGACTCCAGCCGCCGCAATGGGAGAAACGAACGAGAAGAGCCTCCCGACGCACCGAACGACTCGCGCGCGCATGCGCAGTGGCGTCGCCGATGCGTTCGAGGGCGAACCGTTCGCGTGGAAACGACCTGCTAAAACTCCCCAATAAGAATTTCTCCGGTTTGTGCAACATTTATTCGTCTGTCTCTGACCCTATCCGATGGCCATCCGTTTATAGGATGACGAAAGAACATAGCGCAAACAATGGGCCAAGAGAAGAAAGCAAGCCAATTATGAAACCTTTAGGTTCTCAAGAAACAATAAATAATGATGATGCTAAGTGCACCTCGAATCTATTGTAAACAAATCTGAAAGGATTTGACTTTAATTTAAACAACAAAGTAATTTTTTTACAACTAGAGTAATTTGAAAGCGACTTTTTTTTAGTATCGCTGTATATACTTAGCTACACAACTTTCCGAACTCAAAATTGTTCAGTATTTTTCTAAAACTTTCGGTGAAATATGAAGCAGATTTTTTTCCTTCCAGACAATTTGGAGCCACACTGCGATTCAGCGACACTTATAAATAACCATTCTAAGCTGACAAAAAAAAAACATGTCGTGACGTTTTTTTTTGTTTTCTTTTTTTGTTCTTTAGCGTTGTGGACCTTTCCGAATCGTAAGGAAACGGTTTGGGTTTCCATATATGACGAGTGAAGCTTAAGTGTTCACCGATTGTTTTAGCCGGATCGCTGTTGTTTGAAATAAAGAAGTGGCAGCTTCCCCACGCCCCAGTTCAAAGACTGGCCGAAGCATTATTCTGTGCTCATTGTGATTTACCTATATTGTCGTCAAGGTACGTAAAAAGAAAAAAATATTTTCTCTTGTGTTCACGGCGGCAAAGAAATAAAGAGTACTACATGCAATCTTGTTCAATGTCTTGTTGATTCACCGTTATGTGTCTAACGCACGACGCGAATTTATTACATAAAAAGCTCGCAAAATAACCCTAGCATCTAGGGGAGACAATATTTAGAAAAACAAACAAATGTCTGTAAAAAATGTTGATATTGAAAAATACTATATCCAGCAACATCTAGAGAGTGTTCACAGAACGTTTAATTTGCTTACACCGCATAGCTATCTTTTTTTATAAATTATTTTTTGTCCACCAATGCCAAAAGAGAGGTAGAGGTTCGAACACTTTGAACACGCTTTTCTCCGTTCCGCTTTTCGGCATACATTTAACTTTAGGAAAACTATCGTTTACTTGTGCGACAAAAAGAAAAGCTCACTTATTGTTTTTCTTAAGGGAAATTTAATAAGCAAAGAAGTTGTGGCATTGTTGTTTTCACTTTATGGATGTCTTTTATAAAAGATGTTCAGATTTTGTCGCCAACATAAAAGGCAAAAAATTTATTTGATATTTCAGCCTGATCTTAGTATAAAATAAATTACTTTTTGAAAACTTGTTTTTCACAGTTTCACTCTCTAGGCATTTAGCTGCATATCAAGTGAAGAAAACTGTTGAGTATTACATTTCTTTTCTAAAACCAGTTTTCATAAGCAATGTCAATGTGTTCCTGATAAACACTACTATAATGTATTTCACAATTCATGTACATAGATGAAGCTTTGCACTGCATTCTGCCTCGCAACTGTCAGCATACACTGTAAATTTTATTCATATTAAACCAAAGGTTCAAAAAACTTTACCTTTAGGGTAGTGTTCTCCCTTAATAACAATTTAACTTCGCCCAGCTTTTGATAAAAAAACAATATTAGGTGCCGCATTTATTTCCCGCTTTATAAGACCAACTTACCTCACTTTGAAAAAAAAAATAATATGTTCCCTTGCCATGTTTTTTTTATGATTCTTTGACTATATTTATTTTTTAAACCAAGACAACAGAGTTTATCCTAAAAACAACAGGAGACGCGCATTAACTTCATCTTTAGCCTTTCCACACTGTTTTAAGGCGAAAGCCTTACTTGTCCCATCGAGCGAAAACGCGTCGTAAAAGTCGATCAAAACACGAGTGAGCGGCACGCGCCGCTCAATGGGCGACCCTAGTTGTCCCATTATCTTGGCGTCGTTCTTGCTGTAATCCTAGAAGTCGTCCTAGACCTCTAGGACGACCTCATTTGTCACATTACACAAAAAACAAGCGGCGATCTCGTTGTTACCGAAAGATGGCCATAACCATATGTCATCAAGCGTTATCAGCGTGATGTCATCTAACGTTATCATTCATCATCAGCGTGATGTCAACGCCGGAGCGCCGTGTGCAAAAGGTGCGCTCCGGACTTCATCTCTGCTCGTTGTGTGACGCGATGCATCACACAACGTGGGATGGGCTGTAAGTCGACCGCGTCTACATCTGCGGCATTGACATCGGTAGCAGCGTCTCCCTCTACGGCGGCTTCAGCGAGCAAATGGGACCACTACGCCAATACGCCACAGCCTCCTTATGTACCCTCCTGTAGGCGTCGTTCTCGACATCATCCTAGGCGTCGTCCTCCAAGTCATCCTAGAAGTAATCCTAGATTTCGTCCTTGAAATCGTTCGAGAGATCGTCGTCGTTGTCGTCCTAGACGCCGTCCCTGACGTGTTGCTCGACGTCGTCCTAAAGGCCGTCCTGGACGCAGTGGTTGGCGCAGATTTCTAGGACGTCGTCCTATACATGAACCTAAAATTTAATACGTGTAGAAACATTGCTCGAAAACATTTCTCCTTCGAGACTATAGTGCCTTTTGCCTTCCTACATGTAAGCAGTCTTAAGTGTACTCCTGTAATTTTTTTGTTTTTAATTTTCCGATCTGTGCAGCACAGGTTAAAATTTGAATTCATCTTTTTAACTGTACAATGACGCTCACTCAAAACCTCTAGACTGTCAAAAGATAGTGCGATTTATTTGCAGTCAATATTACGAACCTTCCTTCCATCATGAACCTGGATTCGTCCTCGTTACTTCGTGCGGTTTACGTTAACATAGGGGGAGGAAGCTAATTTTCATCCGCTTTGATTGTACATGAGAATGTGTGTATGGTCTGAATTAGGACTAGCATGCACGATGTTTCTTTAAAATTTGCCTTTTTTTTTAATACCGCGAAAGTTGCACTAGTACGGTCTTTGCAGGTGAGATTGTGTGACCACTGGGACATAATATACGGGGACAATATTCATGATAAGTACGGTGATTCAGTAAAATTAGTTCGAAATTTGACTTAACATGTTTTCAATTAAAAACCAACAGAAAGCGTCATCGAAATATACTAATGAAGTAAACCTTAGAAGGATTTTGGGCGCGTGAGGAGCGTGGTAGTAGGCTAAAGTTACCAGATGTGCAACGACCGCAATGCTGGAGGTTCGAAAACACTGGTGGTATAAGAGACGAAAAAACCGTGCGTCCGCGTTTTGGTTACCACTTGCCTTGCGACTGTTGCAAGAGTGGTAATTTTAAAGTACCTCCGCGCTTCCCAAATTTCCTCAATCTTCAAAAAATGTCCTTATTTTGTAAATTTAGACAATGCTGGGCAAAATTGTGATTGGAACCATTGTTTTATCTGTTATACGCTTGAAACGTAAATTAACAAATTTTATTTATTTAACCAACTTATCGTAACGAGTATCCTCTTATATTGTGTCCACCTGGCCGTAAAGCGCCGTTCACACATATGCAACCGAGTAAGACCGGAGAGACCAGCCCGTTTTTAAGCCTCTTGCGACATCTTAGGACCGGATGCGCTGCAGCGGAGCTGGTCCTAAGACGTTGCAAGAGGCTTAAAAACCGGACTGGTCTCTCTCGGTCTCACTCGGTTGCATATGTGTAAACGGCGCTCAAGCCTCACGTGCACAAACAAGCGTTACAGTAGGTTGCGCGTAGTTTTTTAAAACAAATCCGTAAAGCCTTAAAAAATACACCCTGCATAATAAAAAACAATTCCAGTTACAATGAACATGAAGTTCACTTGAACCGACTGTGGGCACGCACATACAGCGGCTTTCGAGAGAACGTTTCTCCGCTCGACTCGAACGGCTCCTGACAGCTTCGGATTACGTTAGCAGACTCAGGTGCCGTGTCGTCCGCGGAATTCGCCGCACGCTTACATCAGTTCCGCGCCATATCCAGATTGCATACCATGGCTCAGCTGATCATAACATCGCGGACACTGCTCTTTAGTCTGGCTGCTGTATTGCATCACGATTGCACCACTTCGCGCCAACGTGAGGTAACCCTACGCCCGAGAGTATAAAAGAAGATAGAGTGAGGAGGCAGGCGAGCTGGTTCATGTTACACATTTTTGAAAAACCGGAGATGACGGACGAAAAAGGGGACAACACACAAAACGTCTCAAAAGAATACGGCGCAAGACGACACGAGGAGAGTGCACACGGAGAATGCACAAAGACGACTTGCGACCAGCGGCCGGGAGAGACGCCTTCGTTTCGTCGTTTTTCTAAATTTGGCCATGTAACTCTATCAGTTGAGTAAATTAGATAATTTTGTAGAACAACACAAGATGCTACACCGCCCGTACCAGCTTTCGTACTCTACACGCAAGAACAGACGTGATTACCTGCGAAATCATAAACTTTTTTTTATTATTTCGTTATCCGTTTTGTGTATGGTTTCGCTGCATCACAACGGTTTACGATAATTTCCTAAAGTAAAAAACAAATGCGATAGCATTTTGCGGATGGTTATACAGGATGTTCTTCTTTTTAAGCGTAACAAATTTGTTTAAAATATAGAAGTCATGGAAGCTACACTTATGCCGCTTGTGAAGGTGAGTTATACGGCCAGGGGGGACATATTATAGGGGGCTAATTGTAACGATCAGTCGGCTAAATAAGTCAAGTTTGTTAATTAGCTTTTTAATTAGTAAAAATAGACATACGGTTCCAATTAGAAACTTGCTGAGCGTCATCAAGAACCACGAAATAAACTTTTTTAAGAAAGATATAACACAGAGCACCATTTTACACCGTTCCGTAAAAACGCTGCTTCAACGCAATTCGTTTTCTTTTTTTTGTTTTTTTTTCGAGCTCATTTTTACGTTTGTGGTCTTTCTTCCCAGTGGCTGAGACGCGCAACACACTTGATGTGCCCTGCTTCCCTCCACCCTACGAGGGAGGCAAGAGGGTGGCTTCGCGCCGCGACTACCGCGGAGCTGGACCGGGGGCGTAAAGATGCGCTCCGATAAAAAATCGAAACCTAAAAACCCGTCCAAACTTAGCGTTGTTTTCTCAGAACGCCACAAAAATGTTTCCCGTCTTATATATTCCTAGAGTAACCGCATAAGTGTAGCTTTCACAAATATTTTTTAGACAAATATGTAAAGCTTAAAACAAAACACACTGAATATAACAAATCACGGCGAATGCATCCTATTGGCGACGAGATGTTTCGGTGGCTCCCTCCTATTGTTCCTGTCTGTGACGTCACGACTCAGATTATCGATCACCAGCGACAATTTTGATGATGTGCAAAAAGGACGGTGGAAGCTCGTAGTCGCCGCTTCTTAAACCAACATCGTCAATGTTGATGGTCTGGCGTTCTTCACATCCCAATGAAGGAAAGTAGAATTCGTCCTACTAAAGACGTCGTAGTAAGCATTTGGCCAATCGTGGAAGGCCGACCGAAGCGACGCTCATCGTCGCACACGTCGGCGATAGGGTGTATTCACCGGCGGCAATAGCTTTGGGCGCGGCTGCTGAGCGCGTCCTGATGGCGAGCCTCCGCAGTTCTTTTGCAACGTGCAATCCGCGCCATAACAATTGCCGGTCTTAGCAGGCTATTAACGTGAGTTCGTTCTTACTATGCACTCTAATCAGCGCCCTCAAATATTGCGCCCACTGAATACCCCCTATCAGAACTTTTTCAAGGGGGTGAACATTCCTGAAACCCCTCTTTCCCCGATGCATGCAGATCAGCTCACTTAGCACGTGCACGAAGAACGTGAGCTTGATGCGCGGAAAACGACACAGCCATTTCATTGTTGTGAATACACGTTTTGGATACAGAGGCGACGACACCGTGTATTTACGGCCCGGTGACGTGGTAACTGCGCGTCAAGAACGGCGTGGAAGACCAAAGAAGGGAACCGCAGACCGTGTGCATCCACACATCTGCGAAGCCGGCGGCAGGGGCTTCCGAGGGCGTCCAAAGCGTTCACCCGCACCCCGGCCACTTATTTCGAAAGGCTAGTCCATAGGACGCCCAGCAACGGCGGCCGCACAGGATTGGCTGGTTATAGAGAGCGATGGCGTGACGTTACACCTAGCCACCAAGGTGCACTGCGGGGCAAAGGGGTCAGTGCGGACTTGGGCCGCCGGCAGGGCACCGCAAAGCGGCGTGTACGGGTGGGTCAAGGTAGGTTAATATTTTGTATTGAGCCATCAGCAAATTGTCAACGCGAAGCGGCGAAAAAAAAAAAAAAAGACAGGGGCATTTTTTTTTTTAGTTTCATTTCGTTTATTAAATTTCTCAGGTCCCAAAGGCATTACAGACAGGACTGGGGTAGAGTATATAGAAATAAAGCAAATAACAACGAAATGGCAAAAAAAAAAAAAACAAGACAAAATTACTACGAAGCATCATTTAACAGGTTAGTAATGGCAATTTTGAAATTATTCGATACAGTGATTGTGGCTCTGGCTGCGAAAAGGCGCTTCCAGTCAATCGGGGTTTGAGGCAAGACAGAGGCATTGACGGTGGATGTGCTGCAATGGGGGATCCCAACTTTTAGTTGATGTTCGGTGTGCGATATGTAAGATGGTTCAGAAAATAGAGCTTGGCGGAGAGTAGAATTAGAGTGATAAATCTTACGGAACAAACATAAACAGGATATTTTTCGACGAAGGGAAAGAATATACAAGGATCGGGATGCTTTCAATAAAGTAGTGCTAGCTGTGCGGTGATGGTTAGAAAGTGTAAAACTGGCGGAGCGATTTTGGATAAATTCTACGGCTGATGCAAGGGTGATACCAGGGTTCCAGATTGAGGCAGAATGTTGAAGCCTAGGACGAATTAAAGTCTTATAAATAAAAAGTTTTAATGAAACATGGGCCACAAAAAAATTCTTTTGGTGTAACCCAAATATTGATTAGCGTTTTTTTTTTTTTTTTTGTGACGTAGTCGACGTGAATTTTCCAGGACAGATGATTCGAAATAGGAACACTCAGGTACTCATAGGAGGACACAGGAAGGAGGGTAGAGCTATTGATGGAGGCAGGAAGGGCAAATGTTAATTTGACGACAGATATTCATAGAGCTACATTTTAGAGATATTCACCCGTATTCAGCAGGCGCGAGCAGCGCCTGTTTAACCACTGCCTAGTGACGTCATCGACTAAAATGATCACGTGGGGAGCGATAGTCGCCGCTAAGTGAGCGCTTGGTATTCACCGATCGTGTTTAGGGCCTACTCGCCCCGCGCGACTACGTAGTCGACTAACAAATCTTAGTCATGGGGCAGGGCTAGTTTAGCCGGTGCTTAGCGGGTGACTAGCGGCTCAGCGCCATAGCCCACTCGTATCACCGCTGACCGCCGGCGCTAACGAAGCACTTACTGTCTCGGAACGGTGGGGGACACATCTAGAAAGAATTGGAGGAGCAAATAATGTGTAAATAGTCATGTTGAGCGGTCAGAGATTTTGCTAAATAGATCTCAGCAGGGCGCTGGATGACGAGAAAAAGACGCATTTACGGGCGCTTCCATGTTTTTTTATTTCGCTGGCAATGCGGCGTCCGTGTTTCTCCCTGGCGTTGTTTTTAATTTTTTTTTTCTTTGTAAAACTCTGTCTCGGACAATATGTCTGTTATTGTAACTTTTTTTTTCCTGATAAACATTTAAAGTTTAGATTTTATACGAAAAAATACCCATTTACGCAGTGGCGTTTAAGTATGCGTATGCGTGACCTATCTTTTTACGTCACTTCCGCTTGTTAGTTCTGACTAGATAATCACCCGCTCGTTTCGCGCTCGTGAATACCGCAGAACATAATCGCTCGTTAGTCGCGGATTTCTCGTTTAGCTCGCGACTACTTAGTCATGCTACTAACCTTAAAACGGCGCTAGTTAGTCACGCCTGGTGAATACGGGTGATTAAGTTCCATAAGCCAGTCGTGCACCATTGGGCAACATTGTTACTATCGGTCTAAAGAACAGAGATGTCAAAGTTGTAATGGATTTTTTCATAAATTGCACAGTCGTCAGCAAAATGGCTAATAAAGGAGGAGACACGTGTAGGGAGATCATTAATATAAATAAAAAATATTAGTGGACCTCGTACTAAACCTTGTGGGAAACCAGAGTTTACAGGAGAGTATAAAGAATTAGTTTCGTTGGCGTAAACAGACTGTGAAGGTTATTCAGAAAGGCGTCTATCCAAGCATGAACGTATGTACATATGCTAAGGCTACTAAGTTTGTGAAGAAGAAGGGCGTGAGGAGCTCTGTCATAAGCTTTTAAGAAATCAAGAAATATGCAGTCAGTTCTGGAACCCTGGTCAAATCTGACATGGATATTATGAGCAAAGGTAAGGAATTGGGTTTTGTATCAGTAGAACTTCTGAAAACTATGCTTTGATTAGTTAAGAAAAGAGTTTGAACCGAGAAAGTTAGCAAATTCAGAGCAAATTACGTGTTCAAGAATATTGCATGCACTGTAAAAAATACACTGTTGTTTTTACAGGTATTTGACTGGCATACTCGGCTGCCAAACTTTTCCTGTAAATCTGACAGTGCGCTGTATTTCGCGTATTACGGCTTTTGTTTTGAATGATGTTAAATTTACAGCACTCTGTAAAAATAAAGTGATTGGCTCTGTAAAATGATCTGTTATTTTTACAGTCACTTAAACAGTATATTTAACTGGGACTGTAAAAATGTCTGTACTTTTTACAGGTATCTGACTGGTATATTCGGCTGCCAAAACTATTACTCTTGTAACAATAACGATGCACCTTGTCCTTTCCATCTTGTCGTAGGAAGAGACGCCCTGTAACTCTGGTGTGTCCGAATCGCTGTAGTCATCCTGGTGGCCGCCAGGTAAAGCCACTGGTAAATCTTTAAAAGTCACATGCATTTGAAAATAAAGCGTGATCATGCTGTGGTAAAGACCGGCAGGCATAGAGTGTTTAGCTATAAAGGCACACAATATCTGTGGTAGAGCGAAGTTTACCCCGGAAGAGCACAGTAGAGTTTAGCTTGGATGAGCAACCACACAGATAATGTGCCTCCCTAAGCTAAACGCATTATGTGCCTCCCAGTCCTTATCACCATGATGAAGCTTTCTTAAATCTTTGTGCATATTCCAACAATACCACACTCGGCCGTCTTCGACATCCAAGTCACCACCTAAGACGATGTTGTCCTGAATGGCAACGTTGAAGACATTAATGTCGTCGTCTACATCTTACGTGTGCTTTACAAGACCTTGAACAGTGTCGGGGTCAGCGTAACTATCCAGTGTGTCGCGTATCTCATAAAAACGAGCCCTATAACAGATTGCGTAATAAAACGTTAGTCGACAGCTTTATTGAACACTGTGCAACCTTCGAATCTTGATGCCCTTGTCAACATATAACCCTGGGATTCCTGATTCGGCGAACCCGCATTCGGTCTGTCTCTGTTCGGAGCCTCATGAGTCCGTACTCTTACCCGAGTCCTGGAGCTGCCTAGCGTCCAGCTCTAAAGTCTTGTTTTCTTCTCAGCACATGTGCACAGGGAGATTTTCCAGTTATAGTCCTTCAAGAGCAGGAACATCACAGGTGTGATACACACGCTGTAGAAGCGCCATGGAAGCTGACTGCCAGATGACTTTCTGAGCAGTGACGAACACAGCTGTGGTAACCTGTGCGTGCAAAAGAGATAGTTCTGTTAGCATAGTATGTCGATAATTACTCAAATCAGTACAGAAAAAGAGAATAACGTTTATTTATGAAGGGAAACAAGCACGAAGATCATGTGTCAGCATATTTCCAGCCAGCTTGTCAGGGGACGACAGCATCACATCAACATAACCCACCTTTTTTAGATTATGGGAAATCTTGCACAGATAGGGTATTATCACGACATTCTTGTTTTCCTTCCTTCGACTCTGTATTCGATCCCTACTTTTAGTATTTCTGAAAAAAAAGTAAGAGCAAGTTGCTTGGAATGTGCAGGAGGGTAAATTCAAATCCTAGAAGGAAATGTAACTACACAAAAAAACAAAACCACTTTGTTGAATGCGTAGAAGGGGTGGTGTTCTATCCCATTATTGCGTGGGCAATATGTAAGACAGAGAGCTCGTTCTCTGAACTACAAATAGCAGGATCACCGTTACGATGTACAGGGTGTCACAAAAGAAAATTTACGCGGTCTTTTTTACCGCAAAAATAAACTAGGCATCACCGAACACTCATTCTCCGCCGAAAGGTAGAGCTAGAGGTCACAACCAGATGCCAAGGTTTCAGCCCGATCCGATAACTTAATCAAAAGTTATAACTGATTTTCTGAAAATTTAGATGGGGAAAATGGCGGCCGACCGAAAACGGGCAAAAATGGGCTCCATTTTCCCATTGAAATTTTCAGAAAATCACTTATAACTTTTGATTAAGTTATCGGATCGGGCTGAAACTTTGGCATCTGGTTGTGACCTCTAGCTTTACCTTTAGGCGGAGAATCAGCGTTCGGCGGTGCCTAGAGTATTTTTGCGGTAAAAAACACCGTGTAATTTTCTTTTGTGACACCCTGTATATGTAGATTGAAGGGGACAGCTTGGTGGACCCGAAGTCAAACTTGTCTAGAGCCGTCTAAGGAATTCTGATCCAGAAAATAACTAATGGCTGATATCCCTGCGACATGTATATCTGAAACAAAGATATGGGACACCTGCAATGGGACAGAAAGAAGACGTCTGACCTAAAAGTAGTGGAAGATTGTGCACGAAAACGTGTAAAAACATAAAAATGTGCCCAGAGTAGGCTTAAAGTTTGATATAGACAAGCTTGATTGTGGATGTACATTGCCGGGACTGCTGTTGCGCCCATATTTATTTTTGGAGGATAGTGCAGTGCTTGACGCGAATAAAGGCAAAACAATTCAAGAAATTTTGGAGACTCACGAGATAAAACTGTTAGGGCCGCAATCTGTCAGCAAGCAGTCACTGGCGTTGTCTGATAAAGAACTGCAGTCCCTTGACCAAGGGAGAGGAACGCACAACAGTGGTGTTCTTGATGAGTGACCTGTATGTATTGAGCCTTTTAGTTTTCTTCATTTTTTTTTCACCACTTGTTGTATTGACGTCGGTTGCCAACAAGATTAGAGTTTCAACATTTTTTGTGAAACCAGAGACTGAGCTATACAAAAGACGATGACATAAGAAGAGAAGGAGAGAGTTTCAAATTGCGGGAGTGTACTTAATGTTAATCTTTAACACAATCTTGCGACTCCCTCCCTCTCTTCTTGTGTCACCGTCTTTCGTATACCTCAGTCTCTGGATTCAACAAAATCTTTAGTGCACACCAACTGACTTGCGCCCTTACGGTCTGTTCGTTAAAGCTTCAGCTGTAAGTAGAGCTACGTTTGTGTCTTTCCTTCTTGTTCTCGTCTGTGGGCTGTATTTTATTGTTACTGCTCTGCCGTAACAGCGAACTGGTCACAGAGCACAATAGTACTTACCTATATGTTCCACTGAGACTCCGTTATTCGTTGAAACAGGTTGAGCACTCGTTTGTTCACTTGCGTTCTTCCTTTTTTGGCCTTGCTACCACGGTCAGGATTGATGCCGAAAAGTGCCCTGAATGTTAAGCGTTGGAAAATAAAGCAAGTCGACAAACAAAATTCAACATACGTGAGATTTCGACCTCTTCTAATAAATAATAAACTACTTTGATCTTTGAATCCCTCTACCATATTTAAGGAAGCTTGCGGGATTGTGCATATTGGCGCCTTGCGTGGATGCCGATTTCAGTATCCGCAATCATACTTTGTAAGTCGTTTGTTTTTATTTGCTTTAATACAATATCTAGTCCAAACTCTAGTAATACTATGAAAATGTAAGCAACATCTTTACACTTCATGCCACCACAAAGATTGTGGCCTCTGAGAGAGCATGTGAGTATTCCAAACCAGGGGATGTGTTCAAGGAAGCTTGAAATTTGCATTTCTAACTGCGGGTATGCAAGGCACTTTCGACCTGCATCTGATCCACATTCGCAGCACATGGCATCTGCATCCGACCCGCAACCCGCCAAATCTGATTCACGTTTATCTGCATCCACCAGCTGACTGCGGGCATGAAGGGCTTTATAACTGTTATATTTCTGGTTAGAATGTTAATACTTTGCTTTTTTATATAAACAATTGTGCGACAGGAAGTATACAATATTCGCGAAGAAGCAACGTGGTATCCTTGGGAAAGAGAAACAATTGTCTGTACGCGAATGGAGAGATCCTGAATGTGTTTTAACAAAGTTAAATGGTGGGATAAGTATTACCCCCTGATTTAACCCAGTATGTGAAATGACTACGATTAAAAACATAACAAAGAAAAATTGAGATAATGTATTAAAATAGTATGTGTCTTTTTATGGGCCGTAAGCTGTTTTTCATTTCAAATGCAAGATACTGGTCGCAAGTTTTAAGTTAGTCGAGAAAAACCTAAAAAGATATAGTGATTAATGGCACAAATCGAATGAGTGACAAAAGTAATTGCAAGGATATATATGGGATGCATGACATTTAAATTAAATCATAAATGGTGTATTGGCTGCATTTATTTTTAAACAATTAGGGTAACACCATTGCGAAGAATGTTACTAATGTAAGCGTTAAGTTTTTTGGTTAGAAAATTAATTCGCTAGTGTTGTCAGCATTAAGGAACATTTGACAGTGTGTAAAACGGGGCGATAATTGAATTCTGAGTTACACCTGTTTTATATCTCTCCAAAATAAAAAAAGTCACAAACATAAGCCTCATCTTGTTTATTAAATAAATAGCTTTTAATTCTGTGAGTGCTTGGGACCAGCAATCATATTACACCAAGTTTAATTTTTAGGATACTGTGATTAAATCAAAAGTCTTTCCTGTAATATTAAACAAATTGCCAAAATAGTTTCCTGTGTCTATAACATGTTTTATGTTGTCAGTAAGCCATACAACTGTTAGGTCAGTAGAGCACCAGCTCGAAATCTGAAATGATGGGCTGATAAAACGGCAAAGTTAGTGAAGTATTCGGTTCAGCATTTTTCAATGTTCTTGGCAGAAGCGGCAAGTCAGCAGCCTTTTATAAGCCGCTGCCACGAAGGTGTAAAGTTTAGACTAGACATACCTCAAAAAGGGGCGTCCAATCGAAGTTTGCAAGGCGCCTTGTTTTGCTGAGATCAGTGGTGTTCATATGCCAGCTCTAATAGCAGCTGTGCTAAACACACAGCAAGGTTTGCAAGCCAAATTACATAAATATGTATACATAAGAAATTAAAGGTACCTCTGGATGAACTCGAGCGTAGATGAGACTTCTTGGGCGTAGCAAGTGTGGAATGAAAAGTAGCTGGCAAACAGCATGCGGAAGGCGACCTCGAACTCTGGTGCAGTTGCCAAAAACGTGCCCATCAAGGAGCAGCATGTATTCTTCTGGAGCCCAGATGTCATCTCCTGGATGTATTAAAGATGAAAAAAGACTTTTTTAGACACACTAGCGCATATTTTTCTATGTATATCTGGACTGATAAACTTTATATTTATAAGCTTACTTGGAACACACAAATGAACAATAAACGGGAGATTGTCTGAATAAGCAGCCTTTGATAAAATATTAATAAAAAAACACAATTAAACAAAAAGGGGAAAATGCCTCAATACGCAGCCTTTAACAACTTGATATTAAAATCAGGAGTAACTTGCCAACAAAATTTGAGAGTTCTGAACGATTTTCTAATAAGTACGTCACTTCTTATAAGCATATGATTACATCTGACAAATGTGACATAACATTAATTATCAAAGAACACTTCACTCAAATGCAAATAAAGATGTTTCATAAGCATAAGCCTGCTATGAAAACTCTGCCGGCAATCCTCCACTCTACAAGTGAAAATAAAACTGATTTACAATTCTCGTCCATCAGACACACCTCGGCGCTTTCGAAGAATCTGGCACCTCAGCGAAGCATAAGTCACGAATTCAGAACAACAAAATGAATGAATGCAGGGTATAGTCCTGCCACAAGTGCTCGTGTCTCCAAAGTGGCGGGCATAACCAACAAGAGTGTCTGACTGAAAGGCGCACCTTGTGCATGTAAACATGACGGCAGGCCCCTATAAGATGACACATGCGTCGGCTAATCAGCATATAAAAAAATGGAAGGCTGCATAAAGTAAACGCACCCTTTCGCCGCTCATGAAAAAATCGGTTACACAGTGCGCGAAACCGTAGCCAATCACAGCGTAACATATTTCTAGTACCAGCGTACGATTAAAAGAACGTCTCTCTCTCTCTCTCTCTCACTTCAATAAGAAATATTACGCACCACTCTGATCGCACGTTCCACACATCGCAGATTCCCAAAACACGCGAGCAACGTTTGGGGCGCGCTATACTTTCTTCATGAGACAGGCAGACACCAAATGCGATCACGCTTTCTGCGCAAATCGGTTTGCTTTCCGTCTAACAAGCACAAGCTTTGCGGTATACGTTGCTCTAAATCAAAACTGCAGTTTTCTGTCGCATCACCACTGCCACAAAAATCAGGAGCACCGCGGTACGCGCAAGAACAGCGTTCACAAGAACGAGAACAGAAACCACGGCAGTTCGCTCTCCCGCCGACGCACGCCAACGAGTACAGGAGCGAGCATGAAAAGTACAGTACTGTTCCTCCGTGTTCCGCTCGCCTTGAACGCGACCGTTGTGCACCCAAACATCACTGGCAGCTCTAACAAAACATCGCACGAGTTTTGAGCTACAACGTACTTACCTGCGCGCTGACAGTCGACAACTTGCCACTTGACGCTGAGATGGCAGCCCTCCGAGTAAAACAAAGCAGAAAACAAAAGTTCGGCGCCAAAGCAATGGGAGACAACCTCGACCTCAGCTCCTCGGGCCCGTCCAGACGGTCCAGGCCACTGTGTTCCAGGCGGTCCAGGCCCGTCGAACCGATGGCCGCGTGACTCTCCCACGTGACCGCCTTGCTCCGGTGGCGGCCGTGGCGACCACCGACGCTGCCCCTCCTCCTCTGTTTTCCGCTTATCCTTTCGCCTCCGCGCCTCATTTACAGGCATAGGACTGTGTTTCCGGACAACGATCGAATTTCTGCGATTTTTACGTTCACCGGAATGTAAAAATCACAGCACTTCTTACAGTGTGGTATGCTCGTTAAGGAGATGGGACGGAAGTTGAACGGATCTTGTTTATCGCCACCTTTGTGTACTGTGATCACCTTACCCACCTTTCAATATATTGGCAGGAGTCCATGTTGAAGTGACTGAGAAAATAACTTGGATCAGAATATGCTAAAATACATTTTAGTGTTTTTCAAAATTTAGTGCTGATGTATCTACCTACGGCAGTACCTACATTTTTTTGGTTATCAATAATCTTAGCAATTCCTTCACTATCTACAACAACAGGATACATGGACAAAAATATCACGGGCGGGAAATGCAGGGCAATAAGAACTAACACGTGTACAGTAATACACCAACTGTCCCCCACTACGCTGCGCCGAAATTGGCGAAGGGGGTCGTCACCGGCAATCTTCGGTTGCTAGGTGCCACGCCGGGGCGTCGATCCCCATAAAAAGCCAATCAGTCGCAGCCTCCGTTGCTGTGTCCTGTCGCCTAGCCTCTCGAAATATGCACCCCGCCGCCATCTGTCGGCGCTTGCAGAATGCGTTTCCTAGCAAGTTCCCACAGCCAGTGGAACTGTGGCGCTATCCCGTGGCGACGTTACGAACTTTGAATACTCCAAAAGCTCCAAACCGTCGAAGGTTAGCGCATGTAACAAAGCACTAATGCTAACGCGTTAAAAGTGTAATCAAGTCCACATGAAATATTTATCGGTATTACAACAAGAACGACATATTTACTACAATCTAATTACAATTTGATACTACAGGGAGCGTGCGACACCTAAAGGAGACGCGCCGATCCAACTGATGTGCAAGCCAATGGGTCTGCTTGGAGCCGCACCGCGGCGCTACTGTCTTTCGCACGTAAAGCGCTGGATGAATTTGAAGTTTATGAACCAGTACCGCCAAGCTGGTGCACGCTGGGACGGACTTGAGGCAAAAATGGCGAAGAGTCGCCGGCATCTACAGTAGACCAATGGGAGCATGCCCGCAAACGGCGGCGCGTCCCCGGCAGCCACAACAGACTAATAGGACCCTGCGCGTCTGGATGTGGGATGCGCCATGAGACAAAAATGACGACGGTCGCCGGCATTCAATAGGAGCGCCCGCGACACGAATCAACATTGGCGGTACTTGGAAAGATCAGGATATCCAGCACTTTAGTCGCACGCTTTCCGTTGTCACTTCACAGCCAATAAGACTGTGGCGTGCCATTATAAAGGCCGAAGGCGGAATCAGGCAGCGCATAAGGATAATAAGCCCTGCCGTTCTCACCGACAAAGTAAGAAAAGCAGGACTTATTACGTTCATGCGCAGCCTGATTCCTTCTGGGCTTTCATAATGAGTAACGCCGCAATCTGACTGGCTACCGAGTGATAATAGGAAGTGCGCGACAAGACAGTGGCGGCGCGGTGCGGCTCCCGGCAGAGTCATTTGGCGTGCACTCCAGTTGGACCGGCACGCCCCCTTTACATGTCGCACGCTCCATCTCTAAGCATTGCTTCAGATAGCCGAAACTGATCAAGTTTTGAATAAAACCAAAGAGAGACAGATTAGAAATCACGATCGCAGAACAACGGCAGTAAGCTATACAAAACAAAAAAAAAAGGAGGCTGACATGGAGTTCCTGTCATGTGGCAGTTGTAAGGTACCGTTATAGCTCGTGACTTACGAGAAAGCAAGAAGCTTTCAAAACAACCACTTTCAGGTCGCAAAAAAAAATAAGTAAAGCTTGGGCGGAGGGGCCAAAATAGGCTGACCTAAGTAAACGACGAAAGAGATACGAATAAAACAAAGAAATAAGAAGGAGAATTAAGCTTACAAAAATTGCTTGCGTCGGCGTGCAGATTGTTATGGAGGAAAAATATTGTACGCCTTGCAAAATGTACTTCCAGAAAGCAAAAAAAAAAAAAAAAGGGCGACTGAAACAAAGGAAAAAATTATCACAAGAAACAAACATAAGAGTGCCCTCCACATGTAAGCAAACACAAAAACAGAGGGGTTAATTCACTGCATAACGAATTAGACGTGAGTGAGTGTACAGCCTGAGGTCGGTCTGCCCTCCTTTCGGGGTCTAAATGCTCATGTATAATTTATTATGCATTGATGAATAAGCAATACATAACATAACCATAACCATAACCGCAACATAACATAACATAGCATGAACATAACATAAACATAACATAAACATAACATAAATATAACATAAACATAACATAAACATAACATAAACATAACATAAACATAACATAAACATAAACATAACATAAACATACTATAAACATAAGATAACATAAATATAACATAAACATAAACATTACATAACAACGTTATTTATCATAAGAATTGTGTATTAAAGAATTAAGGGATTACTGCAGCTACTAGAAAAATGTCGCATTCAGTCTCACAAAAAAAAAATGAAGAAAACGATTTTGCGATCCGCTTTTTAAACTTACTTAATTTAAATATAGCAAAAAAGCTCACATCAAAACTCTACATTTCGCAATTTCAGTCCTGCATTTCGGAAGTGGTGTAACGCGGCAAGATTAAATAAAAGTCAATAAAAAAACAATTCTGAGATTAAAAAGAGTTTTAACGTCAAAGTGAAGACCTTATCTGTAAAACATTTCAAGAAATATAAGACGATAGAGGCTCGGCGGCTAGATTTGGACGCCCTGTTGCTCCTCACAAAAAATTCGTCGTATCTTGAGCCGCAAGAGGAGTCCATAAATCATAAGCTAGAACCGGCACCGGACACACGTGAAGCGGTTGGCTGTCTTTATCTTGTTTGTTTGTTTTTTCAGAGGAAAAGAGCCGACAAAATCGATGAACCTCGAGTTCCCACTTAGACATAATATCTCTAGTAGCGTTATTACCGTTTTAATTTTTCACGTTTTATTTATTTTTATTTTCTTTACGACAGTCGTATATATTACGTAGAATAAATAGTTGCCGATATCTGGTAAAGCTCTTCACGCAACATGCAAGACTAAAACGGTTCCGGAAAGTGAGAGTTAGGAATAAGAAATCATGATGTATCTTACGATGCTTCGAAAGGTGAGCGCCGTCAAATTCGTAAAACGTCCTTTTTGTGGAACGTGACATATTTTCCACGGAAAGTCGCCAGCGTGTTTCACAAATGCTCCTCTTTCTTAAAAGGCTTCCTTTTCTTTTCAGTTCCAGGAGTTTATTGAAAATAATAAAAATAATCTTCTTTAGTCTATTCGAATTAAATAAAACAAAAACGCAACTAAGCGCTTTCTCTGTTTGTCTTAGCAGTCATTTTTGTTTTTCCGCCTGCTACCTGACACTACCTCTTCCTGTGCCTTGGTTCGTCGTAGGTCAAAGCTCAAGTGAAAAGCCACAAGTGACGCGAGCAAAGGTAAAGATAGCGAAGTCAAGGCGCGTGTTCAGCCTGCGGTAATAGCCACAAGCAGACGACGAACGCAGAAACGTTCCGCTTTCTGGCTCCGCTCGATTTCCAACACCGTTTCGTAACAACGGCTGACTTGTAACGCACTTCGAAGCATAGAACAGAAACGACGAGAAAGCGTTCGTTCTATCCTCCACCTTCCGTCGTTCAAAATGGCAACGCGTCGCTTCTAATCTCCGTTTAAATTTTACCGCATATTTATTTAAAAAATTGGTCTACCTTTTTTTTTCTTACGAATTATTTTTTCATGTTTACTTTCCCGCGGAACCCACGGAGATCATGACTAAAGACTTAGGAAAGGAGCTGGCGAACGGCAAAACAAAAATCACGTACAAAAAAAAAAAGAAAGAAAAGGATCCACAAGATTTTATTTTTACTTTCTGATGTTATCCCTGCCTCGTCATTCGCCGGGCCTTTTCCGTAAAACGCAATGAGCGGCACTTGCTGAGCGTTATACAAAGAAGTACACGCCCAGAAATTGTTCATGAATAAAGAGGTCGACCTATTTTCGAATAGCTACGGTAAATGCGCCGGCAGCCGTACCTACAATCCGGTTTAGCCACTCAAGCAGCGCCAGAAGAGTATTGTCGCGGCGCCCGTCGTCTGGATAGATGGACGGATGTTAATGGTCTGTAATGGGCGGCAGCTTGCGCCACCTGGCCTAAGCCTAAAAAGAAAAAAGTATGATTCCTCCCGCCCTTCTAAGTCTTTGTGCGCATAGGCTATCAGCGGCTGGACCAATCACGAAATCGCCGCGCATTCACAGTGCGTGATTGGCATGGCTGGTGAAGGCAAGCGTACGAGGGCGATGAGCACCGTGAGAATGAGTTCTTTTTGGCGCGGCTTTATTGAGTTCATTTCACTCTTACCACGGCCTTTGCCATGGTAAGAGTGAAATGGCATAGCCTCCTCTTTACTGACGAAGCCTGACAGATCGCCATAAGACGCGGCCACCGAAAGTGAAAAGGTAGAGCGACAGACAACGGATGACAGGAGAGTCATGTAAGGGGCGCCCCGCTGCGGCGAGACGCCGAAACCCATTTCTCCCGAGCGATGCAATCTCCGCTCGTTCTCCTCGCTTTCGTCGCGCGTCCACGCCGCTGCAAAAGCTGTGCGTTCGCTATCAGCTTACCCGAGAAATCCTCTGTGCAGCCAGATCCTCGCGCTCCAAATTTGCGACCGGGCACAGTATGGCTCCGTCGTCGAACTACCAGGCTTTTTGGGTATAGATGGGGCTATAGAAACGGAGTATATGAGTTATGCTCGCTGCCGCCTTGAGTCTGCTCCGCGTGCAAGTGCTTTGGTGCATGGTTGGTCGGGCCCACCTATCCGACGAGTCCTGCACTCTGAGAATACACCTGCGCGTCCACTTTCCCTCACAGCATTCAAAAAACTCATCACTGCGCCTTTCATGGGACCTAATGAGAAGGCCGGAAGCACGTTTCGTCTTAAAATCAAAATCTCCGATGTAGCGCTGAACGTGATCTGAACTCCTGAAACTTCTGCTCAGTGTCAAATCACATACATTATTTTTTAAGCCCCAATATTGTTTGCTCGAGTTTTTTTTTTTTTTTTTTTTTTGTCGCGGTTATTTTTTAAAGTTTTCAGATTGGCTTTTCTAGCCATGTTCTGGAAAGTAAACGCACGGGTATTTTAGAGAATGCTATCGATGGATGACGTCTTTTTGCGTTCACGGTAATTCCGGGGACATCTCTGAGCGAAGCTCGCACCCAACAAGCTATCCCGCACACACGCTGTTGCACGAAGAATCGACGATCTGAAGAAAAAAAAAAGGAAGTAGAGCATAAAATAAACTTCTGTCGTCTTATCGAACCCTCCGCAGAAGCTTTCGTATTTCGCCCCGGAGCACTCACAGCG